>NC_138926.1:2325280-3060280 GCF_965231255.1 Vanellus vanellus | reverse complement strand
AGTCTCTGTCAAGGCCAAGAGCCCTTGCATGGGCGATTGCTGCCTTCCAGAGATCCAGGCAGGCTCAGAGGGTTGATTTCTCGTTGTGGGTTTATCTGCTAGCGTATTGGGGAATGCAGCAGCCAGTACAGGTCTCTGATGGACGAACTGCGTGTTCGAGTTATCTTGTGCTTGCTGGGATTTGCTAGAAAACTAACGATCTGTCTAGTCCAGTATCTTCCAGGCATTAGCAGCAGTTGTCTCCAAAAGAAAGCACGAGAGGCTGATATTAATCAAGGAATGAGCTTTTCCTAGCTTTTCTTCTTCACTCCAGCTAGTAATAGGTAAGTCTGGTTTTGAAGCATGTAGCTCTTAAACAACACCAAAACCAGCAGTATCCTGTGCAGTGTTACTGGGGTTGTTTCCTCAACTACTAGTTTGTCTGAGGCCTCCGACTCATTAAGTAACAGGAAGAATTTGTCTGAAAACACATAAACATCACTATTTCACTATGTGAAGTGTAAATTTCTCATCAGATAACTTCCGACTCTAATGTTTGAGCTTGGAGATCTGACCAGTCAAGGCTAAAAGCTACCAAGGTGGCAGTTGTAAACTCACTGTCTTTTGTTGTCCTGGCTATTGCACAGGCTGTGGGTTTCCCTGTGGATGCTGAAGTTTTTGTGTGTGTGTTTTTTTTTTTTTTTTTTTTTCTTTCTCTCTCCTGTTAGAAGCTGAGTGTGGTCCTAGCAGTTCAGGGCCCAAATGCTGTTGTATGAGCCTCGTTGATCAGGTTGATTTGCTCTGTCAGGTTTGGTAGCAACCGTTCATCTGACTTACCTGTTCTGCACTGTGTAAGCTCTCGCCTCTGCAAATTCCTGGAACCACAAAAACTGGAGATGGGAAAGATCTGAGGTCATCCAACTTCTCCATTTTCCCCCTATGGGAGAAGGCTTGTTCCCTACACTATTTTTTCCTGTACTGGGTCCAGTTTTCAGTGACTCAAGCAGCAGGGTTTTCGTCGTTTCCCTTGGGAGCCTGGCAGATTTGTCACCATGAGAGATGTTTTCCTAATCCTCCACCTGATGTGTTCCCTTCCTTGATTCCAGCCCTGCGCTGGAAGAGTGGCCAGCACAAAGCTACGGTGGGTTAATGCTTGTCAAATAACTTGAGTACTGGTTAACTCTTTCTGGGTCACTTTGATATATGTCCTGAACAAAAAGGCTTTTGAAAGGAGAGTGTTATGGTACAACTATGGTGATACTTGTCTTGAAGACTGACAAGCATTGGTAGCGTGAGTACCGAGACCTGTGGTCCTTTATAGGAGTTACAGATTTGTAGAAGGCTCTTTTTTCTGCAGAGTAGAAGCATAACTGCAACTGGTGGAAGCTGGAAAGATCACCCCTGTAATGCTGAACTAAATGACAAACCGACGGCTTGTGCCTAGAACTTAGTAAGAAGCTTTAATTTTTTTTCTTTTCTTCTCTCTCAACAAGCTGAGGATTTTCCCATGGATCACTTTCTCATCCTGTCTGTGCTGCCAGTGCTGTGTAACCAGTAGCTTGACTATAATGCTGAAGTAATTCTTAAAATATCGTCTGCTAAATAGATTGATCGTGACGGGATAAAGCCATTTTCCGTGAAAGATGAGTGGGATCAGACCTTGGATATGCTGTCAAATGGGAGCCCGCACAAGAAGGGGGAGATAAATGTTTAAAGCGTGGCCATGCAAGGGACAAAACTAGAAGCAAGTCCAATGGTCCACCACTAAGGTAATTCCAGAAATACTTAGGGCAGGGCGAAAAGTTGGTAGCGGTTAAGAGGTCTGTGGTAGCGTAATAACTTGTGCGATGAGAAGCTTTGTTTTTTGTCAAGGGTCGCTTGGGCAGGCATTTCATGGTTTATCCAAAATGAGCAGTAGGTTCTTCAACTGTCATTTTTTTTTTCTGCCCTGGTTTGACCAGGCATAGGGAGCGATGCTGTATTTGCAGTTCTGCCGGGGAACTACTGGGTGGTTAGTGGGTCTGCGTTCCCCTCGCAGCCTTGTGCCACGCACCGGTCCTGCCAACCTCTGGGTGCAAAGGGAGGGACTGCTGCCGTCATGGGGAAGAGAGGCTTCTCTGCTCTGACCAGAGCTGGCCATGCTGGGGGGGGCAAAGCCAAAGAACATGACTAATGGTAACATAAAGAACCACCTTCCACGCAGCCTGATTCACCCCATCCTTGCACAGATTCAGTCTTTCCTCCAGGAATGTTTGATAATGCAGCACACACTGCTGAGATCACCCTCCTGGCAAGCGCCTGCTGTGGTATGAGACCCAGTCATCTGGCAGCACATTGCTTACTGCAGTCTCCAAGGCAACCCTCCATGCTGTTCTTCTTTGGAAGCTCTGTGTGTTCGTAAAGAAGCTGTCATCCTTCTTACTGTAAGTGCAGCAGATGTGAAAGATTGCTACCTGTGCCAATGAACTCTAGACCAGGACGCTGTTGTTCTAAGGAGCAATGCTGCCTTGGCTATAGCATTCCCCGCTGAAAGATGCTATCTCTCCACTCATGTCACAAAATGTCTTTCTGTCCCACTAGTTATCCTCTCTGCGTGCTCGCCAAGCCCCTTCCTGTGTCTGTAGCCAGCTGTGCTTGCACGAAGAGGCTGAGCTGCCGTGAAGATCACTGGAGATCTCTGCTGAGGCAGGGCCTTGCAGCGCTGGCGTATGCCACCAAAAGGATTCATTCCAGATGAAGGTGGATTTGCCAGTCCTGCAGTTGTTTGCTCCTGGTAAGGAAACAACTGAGCTGCAGCTCAGACTGTCGTGTCTCGTGGTGGCTTCTCTTGAGCAGAAGCTGCTGGTTGTGTTCCTCTGGAGGAGCAGCCACCCTCTCTGTCGTGGATATTTAACTTGGCCGTTCAGATGGGCAATTACCTGCCTCCAGCATCTCATAAAGAAGTCATCTGGACTGTTCTAAGAGAGGCTGTAACTTGGGTAGAGTGGATATCTTGTCTTCTGACTAGCCCTAATAGTCACTCAGTGCTGAATAGAAAGGAGCTGACCACTGCTAAAGCTTGGTCTGGAACTGCAAGGCTTGAAGTTTGTGTTCAGTCTCCTGCAGCTTACTGAGAGGCTGCTCTTATGTTTCCTTTTCAGGTTCATCTATTGGCAATACAGAAATTGGGGACTGGGGTTTTGCTCTTGCTGAGGAGACTGTACTCTGGGGTGAGCAAGGTAGGGCAAAAACCCTGTGTCCTTTTATGTGGAAGCACCACCCTGCTAGATTGTATATGGACATGACACCAGAGGACTCTGTCCAGTTTTATCTGCTTAAAAATGGGCATTTAATATACCTTCTTGATCTTGGTGTCATTGGTGTGTAGCGAGAGACTCCTAACTCTATGGGGAAAGCCAAAACCACTATCTCGGAGTAGCTGAACTGCCTGACAGCTGGACTTAAATGAGGTGCCGGTAAGGGCTGGCTTATCGCAAGTATCTCGTGTTCCCTGTGGGTGACAGTGTGTTCCTGAATTATAAAAGCTGCTGTCGTTCTTGTCCCCCACTGTGAGCCCTGGGAGGGAAAGTGCTGGATTAGGCGCAAGCTCTGGTTCGTTGCGCAGGTGGGTTGCCTGTCTGCTCCGTGTCCAGAGGCAGCCACGGGGAACCCACCCCACTAGAGCTTTCCTACTGCTTGTCTGTCAAAATCTCTGCTCCCAAACCTGGGTAGACCCCCCAGCCAGCACGTCTCGGTCCCCGCTTCTCTCTCTTGGCCCCGGGTTTCTCCCGAGACGTCTGCCAACTGCGCCAGACAGCCGGGGTGCCGGTGTGTGTTCAGTCAGGCGCTTTCCAGGAACCCTGCGGCAGCTGCCATGTCTGTAAATAGTGTCGCTTGATGTTTCCCAAGGGGTGGAGGGGAGAAAAGGTGTTTCCCTCTTGTTGTTGGGGTGATGCCGCAATGCTCATGAGATGGGAGCTGGTTTTCCCAGTGCATCCGGGATCTGGGCCTGGGGAGGGAGAGGGGGGGGGAAACCTGCCCTTCCAGGCTGCGGAGCTCCAGTTTAGCAGCACAAACTAGACTGGGGTCACTGGGCAGAGAAACCAAGCAGGGCCGAGGCATTCAGCGCTTACAGTAAGCCTTCAGCCGTGATAAGATAAGAATTTGAGTAACACTGAGGTAGAAAGTCTGCCTAGTGGATTGAGATTATTGTTGTTGAAGGATGTTATGGAGACAATCCACTTATGAGCTTGGCTGCTGTGCTGGATTTAACTTTTTTCTTCTTTTTCCCTGCTCATCTCCCCATCAGCAAGCTGGGGTATACGTGTGGGAAACAAATCAGCAGACAGCCAGTGGCATGTGAAGTGAGTCTCCCTGCTGGCACAGGTGTGATTGCAAAGCAATAATACAAGTGGTGATTTGGAGGCCAAAGATAACTTGCTGCTTTCTTGCTTGCAAGCCCTAAAATGGTTTGGAGGAAGGAGGCAAGAACCCGAGCCTACTAGTTTGTGAGGTTTGTTGGATGCTGCACAGCTGCTTTTTTTTTTTTTTTTTTTTATCTAATTGCTTTCTTCAGAGCTCGTAAGTAGTGGGGACAGGCTAGCATCACAGCATGCCGTAGTGTGAACTGATGCTCTTCTGGTGGGCAGGCACACGTGTGTATTTGAAAGACTGTTGTCTTCCTAGATAAGACAAGCCCTAAAATGCCTGTGGAGGTTTTTTCCCCTCCTTTCAGCTCTACTTGGGCAACGTGCAGGCTCTCCATCCCCACTGGGTTTGCCGCGCACGTGCTGGGTGAGAAGAGAGCGAGGTGTCCCCTAAACCTTGCCGTGCACAGTTGCAAGAGTGAGCAAATGCATGGTGTAATGGATGCAAATGAGGAGATGAGCCTGTGATGGTGAGAGATAGGTAGCAGGGCTGGTCTTTGTGAGACCAAAGGAGACCTGCTGGTAGAAGGGCCAGCCAAGAGCCACTAAGGGAGCGCTCAGGGCGTGCATGGATGCCTGGGGCCAGCCAAGCGGAAGGACAGGAGGGAGTGAGGATCGGCCAAGCAGAAGGAGACCTGGCATGAGATCCAGGGCTGGGAGGTCAGCAGGCGCCATGCCATGTGCCATCAAGAGAATTGCGGCATGGAGCAGAGTGGGGTGCAGCTGCTGTGCCCATCGATTGTGGCCGGATCCCAGTGGTGGTGGGGGGGGGGGGGGGCACAAAGAGAGCATTTCTGTACAGTGTGCTCTTTGCGGTGTGTCAGCCTGCTGCCCCGCAGGGTGTCTCTGCTGATGTCTCCCTGAGCAAGACTGAGCCTTAATGCCTTGCCTGGAGAAAACTGAAAGCTTTTAGGTGAAAAAGAGTAGGAGAAAGTGCTTCATGTGCCCTGGGTCAACTCCTCTTTGACCCCCAAAAGGCTTTCTAAGCACCCAAAACTGCTGTGGGTGTGAAATTGCCTGGAATAGCATGCGGCATCCTAGAGAGCAGGGCTGTGGAGCAGGATGGTCCGTGTCGCTCAGGGCGCAGAGGCAAACCCTTAGCCTGGTCTTCTTGCTGTGCGCGTCCACGGGAGCAGCTGGGCTGCCCCAGCCAGGCTGTGCGAGAAGGCTTTCCAAGCAATCCTGTGGGATGTTTTCCTTTTGATTCATCAGCTGTAATTCCTCCCGAAGACCTGGCATGCTTTTCCTGGTGGTTTGCCTCCTGTAAGTCATCTGTTCCCGTTTGGGACTGGCTACTTGGGGTGCTGACCTCCAGGCAGCCTGGCCCGGGTTCACTTCCAGGGGATGCAGCTTTTCCTTTCCCCCCTGGCCCCCCGTAGGTATCCTGATAGCTCCCGGCAGCGTGAAATCCTCTCGGCTCCCTGTTCCCTGACCCTGGTGTTTGTGTTGGCTTTCTGGGGTGAGAGGTTGCCCCCGATGATTGCGCTGGGTTCCCCGATCTCTTTACTTTTCTCACAGTTTCTAAGACGACCGGTGCAACGAGACACAAATGTCAGACCCTCTTATATTTTGTGTGCCTGGGGACAAGTCTGACTCTGCTCCACCTCCAAGCTGCCGCCGGATTATACAAACCCCGTGTCTTGCCGCTCCTCGGTGTGACTGTTAACAGTTCCCATCCCCAGCGCAGCAGCGTTTCACCCCTGCTAGCTTTGAGTACAAACTAAGGCTGGGTTTGTGTTGCCTAAATCCTGCGGTATCAGAAATGCACCACACCAAAATGAAATGTAGCATTTGGCGTCTGACAATTTTTTTTATTTTTTTAATGTGAAACAAGATGATGACTCTTTCTTCTGCTACCTCTGAGTGCTGAGGCAGAAGGGGACTAGCTTGGGGACTGTGATGGATGGGGGGAGCATAAAATTGAAGTGGGCTGTTGGCCATCAGCGAACTGATGAACTCTGCTCTGGTGAGACCCTCCCCCTGCAGCACTGTGTCGAGCTCTGGGGTCCCCAACATCAAAAGAACGCGGAGCTGTTGGAGCAGGGCTGGAGGAGGCCCCGGAGATGCTGGGAGGGCTGGAGCCCCTCTGCTGGGAGGACAGGCTGGGAGAGTTGGGGGGGTTCAGCCTGGAAAAGAGAAGGCTCTGGGGAGACCTCAGAGCCCCTTCCAGTGCCTAAAGGGGCTCCAGGAGAGCTGGGGAGGAACTCTGGATCAAGGAGGGGAGCCGTGGGACAAAGGGGAATGGCTTCAAACTGGAAGAAGGGAGATTTAGATGAGATACGAGGAAGAGATTCTTGGCTGTGAAGGTGGTGAGCCCTTCCCCCCTGTCCCCCCAGCCAAAGTACCTTGTCTGGGCACCTCGCTGGCAAGGCCAGCTGTTGTGAGCTGCGTAGCTTGGTTCTCCATCCAGTGCTGCCTACACTTGTCTCCCTTCTCTGCCCACTCATTCCTTCTTTCTTCTCTTGGCTCTGTCCCCGCTGGCCTTTGGGAGAGGGGGGCTTGTAGCCTGCAGAGCTGCCCCTTCGCCACTTCCTTGGACCTTCTTGGTGGTGCTTCAGGAGCCTTTGTGCCTTGGGCAAGAGAGACATCTAGTGGGGTCGGAGCTCAGGGACCGGGCTCTTTTTTTTTTTTTTTTTTTTTTTTTTTCCTTTAATTCTCGTGTTTTCATTTATTACCTTTGTGGGTTTTTTAATCCTTATAAAGGGCTGGCTGCTTTCTGTAGGAGCAGGAACTGAGGCTTCCGAGGAGTCCTGCTGTGTTGATCGCCTCGGGGTGAAGTAGACCTCTGGTGGGCTGGTTCGTGGGTGTTTGTCTCTCACCTGCTATTGTGTGAATCTTGGTTGGGTTTTTTGGTTCCCCTGACCTTCTCTGGAGGTGGCCCTCCTCCAACGAGGAGGTATCTTCTGTCTTAGTCTTGGGTTGTGACAAGGTGTGGTGGGCCCTTAGACTAAGCTGGTGATCACCTGGGTGCCGAAGGGAAGAGTCTGACTTTGAGGGGAGCACCAGAGAGGAAGAACACGGCTGCGTGAGAGCAAAAGGACCTGTCTGTTCTGCATGGATCCAGGCCTCCAAGAGCCCCCCTGCCCCTTGCATGTCTCCCTGCTTCCCCAAGGCAGGGCTAGTCTTTAACTTAATGTTTCGTCTCTTGCTGAAATCCTGCTCTTGGCACTCCTCCTCCTCTTCTCGCTCTAAGAGGCTGTAGTAAGCCCGCAGTAGCAGCAGGGAGGAACGCGTGTGAGGGGAGAGATTTCTGTGTTCTCGGGCAAGGCTGGGGGACAGCGGGGTTTGTCTGGGGGGAGAGATGGGGTCTGTCTTGCCACGGAGCCCGAGTATGGAGGGAGAAATGTGGGCAGAGGGAGAGGGGTTATGCTGAGGGCCAGCTGCTGGTCTCAAGCTGAGCAGAAGAGAATCGGTCAGAGCCCTCGCTGCTTTTATTTGTGCTGTTGTTGTAAGAATATTTTTATCCACGCCCATTCTTTTTGCCCTTTTCCAAGAGCACGAGGAGCCGTGAAGGGCAGGTAACTAGATTGCACCTTTGCACTTGGACATAGGCACGTGCCGCCTTCCTTGCAGGGCTCAAGACGGCGAGGATGGCTTGGGGAGACAGCCCCACTTCAACACCATCATCTCCAGATTACCAGAGCAAACTGGAGCGCTCTGCTGCTTTATTGCTTCTCCCCTGGCTCCTGTACGAGCCAGTGGGTTTTAGGCAATCCTAATAGCTTGCTGTAGCAAGGAGGGAGTCGCAGCTCTGTGTTGGTACCTACCAGCCCTCGGGAGATGGTGAGCGTGAAAGCTGGGCAAGGGGGGATCCAAAGCAGTTATCACACTGCTTTGAAGCAGTGAGTCCCTGCAAAGCTTTGGGATAGGTTGGTCATTGTAACGCCAGTTTCCTCCCTCTTACAGGGAGAATTACACTCACTCCTTTCTGCACAAGAGAAATACTCCAGACTAGGTTATCAAACCCTGGAGGTGGATTTAAGGGCACTGGCCTTTCTCTGATAAGGGGAAGGTGACACTGGAGTCATAGCTGAGCCATTTGTTAATGTTTTCGGCGCTTCTTCAACGTTCTCTTTGCCAAACTGGAGCACTCAAGACCGCAATCCAAACAAGACTCCCCTTGAGTTACAGGCACAGTAAACACATGTCCAAAGCGATGCCAAGAGAGAACGTGGCGGTTTTGTCTCTGCTCGCCTCCCTCGTGCATCAGGCGATGCTACAGAAGGCTTGCGGCCATCCCCGGCTTTGTGAACCGCAGCGGCGAGAGGAAGGAGCCCTTCATCGCAGGTTTGCTGAGAGGTCCCTCGAAGCAGAAATGAGTGCAGTCTTCCCAGGTAATTGGATCGCGGTTACGTCGGTTTGGGGCGTAAAGGAAATATGCTGGCAAAAGCAAGGATGATTTTGATGCCTGAGCCAAAAAGGCTTTTAAGAAACTCTGCCCTCCTCCACCCCCCTCCCAGTAATTCAGGGCAGATGATACTTAGCATAGAGCTGATATCAAGTGATGGGGAAGCGCTGCTGATCTGTGCGCCTCAAGGAAAGGCTGTGAGGCTGAGCCAGCCTCGGAGACCACCCTGCCGCTGTGGGTTTATGCTGCCTGGGACTGAGCTGGCTTCCTCAACGCCCCTCGTGTGCTCAGTGCCAGCCTGTCGTCAGGGCCTTTAGGGAGCAGAAGAGGCGCTGTGTTGCACCTCGCCCTGGTGGGTGGTGGTAAAACCCACCTGAACACACTTTGATTTGGTTTTGCTTGCGCAGGGTTCACGCTCCTGTTAGGAAAAGGGTTTCCTGCGCAACTCTTGCTCGGCCCCGATGTCCTCCTGGCTGAAGCAGGATCCCGGAGCTGCACGTGTGGGCGCAAGGGAGAGGGAGTAAATCCTGCGTCTTGTGCTGAACAGGTGAGGAAACATCCCACTGCAATTCCTCTGTGTGCAGGTGCTGGGGAGCAAATTGCTGGCCTTTGATGCCTGTGGGTGACCTGATTGACTCCTCCTTTTCTCCTGCGTCCAGTCCAGGCAGGACTGTTCTGTAAGGGATGTGACAAAGTGCCCCATGGCACGGCAGGGAGCAGGCACATCGGGGGCTAGAAAATTCAGGGGTGAGGGTGATGTTGGGACCTTTGCAAGTAAGACAATGGCGCAGATCTCCTGTGTGGTTGACTCGGAGGACCTTCTTTCCCCAGGAGGTGGGTTGGATTTGGCTGGCTGTGACATTTAGCCAGCAGTGCCGTGCTGGGAAAGGGTGCACAGGTCCTGGAGTTGTCTGTGGAGGAACAATTGTTGTTCCCCGTTTTGGGAAAAAATGTTCCCAAATCCACCAGGAGATGGGGCGGCGGTCATGGCAGCGGGCAGTGCCGCGGATCCAGGCTGAGAATGTGAGTTTTGGCTGAGTCCAGGAGGTCGGGACAGGGCTGTGCGAGGGATGTGCGTGCCTGGGGTGGTGTCTCAGTCAGGCACTCTGTTATCCCAGGCATCTCCTGAGTATCATCCGTAAGCCCGCAAGTTTAGGGAAATCATTTGTGGGGCATGTGCCTGGGGGAGCTAACTGCAAACTGGGACCCTGCAGAATTAAACCATTCATGCTCTCCTAGCTCAGCGCTGCAAACTGCTGTGTATCCTCCCTGTGTGAGATACTCGGCTCAGACACTGGCCTGCAGTACACCCAAGCATAGGTTTCTGGTCTCTTACTGATGCCAATAGCTGAGCCCCTCTGGTCAGGAGCAGTTCTAAGAGGTGGGGAGCGGTAGTTTTGGGGTTTGGCTGACTTTTTCCTCTTTTTCCCACTTCTGTTTTAGTGATGCCATCAAGCCAGGCCTGCGCTGTGGGAAGCAGACAGCTCTTCTGCATGCAGGAAACAGCCAGCGCAGGACTCGTCTGCGCCCACGCCTAGAGCCCGCCCCAGCGATGAAACGGGAGTGAGGGGCCAGAGGGAGGTAGGAAAAGCTTCAGGAACTGGGGGAGGGAAGACCCCCGAGCAGCGGAGGGTGATTTGGACACAGAAGCAGCTGACAGCTTCAGAGCTGCAAATTGTGCCTGTGGGAACTTTCTTGCTTCTCATGGGGAAAACAGAGTGCGGAGTCTGGCTGGCATCAGGGGAGGGACACAGCAAGGAGCAGTTTGGGGCCTGCGGTCAGCTGCCCGCGTGTGCGATCTGTGATGTGCCTCAGCCTGAGGGGTTTCCCCCCTCCTAGAAGTGCCCAGCTCTCGGGTTGGAGCACAGATTTGCTGCAGCCAGCCAGCTCCTACCAGTGCCTTTGAGGCAGAGGTGCCCTTTACCGAACCATCTTGCGAATGGTTTCAGGGAGACCGTACCGGAACAAGCGTTTCTCTCCCCAGTGTGGTGCTGAGAACTTGGACTGGAGCGCTGCAGCCGTGGGGGTGCCCCTGGCACCCATTCTGGATCTACCCATGTACCATAGATCAGGGGTCAGCTAGTTGCCTGCATGCAGCAAAGTCTGTGTTGTGTTTGGGTTTGTTTTTGGTTTTTTTTTATGTTGCTGAAGGATTGTGTAAGCAGAGATATAAAAATGTTCCTTAACTTTGTTTCTTTGTAGAGAGATCTGAGGCATCAACTCTCCTGCGAGCCCGTGCACCCCGGCTTCTGGTGCAGCCCAGACCATGCACCAGCCAGCGCTGCCTGCGCAGCTCAAAGGTGAGATTGCAAAGCAATTAAAATCCTCCTGTCCGCAGCAGAAAGAAGCTGGCAGGAACAGAGTAGACATGTGCTGCATAAAACCAGCCTGGGCTGGACTTTGTTGGGATGCTGGTAGTGATTTTGGTGTGTTTTTCTGCTTTTTTTTTTTTTCCTTAGGGCGCATTTGCCTGCCCTTGGAGGGAAGCAGTGCTCAGAAGGCAGCGGAGTTCGGCTCCAGCTCCTGCCAGGCTGATGCCAACACTGGGGTGAGTGCTGGATTGTGGGGATGACTCCTACAGGTTTCAGGGTGGGAAGTGGCCTCAAGAACTACTTAAGTGTGATGCTCAAGATCCCCGTGGACACCAGAAAGGCTCCAGCCTGGCTGTTTTCTTAAGGATGCCCGGAACAGCACAGTGGAGCTGCTGCGCATGGGAGGGTACAGGATTAAAGTGTTTTATCTGCACTGGGGATCTGTGCTACATGGTTTCTGGCTCAGGACCGCTTGCACAGAAGCTTGAGAAGAACCACACAGGCTGAGTATTAGAAAATATCGCAGTTTATTAGAGCATCTCCACTTCATGTAGAGTTTTACAAAACAATTTATTTACAGGCAAGGAAGGGACTAACTAAACTCAATGGGAGTGTGCTCCCCTAGGGCAAGGAGCAGGTACACAGGGAAAAGAAATCAAATCGGCACATTCACAAGTCACGTAGTTGTATTTTTATTTACAAAACTAAGAAGGGTCTAAGACTGGGGTTTGGCACAGCTAACTGCTGTTGTCATTTTAGGGGACGTGCTCCAGGAAGGCATTTGGCAACCTTGTCACAGCAAGGAAGGGGAAGTCACTGGGTGCAGCCCAACTCCGAGCAGCTGGAGCTCCAAAGAAGGTGCGTCAGCTGCACTGCAGTGTGGTGTTAAGGCACGCTGTGGCTATGCCAGGGGGCCCGGGTCTCTAAGGTGGGTGACCACCTGCGCAAGCAGCCCTGTGTGCTATTTCTCTTGGGGTAAGTGACACACTCTTTCTTGCAGCCCCACAGCCCCGGACTCGGCACGCCCAACAGCCCCGTCAGCCAGAGGATGGAGACCACAGCGTGGGACACCAGTGAGGGAGGGATCCTAAAGAGGATCCCCCCCAAAACCATGGTAAGAACTTCTTCCCCTCCCCCCATGCCTGAAGACCAGAAAAAGGGGTGCGGACGGCAGTTTGAAAACAAACGAAGGAGATAGAATATATTCTGAAAGCTTGTTTTTGAACCTGTCCCAATAAAGTTTGCCTCTAAAACACTAAGTGTTTGTCTTTTTTCTTTTTTTTTTTTTTTTTATTTAATTTTTTTTTTTATTATTTTTCAAGTTTAATGTTCTATCTATCTTGAATGACTGCTCCTGCAAGTTGTTCATGGGAGCAGTGCTGGCTTACCCACAAAGGGAAACTTCTTACACTCCAAAAGTTGAAATCAAAAGTGGAGATGTGGGAATGCTAAAGGCAAAACTAAACCATCAGCTCGGACTGTTTGTACACACACCGAGTCCCAGGCGCTTGCGGCGAGGTAGAGGGAGGGTTGAAGTTCACAGTAGAGGCTGTGCGCTGCTGGGAGGACATGACAGTACCATATCTCTCGCCAGTGGTGTTCAAGAGGGGTCTGTCTCCACACAGGGATGAGCGTGTCCCTAAAGCCCTGTCTGCTGTTTGATCCAGTCGCGCAGGCTGGTCAGCCGGCTGTAGACTCCGGGCTTGTTCCTCTGTGCGCAGCCGTCGCCCCAACTCACCACACCGGCCAGGAACATCCGATTGCTGGGCTCCACGCTGACCAGGGGCCCCCCGGAGTCTCCCTGCACAGACACAAACAGTAGCATAAGCACTACTCCAGTACACTGTCCTAATGCAAAGTGACAAGCAATAAATCACATTGAGTAATTAATTACTCCTACCAATTAAGTCTCAAAACCCAATTCTAAGTCAGCTGTCTGTACAATTTCCTGAATCAAGAAAAACCTGTACATACAGCAAAACAAATATTTAAGTATGGCACTAAGAGTCACAGTGCCAGAATAAAGAGCACAACAAGCAGCCTATCTTCCTAACTGAGGCTCTCGGTAACAAAGTGGAGTGTGGTTGCACTGTTCTCCTACCTGCTGCGATGGTTTTTGAAACTAAGTCATGCGTTTGTGGGCTGCAGTTTTTGAGACTAAGTCGTGCATCGACAGAATTCGTTGCTCAGGCCCATTCCGGTTTGTCCGTTGTCCAAATCAAAGAGGATCCACGATAGATTCGTTGTATATTAAATATGGAAATGTGGGTGCGAAGTGCCAGAATAAAAAAAAAAGGGCTGAGCAAGCAGCCTGTCTGCCTAACTAAGGCTCCTCCTCACAGCAATAAACCGGAGTGCCGCTGTGGCGCTGGCCTACCTGGCAGGCGTCCACACCACCCGTCAGGATCCCCACGCACATCATGCGCGGCGTCAGCTGGTCCGTCAGCAGCTGGTTGCACACCGTCTGGTTGATGAGCCGGATTTCTGCTTTCTGCAAGATGGAGGCGCCGCTGCCTGCGAGGAGAGATGAGCAGCCTAAGTAAAAATGTGCAGTGTTTCCCCCCACTGCGCGCATCGTTCAGGCTCTGAACAACCGACTAATTGCCCGGTAAATCCCCATCGCAACAACCCCTTTTTGTCCGGCAGGACCGAGACATTAACTTTGCGCGCTGCCAAGGGAATCTCGTTTGATTCCAGTCTTGAGGCAAGCTAATCCATTTCAATCGCATCCAGCCAGCCCCCCTTTTCCCAAAAGTCAAAATACATCAACGCGGCCCCAAATTCATAAATTTACCTCCTTCCACGGTGGCTCCCCATCCGGTCACCCACAGGTCCTTGCCCACGGGGAAGTTGTGGCTGGCATCGGGCAGGCAGATGGGCTGGACGACGGAGGAGAAGGTGACGGGGCTCTGCAGCTCCACGACAGCAATGTCGTAGTCGTAAGTATAGTCGTTAAAGTAGGGGTGGGAGATGATGCGCTTGATTTTCCGTGTTTGCACGTTGGCGCCGTTGCGGTTGCCTTGGTCGGTCAGGCCCAGGTAGGCTGTCCACAGGCTGGTGTCCGAGTACCTGCACGAGTCACGAAACACAGGGCAGGGTGAATCCCCATCTCACAGACATCGTAGCTCGCTATCTTCAACAGTTTCCTTGAGAAATGCCTGTAAAAATTGCTTTTTTCCTATTCAAACGCCTGAAAAGGGCAGCGCCACAGTGCGTGGGGCCCTGATCCGGCTCCCACCTACCAGATGCCCTGCGGGAAGCAATGCGCGGCCGACACCAGCCAGCTCTCCGAAATCAGCGAGGCCCCGCAGATGTGGCCCTGGCCCTTGACGTGGAGGCTGACCTGCCACGGCCACTCTCCCACGTCCGAGTTCTGCCCGCCGACGATCCGCGACTTCCTCGTGTAGGAGCGGATCCCGCAGTCTGGGATGGGGAAGGAGAAGGGGCACTTGGTTACTCCTGCTCCCGTTCAGTGCGTCCCCTTCATTCCTCTGGGACAGCTCCTGCAGCACAAGCGCCCCGTTACCCACGCCAGGGATGGCTGACACCATCAGCACGGGAGCAACAATGCTAAATTTGCTAAAATATTTACTGGCCAAGTCCATAAATATGCAGACAAACCCCTCTATTACCTGTGTAAGCCCTCCTGAACACCACAGACATCCCACATTTCACACGCTGCTGAGAAACACAGGTTGGCTATTTTCAGCTCAACCTATCGCTCAGAAAAACCCAGGGGCTCTCTCTGCCACACTTAAGTGCTTCTCTAAGGGGCACAGCCCAGGAACCCGTGTTCCCCCGCTTCCCCAGGGTACTCACTGCAGTTGTCCTCGTCAGAATTGTCTTCGCAGTCCTGCTCCCCGTCGCACTCCGGGTTCTGCTTGCTGATGCAGCGCCCGCTGCGGCACTTGTACGTGTATTCCTTGCAGGGGACTGTTGTGTGCACCGCTGCGGGCAGGACAAAGGGAGAAGGGTGAGCCCCACTTCTGGGAAGGTCGCACCGTCCAGGAGCCCTTCACCTCTTCAGCCCATCCCCAGGGCCACCCCGTGAAAAAAAGGCACGCCAGGATTCCTGGCCACGAAGAAATCCGCAAGAGGCTGCGTTTGAGGGGAGACGCCCTCCGCAGCACATCCTCACCACTGCTGCAGCTGCCCTCATCGCTCCCGTCCCCGCAGTCGTCCTTGCCGTCACACTTCTGTGTGTTGGGGATGCACTTCCCGCTGGTGCACTTGAAGCTGTCGGCTGCACAACCTGGGGGAGAGCAGCTCCTGAGAGCCGGCAGGGCGCAAAGCCCACAGCACCTCCAGCACGCGGCCGTGTCCATCTCCGCCCCCCCACCCCCCCGAGACAAGTAAAGCCTCTGCAGCTACACCACACAACGCCTATGTCCTGCGTCCCCGGTCTTTTCTTCTCTAAACTGCACGCCACCACTGATTTATGCAGCCCTTTCTTTCCCCAAAGCCCACATTTCCTACACTTTTGCTCATGCTTGTTTTCCTCCTCTGCGGGTGGATGGTATTTTGGGTTTCTTGCCTTCTTCCATCATTCCCTTCACCTTGCTCAAGCCCTCGGCCCTTTCTGCCCGCGGGGCGAGTTACTTACTGCACTGCAGCTCGTCGCTGTTGTCGCCGCAGTCATTCACGTTGTCACAGACCCAGAACTTGGGCTTGCACCAGCCGTTCTGGCACTTGAACTGCTGGTCGGTGCAGGCTGAAAAGGGAGAGCGAGAAATGAGGGGCGAGACCTGCAAAAGGCACCTGTGGAGTCACCATCGCCACGGCATTCGAGCACACGGGAAGAAGCGCACCAGAAAACGGCATGACAGCACAGGGCCACGCACACATACGTTAACACATACCGCAATTAGGCTACAGCGCTGTGTTTCCACCGCGCTGGACAACAAAACTATTTGGAGTGCTGCAATGTCTCGGGCTGAAGCGGACAAAACAGCAGCAGGACAGACAGGGACAACAACTCAACCAAAGCGACAAGCAGTGGGAAAGCACCCGAGATAGCCGCATCGGGACGTGGGCAGCCAGGCCAGCAGCACGCCCTTCCTCAGAAAACAGCCCCTTACCCAGAAACGAGACCCCAAACCAGGGGATCCCGTCCTCTCTAACTACCTGCAGACCCTGGGCAATAACATTACCTATGGGATAGTTCTGCTAATCCAGGAGGAAAACTTACTGCACAAAGAAACAACTCCTGTGTATCACAAGGGCTCTGCAATACCTGCCCGGTTCGGTAACAAAAACCATCCCTTTACACCACCCGGCTCATCCAAACCCACAACAGCTTCAAGGAAAAACACAGTCCCAGCTGGGAGGGACTAGAAAGGGAGGGAGGTCCCACCGGGGAGAGGGCTGGATTAGCAGGAACCCATGGCTCCTATGCGCTATGAAAGGATCCCAAATTGATTCCTGCACCGAGTGCCTCTCGCTCCAGCCCGGAGGAGCGACGCAGCGCTGGTGCTCGCGAGGGAGAGACCGGCAGCTGATCTGCAAAGCGTCAGCACTAAGGCTACGCTACCCAGAACAAGCCCAGAGCAAATACCCGCAGCCACCTCAGGGCAGCGCAGCCCTTCCCGTGACAAGAAAAAATGAAACAAAAAGACAGAAGACTTACTGCAGGATCTCTCGTCGCTGCCGTCCACGCAGTCCAGCCACCCATCGCAGCGCATGCTTCTGTCAATGCAGCGGCCCGTGTCGCAGGTAAACTTGCCAGGGCAGGCTGAGAGGGGAGAAGGCGATAAAACAACGCATGAGCCTTCCAGCCATCCCCTCTACGTCCCTTCCCCGAGGCACACAACACTCCCTGAGCCCGCTTACAGCACCCAGCATTTAAAAACACCTTTTCCTCTCAACAGAGAGGGAATGCAAGGAGGTTTGCAGGAAAATAAGACACGCTTCTGTCCCCTAGAGAAGCGCGCTTCCCACTTTACAGGGCAGCGTAAGCACAGAGGAGGGAGAGCCTCCAGACCTTGGACCCTCAGTTCCTCCCCACAGCCTCCAGGTTTCAACTCACGATCGCTGGAGTCGTAGGACAGGTACTCGGCAGAGAAGCCAGAGTCCGTGTGGGACTGGTCTGAGTGGAACCGGACCTCTATTTTGTTGGTAGTACTGGCCACCACAAACTGGGAACGCTCTCCACAGTACCTGCAGGGAGAGAGAGCAAAGATGAACGGAGTGCTGTAGGGTCAGCGCTGGGCAAACCGTCTCCCGTCCCCAAACTCCCCATCAGCACCGAGGGTCGCCTCGCACACCCAGAGAACGAAGGGGTCGGGGGAACAGGGAGCTCAAACTGCTGGGGGGACACAGGAGCTGAATTTTCCTGCCATTGGCAGAAGGTTTGGGGAAGTTGCAAACACCAAGTTGTGGCCTTGGAAACGATCGGGAGCGAGTTCATCCAAGTCCCTGCCTGGCGGAGAGGCACCTCTGAGCTCAGAGCCACTCCTGCTCTGGATTTGCGCAGCCTTCAAGGCTGCAGGATCCCATCCCACCGTGGGTCGGTAGGAATCACTAACACAAGCATCCCTGCAGGAACCACAGACACGGGTGCTGACTTTGAAACCCTCTCTCTTCAAGGAAGGGTCAGCTCCTTTGCCCAAAATGTTGTGAAACGACACCGCTCGCTCCCCCGGCGCAGTACCAGGTTGTCTTTGTGGCCCAGCCTCCGCTAGGTTGAGTAATAACAAACAGTAAATGTAACAGTAAACGCATCGCAGAACGCAACGCAATTACCCCAACAATGGAGATTTGCTCATTCAAGCAAAACCGCGCCAGATGTTTCTGCCTTTCTGCACGCGAGGCACGTGACGCGATGTTCCGCAGCATTTTGGGGGGGACGCAGCTGCAGCAGGCAACAAACCCGGGGTCCAAGCCCCAGAACCAAACGTGCTGCTTCCCTCCCACCACGGGGCATCGAGCTACGAGAGCAGCTCAGACCCCAGCACCCTCCTGCCTCATCGTATCCCAAAAAGCACCGGTACACTTCTTCTCACAGCAAGTTTAAGGAAAGCACAAGTTGCAATATAACTAAACTCAGCCCCCCCACTCCAAGGGGCAATGCCGTGGGTCAGAGAGTGACTGCACCCGACACCTACCTCGTGCTGTTGATCTGCACGTAGTCTTTGGTGCAGGAGCTGACCGGGACCCCGGGCTCCAGCACAAAGAACATGTTGAAACGCACCTTCACGTTCTTTTTAGGGGGAACCTGCGAAAGGAAGCAGAGTCAACGGCACGTTGTTTTCTAGAGCAGAGAAAATCAGAATAAGTTTCGTGGGTAAAGGGTTTGCGGGGAGGACAGAAGATAACTGGAAAAGGAAAGAAATCAAGCAGAAAAAGAAGAACCTTCCTGAAAAGCCACTGTTGCTCACCCTGAGTTTAGGCATTGCTCGGCTTGCTGAGCCCAGGGCCCCAGATCCAACAGGGACACAGAGAGGGGCTGAAGCCAGACCTCTGTCGACAGCGCCTGCTCTCCCAGGGCAGGAGGTTTCCCCCACCACCAGTCTTGCCAGCCAGTGACTGGCCTTTCCCAAAGCCCGCGTGCTTTGGTGCTTTTTGTGGAAAGCTGCAGTTATTGGGAGCTATGGTGTCGTGTGGGGTTCGAGCCTCTCGCAGCCTCTTCTGCCTTTGATGCCTAAAGCCTCCCTCCACTCATGTCAGGCTCTAAGCCTCTAGGCAGCATTGCAGCATTGAGCTCGCCTGCACAGTGTCCTGCACAACCAAGTTCATTTGGCAAACTAATTAAGGCAAAGAGAGGACCCTGTCTTACCTCGATGTTCCAGACACAGTCCATGGCTGGGGGGTAGTGTGCTGGGTAATAGGGAGTCGTGAAGGTGCCGCTCTCTCCTTTCAGAGTCCCACCGCAGACTAGAAGATAAGCAAGAAGATGAGAACAGGTTAGAGAGGCAAAGAGACATGGTTTCCTTGAGCCTTAGCTGGCTATCGCCCGAGGCAGAAAGGGAGGCAGATGCAACAGTCTCTAACAAGGTTAAGTCGATCTCTGGAGCGAGCAGCTCTGCTCCAAGGCTTGGAGAGAACCCAGGAGATCAATTAGGTGCTTCCTGCGTACATCAATCCACATGTCTAATCCAACATAATTCTTATTTTGCCCTCCTCAAGAGACATCATTACAGCAGCCAAGAGCACAGTGGGCAAGGCAAGCTCCAAGAGGCGCGATGTGACCTGCTTCCAGGTCTCCCGGCCCTGGAAACACCCCTGGCAAACTGACCACAGCCACAGCTGCACCTCCCTCTTCAGTTGCCCGTGGGTGGGGGGAACTGGGTCAAGGCCTCTACTCACCTTTCATCTTGGGGAGCTGGAAGAACTCGGCCTTAAAGCCGGGGAATCTCCCCTCCTTGTTGGTAACCAATGTGACGAGCATGACGTTCTGGGAGGACAGGAAGGTCAGGTTGTAGGAAGGGGCATAATTCCCACAGAGCCTAGGAAGTAAAGGTCAAGATCTGTTAAACATAACTGCACAGAGAGCCTCAAGCAGCACAGATCACCTCTGAGCAGCGACAGGAGCTCAGTTACCAGCAGGACTTCTCAGTGTCACCCTGCCACCACGCGGCAGGACTCGGTGCCATACAGAGACCTACTGGGGACACTCACCTGACCAAAGCGTGGGGCTCCACGGGGCTCAGAGAGTTGTACACCTTGATGTAGTCGCTGTGGTCTGTGCACTGCTCCAGCTCCAGCGTCCTGAAGGTCAGGCTGATGATGGAGTTGGCGTCCGCCCTCAGGGTCCAGTAGCAGAGCGCGTTGTTGGGGTACGGGCTGTTGGGGAAGCCCGGCGTGGTGAAACTGGTGATCTCCCCTTCCTTGGCGTGGAGGGCAAACATGCAGCTCTCTGCCCAAGAGAGTGGGGAAGAGTTAACAAAGCAAACGAGGAGGTTCTGCCCTGCTTTTCCCCCTAGAGATGCAGAGTGCGGCACTTGTAATTCCTCGCCTGCCTGCAGGTTGGCCCTGGGCAGAGCCTCTTGCAGGGAGCACCCTTGCTCACCAAACTCCATCTACAAAGTGAGGCACTGGGGAAGGACAGCCAGGGCCACCCGCTACTGCTAGATAATGGCAAGGCCTGTGCCGCAGTCTGGCCAACCCCAAACCGGCTCCAAGCAGGACACGGAGGTCTGCTTTGCACACAGAGCACCTCTCTCCAGGCCCTTTCCCACCTTGCAAGGGAAATCGCCACCCCAAAAAGGGCTGGGGATGCACAGAGGCTGTTATGAGACTGAAGAAGAATGGTACTTACTGTCCCGAGTGGAGTAAGCTATGCTGGGGTCGGCAGCTGCAGGAGAAAACAGAGGTGGTGTCAACCTTTGGGCTGTGGAAAGTCCCTGGGAGCAAAGCTGAAGTAGTCCCTGGGATCCGCATTGATTTGGCCTTGCGTGTGGGGTCTCTCCCTGCCGGCTGGCCACGGGGAGGCTGCTCCTGCCTGGGAGCTCCTCTGGGGAGCCGAGTGACCAAGCTTTTCCTCTGCAGGAGGGAGGATTTGTCCCCGTCCCTCTCCAGAGGATGGCACAGTGTTGGAGCAAAGGGGAGGGGGTCTGCACAGCCTCCCCGAGTCTGCATGACCCATCAAAGCAGCGCTGTGAAAGCCGGGTCCTTACGCTCAACCTTAAAGCAATCCCTGGGGCCGAAGAACCCAAAGGAGGGCTGCGGCCGGCAGCTTACCCCCCCCAGTGAAATGTCCGCCCCGCAGTCCCACGCAGAGGCCCAGGGACGGCGGAGCCAGCACTCACGGAAAGCGACGACCGACTCCACCTTCAGCATGGGGTTTCGCAGGCGGGGGTTCCACCTCTGGACCAGGCTCTGCTTGTCCGCCATCGCCCTATCCAGACTCTCCTCCCGGTACTTGGGGACAACGAACTCGGACCAGTAGTAGGCAATGACACTGCCTTCGCTGCAGGGGAAGGGCCATTATGGGGTGAGAGAAGGACAGATGGGGGAGGGCTCAAGTATCAGCAGAAGAAGAGTCCAAGCTACTTAACGAGCCGTTTTTGGAGGACAGCCATGGGAAAGGGAGAGTCTTAATGACAAGTTAAGCAAACTGCGCCCAGCAAAGGCTCCTGCCAGCCCGGGGACTCCCTTTCAAAGCTGCCAGACACCACCCACTGGGGTTCATAGCGCTCCACTGTACCATACCTGGATTTTCCCAAGACACCTCCCTCAGCACACAGTTATGAGGACTGGCAGAAAACAATACGTGTTTTCAGGTCGCTTTTCACCGCTCACCCGTTACTGTGTCACGCAGGGTGGCTAATGAGGTGTCTCTGTCCACAGCAGCCCAGGAATGAGGCTGTGGACATCCCTGCATCGCCCTCCTCCACCCCCAGACAGGGCTTAGACAGCACTCAACACTCACCTGAACGCAGTTATCACTGTCTCTTTGTGGTAAGGACCAATATCTGCATGATTCCTGTAGATCTCCTCTACCTGAAAGGTTTAAAGAAGGGTGTTCAGCACGTCTAGAAGAGAGGAGGAGGGAAAGGCTGAAGAGAGACAGGGCTTCAAGCCTGCAATGGAAAATCAGGGCACATCCTCTGGCTGCAGGAATCTGCAGAGGGAAAGTTGAGAGTCTCAGAAGAGGGACTTTCCCCGGGGGAAAAGGGAGAGTTGATAGTCCCAGAAGTGCTCAGACCGGCACACCACAGCCTGCTCTGACACAGCTTGCCTGGCTTTATCCCGAGGGAAGCACAATGAAGACCCGAGTCCAAGGGGAAAGGCAAGACCAGCCATGGCTTCAGCACGAGGGCCAGACACGCTCCTGCCTCAGCTCCCAGCCCTGACTCATCCGCTGGCCTTGGGATTTGCCCAGGCAGCCTCCTATGGCATACGCTGGGTGGCAGAGACAGGGAGACACGGTGGCACCGAGCTGGAGCTGTGATGCCAAGACCCAGTTTAAAGGCAGGCTCCCTGTGCCCAACCCAGTGCGTCACGGTGAGTGGGCAGAGCCGAGAGGAGCAAGAAAGCTCCAAGCAGTCTTACATGCAAGACCACTGTGGCCACAGGGGAAGAGGACAAAGTCCTGCTCACAGGAGGAGGGAAGCAAGAAACCTCTTACCGTGCTCTTCACCTTCTTGGCCAGCATGATGAAGTCTGGCGAGCTGGAGTTCTCGTAAGTGTCAAGGAAGTCCCAGTTCAGCACCCTCAAGTGGCCATTGAAAATCTTCTGGACGGGCGCGTTCCTGTCTGGAAGGCGACAGTTCAGTGTCAGAAAGGGTAGTGAGGGCTGGGTCCGTGGCACAGCAGGTCCCCAGTGACACCAATCAGGGTAGGGGGTGGAAATGGTGTCCCCCCACTGCATGGAGCCTTCCCTGAGCTAGAGAGGGCACACATGACCAACACAGGATAACGAAGTTTTTCCAGGTGGATACACTCCCAGGGTATCACCCTACACGCCACCACCCATCAGATGTCATGCTCACATTTGAAGTGCCAGACCAGGAGACCGGTGACGAGGGAGACGAGCAGGAAAACAACGATCACGACAGCGACAACCACCCGCCGCTTTGGGCCGCGTTTCTCCATCTTCTTGGAGTTCATGGCAGGGAGGAACTCCACCCCTTCCTCCAGGTTGTTCATGTCCTAGGAGGGGAGAGAGGGTAGGATGGTGCAAAGCCGTTCCCAAAGCCTGGTTTGGAGAGGTTCCACCATGAAGAAGTCTAGAGCAGAGCTACCCGTCTGCGGCAGCTCCCCATCACCGAGAGCGCAAGGCATTCCTCGGCGTCGGCAGCTCCACAGGACAAACCCTGAAGGCTTTCGCTTTGCTTTTCCGCACACACCTAATTCCTTTTTGGACCTAACAGACAGGTGATCCACTCAAGTAAACTTTGGGGTGAGTCCGCACAACCCCCTGTGACTGTGGCAGGTCACAAGCTCACAACATCCAAGATCTCTGCCTGCCGGCAGATGAAACTACAGACAAAAATCCACTCCTGCAAAACGCTTGCTATGTGGCAGGTGTGTCACCCACAGCTCGTGGGGCACAGCACGCTATAAATAGCATTCCTGTAAAAGAAGAAAACAGCTACTTCCTCTCTTCACATTCGCACAACTCTCTCTACGTCTCCTGGGCCAACACAGCACTCCTGTAATTCCGCTTGGGATTTCCCATTCAGTGCAAACACCGATTAGAAGAAATAAACCAAAAAACTAAGACGAACACAGAAGACATCCCCACAGCCCACAACCAGCCAGATCCTCAGGACAAGACGTGTTGGCTAACGAAGAGCAGGTCCTGAATGCAGCTACCCAGGAATGAGAAAAGACACTCGCAGGGCACAGCTCTCGCTGATATCACTGCCCCATGCCGGGCTGGGTGATGAAGAAGTAGGTCTCCGCCGCAGTGCAAAATCCTCGGTGCCCCGGGGTTTCACTCTCTCGCACCTTTGTCTTATCTGCCCTCCATCCTTGCCCTGCTCACGTACCTCCACCTCCGGCCCGGGAACAGACCAGCTGCAGACCCAGATGTTTTCAGAGGACGCCACGCAGCCCAGAGCATCCTCGGTACAGGCAGATTTTGGGCGCCCAGATCTGCACTCGCCACCCCAGCACTTCCTCTCCTCCCCAGAGCTGGCTAACACATGCCAGGAGAGCAGACGGCATCTTCTGCTTTCTTCTTGTGCCTCCTGCAGGTAGGGAGGGCTCTCTGCCTGCTGCGAACTGCCCAAACCATGAGGATGCCTCACTTTTCCAGTCACCATCTTCCCATTTTCCCCCTCTCCTGAGCCTTACCGGGCATCTGGCAGCTTCCTGGGCAGCGGCACGGGGCTCCGGATGACAGCAAGGACACCACAACGCAAAGTGCCGACTAGCACAAATTCGCTGCATTCAAATGCATTTCGTCCCCGCAAACATGAAGCCGGGTCAGATGCTGCCCGTCATCTCTCAGCCCAGGGCTGGCACAAACACGCACTAACAGCTCGGGCTAATTTGATGCAAATGTCCCCAGCCCCTAAAAGCTAGGAAAAACAACCAGCAAAGGGGACCCTGTCGACAGCGGGACCTCTGAGCCCCCTGCGCTTGCGTGCAGATCCAGGCGATGAACCATCCTCACTGCGCTGTCCTTCTGTGCCATGGCTTCACCATCTCACCTTCCCCAAGCCTCACTTTGCAGGAAAGCCCCGTTCCCACTTGCATCATTCCCCCGCTCCTTTTGCCCTTTTCTTCACCCAATCTCTGTCCTCTCCTCCAACCCTCCACACCTCACCAAAGCCTCTCCCTCCCTGTGGTATTCGCCTGAGGCCTTTTACAAAAGAAAGGGACGTGGCAGGCACCTTACCCTACATTTTTGTAAAGGACTCCTCTGCAAACGCTTACTAGAAGGCCACTAAGACCAGAGCAACCTACCAGTTCTCACACCATCTGCTCTCAGAATAACCTGAATTCATCGTTCGACAGCTCTCTGCTACAGCATAGGGAATGAAGCCTTCATTCATTTGTGAGATTTACTACTCAAGGCTGGGCAGAAAGAATCCAACATGAAGCACACCACCTCAGAGGTGCCAGGCTCTTTCTATCGCCAACATCCAGCCACTGCCACAAGAAACAAAAGACCTAGCAGGGACACAGAGGACAATCCCACGGGGGATGCTCTGATTCCCACTTGGCTTCCGTGACCATACAGGAAAAACTTGAAAACATAACCCAAGGGAACTGCAAAACAGAAGTTTCAATACCCAAGGCAACTTCAAAACAGAACACAAAATAAACCTTAAATACAGACAGACATCCTAAATCAAGAAACTCTTCAATCAAAGTCAAGATTGCCTGCAGTTTGATGCACCGTCTTTGAAACAGCCATCTGGCTCCCATCAGTTTGCAAATCATGCAAGAAATACCCTGAAACCAGGTAAAAAGAAGAAACAGGCCACAAATCTCACAAACATCTCCCTTCTCCCACCACGGGGCTGCTTGCGGCGCCAAGCCTTCCCAGGACTTCCAATTTGGTCCCGCTGTTACCAGAAAGAATAGTATTTAATTCTCTTCTAACATCTACAGGAGCCTGCAGCAAGAAAACAACCTCAGGGGTTTAAATGATACATCTGTCCACACTGCAGCAGCTTTTCCAGACTTCTTGGGGTTGGTGAGGAAGAACCGCCGGCCCCCAGCTCGCAGGGGGAAGACAGCATCTCTGTGTGTTCTGAGTAACAATTTTCGGGCACAAAGCTGTTAAATCTTGGCCTTAATACCACACTCCCCTGGCAGGCTGAATTCAACCAGATGGCACTTCTTCCCCAAAAGAGGGATCACGCACTTCTGGCATGAGAGGCGTAACTTTACAGGATTGTAGCAGCAGCAAAGCAACACAACAAAATCAGATTTCCTCTCCTAAAGAAACCCATTTTCAAATAGCGTACCCTTCAGCTGAGGGCACCTTCAGCCCTCTGCAAAATCCCCAACATTCAGTTTCACCAAACTGCCAGAAAAAAATGGGGCTCAGCTGCAAGCAGGAGACACTGCTGTCCAAGGACAAACTGCGCAACCGTCAGCTCCATGGCGGATGCATTTTAACATCCTCTTCGAGCTAAAGGTTGCGTCTTTGCAGCGAGAAAACTCTTAGACGGGAGCAACTAATCGGTGTGATTAAATCAGAAGAAACACACAGATCCCCTCTGCCTCCAAGACAGGAAAACTCACTGTCTGATCTTTCATTACACAATTTCTCTGCTCTTCTTGGAAAAAAAGGATGAACCATCTTAAACCTGCGAGAGTTTACAGCACACCCTTTACGTTTACAGACGGCAGTAACGCCCACAGCACCAAGATAAATTAATGGAGTCTGGGGACGCCTCAGGAGGTTATTTTTGTTATTACTCCTGTACAAGGTGCACAAGCAGCCACTGACGCTGTTACTCGCCAGAAGTTATCTGGTGATTAAAGGCAGATATGAGACTGGATCCAAAGAGGTTTCCCTCCCTGCCCTCTGTTTTGCATTCCAGATCTCGTCCTCTCCCATCCTCATACCTTACGTACACCGTTGTGTTCCCCAGCCGACTCTGACACTTGCCTGAAGCTGCTTTGAAGGGCTTTCGCGTGTCGCAGCCTGGGTAAGGAACAGTGATTCCTGTAAACTCTCTTTTCAACACAAGGCAAAGGATCTGAAGCATCCCCCAAGCACTACGGGAATGCTGAATCAGGTCGTGCCGGGAAGATTTCAGACGAGGTCCCGTGTCCCGACCTCTGAGTAAGAGGCTGAATCTTGCCTGCCCACACTCAGCACGAAAAGCATTAATTTGACCTTAGTACCAGACTTGTCTGTGCTCAAAGAGTGCGGCTCAGCCTCTGCTCCGCTCACTCACTCTGCTGCACATCCCCTTTGCTGCCACCGCTCCTGCCCGTTGGGGAGAAACACCTCCTCTGTGGTGCTGGTCACCATCCTCTAAGCTAGGCAGAAACCAGATGGAATCAAACAGGCTCGAAAGGTCATAGTCAAATCAAAAGTCAAAAGATTACAACAATTTTAATTTCCTTTAGCTAACGGCTGCTGCACATTTCACTCCCATGTATTGAGCAGTTCATCCCAACAGCAGATGAAAACTGGAGAGGATCTGAAAGCACGTCCTGCTCTTACCTTGTCCATGATTCCCCGACAAATGGTCTCTAGCCCAAAGCGACTCAAGGTCTGACTCTCTCGCCCTTCTCGAGGAAACTACTCCAGTAAACATTACTGACAAAAAAACCTTCCTTGATATTCTCTCCGCCTTAGTCACAGGTTCAGTTACTTCCTCTTGCTCCTCCTCGCTCAGCCCTCACCGTCACCACGGGGCTCCCCACGGCCGGATCGGAGGTTTCTGGTCACAGCGTCAGCCCTGGCAGGAAAGCCACATGCCAACCAAGTGAAAGGGTCTGAAAGACGTTGCCCCATTTCTTCCATGCCTCTGTTTCCCCCGGAATACAGACTCCGCGAGGAAACCGGGAAAAGGAGTGCACAGTTAGATTTATATAGAAGTTGGAGGTCTCCTGCATGCAACTCCTCTGTGCAGAGCTCCGAGAGAAGTCCTGTGCGTAAGCAAACCTTCCCACTCCTCCGTAAGCCAGCCGCATGATATATTTTTAGACAGCAACCGTACTCTGCCAGACTGGACAAACCAGCTGCAGAAGTGACTAATTCTGTCAGCAGGAAATTCGGCAGGCACACGGGGATGGTGGGAACTGCCACAGCCAACTCTGGAGTGGAGATGCTTACCAGAAAGCAGAGATATCCTCCGGCAAAGGGGGATCGCAGAAGGGCTGCGTTGTGCCACAGAGTACGGCTCTCCAGCAAGAAGATTCCTGGGATGTGTACAAAGCAGGGTCCGTCTGGGATGAGCATCTCCCATAGAGGCAGTTCCAGCAAGACATTGTGATGTGTCCTGGGCACCAAAGGCCCTCGCTGCTCCCCTCTCCTCCAAAATAGGTGCTCCATCTCTCACTCAGTGTTTGCGTCTGGGTCACTGCACCCTGACCCACAGGGGGACAGGGCTCCGGGCCATTAGTTTCACCTGTCCCTTAGTTTCACCGCTGGTTCATTTGTTTGTCCAGCACAAGGCAGCCATGAGATTCAGCTGCTCCCCTCGACCTCTATCACACTCCAGCCCCAGCCGGTCTGCCACAGCACTGCTCAGGGCCAAAGCTGTTGCAGATCACAGACCGGGAGGGCAGGGGTGCAACCGAAGCAGTATCACTGCAAAAGATCCGCTGCCTGACATTAATGTACATGGCCAAGAAGAGAAACCTATAAAATACAAACTTGGAGGTGGCCTGGAAAGGTCTCAGATGAAGAAGAGTCATCGGACGAAGCGGCTAGACTCTTGCCAGGTAATTACACCCTGCAGGTCCCAGTCTGTGTATCCAAGAGGCTATTCCCACCTCCCCTTTTCCAGCCACACCTGCCTCAGGTGACGTTCAATAAAACCTGAAATAAATATCACGGGAGAAATGGGAGGAATGAAACCCATCGACTCATCAATGGGCTCAGGATGCTGGCAGCCAGCCAGGCTCCGAGCTTTGGGACATCACAGCCTTGGAGATCAACGGGGTGGACTTGTGCAGTATGGCAAGTTATATTTTCAAAACCTGAGGTTTCCCAGATCATACCAAAAGCTAAGAAAAAAAACCCCAAAGATCTAAAAGCTGCTGACACACAGTGTGCGCAGCGTGCAACTGGCTTCACCCAAGTAGCTCAAGTACAGCCACACGACTCCTGAGATCAACTCCTGCACCGACTCTTGCAGCAAATCCCGGTACTCCTCCCGGAAGACACCTGATCAGAATAATCTCACTTCTCTTCTTATTCTCGATAAGAAATACATGGAAACAGCACACGTAAGAGCTAAGTTTCCCTAAGGCAAATTCGTGCTGTGCTGCCCCAACATGGGCAGTAAAGCACTGAGGAAACTTTTCCAGCCTATTATTTTTTGTCTTCAGTTCCTTATTAAGGGCAATGACATTATAAAATGATGACATCAGAACTAACGAGGGAATATGGAGCAGGAAATAAAGGACACCGAGTCCTCCAGACAGTCTGCCTTCCAGGCACCGAGGGCAAGTGAAATAGTGAAAGATACAAGTCACACACCCCTGTTTCACACACCAGTTTTGAGCTCAGTCCTCTACATCATTCAATCATCTTGTGACCATACTGAGTCATATGAGAAACCAAATTCCTTTAGGTTTATTACAGAAGAAACCAAAGTTAATGTTTGCACAGGACAGCCCTGGCTTGGCTGGCTGCCCCGCGCCAGGCTTATCAGTGCAGCTGTGTCATGCAACACAGCTCGAAAAAAGCGACCGCGCTTCTAACAGCGTGTCTGCTGGAGCAAAGACTTGGCAATTCTTGGGGAGAAGTGGGGAATAAAGCTATCTTACAGGCCTCATACATGTAGCTAGGAGCCATAAAATTCCTCCCTACAACACGCTTATGTCCCAAGACCAGAAGAGAAACAGGTCACAGATGCAAATAGCTTATTTTAAAACACTCTTACATCTTTCCTGGTACACAAAGTACTGTCTGAGCAACAAAAACACCCTCCAGCAGCCTAACAAAACCAGCTGTGCTCCAGACCTCAATGAAACACTCCATGCTCATCACAACATTTCGCCCACGCTCTTGACCGACTCTTACAGTTCCGAGGTGGATCTGGCCCGTGACATTTGAATGTTTGGAGCCAACAGCAGGGCAAACACCAGCATCTCTGACCAGGCAAAGCCTTTGTCTGGCAAACCCATCCCTATGAGCTGCTCCTTCCTCCGCCCCAGGCTATCGCTCGGATATTGCAGTGCGTTATTTGCAAGGCTGGCTCCGGTGGCCTTTGGATGGAGACGGCGTATTCGACCCTGGGCAAGGCGAGAACCTTTGGTCTGATACCTTCCCCCAAAGCCAGGCCCTCAAAAACGCTCTCACTGCACCCTCAATGGTTTTACAAAGTGATCTTTTGTTTGCTGAGCAAAGGTCTGGCGCGTTCTTGATCAGCCTCAGTCTTTTTCTCGTCGTGCCTTCCTTATCCCTGTTTGCCTTTGGCACCAACAGCAGCAAAACTAGCCTGAGCAGCAGCTCACCCGCCAGCCACTACCCAAGAGAAAGGCTCTTTCCAAGGAAGAGGAGTAGCTTCTCCTCACCGTGCCCAAGAACTGTCACAGCTCCTTCTCCGCCACAGGAGGAGACGCAGTCATCGCAAAACAACTCACATTTGCTCTGCCGTTGTATTTACAGGGAGCCAAGTCCACCGACGGTCCACAAGGGACAAATTCCTCGGCTGTTCACTGCCAGGAAGGAAGGTACCCTCTTCGGGGAGGTCCTTCTGGATCAGATCAGCTCCTCCTCTGGCGCAGGGGGAAAACTGATCCACAACCAGGGGAAAGGACCTGGTACGCCGCCGCCCCGGCGTGAATGGACTCGCTCGAGCACTCAGCCCTGCCGTAAAGACACACCAGCATGCAAACCTACCTTTTGCCAAGAGAATGCACCAGGCAGGAAAGATCACACCACACACAACAGTGTCACCCCGACCCGGCCAGGGAACGAGGAGCTTGAGCTGAGCGGTATCAGCGAGAGCATCTCCTCCCCATTCCTGGCAGCCACCGCGGCCCTGACACCCGCAGGACGAGGGAAACTTTTCCTTGCTGTAGGCCAGCTTTCTGATCGATGCTAGAACTGCTGGCTCCTTTGCTGCTGCCAGATAACAACCGCTAGAGCCATGCCTCAGAAACCGACACCAGACAGCCCAGCAGGTGAGCTGGACCGTGCTGCTGTTGTGCTTTAACCAAAAAGCCCGGTTTTGAAACAGCTCTGTGGCACAGAACAGGATCTGGAGGTGCAACCCAAAATCACCAGTCCCTGCCCGACCCTCAGCCAGGAAGACCTACATGAAAAGCAAAGACCTGTGGCTTAAGCTCACTTAAGTTTCAAAGCACACTGATAACGCACCGGTTAATTAACAAAGCCCCAAAGCCCTCAGCTAAAGTCAGACCTTCTGACGGCTTGAACAGGTTTAGTTAGATCTGTTGCTAAACAACCCGGACCCACGCGCTGCAAACAGCTCGCCTCCGCGTACTTTATCTTTACTCACATCCTCAGTGCCCAGCTTAAGCCGAAATCAAAACCCTCAGAGCGATGGTAGCACTGACATCGAGGCGGTCTAACACCGGCACAGACCGCTGTGGGGATTTCCACTTTCCCAAAGCCGGTTTTTCTCTTCCTGCTCTGCTGGGCTCAGCGGCGTCCCCCAAACGGGTTCTCCTGACCTTACCTGATGGCGGAGGGGGAGCAGGAATCTCCCCCACTTCCCGACGGATCGGGAGCCGCCCCGGTCAACCCTGACCCGCGAGGCCCAAAGGAACCGGAGCGAGTGGCGGACGAGGCAGCTTGGCAAAAGACTGAGCGCTTTTGGGAAAGCCCCGCCGTTTCTCCTGGCACCGGGTGCTGCTCTCACCTGTGGTTGGGCGCTGTACCTCATGCTGGCACCGGCAGCCGTGGGGCCCCGCTCCATGGCCAGGGCGGCTGCCGCGCCGGCTCAGGCCGCCATGGCGCGGTGGCTCCCGGCCTCGGCACGGCACGGCTCGGCACGGCGCCCAGCTCCTCCTCTCCGTGCTGCTGGCAGGTGCGGGAAGGCGGAAACACCCCGCGGGTCCCCCGACGCTCCCGTGTCCGGCTGCAGCTCCCGCCTCTCCCACTTCGCAGGCGTCCGCGGGGAAATTAAGGAAAACGGCGTGCCTGAAAAGCCCCGCGCAAGCTCTGCATCATCCGAAGAGACCCTTTTGCCATGTGCTTCACTTTAGTAAATGAAACCAGAAAGATCTGTCTTTTACCGACACAAGCCGCCCCGCAGCCAGCAGGAGGGTTTGCTAGCACTCATGTACACAACAGTTTCTAGGGCAAAGCTTTATGTACCCAAGGTCTTGTCCCTCCTCAGGTGACAACAACTATCATGCTACGAAACCCCGCCACAAAGAGGGCACTCTCCGGCATGCACAGGCACATTTGCCCCAGGGACAAGCTTGCTGTTCCCAAAAACATCTGGTACGCCAACAGGCTGCCAAAGCAAAATATTCCTTTTATCCCAGCCTGAAACCTGCTCTCAGCTGGGCTACAGCACTGTAGCAATGAGCCATCTCTTACCAAACAGAAGAAACCAGATGCAAAATGCTGAGTAACACAGCAGTCCAGCAGAAATCCAAATTTGGCACTCAGGGTGTTGCTCACCTACGACCAACAGCTCCCGGGGACTCTACAGTCTAATATTAAATGGTGCCCCCGGAGAAGAAAAGGAGGGCCCAGTGGCAAAGCCCTGGATTTTGAGAATGCTCTAAGGCAAATTTGAAAGAGGGCTTTGAACACTGAAATCTGCATTCCTGACAGAGTCTTACTTTATCATTTTCTCTTTTTCTCGATGATCTTCAAGGTCACTTCTAACCTAAACCATTCTATGATTCTATGATTCTATGATTCTCAGAAAGATGATTCTCCCCCCCCTCCAATATTTAGGTTTCTCACATTCAAGACTAAGTCGAGATTAAAGATAGCTGGACCAACATCATCTTTCTTGGAAAGGTTCTTCACTTCTCTGTCTTACATGCGATAGTCTATACCAACACGTGACATGGCAGTCAATCTACTTGAAAGCTGAACTTGCCATCCTACTGCTGATCTGTGCTCCTTTCCCCCATCGCATCCAGCCCTGAAACTGATTTCTTCCCACACCCGAACATTTAAATTTCCCAGAAAGCTGGTTTTGCTGTAACAGGACTGCCCACTGACTCACACGCCGCAGGGAGACACTTGCTGGGATACTTTTGTTTCCCCCTGCTCTAAACCACCTCCTGCAGAGTGCAAGTTTTCCCTCCCTTTTGCAGGTGTTTCTCTGGGGATAAAAAGAGATGGTGTCACATCTCTGATCCTGCTGTTTTCTCTTTGGGTGAAAAACACAACACAACTTCTGTGCTCTTACAGAAACACTTGTGCCACCGCCTTCCCTGCTCCCCCAGCAGCGACCAGCATCCCACCTTCTCGCTGAGCGCCCCACAGGAGGAAGTATCTCTGGATTTAAGGCATTCCCCTTCAAAAGGTGGCTTTGTTAGTCAGCCTGCTGAAACTAGCCGGCTGGCTGATGTCAGGAGCTGCTCTCAGCTCTCCCGCTGATGCCCAACCCTGCCCAGCACTGTACTTTTACAGCCACTCCCTACCCGGCTGACTGCAGGTGCTCCAGCCTGACTTAATACCCCCGTGAAACAGCATATTTCAGGTATAAAGCAGCTAGTCCCAGCTGAACCACTGCTCTTTTGTTTCTGCAAATTTCTCCTCTTCAGCATTATCGACTAATCTCCTCCAGGCAAACACTCATGCTCTGGGATGCAGCTAATGGGGGCAAGAGGCAGACTCACTCTTTGAGGCCTAAGGTGTCTCTTGCAAAGATGCACAACTCTTGGTTTCACACAGAGCTGCGAATGCCCACTGCTTCCTGTCATTCAAGCCACTGACAACTCATTCATGAGTCCAACTGGCTCTTTGAACGAGGGGATGCAATCACCATGGGGTTAAAAAAGAAAGCAATACACATGCTCAATATAATATATTATATAGCTGGGAGGCAGCTGGTTTAGAGCCCTAAATGACAGGATTCCTGTTTCTCTGCTGCTGAAGCAGTGATTTATTTTGTGGCTGTGTTACTAAGTCACCACAGTAGATGAGGGGCCCCTCTTTCTGGGCACTATACAGTCGCAAAACATCAAAGCAGCAATTCCCAATAAGCAGTCTGCCACGTGCTTCTGCGTTAAGACACTTCCATGTGTCTCTCTAGACTGACTGAAGGATGCTGAGCCCAGCCAAGTCCCTAGGAAGAAAGATGTGACTGAAGCATAAAGATCAAGCCACTTACCCACGTGCAACCGCTGCAGTCAGCAACAAAGCCTCTGTTTCTTCCTACTGATATCAGTTCATTCAACAAAAGCTGTCACCTCCTCCTCCTCACCTTGTCACTCTTCTTCTCAGTGTGGTCACAAAAGCATTATGAGAGCAAGTCGAGGTTTAACACGCCTTTAGGAAGAAGGAGAGCACTTGCTTTTGGCACCGCCGAAATCTGGGAACCCAGTCCGTCTTTGTCAGAACTGTATGCAAGTTGTAAGAGCTAAACCGCCGTGAGCTCGACCCCCAGGAGAGTCCCAGAGGAGACAGGGATAAACTGCAGGAGCAGCAAACACTGTCTGAACAGGCAGGGTATTTCCACATCAGCTCCCAGCCCTGGGAACGCCATCCAAGTGAAAGAAAACGTAGCTGCTTACATCTGGAACAAGCGCAGGCTGCCTGCAGGGGAAACTTCTGTCTTCTGGTGGAGGCAGTTCCCAGTAATTGTAGCTCCACCAAGGAGCACCATCCATGCACACAGCCACACCAGTGAAGGGTCAGATTCAAACAGCCAGCGACAAAGGCTTTTTCTCCCTGCAGTGTGTCCCAAGGATTCTGTTCACAGTGTGACTCCTAAATTCAAATTTCACTGACAGTGCCCTCCCACCCAGATTCCTGCCAGACAACCCCGAAACCACCCCAACTCCATTCGCAGCTAAAACATTCAATCCGGTCTGACAACTTCTGCAGGGACACAAAAGATTAGGAGAGAGATAAAACTCACAGGGTGTCCTGTTACTTTGCATTCCAAAGAGTAAATAAAAGGCTGATTCAGTGGGAGGAGAGGGAAACGTCATCCAGAAGCCCTGTGGTTTCCAGCTGAACCAGCAGCCCCCGGAGAGCAAAGGTGAACACTGGGTACCGCTCAACTGACCATCTACACAGGGAGGGCTCTTCCTGCGTTCAGGCCGGAGGCAAGTTGTCCTGGTATGATTCAGCTGCTCCATCTGTATGGCAAGGAGAATAATTACTTTGGAGAATGGGACCTGTAAAAGTGCAGTGAGTTGCCCTCAACTGGCCACATGCTGCTTTGAGGCAGAGCTGAGCGGTGGTGCTAGTTTTCCGAGAGCTGTTCAAGGATCACTGTGTAATTTGGATGGGAACTTATCCTTTGATCTCAAATGCTTCTCTCAAGAGCTCTGCAGTGAGAGTTCTCTGCTTCCAAAACATGACTTTGCCGGCGGTCACAAGTAGCTTTGCCCTCCTGAGATCATGAAAGCTGGCCAGAACAAAGGGCACTAGGGACCAGCTCCATCCTGTGGAAGGTACGGGCATGAGCAGAGAGTAAAGAATGTGACACTGTGCAACTAGCTGTCAGTCAGAAAGTCCACTCTCAGCCCTCCAACACTTCCCAGACAGCTCTGAGACACGCTTTCAAAACTTAGGGGGATCGTTTCTTGTGCTTGTGTTGCTAATGGTGCCAGCCACCTGACAGTCACAGGGCTCCCAAAGGGAATCCAAAGCGCTAGGAAACACACCATAGGATGTAAGCTTGCTCCCGGGACTGTAATATTTGCTGGGTCTTTTTCTTGAGCTCTTCCGTGGCTCGTGAAAGCAAAGAACCTCTTCGTAAGCTCTGAATCAGCAAGCGCAGTGTTTGCCAGCCAAACTGTAAATGCAACGGACTGGACAGGCTTGACTGCCTGGTTTCTGGCACGGCGTATTTTGAAACCTGGCCGCGCACGCAGGCACACCCAAGATTCAAAGTCAGTTAAGGTCCTGCCTGCCCAACAAGCTGCGAATGCGTAAGCTGAGGCTGTGACTTAGCTGGGGAAAGAGATACAGGCAATGTGTTGGAATTACCCATTTCTCTTCGGTTTATTACAAACAAATAGAGCTGACCTATGCTCACCTGCCTTGCCACCTTATTTTCCACAGAAAATAGAATTTCAGACTTTGTGTTGGCGTTACCTCAGCTGCTTACAACCAAACCAAAAAAGACGCAGCTTTGACTTTTCACCTATTCCTCTTATTTCCCTCACTTTGTCGGTGCAGAGGTCAAAGGGATGTGGCATGGGGTTTTGTGCTGATTTGTGGTCCAGCTCCTATTGTCTTTCAGACAACTAACTGCCTGATGTTCTTCCAGCTATCCCTCTAGTGGGGTACGGTGAGACTGCACGTGCTGTTGACATGCCCACCCTAAAGCGGGAAAACTGGCTGCGAACTCTCCCGCGGAGTTCAGTCTGTCAAAGGTGAGAAGCAATACGTGCTCTCCTAGATGATGCTAGCCCTCTCCAGGATGAGGTGGCAGGCTGGATGAAACACCCTGCTGGCTAGATCAGGCTGGCAGACTTGCTGTAGTCCCTTCTCCACCCCAAAAGCAGAATCACTACGTATAATGTTTGTCTGGAAACTCCTCCTCTCAAGACGATCTCTTCTAGCATTAAGGTGTCCTTACTTTCTGTGAGTTTCCGTAACATCCAACCCAAATCTCCCTCACTGCACAAAAAATTGGTAAGCTCTGACTGACTTTCCCATGGCTCTTCTACCAATTCTCTGAAGCTCAGACTTTTGTTGCCGGCTCACAAGTACTTGTGGGGAAAAGGTTGTGCATGGGCTGAAGGAGAGCCCTCGGATTCCTTCCATCAGATGTCAGGGAGATGCTGGGAAACTTTCCTCACCTTGCAACACATCTCAACTACCGAGAGAAGAGAGCACTTCTCTTGGAGAATCAGTGAAGTGGGAACAGCTGGTTCCCAGTCAATTAGTTGTTGCTCTCTGCGATGCTTGGCTTACATCATAAAAAAGCAGGAAGAACATAAGCGGGGATTAAATCCAGCCCTAATGACAACTCTGATCCTTCTTGCTGAAATTGTTAAAATCCAGGCATAGGGACATAGTCAATGAAAGCTTTCTTGCTACAGGAAGGAGCTCCGGGGTTTGCTAACTCCGAACACATACAGTACCCCTTCAGCATGTCCACATCACTTCGACACACCTCCACAACACAAGTTGAAATATAAAAATAGAATAAATCCTATCAACCAGACACCAACTCAGCTTTCTAAAGACAAAGGACTCACCCCTCCGACTGGGAGCTCGCTCTCTCTTGGTCACAGCTATCTAAAAACACAGACTAAGTTTTCATGTTGCCCTTCAAAGGAATAGGATGCTATTTTTGTGACAATGAAGCACTTCGGGCTTTTGGAGAAAACCTCAGCTTTACACATTAACACCAGCCCGCCTGCTCAGCTGTCCTAGCGCATGTTTGGAACAACAACCCAGTTAAATTTATGATTTTTGGTAAGCTACCAGCTTCCTACAGAGAACACATACAACACTTCGACAATAAAACTCCCTCTCTGCTTCACACCAGCACCAGTTTAGGAGCCCTTCCCAGCCATTACAGGGGCCAATTGCAGTTGGAAGAGCACTTGCAGTACCCGAATGCCATTAAAAGCAAACCTCGATACAACGGCTTACCAAGTTATTGCTTATCATTTAAGCTACTCAGGCCACCCCAGCTATGAAACAGAATTTATTTCCTTACATGAGCAAAGCAGCGCAAAGGGAGATCGGCAATTCATAAAGTTGCAGTGATTCAAGGGCTTGTGATGGCCCATACCCATAATTTCACTGTATAACTGAGAACACACGAACAATTTGCACCATACAAGCAACTTACTTAAGCAGTTGAAAAAGTCCTCAGCGCAAATACTTTTTTTGAGCAATCAAGCATATTTTTCAATGTATGGAAGCATATTTTTCTACTTATGTCTCGTAAATACACAGTAGCCATTGTTTCCCCCAAGCACAATCTGAAAAATTTTCTCCCGTTGCCAAAAATTCATTCAGAATGACACATCAACACGTTAAAGTCACTTACCGAGTTTCAAACAGTGACGGCATCTTTGCAGGTTCTCAATTCCAGGTCCTCGTTAACTCTTCAGGCAGCACATCAGGTAAAGCAGCGTGACTTTCAACAGGTTTGCTCTTCTATTTTCTGGACCATGACGGCCTTGCTCTGGGTCAGCACATCCACTTATTGATGCTCCCTCCTGTGTTTGGTTGGCACCTTCTGCTCAGTCTTTAAGTGTTGTTGCGAAACTGTCCGATCCCGGAGCTCTTAAGGACCAGCACGTTTCTGCTTCAAGGATCTTGGTTCTGGCAGGTGAGTTATTTTGCTCCAATGCAAGCTGGAGGACAGTGAGAAAAGGTAACGTTAGAAGATATGGATGTAAGGCTTACCAAATTGGTTTGGTGATTACTTCTAGACAGAAGGAAGCAAACTGATTCTTAAAATATTTACCTCTGATTTACACGGGGCGCCATATACAAGATTAATCCATGCGCTAATGGATTAATCCACACTGAATGGATCACTTTACGTAAGATGCGTCATCCCTAAATTAAATCATTAAATGCCCAAATTTGAGCTACTCATCTAGAATTCTTTTTAATAGTTCCCAGAAAGAAATGGTTATATCCAGAGAGTGATTCATCCTACAAGAACCACCTGAGGGAGGTCAGATGAATTGCCCTCCGGAGGTATCAGTGACTGCAGATGCTGCTGAGGGTGAGTAATTCAGATTTCTCCATCTAGAAGTTCAATGCACAAGTTAAGAAAACTGAGTCCAGCCTACCATCTCTGGGTGCCATAATTCCCCTTTTGCAAACTATACGGTTATTTTACTCCTTGTTCTCCTCAGCTATCCCATCACTTACTGGTCCATAGCAGGGCTGGGAAGTGAGAGGCAGGGTGGGTGAAATGGTATCCATGGTTTGCCAGAACGATCCCATGTCACGATCGATACGCATTCACAAAACTCCCATTAAATGATGTTGCTAAGTTTGTATTCAAAAATATTCATTAGCTGTAACGATGCTACCCTGAAGCTTTTATCAAATGAGCAAACAATATATTAGGCTACCGTTGAGCGATCCAGTGTAGCCCTGAGGATCCCCTTTGATGTACAACACATCCGTCCTACCCACAGAACTATGATTCAAGTAAATCTCAGACTGAGATAAGTTGGTTGCGATGGGGCAACAGCATTACTAAACCACGTTTGTCTTTGAGCCAGTTTCCACCTAGGACACAGTGGTGCATTCTCCTTTCTCCACAGCTCTCCCCAGTCTGCAACAAGTCACCCGTGTTTAAGGTTGCAGGGCAAAAATCTTAAATTTCAGGCTGCCTATAGTGCTCTGTGAACAGTACCCGGCCAGAGAGCCCCGAGGTCAGGCACCCACGTACCAAACTCATGTCAGGCAGGACTGGGTACAAGAGTCGAGTCTATTGCGACGTTCCAGTTTCTGTGGTTCAGGTTTGCCACGTGAAAAACAAGTAGCGAGGTTTCTGTATTTACCTAAAAACTATGCCAGTGACTGCAAGGCATTTGGAAAACAAAGCTCAACTGTTAAAAATACACAGGTTGATGTCCAATTAACTATTGTTTTTGAAAAGTGGTTTTCTTTTTTAATAAAATAAAACACCTGGAGTAAGCCCAAGGTGAGTTCATTGGGTTATGAGAGCATCCCACTGAGGTATATAAATAGAAATTTCCCCCATGATTTAAAAAAAACAGAGCAGTTGTTACAATAAAGGTTAGAAAAGCTTTAAACAACCTGCAGCAGTTTGTGTAGCACGCTCAGTTCTTGTAAGCAACGATTACACGATATTCTCTTGCTGGAAATAAACATCTATCCCACAGTTTTTAAGAAATAATCAAGGCTCTTTTATAACTCTAGTGAGCATCTCACTGTGATGAAAACAGGCTGTACTTCCATTTTTTAATTAAAAAAGGTAATGGCAAAGATGCCTCAGACTGAAAGCCCCTTCGGTTTCAGGGAGGACAAACAGATGGAAAATGGGTAATGTCAGCATAATACTTTCTCTAGGTCTTCTTCCTCTGCACGCGTCCTCCCCTGTGCAGCCCTTACCGCAGTACTCACCCAGAACAGCTTTCAGTCGCCAGAGCAAGAGGTCACAGGAGCAAACACCACCCGGAACACAGTCTAGCTTAAATATACCCTCATCCAGTCCCAGCATACACCAAAAAACTAACTCAAGCCCCTCTCTGCCCTTCAGCCTACTGTGTAGAAATTAAAGGTTACATATTAAAAACAAGGGCTCTTTACTTGCAGTAGCTTAAGGGTTATTTTTCAACCAGAGTGGAAGCAACTCATCAGATGGCAGCTGAACCATAGAACAGGCTGTACTTTGTTCTTGAAAATTGGGAGTAAACATACACTATGTAATCCAGCATGTGGCCCTCCGAAATCAGAAGCCCACATAGCTAGTGATACTCTTTCCCCAAAGATCCCAGAATTCAAAAGCAAAGAGAACGGGCCGAAGCCAAGCAGCAACAAACACAAAGGTTGCTCAAACTTTAACAACCAGTTTAGCAAAGACACATACGGAAGAAAGGAGATGGCATTGACCTGAACAGCAAGACTAAAAACTCAGCAGCAGCAACAATGTGAGACACACTAAACTCATGGGATTAGATGCAGGTTTCTTGTTTTGTTAAACGAAACACTGCCACAGTCTCCTGCATCCAGTGACAAATTCACGTAGTTACTTGCAAGAGGATTCATAGTAATTTAAGGGGCTTCGCACTGTAACCATCGTTCAGCACTTGATTGCAGGTTTTGACACTGAAGAACTTTATTAATTACGAATAGAACTAACATAGCAGGATTATTTTGATTATGTTTTGAATCGAGAGGCTCTTTCACATAAGCAATACCAGGAAGTTGCTTGTCATCTCTTTAATTTCTAATTTTAATTTCACAACTAAAAGGACTTAAGGATGCCCTCACCTCCCTCCAAACCACAGCCTTTCCGCTGTCTCCTTCCTCGACAGTTAAATGTACAAAACAGGTACAAAAATTGACAAAGTAGGACAGGTGCTCAGAAAACCTTTATCACTCCAAATTCTGTTCCTGAGGCATATAAACCATAATTCAAGTGCTCGCTTTAAAATGGTGTACTGACGCGCCTTGCTTATTCAACACTTGCAGCTTGCCACTTCTTTTTTTACTGAAGCACCCAATTTCCTCCAGCCCAGCCCTGAAGTAGGTTAGCTATGGTACAGCAGAACTGCCTGCTGTGCTCAGGTGCAGCAGCTCTGAACAGCAACATGCACAGCTCCAGCCCCGCAGTTCAGCTCAGGAGAGCGCTGAACTGTACCATTTAGTTCTTTAAATAGATTCTATTCAGTAATGTATAACTCGGAGCAATCCACATATTTTCAAAGAAAAAAAAAAAAAAAAGACTACAAGAGAAACCAGGTTAAAAAGAACCATCTTACAAAGAAGATGGATAATCTATTAGCCCTTGGCAAGCTAGAAAACCATTGTACACAAAACAAGAAGCTGTACAAAACTGAAAGGAGATGGCAGAGAGATTTGCAAGGCTTTCTGCCCTTTTATTCTTCTCCTGGTCCAACATGTCTTCTCAGCTCATTCCGAGAAAGCTTCAAGGCCATGTCAGAACAACCACGATTCATCTCCAGTATGTGCAAAATTCAAACAAATTTACATAGAGAGATAAAATTACAAAGGTAAAAACAAAACTAAAGGCCAGGATCATGGGTTAAAATATTTCCTCTGAGTCCAAGAGACTACAGTTTGGGTATACCTGAAAACATACTCCAAACTTTTAAAACAAGCTAACGTCTTTTTTGACGGATAAAAAGGTTGGTTTGTTGACGAAAACTAAAGGAGGATCCTTCTGGTGAACGCTTCCTTTTTCCTTTCCCGTGTATTCCTGTTTGCTGACAGACTTGTTCACACAGTGGCTTTCCGTATCTCCTCCACTTCTCACTCTTCCCCATGGTTATTAGCTTTTTTACAGCAAAAACCGTCTTGACTCTCATCCTGCTTTTGACAGAAATTTGACACGGAAGCGGTATCTGTTCAAAAGAAGTTTGAGCTCAGAGATAGGGGAGAGCTATTTAAAAAGTCTATAAATAGCACACTGAATGTGTTAGGGATCTACTTCCAGGCTATGTTACAAACAAACTCTGGTGTCCAAGCCACCATCCTAAGTCATCTATATAAAAGTAGTGACAGCTAGACTCCAGAAAAAGGAGGCATCTTCTTCAGGACTTTGAAAAGTCTGAATTACCCCTTTCAAGCAAGTTTCCCTGGTTAAGGAAGACCCAAGATCAACTGTTTTGTCTACAACCCAAAATGCACAGAAATGATATTCGCAAAAAGCCCTTCAGATGGGAAGAGAAGAAAGAAAAGGAAGACATTTCTTAAATGATCGATGCCACAGAATTGGGATTTACACAGCTGGACTGAAACATCGTGTTTTGTAGGTACAGCATCTTTTGCCATGGAATTTCTACCTAGACATCACAATGCTGGCTCCAGACAAGCAACATGACAGAATCCAGTCCAATCCCTAGTCATGACTGTGCTCAGGTAGTCTTGGGTGCTTGGATGGAGGATGACCACAGACTCAGGGAAGTTCTTGGAAAGCAATCCATTTTCAAACCAGTGTTCATAGCTGATCTTGGGTCTGCTTTGGAGATGGAGCTGTTGTCACAACCACAGTGGAAACTGCTTTAGTAGAGCCAGACACTGTTCCCTGCTGGAGATGGGAGGCTGGTACAGTTTGAATTCGAACCTGTTTGAAACGGAAAGACAAAAACTCAACTAATGTTAAGAACAACCTGCTGACGCATTGCACTTGCATCTCACTCTGAAAGGCTGGTAAATTATCTGTTTCTGCTGCCAACAAAAATTCAGTTATATGAACAAGACCAAGCACCAAAACACATCAAGAACAGAATCTGTCAGAAGATCACTCCATCCACTGTTCACATGGGATGGTGGCAAGAGATCTCAAGATTAGAGAGGAAGACCTAAAAACTAGTTTGAATAAAAAACCTACACGTCAGCTGCTTTACAAGTTTTCAGAAGGACTTGGATCCATTGAATACTTCAATTGTACAGACCTGTTACTAGCAGCTCTCAATAAAGATTAATTATTTGGAATTACAGAACATGGTTTAAGTTTCCAGACAGAGAGATGGATATGCAAAGAAGCGATGCGATTTGTTCAAGAAATGGTGACCCACAGAGCCAAAGTACAAAGCACTACAAGAAGAGCCAAGCGAATAGAAACAATCCTTCAAACAGTTGGGAACATTTCCTGACAGGATTTTTGGTTTTATATTCATTATACTATCAGTGCTTCAAAAACATTTAAAAACTGTATCTGGGTGAAGGGAAGGCAAAGGAGACAATGCACTGCATGTGCTTAATGCAGACATTACAGCCAAGCTGTGTCCCTGTATGTTTTATGGAACCCCACGTATCAAGCGTGAAGTCCTCAAGAGATGTTAAGTCATAAAAAAGCAAATAACGTTATCATTCTAGGAGCCATTACCTGCGTGGCCTGGCCTTGCTGCTGCAGCTGCTGTAGTTGCTGTGCAGTCAGAAAACTCACTGGCTTGTTCCCAGCGATCAGTTTTGTCCCTGCCGGCATCGTAGTCAGGATGATATTTCTGCCTAACCCACTGATGCTAAGGAAAGAGAATTGTTGAAAGATTAATAAACAGCACAGCAGGCTAGGTCTTTCAGACTCACTAAATTACTTGTCTAATTTACTAATGATTTTAAGTAGCGGGGTTTTTTTCCCCTACAAAACTGGCAAATACACAAGTGACAAGTTTATGTCAACGTTTATCACGATGATAGAGAATTACTTCATCACACAAATGAAACCCTCTAATTCTGGACCGTGCACATCACTAGGTTAGTCTGATCAGACCCGAACACTTCTCAAGGAACACAGAAAATAGCCGAGCACACAGTGTTCTGCCTTGAAATATTAACCACAGGAGACACTACCAGAATTCACGGAAGAATAAACAAAAAAGACTTCAATATCTGAATGCCAGAGAAATTTTCACTGAGGCAGTTAACACTTCCCTAGTTTCTTTAATGGAGAGATTGCCTCAGATTACACATATTTTTTGGTATGTCAGCAGGTTAATTCTTGCTCAAACAGAACTAATCTAATAGCTGGTTTCAAGGCAAATAACATTTTTTCTTCAATGTATTTGCTAGAACCTACACCTCAGGGCACCTAAACAAAGATTTTATTCTCATTGTGGGACACCATATTCATTCAGTTTCTTGCAGCTAATGGGCCTATTAAGGGACTATAAGTCTATTCCACCCTCTGCTTGCTAGGTCCCCAGGAACCTATTGAACACACACCCTCCTCAGCCTATTTCTGATGCAAAATACTCACTTGGCCCCAAGGTTGCCCTTGATGATGGGGGCAGTCACCACACTCTTGCCTTTCACTGGCTGGCTGATCACTGACAGAGGCACTGTTATTCGTGCTGGTAGTTTACCCTAGAGAAGTTGAAGAACACATGAGGAGCGTAGAGAGTTCAGCACAGAAACTGCTTGACAACATGCAATTACCACTCAGCTTGCTTTTTAGGAGTCCTGGGAGTAGAAACCAACAGCAGCTTTGCTGATGAAATCTGTGCTCCATTTCAGGCTCGTTAAAATTCACCTCCATCTCATTCGCTTCACAGCTGCCTCAGCCCTGAAAACCCGCATCATCTTTGCACCACAGTATTTCTCTGGGAAGGCTCATTGCATCCATCCGTTATTTTTATCCTTAGGAAACCCTGATAACGCCAATACGCTTATTCAGCTTTCACGATACAGTTTATCGTGCCTTCAGCTTTGGACATTTTACATATTAATTTGGATGTTTGTATTAAACGGGGAATTTGGTAAAAAAGTTAATACAAGTAACAAACACTTCTATTTCTGACACCATTCCAAGGGAAATTATTTCAGAGGTGCGGGGCAAGACGCTGAGGTGCATGAGGTCGGACTTTAGATAAGCAAAGTTTATTTCATTTACTCGCAACAGGAAGTAAGGGAAGACATATCTGACTGCTTTCTGGTCATTCAGCATTTAGCTACAATTCCAACATCATCAAATTAATTGCAGACCCACATTCTACAGTACTTAATTTGAGCCTCTGTGGATGTAAAGAGAAGTTTTCAGACATCAGTACATTTCAGCATTCCCCTTTCTCACCCACCTCCCGAAAAAGTTTAGCATTACTTACTGCCTGGGAGGTAGATACTACTGTGGTGCTGACGGGTACCTGCCGCACAGCAGTGGCTCCTGTGCCTATAGTTATGGGAGTCCCAGCAGCTCCCGAGGCCACAGCAACTGCTTTCGACACTGTGGCGCTCATGGTCGGTAAAGAGACAGCTGAGGTATGGACTGTGCCGGGCACGCTCACTGCTGAGGAAGAGGGCACTTGCTTAGCATGAGTAGCTACAGTAATAGTCTGCCCAGCTTTGGGCGGCATCACCCCCAGCCCCTGCACAATTCTTATAGTAGCAGCCGGCTTGGCCTCGGTGGATGCCACCGTAGTTATGGCTTTGCTCTTCTGATCTGCCACAGTCATGCCCAGAGCAGGCATCAGTCGGAAAGCAGAGCTTGTTGGCTCTGCAGTCTTTAAGTCAGGCGTCACTTTGACCACTGTGCTTCCAGCTGGGCTGGAAGAGGCAGAAGTGGCTGTGCTAGTCTTGGCTGGAGAATCAGCAGTCTGGACAGGATTGGATGTCACGTGCAAAGTTGCAGAGATGCCTTTCCCACTAGCACTGCTTCCCGCAGCTGCTGTGAAGAGGTCCTGAGTCAGTTTGACAGTAGTGACTTGCGATTTGGCCAGGGTGGCCATCATGTCCGGGGTGATACGCAGCACAGTCTGTCCCTTCGCATCTGTGGTAATAGAGGACGGGGGTAGGCGCAACAAATCCTTTCCTTGGATCCGAAAATTGGTCGCTGTGAGTGGGATGCCACTTCCAGGCTGGGTCTTCATGCCAAGTTGCCCCGTAATAGCCACCTGGAAGAGATCAGAGAAACGGCTCTATCAAACCAGGATGCAGTCCAAGGCACAGTCATAGTAAAACTTCCCAACAGGATGATGCGAGCTCCTATCAGAACTGAAGCGGCATGACGCTAGCACTCAGTACACCACTGAATAGTTTTGGTTGCGCATCAGACGGCATTCCCAAAACCATATAAAATATGGAATACTGCAGAGCTGCTTTCTTTTTCAAACAAGATGAATGAAAATAAGGTCAACATCTGAAGATGGTTAATGAAAGAACCTGCACCGACACATCTTTTACAGCTCACTACAGTTTTCACTATCTTTTCACATCTGCATATCACATCTGTCACAACAAACAAGAAACGACGGGGTCATGGAGCCCAGTTCTTTGTCTCTCTCTCTCTCACTCTCACCTGCTTGATGATATTCTGGCCAGCTACATTCTGGATGACAGTGGTAGAGGAGGTGCTTGTAGCAGAACTGCCTGGAGAGCTGGTTACTGGCTTTACAGCGGGACTGGGTGCTGCAGAGAGTCCTGTCACAGTGATGCCCGTCTGTCCTGTCACGGAGCTTCCTGGTCTTTGCACCTGCACTGGACTGGTTTGAGCTTTTACCGGCAGAGTCATCACAGCCTACAGAAAGACAAAGAGGCAGCCTATGAGCAGATTAACGCAATACTGACAGACTAATACTTTACTCTTTTTGTCTCACGCCTTATAGCTTGCAAGTTCTATGGACTTTTTACTGTAATGCACAATTTAATGGTGCCACATAAATAGGCAATAGGGAGGAAAAAAGGACCACTGAAGAGTATTATTTATGCACAACTGTTTCCATGCTCTTGCTCTGCCGTTACTGCATGTTCCAAGTGAGCAAGTAACCCTGTGCACCATACCGACACAGTATAAATCCGATTAGAAGTCAGAGCTACTGCACTATTTTCACGCAGCCGAACTCACCTGGGGAAGCACTTTGGTTTGCGTGGCTGTAGCTGGAACGCGGATTTGAGGCACTGACGTAGGTTGCTGCTGCTGGGTTACCACTGGGGCTTGCTGAGACACAGCTGGGAGGCTGGACTGGGCAGTGACCACCCGGACCTGTGGCAGTCCAGAGGAGGTGGTATGACTTACCACCCGGGTGGGAGGTGGCTGCGGCCCCGACTGTGTCTGTGAACTCTGAGCTGTGGAAAGCAATGTCCCAAGCTGTGGCATGGTAGGGGATGACACCAGAAGAACACTACGGAAAAGATAAAGCCAGTAGATCAGCAAAGACATAGGAAATGCTTGTGAACATTACTGTTTTTTTCTCAATCAATGTATGAGACAGAAGAAGTACCTTTGGCTGGGTTTTGCTGGCTCCGATCCAGCACTAGATACACTCTTGCTAACCACAGACACTGGTGGGGGTGAAATAGGCGTTGCTGGTAATGCTGGTGCAGTTGGTGTTACAGGAGTCACGGGAGTTGGTGGCATGCTGGAGTCACTAAGGCTCAGCTGACTGGGCTCCGATGTGCTGCTGGGGAGTGCTTTCACGGAACTCTCCTTGCTACTAGACTTCTGCAAAGAAATCACGTCAAGCACGAAGGTCTTTACAAAAACTGTTTTTGATTGCTACAGTCTAGAGAGTGGGATGAGCATTTTAAGCTGAGTTCTTTATGGTTATGAATGATGCCCCAGTGCTTAATCCTGAAATCCCAGGTGACTGACTGACTGCCTTCCTCAACTGCAGCTACAAACGGGCTGGTGCCTTTGGCTGTTCCTGTTCTCAGAGAAAAGTGTACCTCAGCAGTAACGAACATTCGTAACATGCAGATTTCCACCTTGGTTAATTTGCCAACAGCAACTACTTTAGATATTTGATATCAGTAACAACAACAACAAAAAAGGCATCCAAACCCTGACAGCTTCAGCACAGCAAGGGGGAGAGCAGCAGACATGTTCCACACACTCTGCTACAGGTTACCCTCAAAACTAGATCTGAAAGACCATTCCTAAGATAGGGAGCACAAATGAATTCCATTAATCTTTCTGCCGAGATCAACAAGTATAACCAGTGGAAGCTGGGAGGAGGAAACGTTTCCTCTTTCCCTCTTCATTTTATGCAGTGGTGCTAGACTAACACCAACATTCATAAACATAACCAACTGGTAACTCAAATACATGGCAATTCTCATCAGCCACTATGGACACAGAATTTATGGATAAAGTTAAGCCCATATCTCCTTCCCAATCCCAAATGCACCTGTGCAAACACATGCAAAGAAATTTACCATTTTAGCTGGAGGCTTTGGCTTCTGCTGAAGAGCTTTCTTGGCCTTTGCTGCAGCAGCTTGAGCCTGGTGGATCCGTTCTGCAAATACAAATTAATGGTCAGAGCTCCTGAACACGAGCAAACCGAGTTAAGGAAGAGGCCAATTCAGAACTCTAAGTTCATCTTCAGATGAGAAATCAAACACACATTATTGACATCTAATAGCACAAAGAAAAAATACCATGTAAAATCAGCCAAAAAGACTGAAAATAAGACATGTAAGAAGTGCTGAATATACATACACCTGCAGTTCTTGTACACAGGATGCTATTTTTTCTAACAAATACTAGAAAATGACACTCTGCTCTGCAAGACTGATTTTAGGTGTTGATGGGCTAACATTAGCAAAGTGACTAGAGAAAAAAGCTACACTGATAAATTAATGTTCATTATCCAGCTGGACTGAAGAAGTTCAAGAGATTTATAAACATTTTCAATTATTAAGATATCACCAAGCCAGGCTTACCAAACTCTTCCTCACTCCTGTCCCGGTGCAGGTAGATCCACAGCTTGCGTCCAATATCATATTTCACACAGGGATCTTTCTCATAATGTAATCGATCCAGAGCACCACTAACAACAGTATTAACCTGAAAGTTCAGAATTCACAGAATTACAAGATGTCCCTAGCTGGGCTAGCCAAAGGTCATGAACAGAAAAGTAATCCTATTTGACATAAAACCTGAGTAAGCTGCAAGCGATCCTTCTGAGTAAGACCTGACTGAGAGCAGATGTTGTAGCACGGGATGCTGTTTGCCACCTTGGATTACATGTAGCTGCCACCAAAGCTGAGAGCTCTGAAAACTGTTTCTCAATCTAAAATGTCAGCAGCTATTTGACACAGTGTTAATTCTGTGGCTTTTCTAGCTGGTTTTTCATCATCCAGAGTTTGGTGCAGATTTGCAGCAGTTCACCAGAGTAGAACATAGCTCTCATTTCCTAGTCAAAGCAGCATAAAAAATTATTGGGCCTCAGCCACTGAATACTGCCCAAGCCTGCAGTGCATTTTTAGGAGAATCTGTCTGAGGCTAGACATGACATCCAACTTACTTGAGCGCTTGTGACATCAGGAGCTAGGAACTGGGAATCTTTAAGCAGCTCACAGATTTCAGCACGAGTTCCTTCTCCATTAGGAAGGCGAGCGGCAGCATCACGAACTGAAATACAAAATCAGAGCTTAAACTTCCAGCCATAACTAGGTAGCTGTATTCAAGCATTTTAGAAGATATGTTTCTGTATGGCTCTCTTACCCCTGCTCTGACAGTGCCCACTTGCTGACTAAAATCTAGCCCCCATGATCCCTCAGAGAAACAAGCAGAGATTATAAAGGATCACTTTAAACTGTGCTGGCTTTGTGCTAGGAGTGATGAACGGCACTGAACTCCAGAATGACTTCGCAATTCCCCAACATCACAACAGTGTACTGAAACCACCCCTCTTTTGTTTTCCAGTTATCTGACCCTTAGCTTTAGCCAGTCCCACAGACTCTCTCCTCTCTATTTCCCATTCTCGCTCAGAAGATGCCATCCCAGCATTTCATCACCTTTATTTCACAGCATTTACTTCTTCTTCGCTTATGTCATCCCAGCCTGCGCACCTTTTCCCATTATAAGGTAGATTCCTAAAGTCATTGTTTGGGGGGGTCAGGACAGCTTTTTTCTTGTTTAAAAAAATGTTTTTGGCCATCACCTTACCGAGGGACAGGATGGTGACATAAGCTGGTCTGTCTGAGCGTAGGAGAGAATGCTCTCGGGCTTTGTTTAATGAGGTTTCCTTGTCAAACACCCCCTTCACAGGACCAACAACTGATTCAAAGCCATGCATACGGAAAGTGAAAGCTTTGTGGGGCTGGCTGTAACGGTAACGTTCCTGTATTTGGAAACAAGAGGACTGAATTTAGACGGAAACATATACAGCAAAGTCTTAAAGCTTGTGTTACGTTTATATTATAATAGAAGTTACTATAATTCTCATGGGAAATGTGGTTTGTTTTTTTTTTTTAATTAAAGGCTCAAATACTGCTGTATAAACTTATTTTGGATCAAGACAAGCACAACTAGTTCAAGCAGAATACAAAGCACCACCTAACCAAAGCATGCAGGTGCAATGCATTAGAGTCATTGCTAAGCAGCTGCACAGACTAGAGAGGTGCCAGAGATACACTTTTCTGCCCAGCAAATACCCCTTCCCCCAGCAACAAGAAGCCCTTTCTTCCTCCTCTCATCTGGAGAGAGAGAGAGATTTCCAAAATTTAACCTGGATATCCGGCCACACACACAGCACATGTACCCAGGGAGAAGAATCGTGTTTACCCTATAATACCAATTGTGTTTACCCTATAATACACGCTTGCATCTACTACAGACAAGAAAACTAACTGTATGGGTGTACTTGATGCCACTTGTCTTCTGCTTGTTCTCATACATGCCCAAAAATAGAGAGAAGTCATCCATTGGCATTACCAATTTCAATTAATTTTGCCCAATACCCATTGGAAATACAGGCGCTTTTGAAGTAAGCAGCTAGGCTATATTGTTAGCACATTTTATGTAAGGTCAAGATACCTACTTCAAGGCAAAAACCCCACACTAATTCTTTACTTTAACAAAGTTCACGCAGAATATAAAACTGCCACCCCATACAAATTCTCTTGTTTTAGTGGCCAACTGTTTCAACACGCGCATTTAAAATTAAGATGATTCTCTTCTTACCTGCTCCTGAAACACACGTTTCTCCTCTCCAGTGCTAGGTCGGACTACATAGTCAGTCCTTCTGAAACAAAGGTCACCGTTGGTTCTGAGCAACAACGAGCCCACAACAATCCCCAAGAACACCCCAAAGGACCTGTCACCTCACCCTTTCTGCAAACTCTTCTGAACAAATTCTGAAAGCGTTTATGATAATATAAATAAGGCCTGTAGAGATCTTAAAATAGGCTCTACACACTACCTGAATGTAAGCAAGGACAGTGAACAACCTAGTTATTAGGACACAACTTGGGGAAAAATTAATTGACTTTGTGTAAAATCAGACTATCAAGTTCCCTCCTGCCCCATGATGTAAAGTCTTTTTGTTTTAAGCAACCAGCCATTCCGATCCAGAGGCACAAGGACCAAACTTCATAGTGTTAGCACGCACTGCAGAAGCTTTAAAGCAGTATCACATACTTACACTCTGGGAATTGGTGGTGTGGCATCTGAGCTGTCTTCATTTTCCTATCGAAAAACAGAGAAATGTCAATGTTGGATATAACTCAGTCAGGTTTTGTGCTGCTAGAAGGTGATTTTTTCTGACTCACTTTGAAAAAAGTCTGGTCTTTGGTCTCCAACCAGAGCTGAAACAGCGCTGCCAATTCCTTCTCATGATCTTGGCAAGAACCTAGTCCAAGTAATCAGGAAAAATAAGAAAGAGAAGTCATTGATTTGTTACGAAGCTGGCTGCTTGTACTTCCCAATCATCCCCTACTCCCTTCCCACCTCTATGTGTCACCAGTCACAAGGCATTTTCTATACTTCACAGATGCTCCAATTTCAATACTTGAACACATCCAGACTTAGCAAAGTGGTAAAACCTAGTTATTCTCCCATGTTGCTACAAATGATGGTGATTCAACTCCTGGCACAGCAGGCAAGATACTGTTTGAGGCACAGCCACCTGATATTTGCAGGTGGCTCCTACTCTCCAAGGTAATCCCAGTCACTGAGTCCATGAGCAGAAACATGTGCCTACAAAACCTCCACCAAAGACTGTGAAAGGGAGCAGAGGAATAGCCTCCTGACTCCAAACCTCTGCCAGTTTAAGCCTGCAAATATGATCGCTAGAATCACTATAGTTAAGAACGGAAAATTCTGCCTCGGAGCTAAAGGAATGAACAGAAACATAAGGTATCTGTTATTCACTCAGTATGAGCCTCGGCACATTTATTATTAATTTGCTCTTTGATCACACTTTAAAAAATGAAAATAGTATCACTTTGCTCCAAAGAGAAGCTTAATTCATTTACAATTGTAATAACTAACAATTATTCTGAATAATCAGAATGTACAGAAGGGAACATATGAAGGTGTTCAGACAGATTTGAAGGGGGACATAAACATCGTTAGGTCAGCAACATAAAGAAATAAAGCCCAGTGCCTTTGCTCACTTATTCTCTGTCTACTGCTGATACTAATGCCTTGTGAAAACCTAAAATGTAAACCACATCTTCGCTCAGCTAAAAAAAAAGGCCTAACCAATGAATTAACAGCTCTGGTTGTCTTTCTTTCTGGGCTGCAGCAAGAGAAAAAGTAAAGTCCTGGAGAAAACAACCACCCTTTACTATAGTAAAAATCACAGAAGAGCACAAGATACTCACCAAGCAATTTCCACTGCTGAGTTTTTTCCTTGAATTCAACAAAAGGTGAGAAGCTGGAAGGAACATCTACAACAAAAAATGTGCACGTCAGAGACATCATACAATCGTCCAACCACCAAATTCCTACTGTTGTAATGCAAGCTGTTGAGTTAGACTAGTAATGACAGATAAAGCATTTTAAGTGATTATGTAAGTGCATCTCTAAATTTATACTTGCCCAAAGGGAAGGTAAGCATCTCAGAGTAACAGTGCCAGCACAAGAAAAGAACAGAACTGGATAACGACTTTTTCATCTACAGCTGTCAGATGAGATCCTGTTCATGCCGTGAGGCACCAGGAAGTCTTACTGTACTGTGACTATTGCTGGGCTCATGGGAAGCAAACTCAGGATTCACATTATTCACCAGCATTAGGGAGAACATTAAGTATCTGTGCTGCAAATGCTACTAAAATCTACGCTGTGTCTCCCTTTAAAAATCCCCACTAAGCAAATGAGAACCACGGAATAATTTAGTTTGAAAGGAATGTCTGAAGCTTAGCTGGTCCAAGCCCCAGGTCAAAGCTGGGCCAACTTCATGTTTCCAGAGGATTGCTCAGGGCATCATCTTGTTTATTTTTTATTATCTCTGAAGACAACCACAACATCTTCACACCAGGAAGAGAATAATTTCTTCCTGCTTCAAACATCCCGCCTGAAGCACATGATCTGAACAGGAGAAACTGCCTGTCTAGAGGCAATTTCACACACATTTTCACATACTCAGGAAGCAAGCTGGGTCTTATCTACTATCCACATGCAAAACAAGTCTACCACAATCAAGAAATGTAAGCCATAGAAACGCTGTCAACAATACAATGATTTATTGTAGTGATGAATTAAAAGCTGATTTGAGCTACAATATAAACCAGCACTGAGTAGAACTGAGGTACCAGCATCATTAGTATTTTTCACAGCCATTCTTACCTCTGCTGTCACCTGTCAAGTACTGCAAGGCAGGTAAAACCAGTTCAGACCAGTTAGAAGCAAAGGAGAACCAGTTATTTAGTGCACTGGCAGGAGAAGATTGCCAATCTAGAATTTTATCTTCAAGCTGAAGAGGAAAAAGCAACATTCTATTAAAGATCTCGTGCTTTAAACCATGACTGTTTTAATAGAAAACAAAACAGCTAAACACACCCAGGCGACAAAAAGATTTTTACATATATAAAAAAATCACTTGACTTTTTCAAGTAACCACAACATGGTATTTCAGACAACAGACACCAAAAAGGGGAAAAAGCTTCCCCACCATCTCTGCCCTTAATGTATACAATATATCTAACCATGATCTAAACAATGGGTATGGAAAGACTTACAGATTCAGCTGACTACATTTATGAAACACGTTCAAAACAGAATGTCGTATGCACTCCCAAAGGGTTTAATTTCTTTACATGAAGATGTAGATTATCTAAATATTTACAGCAGTGCAATTCTGGAGAAAAATCACTATTACACAGCTATAAACCCCTCTATCACCTAATTTTGCTTTCTGCAAAGATTCCAAGATAAGTGGGTGGTTTCCTTACCACAGAGAGAGTAGCAGGTCCTTCCAGGAACAGGATCTCCAAAAGAAGGAAAAAGAAGCTGGAAGATATTTCATTTATTCCAAGGCATGGCTTCATCTCTTCAAGAGGTCTTCAAATGAAAGAGAACACAAACAGATTAAGTTCCCAGAGGAAATATTCACCTTCATATACAAAGATGAACACCACACATTTCACACATCCCAAGCTGCACAAAACCAAAGCGTGCAAAAGTCCCAGAAAAATCTAAGATGCAATATTTGCTGCTCTCTCCATCTGTGCAAAGCGTTCAGGGCCCTTTGAAGCACTTACTCCTCTTTGACAGATGACAGAGGGATGGGGGAAGGATCCTGAGACATTGGTGGGATTCCATCTGCATTGCTAAGGGAGTCAGCCAAATCTTCCATCTCGGATTTAATAATCTTCAGCTTCTTTTTCTTCTTATCTTCCTTTTCCTTCACCTTTTTCTTGAGGGTTGCAAGGTCGAATAAAGCTTTAGATATGATAAAAGGTAAGAAGAATAATAAGAGAAACTTATCATATTACATTAAGAATCACACATCAACTTTATATTTAAACATATGTTCAGAAATGCAGGTAGAGCGCACTCATTCACCACCAGTTCATTCCATCCTCTCAGTTATTTCCATGAATCTTTATTTTCCCCCCTCAAAGTACTCTGTTTTAATAGAAAACCTCTAGTTCTTAAAGCTGAGGTATATGAAATTAGAAAGGCAAAGGTAACTGCTTAGACCAGAGATACAAATTAGCTATCATCAATTAGTTGGAAGCACCTTCAGTAGAAACTGGAGTTGTCTGCAAGGAACTGAAATGGAACAACTCACAACCGCAGAGTGGTTAGCCAGCTCTGTGAAGAGCAAAAGGATACAACAATCTACCGTGACCACCTTCACCCTTCGCGTTGCACACACACAGGACACCCCATACCCATGCCATGCACAAGTACCGTATCCAAGCCACTGACCTGCTAAGGAACCTTTCCTGCCAGCATTTACTCGAGTCATAATGTCCTCAAGAGTCAGGTCTGTCGTCACTAGATCAGGGTGGTCCTACACAGAGCAATGGGATAGAAATTAAAATTGGGGAAGGACAAAGAGTAAAGATAGCAACAAGGGTAACCAAGTACTGAAATGCCCCAAACTTATCCAGGAGCAGCTTATAGTTATTTACTGCAGTAAGGGAAGTCTTCTAACCCCAAAATCCAAAATTTTGTCTCTCCAAAACACACCACTGAAATTACATAAACCAGAGTTGCATATATTCGCTGACAATTAAATACTACGATAAAAGGTTGAAGGGTGCTTGCACACACACACAAAAAAGCGCCATCATTTTGTCACCCAGAAATACCTTGAATTTCACAGCTAACAGGTAAAAGACTAACAGATAAAGTCCAGTCCCACCCCCAAAGACTCCTTGACATCTTACAGGTTGACGTTTTCGTTTCTCATGGTGCTTCTTTAACATCATCTTCAAATCCCTTTCCCCAAGTTCTATCTTGTCTGCAATGAAAAAACATTCAGAGATTATTTGCACACTTTTCCATTATCATTACTTTACAGACTTCTCAGAATGTCATTTGCTATCCGTTACCTCTATCAACAATCTCTAAATTTCAGTAACTAAATTTTCCTTATTTGAATTTAATCCTTTAAATCAACCAATTTATTTTCAATACTGTCTTCCTTGGGTCATCAGATTTCATTGCTGATGCAAGCATGGAAGCGAAAAGAAGTGAAAACCAGCTGTGCTGCACGAAGGGTTTGCAGACTTGATTACAGTAACCTTAGGAGGGATTCCCCTAGCACATACACCAAAGTATTTCAAACTGGACTATGCTAATGCTTCAAACATTAAAGGCAAAATACAACAAAGAAATCGGCAGCTTTACACACACCGTAGACCCTTGTGTTAAAATACTAGCCTTCCAAAAAGAAAAAGATTAAATAAATTGGGAAAAGACCAACTGCTTTGGAGACCGCAAAAATGAAGCATTACAAGATCTCCCATCAAACAACAGATTTTCAAACTAATTTCTTGCAGGGTCTCAAAGTAATTCTCATCCCTAAATCCACACCGACCCCTAGTTTGGTTCTCACCTGCTGTTTTCATGTCCAAGGTTGACAATGTTGGGATCACTCTCAGGGGAACTGGGGGACTTGGACAACGTGCTGGAGAACTTGGAGGCCACGAGCTTAGATCTAAAATAAAAATAAATAAATTTATTTCTGGAAGACCCAAGCACCAATCTACATAATTCTATTCCCCCAGGTTGGTTAGAGCACAGCCAATAAAACTAGAGTCCAGCTTCCATTCCTCTATCAAAGACACTGTCCTCACATTAAAAATTTGTCTTTCTCCATTCACACCTTGAGTCTTTAGTTCGCTCCAGTGCATTACCTTCTTCATCAGAAGACAAGGTGGTATCGCCACACTCCTCTTTCACTTCCCTCAGAATCTTCAAGTAGCGTCGATGTGTCCGTCTGTCTCGTTCTTCTGTGTCATACGTTGGTGATAAGTGCTTTCTCCTGAGGGTCATATCAGGGCCTCCTTTCCGAGCTAAATCCAGCAAGTGCTGGAAGATGAGACACGTGTGACATTAGCTATCTCAGCTACACCTCTGAACAGATAAGCTCATCTCACATACTTTCAGCAAGTGTTTGGGGCTGGTGGAGTAAGCACCTCGGTTCTTTATAGATTAACCCTTACAAAGTATCAGTATCTGCCACATAGGTAATTTTAAAACCAGCGTTTTAGACCACCATTTAAAGCAGGAGGAAAGCAAGGAGGGATCTAATAAGAAATTCATCTCCACATACAATACCTCACTGTCATTTTATGTGGACTGTTGAGAGGAACCTAACCATTTATCTGAGAGGCTATGGAGGAAATAACTTCCTGGACACCTCCATATTCTTTTTCCCATATCACTGTGAGGGGTTTCATAAAGACAGACATTTGTCTTTATCCATACAACCCATATGTTTCAACGTCCAGAAATAAATGAGCAGGTGTCTACAATGAAGACATTTCAGTTGGCAGCAATTAGCTGATGACAGTATCCATAAACAAAGACTTCATCAGGGATTTACAGCGATCAGAATGAGAGTTTTGTATCTATTCTATACCAGTCCCCAGTGAAGCTGGGAAATTCTTACAGGTACATATTCAGCAAGCTTACTTGTTTCACAATGATAGAAATGGAAGAAAATGAAGGCAGAATGACTTGTTAATTGGATAGTAAGGTGTAAAGGGACAAGTGCAGGAAGTAGGGGGCAAGGTAGGCATCGAAAAAAGACACTATACACAAGTGAGAGCTATGAGTTTCAAAACCCGAAATTTGCAAACGTAACAATGTTTCTAGCGTTCTCATATTATAAGGACACCAAAAAATAGAAACGCAGCATTCATTAAAGGAAAGACCTCCAAGAATCGTGAATGCATAAATACAAGATCCTTTGCTGTAAAGACAACCTATTCCTTACAGAACACAAGAAAGCAGCGACCACACCCCGAAGACACTCACATTGCGGGAAGCGAGGATCTGCTTGAGCAGTCGGTAGAAGTACTGCTGCTGAGAGCTCAGGTAGCGTTTGTACTGGGACTTAAAACAGAGCTGCCGGTATTTCACAACTTCAGGATTAAAGTGTCCATCTGTAAGAGAGAGGTAAAAAACATGTGACTTTTCATCAACTGTTGATGAAATCTGATGAACTGTTGATGTAATTGAGAACTTAACTCCAAAATTACACCAAAACTTATTATGCTCACTGACCCCGGAAGAGTTTCTGGGCGATATGCAGTGGATTTCCAAAACGGAAGTTTTCACCACTGAACAACGCAGAGATGAGTTTGTTCTGATGTTCTCGGTTGTTTTCAGGAAAGCGAGGCAGGAATTTTTTTAGGTGGTCTTGCTGCGCATCTGTCAGCACCTCCTGCCACGTAGACAGGCTGACAACTTCAAAGAAAATCTCGGGCTAAAGAAAGCAAAAAGTGATAGTGAAGAAAATGCATCTACGACCTTAACTTTCTAGCCCTTATGGCTTTCTGCAGTTAACTAACACATGACAGGAGACTGTCACACACCAAATGCAGAAAACAATAGTGGAAAGAGGAAAGGTGAGGAAATTAACGACACTACTAGCAACATGGAAGAGGAAAGGTGAGGAAATTAACGACACTACTAGCAACATGAAAATAAATTCAAAATTTGAACAAACAAAAGTTTCCCAAAGGCAATTTTAAGATATGAGAGATCGTTATCTAAAAAAAGAACATAACGGAATGGTTTTAAAAGACGTTTTCCTGAGATTAATCAAAGTCCTGTTCAATACCTTTCCCAGGACAGTCAGAAGCATTTCCCCTCTTTTCAGTTTTCTCTGTAAGCCCCACAAAGGGAGCTAAACACACTGTTTATCATGGTTCTGAGAAGGTAAAGCATCTTAGCGCTACTCACATCCTCCAGCAAGTCCTCAGGCAGACTAACCCTGGTGGTACCCAGCATGCAGTCCTCCATGATGCCATGTGTGCCATTTCCTTCCCCACAGGGTCCCAGCTCCAGGGGGTCTGTCAGCATGTGATCCAGAGAGTCCATTCTTCACCTTCTCCCGGTCCTGAAGGACAGCAGCAAGGCCCTCAACAACCAAAAATCCCAAACCCAGGTACGTCCCCAGCCGAGGAATGCCTGAGAAGCTGACGGGGCTCTAAGCAATCTGGTCTAGTGGAAGATATCCCTGCTCATTGCATGGGGGTTGGACTAGATGACATTTAAAGGTCCCTTCCAACCCAAACCATTCTATGATTTGATGAAGCGGTTGTTTAAATGCATGCTACAGAATCGGGCCACGGCATATGTAAGACATTACAGTGTTAATTTACTCTTTGATTACCACACAGAGGAATGCTTTGCCAGACAGCATGTACCATGCCCCTAAGGCAGACTGTAAAGTACAGCTGACCCATCTCACTTGGCTTCCCACCTACAGGAGCTGTTGTCAATAGAGATAAATACCACGAAAACCCGCATCTAAATCCCGAGAGTGGTTTTTAACGCGCCAAACCGAATCGCGGGTCTCAGGTAGGATTTCTCTCAGGTTGAACCTGCAGCTGTGCCTGGGCCAAGAGCCCTGCTCCCCTCAAGCACAACAGCCAAGAGCCGCAGGCTGAGACGAAAACGCATGAACCACGCGAAATAAGCCAACAGCGAACCAAACAAACCTTTTAAAGACAACGTCAGGCAATAAGAAAACACAGAAGAAAAGAAAAAGCGCGTTTCGTACCCGCTACGCTGGCTCTGGGCGTGACACCGGCGTCTTCCCGCTGGCGGAGGCGAAGGTAGCCCGAGCCCCCGCCCCGGCCAGGCCTTCTGCGGAAGTTCGGGCGGCCCCTCGGCCCCGGGCCGGTCCCCTCAGCCCCGGCGGCGACCGTTGGGCCGCGGGGGCGGGAAGCCCCCGCACGCGGCCCGCACCGGAAGGCGGAAGGCGGCGGCGGCTCGCGGCGCCTGCGCGCGCTCGCCTCGGCCCCCGCCGCGCCTGCGCAGTAGGCGGCTGCCCCCAGGGAGGCGGTGGCCGCCGCCATTCCCCGCCCTTGAGGTGACGGGAAGTGTAAGGGGAGGGCCGGGTCTGTTCCTGTCGTGACAGAGCGCTTCGCGACAAGCGACGTTCATAACCCGCGAACGGCGAAGCCCCGTTTCCCGACGCCCCAGCCCCCAGTGAACAGAGAGGTCAGGACCAGTGTTGTGTTTTTTTTTTAAAAAAAAAGAAAAATTTATTAATTTCGTTTTTTTTTTTTTTTTTACACCTGCCAGGTTGCACACGACTATGAACACAATAACAGTCACTGAATGTACAACGAACATACACAGTTAAATAAGAAGGGGCAGAGCAGTCCAAGAGGTGCAAATTCAGGGTGCTCAGGTTTGTTTGTTTGTTTGTTTTTTCTCCTGGAAAATACAGAATCGGACCCAAAACACTACAAGGACCAACATTAGCGTTTGCCCATCTTCAAGCAAAACACGGCCCTTGCAGGACACAGAGGACTCTGGGGTAAAGCTCCTGTGGGACATTACTTCAGAGGGAGATCTTTGGGTTGCTCTGGTTTAAAAATAATAATGTATCTTAGACCTTCTGCACTGCAGAAATTGGGAAAAAATCCACTCAAACTCTTGGTTTGGGGATGGGGTTTTTTTGGTCATCTTTCTAAAACCAGGCTCCTGCCATCTGTGCCATCACTGTAGTTCCTTACTTGGGAAGGCAAATTCCGGATTCTCCCATTTCCAGGGCTGCTGCTTCCACATTCGTGTACCCTGGGACACGCCGAGTCACTGAACACAGGTACCGAGGATACTGCTGTTGCTGTGGGACAGAGCAGAATCTTTGACAAGGAAGATTTGAGTTCAAAGAGGCTGTTTTAAAATTGTTTTCTGGAACACCTTGAAGTTTTCAGCTTTAGATAACTGGTACCAGCATCCTCATTCTGTGGTCTGTTCCAACAAAGGTGAATAGAGTAAAATGCTTTTTAAACCCCACATCTGCAATATCATTGAGCGGGAAAAGTTTGATGTTCATCTACAAAGACTACAGAAATTTTAAGACTTTAAAATTGCTCCTGTAGGGCAGTATTCATCTGGACTATGCCATTTCCCACTACTCATACCATTATTTTTGACTCGTTATTAAATCATCTAGCAGCCTGAGGAAAGCCAAGACAAAATCTCCCTTCTCTTCTCCTACACAGACAACGTCACAACGTCCAGCCTCATAATTCAGAAGCGCTCAGCAACACAACTCCAAATTAATTAGTTGGAACCGCAGTCACTTGGCCACACTGCTGAGTCAATGGGTTCCCAAATTCACTGAACTTAAAAACACTCATCATTGCACTTGACTAAACGGGAGCTCCGATCCTCATTAACTTTACCAGTCTCGTTAATGGCCCAGTACAGTGGCACAGCAAAAGAAGCTAAATCCCAGGAACAAATTAATCAATATATTGGCAAGTCACTTCAAAGCTACATCAAAACAGTTCTGAGCTGGCCAGTATTTTCAATCTAATTTATCTCATCACGCATGGTCACTATTTCCACACCGTATTAACAGATATGTTAATTACCAAAGCAATACCTGCCACAAGGCTTTACCCACAAGGAACCAGACTTCCTCTTGTCCAGTCCAAGAGTGTGAAGTTCTCTCACATCTAAGAGATACCACAACCTGTGAACACCTGTAACGCTGAACTCACACGGGTAATCCTCATGTAAAACTGCATGAATACTTATGCGAGAGTCCCACGTTCACGCTCAGTGCAGCAGAAAACTCATAAAAAAAAAAAAAGCCTATCTCAGTTCTTCAGTCTCGAGTGCCGTTAAGACAAAACATCCTTCTTTGCTTTTGTTTTATAAATAGATGGTACCCTATTATGCACAGGCATTCTGGGATGGGTTTTGGGGCAGTGAAAGGAGGTTTAGACATACACAGTGTATCCCATCAGGAGTCAATGGAGTTGTAGTCATATCCTTGCAAATACCAGAAAGCATTAAGTAACCAACAACACGTGTGAAGGAGAATTATGTAAGAAAACAAAAATTACGCTATCTTAAAAGATAAACCTTCTCTTTCCCTTTCTCCTGGTCCCTAAACGTAATGTGAATTCTGTACATAGACCAGGTCTACCAAAGCAGGCAACCCTCACCCATGGCTTTCTGTGTCCCATAAATAGTGGTCCACTAGCATGTTTCTTGTCTGTTTCCCAAGTCCAGGGCTGGTCATTTTATGGATCTGTCCAAAGGAATTACAGTGCATTATTAACAAAGTTAGTTGGAAAATCGGAGTAACCAACTCTCCATCCAGTCTTCAAAGGGAAAAATACATCCACTTCGAGGTGGCAACGGAGGCAACTACCCTGCCTCTTCAGAGGTGTGCTCCTGTACCCTCATTTTCTCCTGGCACAACTATCTTTAGGTCACAGCAGAAGCTGCTTTGCAGGCTAAGCTGAGCCTTTCTTGTTTACAGGCAAAAAGGCAATTTTCCCTGCAAATGCTGGAGGGGAAAAAGAGATAACAGTGGCTCTGTACTACCCTTATGTGCTACTATGATTTCCATCAGTTTGTTCTGCACAACATGGGTTTAAGACTGCATTTTTCATTCCTTCTGGCACTGCCTGGTAAAAGTAGGGCAGGGCAGACAGCATGTAAACAGTTCTCAAGGGTTGGAAAAAAAATAATTTAATGGACTGCTTCGGTACATCTTCACAGCTTCATTGTTATATCCATCCCCACACACGTATGCAAGGAACCACTGCTTTTGCTGCTGCTGCTCTTTTTCTCCAGGCAGTCTGCTCACATGGAGCTGGTACATTCCCTTTCACGTTGGCTGCTGAAACAAAGAGACAGGAATCAGTTCTGCCATATTTTGGCAATTAACACGATGTCCTCCTGTTTAACAGCTCCTATTAAAAATATACATACAACATAATCTGCCAGTTAACCTTCAGTTAGGCAAGCTTTTTCCCCATACAATTGAAATAAGAAGTTGTTTACTGGAGACACTTCCAAAAAGGAAAAATAAGGGTCAGCAGACATGCCAAAATAAAGTCCAGAGCAAGCAGATGTTTCACTTCTCCTCTTGTCCTTTTTGTTAAAAGCTGCATAAAAATGGCATCCCAGAAGGATTTTGAGGGTACTTCTTCACAGTCACTGGGGACTTAAACCCTCTTAAAGCATTAAGAAGAGCTCCAAGATTTTAGTTGAAGTGAGCGTATACTTTAAAACATATTGAGCTCTATATATCTGGGCTTTCAGGGGAGGTGACAAGTAAGAAGCAAGTGGCACTGCGAGGCTTCTTCATTCATGTTCTGCTGAGAAAGTTCTTGGTTTAGTGATGTGCACTTCACTGCCGCCGTTCCCGTTGGTGGTTGTAGTGATTATGTACTGGGTGGTTTGCTGCTGGCTGCTCGTTTGCGATTCCAAAGTGTCCGTGTGGGCTGGTGGCTGGGAAACGCCGACCTGTACCTCGCTGGAGAGCGAAGAGTTTTGCTTGACATCCAGATCAGGCTGACCTTCAGATATCACATAGTGAGTCTGCATGGGGAATGCAAAAAAAAAAAAAGTATTAATTGTTGCATATTCTGTAACTTCTCCGTTCTAATAGTCCATAATAATAGTCCTGTTGCTGTGCTGGAAGACATTTTGGAATGAACAAGGAACTTTGAAATTAAGTTGTATTTCATTTAAATGCTTTTGAGAGCAACATAACCCTTGTCCTTCGTTTTGAAGCACATTGGACTAATTTGCATTTGGTTAACTTATGAATGGTTAAACTAATTACACAACCCTTTGCTACAAATTAAAATAGCAACTTTTAATACAGCTATTCTGAAAGCTTTTCTATTTTCCATATGTTCTAGCTGAAGTTGCATTTCTAGCATCCGATTTCAATGCAGTACAATGGCCTTCCTCCTTATACTGGACTGCCTACTAGGTAAGATAGCAGATACTTGTTATTTTGTAATTCTACAGATAACAGAAAGCTATCAAAATGTTTCCAGAAACTGTTCTGAAATTTGGTCTAATGGATACAGCTTAGTCATAAATATTTTTAAGACTAATTGATACCACTAAGTCATACCTTGTCCTACAAATGTATGTTTAAAGTGTGCACTTAATCACAAGGGCCAGCGAGCATGGGCCACGTAAATGGCTAGATGCAGAAAACTATTTGTAATCACCACATAAAGGAATATGATGCTACTTCAAAAAAATCCCAGATCTTTTCCTTGAAGCTCATGAGATTATTTCCTGCCTTCTGTAACCTCAAGTTTACAACATTAGAAGGTTGGAACGGTAGCACTTTTCTCCTTAGCTTATGACACAACACATCGTATCTTTTCTTAGCTGTTTTGCGTATAGATTCTGCCCAGCAGGGAACTCGCCACAACTGTTACAGAAAGCCAGTGCCCTTTTGGACTATACAGTCTGCACCTCTTTAGGTACACCATTATTCTCTATGTGCCCCAGTCATCACTTTAATACACCTTTAACCTTCAAACTGAAGGCTTTAAGCCCGATACATTACTCTTGATGGGGGGAAAAAAAAAAAAGGGGGGGCAATGATTGTTTTCCTTACCTGAGTAACTGCTTTCACTTGCCCTGTGTTGACAGTGGTGACTGGTGTGCCTACAGCAGTCTCTGTAATCACATACTGGCCTTGGGGAATGGTCATCATCTGGATCTCCGATGCTGAAAAATGGAAATCAGAGAATCAAGACCTTCAGTCAAACTCAAAGACACCTTCAAAGATAATGTCTTATGTCAGCAAGATTTCAAGCCTGAAACGGTGGTTGTTTGTTTGTTTTTTTTTTTTTCCAAATAGAAATTCAGGTACTACAAAGCCTTGTAAAACTCTACAGGCCTCAACAGAATTATGCCAGCTAACATCAGCTGCAGATTTGGCAATTCATGCCCAGACAACACATCCTGTTCTCGCCCAAGAAATCACAGAATTACCATCCAGACCTGCATGGACATGAGAAATCATTGCATGTCACCCTCATCTTCTGTATGGTATGATTCTTTCAAGCCTCCATCCAAATTTGAACAAGCTGCTATCCAACACGTGGATACTTGCTGAATCCAAGCTCCTTGGAATAAAGGAGCCCAGTCTGCCTGCCCAAACCACGTATCGGATAATTACAGACCTACAGCAGAAAAGCTAGTACAACCATTGTCATTTGCCTGAAACCGTTTATCTTCTTTAGACCTGTATGAATATTAATCACAAAGCTTAATGAGCTTTAAAAATACTATCCCATTTGGTAGCTGGAGAAACAGGGCACACACTAGTCCCGCACACTAGCCAGACTACTAGCGAGAGCTACAGCTGTCACTTACAATAGCTCCGAAATGAGTTCCATGTGCTGGGAAGATACGTGTGCTGAACTGAAGAGCCTTGCTGCTGCTGGAGGGCTTGGTTTGGTGTCGACGTAGTTGTCTGCATCTGCGAGGGGCTGAGTTCCTGCTGAGACTGCTGTGAGGAGGGACTCAAAGGCTGACCCCCAACCTAGAAAGAAAAAAAAAGTGTAAGTGTTCTCAGTGTACTAAGGATTGCATACCTCTGTTCTGTTACAAACATATCCTTTTTATTATGGGAAAAAACAGGGGCAGGCAGCAGGTTCTATAGCGTATCGAGCACAAGAACTGCAAAGCTCTCCTCCCTTTCCTCCAACTTGCTTCACTCTATGGTTAGTAAGCAGGGATCAGGAAACTGAAATAGAGATATTGCTTGCCAAAGGTTACATAGCGAGTCTGTGGCAGAGAATTCAGATGAGAGGATAAACACTACCCAAGAGCATGAAAAGCTGAACTTCAAATATTTGAGGAATGCCAGTTTCCATTTCCATCTGTCAATTGGCTAGGTTTATTTAAGATGCAAATTTTTCTGTTCCCAGTCCTTTCTCTCTACCTTGTATACAGCTAGGAAAAAAAAGAATAACAAAAACCACAAACAAAACCACAACAGAACACCCCCATAGACCCTAGGATCATCTGGGAACTACTTGATGATCTCAGAGATGTTCACGTGAGAGTCATTTCATGTATGCTCCTTTAAATGACATAGAAAAGTCTATCTGCTGCATCAGCACCTGTAATATGCCAGCTGAGCGGACTGGTAGGGAAAATGTTTCCTGCAAGGGAAGAGTGAAATACCTGTGATGACGACTGCGTTGCTGGTGATGGCTCTGTGACCTGGATGTGCTGCACTTGGATAGCATGCTGGGTGTATGTCTGGGGGTCATGAAGCTGCCCAACATCCACTGTGGAGTGCTGGGACTGGTGAGGTGAGGTAGCCTGGAAGAAAAAAAAATAAAAATAAAGAAAATAATCGAAGCAGAGACGTGTACTTGATTCTTCTCAGCAGCAGCAGCCAGTCAACCTCATCTGCGACACAAGGTCTGAGCCAGTAAACCTCTGTTCCACACCTTGTGTCACAGAAATGAGCTATGAGCCTCAGTGAGGCCATGGAGCAAGCACTCCTTGTTCAAGCCTGTTGTTACCCTCTTTGCACTCCTGGAAGCACACTTATCAGATGTAATGGCACTGAGATGGTTACATCTCAGTGATACCAATGGAAAGGACTTGCCTAAAAGTCATACAAGCTGTCTGTGGCAGAGGCTGGACTCAAATCAAAGGGTCAAAACCAGTATAAGTATCAACCACTGGACCGTCCCTCTTTGTAAGCATCTGTCTATAAACTGTATACATACTCAAGATCTGCATATCCAATACCATAGTTTGACATAGCTCTGTATCAAGACAAGTGCTCAGAGTCTTACTGATTTAAGGCTTTTTTGAGCAACACCTGCTAATGCTAATAATTAGAGTAATTTAATTACAAGTCTCAGATCTTGATAAAATCATATTAGCTGCAGGAATCAGTATTTATGCTTCTGTATCATTAGAACAGCCACAGGCAATATTAACTGGGGCTGTTGTTTAGGCCTTTATTAACCAAATTCATAACTTAATTTGTAATGAGGGGCCAGAGAGAACACAGAATTTCAGATTCAAATACAAACACACAGTAGTTTCAGCTTCACCCAGTGGATAATAGATTTGAAGGCTACAGCAATTGCTTATAGCTGTGCAAGTTCATTTCCTCAGCTCAGTTACTCTAGTTACACTGTTTTTATTTTTAGGAGGCTGTTGAGCATCATAGAGAATGAATATTCTAATAGATGATATGAAGGGAAAAAGCAAGCACCTTCTGTACTTCTAAGTTTTGGCTCTGGCTCACTGTGAACAAGGAAGTACAAATTAGTCTTCTCAACTGCAGAACTGGGTCACCCAGTGACCCACTTTTCCAGTTGCTGGAAAACCTTCCTAGAGCAGCCTTGAGCAAAGGTGCCCGGATGGGTAGAACTAAATTAGAACTGTGTTAATGTGTCTCCAGCAAAGTGACCAAGACTGGCAGGACTATTTGTGCCCAGTACACGACATTTAGAAGAGGAACCCTAAGCCTTACTATCAATTTATCTGTAAAAAATAATCTGCACCATTTTTTGTAACTATTCCTTAACAAACTTCCCAGCACTAAAGCCCCAAGAAAGCACGGGCTCGATATGGAGGGGATCAAAAGCACAGCGAGTTCCCCGACAGGTTACTCACCTGGGCCACTTGAACAACCTGCAGCTGTATGTGCTGAGGCTGCTGCAAGCCAGTTGTGGACTGAGACACAGGGATGTACTGGATTCGCTGGTAATCTCCCTGGGGAGTTCGATAGTCTGTCGTGAGGGTCTGGGATATCTCCGTCATTGCTTGCGTCAGTAAATCTGTTGTCTGAGCAGGTAGAGAGAGAGATAGACTATCATCACATCTTGTCTACTGGATTGAATGCTTTTGCAGGGTTGTAGTTCTCTCATCACACTGAATCTATACTTACTCCATTGGGCCTAATTATTTATTTACATCAGCTTAATGTGTACAGAGAGTGGAGTCATAAGCAGTCACCAGGGATCATCCACTAGGATTGCTCTCTTCTGTCTGAACACTAGTCAGGACAGTTAAGGACTAGCTTAAAATACAATAAAAAAAAAATATTTTAATCTTCTGACTTAAGAGTAATTTATTAGACATCAAAAATCCCACATTTGTAAAGAGTTGACTTAGTTCCCAAGTCAAAAAGTGCTTCTCAGATGCACTTCACCTTTCCTCCTCACCCGCCAGATTCTTTTCTTGACAACTGTATTTCTGAAGCGTGTAAAGACATTTAGCACCTAACTAGTCAGGTTTATGAAGCCAACAGCATCCTGGTTGAATCTGCCCACTTTCAAGCAAAACAGTCTTTTATCCAGTTTCAGTCTTCAAATAGGAAGCTTTAAACTGTGGTTATTAAGATTTTTTAAAACTATACAGCGTCCCAGCATCACTAAAGGACACAAGACTGATTTTCTAGTCTCAGCTTTCACTTCTGTAGCAACTGGTGTATTAACAGTGGAGAGATCAGCCACTGGAGGTTCGTATCACTCAGTTCTCTGCCATCTGCAGGATTAGAGAGATCTTGACTTCTCTGAACAGAGTTTGATCCAGTCCTCAGTCACTGTTAAACATGTACTCTTGATTCCAAGGACTGAAAGCACCTCAGGAGAACAGTCCCAGTGAAAAGCCAGGAGATGTGTATTCCTGACTTAATTAGGCATGTGTGAAAGTATTATGTGGAGTCAGTAGCATATGGGTCTGAAGGAAAGAAGGGAATGGAGTAGGGAAAGACCACCAATCCTTAGAGCTCCAGAAATACGTAATTCCTGGCAGAGCAAAACTAAAACACATAGATTCAATAACAGAAGTGATCTCAAATAATGTCTTAACACACGCTTTAAAATTACGTCTGCCAAATAAACACTAAGACTACTAGACCAGAGGGCTTCTGTTCTGTTTGTTTCCCTCCATTGGCCTGATCTAATGTGTCTTGAATCCTTACCACAACGGTCTCTCCAGTAGTGCTGTCAGTGGTTAGAACGGCAGGAGTGGAACTGATGACAGCTGTCGCCAGTGGGGCATGTATTGTGTTAGGTAGCTGAGCAAACTCCGGGTGCTTCTTGCGAATGTGTTGTACCATCTTCGTCTACAGAGAGATGCAAAAGAGCATTACAAAGATGGTCAGCAGCTCTGCTTTGGGTCAACTGAAATCAAACAGCCCTGTGGACTGCAGCTTTTAAGTCTCCCTCAGTAAGGATTCACACTATGGGATGCTTTGGTCAGCAAGAAGGAAACAAGGCTCACAAAGTTGCTGCTAGAGCTATCTGATACTGATAGCTAGAGCTAGCTGATACTGAAATACTGTCTCAAACATCACAATCTGTAAGCTTTTTACCCCAACACAGCAAATTATTTTGGGGACCTTTTCCAGAGGTCAATTTTTCTGCATTTTGTTTCCCTACTCCTTCTACTCCCCTGCCACTGTCAGTGAGCAGTTTCCAAGCTTTTCTGTTTGTAATCGCACTCTGATAACATTTCAATTTCTTCTTTCAGGTTCACGCCCTCTATTTAGGGAACCTTTTTGCAGTAAAACGAGCAGGCTGTGGCTGTATTGTCAGCACACAGCACGAAAACAGCACTCTGACTCAGAATAAGAGCTCTGCTTGTGGACTGACAGATGACAGAGACGGTGGCGAAAAAGCATCACCAGGGAGAGGCTGTCTTCTGAGGCTATGAGACAACCCCCGTACCTTACTGCTGTACTGCTTGGAACAGTGAGGACAGCAGACCGGAGGGGTGGCTATGGTGCCTGTCAGCTGGGTGTGGGTGCTCAGCATGGGATCAGGCTCTCCTGGGCCCGCAGGGCGCAGTTTCCGGATGCTTGGAGGTAGCTCAGCACCAGGGTGGTTCTTCAGGATGTGCGCTTTGCGTTTGCTGGCACTCTTGTACACCTGGAGCATAAAGATTTGCAATGGAAATGGTGTAATCCCGAGGTCTCCACAGAAAACACCTATCAGTTATCTTTATCTGGAAGGTCTGCACGTTGCTTTAGTCAATATGTTCAGCTAAATCCTCAAACAATTACAACATAATGCACGAGTATACATACACCTTCCAGTGTTTACCAACCTTGGAGAGCAACCCCTTTTTGTGTAGCATGCAGAAGCCACTTAAGAACATGTTGTGTGCCACAACAAAGCACAGCAGGACAGGAAGGTAAGAGGAAAACTTTTTTGGCCTGATGCTTGAAGTTCAAATGTCAGAGAAGCCACTGACCTCTGAAATTGTAATTTGTTCTATGTTAATTTGTCATGAAGGTTGATGCCTCCACTCTCACACAAAGCATCAAATGGTTTTAATAGCCTTCAGCGATCAACATATTTTTAAACTCTATTTAGGCATGTCAACAAATGACTATTCTGTAATATTATTTAAAGCCATCCGGTATTTTCCCCTTTAAACTAAAGGAAGGAGGCAGCATGGAAGAATGTACTGAGGACAGGAACAATCAGGCAAAGTACACTCCCTGGTAAATAAAGGCCCACAGGCATAAAAAGCAAGAGCCAGGGAGTAAGAACAGGAACCCAAAATCAATGCAGAAGTAGCTTCAGGTCCACTGAACACTGGGAATTACAGGCATGTGACTAAGCAAGCAGCTTAAAATAAAAGGAGTTAGAGACTAACTTTTACAAGCGATACAGAAACCAAATTAAATTAGCGTTCAGGAATTATAGATAAATAGGATACTTAGTCCTGGGTTGCAAAAAGTGATACAGGACTAATGGTGGGTGACTGCTTGCTGGATCACAGTATTTAAGTTTTACCAACTCTAAAAGACAGCAGACAGTTTACAATCAGCATCCAGCTGCCTTGTCCTAAGTGTATTTCATCTTAATTTCTGTTGGATAGTGCTGCAGAAATGTTGCTGGCAAGCACCTCAACAGAACCTGCAAACCCTGCCAGTTGTTTCTATGCAGAGACAAATTGGTTGCATGCAGGTCTAGGACTGAGCTACCCTCCGAGGGGTGACTTCCTTACATACCTTATCACAATACTGACAGAAGTAATCTCTGTTGGGTTTGATGATGGGCAACGTGAGCTCTGGCACCTCCTCTATTTTCATGTCTGGATGTCTCTTTGATAAATGATTCACCTTAAGAGAAAGAAACAAAGAGAACAAGAGAGCATATCACAGATGGAAGCCAAGCAACTGATTCTTCTCCTAGACATGGATAACAGCCAAACCAAAACCGTAACGAAGCTAGCCTGCAGCACCAGAAGCACTTGCTGCTGCAAGAGTTATTGTGTGTTCACACTCAGCTGCTGAAGGCAAACACGGTCTTCCTAGATGTCATTTACAGTTTCTGTAATCAAAATAAGATGGGAAGGGGTAAAATAGCTTGCCAGAACTCACTTGCAGCTGAGAGTGAGGTAGTGGAAAGGACCCCTGCCCAGGGAGGCCTTTGCTAGCAGAGATAACAACCCTCAGAAAGTATTTCCTAAGATCTCTTGCTGCATAACACCCTTTACACAGTGGCAGCTACAGGGCACAGCCAGGAGAAGCCTCTCAAGAAGAGAGAAACAAAAAAAAAAAGTAGGAAAGACAGTCAGGAAAATTGAGGCAGTGAGGCTGAACTAGGTGACATATTAATCTCATGTTCTGCTAAATACATTACACAATCAGCATTAGTGTTGAGATGTAGTAGTGACAGCCACACATACAATACAGGCAATGAAATATGCAAAGGCACATATTTGCTGAAGAGACAAGACACACAGTTTTTAAAAAGATACATAATCTCAACTCAGTTACAGAATTCTCCCAGTTTCACTGTATACTTATGTTCCAAACATTGGAATTCCATCTTTATTCCTTAACTATTCATAAAAACTGAGTACAGAAGTTTAAAAGAAGCTAGAGCACAGAGACACTCACCAACATCCCCCTCCGGCGGAAACCCATCATACAGAGTCGGCACTTGAACATGAAACTTTCGTAGTCAGTGGAAGCTATCCGAGGCTTGAATGTTTTTGAGCGGCTGATTCGATCAGCTTTCTTGGCCTCCCTCTCCGGGTTATGCATCCTCTGCATGTGCTCTCGCAGCTTGTCTTTTCTCTAGGGGAAAACAGCAATTGGGGAGAAAAATATCAGCACCACTCACTGCCTTACTACCTCTTACAAGACAAAGCCACAGTGTACATTGTTCTGAGATCTCTTTGGCGTTTCCCCTCCAGTGCTGCCATGAGACAGAGTTGCGTGCTCAGTATTCGACAGCACAGCAGGAACCCTTTGGGCTTACGTTTGTCCTTCAAACTAAGCTGAGGTGGCTCAGCCACAAAAGCAGGAGGCCAAACTAATGCTAGTTTAGCAGTCTCAGTGAGAACAAACCCCTCCACTCTGGCTTTTTGTTGGATTTATTTAAAATATTAGTGTTCAAATCTGTACAGCTGGAAACTTGCATCAAATAAGGCTCTTGACTGGGGAGGACCTCAAGTCCTACAATGAAACTGAACCTACTGCCCAGATGCAATCCAGCCTCTCTGGACACACGCTGTCTAGAATGTGCTTCTTCACCTAAAAGTATCCAGTCCCTCAGTATCCCATAAGAAATTAAGCAACAAGGAGCAGGCTGCTGCCACCACAGTTTACCTGACTCACAGTCTGCTCCATCTGTACCGGAGGGATTTGGAACGGCATCTAGATGTCATGCGCTGACAAGATGCATCCCATGGACACAGGCACCTTGGCCGGGAATATTATTAATCCATTGATATCATCAAGAAGTTTTCTTAACTAAACTGATAAAAGCAATACAACCTAAGCACCTGGCAATTGAGCTGTATAACCACCCAGTTCTTAACGAGCAGATGAAACTTCCTTTGCTATTAAGTTATTAGAAATAAGATCTGATAGATGAGACACCTTTTTAGAGTAGAGCATGCTGGGATGGATCTTGCCCCTTGTCCACCAGAAATTAATATCGTAGCTCACACATGACAGAGCAGTGCATGCAACCTGCAGCCAAGTCTAGCCTGTTTACACATGCTAGTTTCTTCCACCTTGGAGAACATGAGCTTATCTCTTTGAAGGAGGGTAAGGAATGGTGTTCCATTCAGCAGCAGGAATGATCCAGTCAGGAGTCATCTTACCTTGAACTGCTTGCCACATGTGGAGCACAGGAAGTCTTTGCGGTCTGAGTGTCGCAACATATGGAGTCGCAGCTTGTCAGGACGGCAGAAAGCCTTGTCACATTCTGTACACTGGTAAATCTTTTCCGAGTGGAAACTGCGCACGTGTTTCTTGACCTAGAGTTGCAGGTCATAGAAAAATACAAGTTACTCAAAAGAGAAAAGTGTATGGTAAAACAGTCTAAGAAACTCTTGGCAAAAAGGGGGGGTGGGAGGAAACAAAGAGGAAAAATGTTTTAAGAGTTCTCTGATCTGCTTTGGCTTAAAGAGTACTTTATCATCAGAACAGCTGATACCTTGGCAATAGTTTCTATAAAGCTGTAACATCTCTGTGATCAACCTGGATGGACAATTCGATTTCCTCATGACTGATTCTTGAAGGTATCAGCTATCGCACAGTTGAGCACTTAATGGGCAGCATCAGTTTTACTGATATATCAGTTTTACTGGAGTTAACATGTTCATCTGAGGTTCACTATCTTTACTTCATTTATAAGAAATCCAAATGCAAGGACTAATTCCTTTCAATCAGAGAGAACAACTTTGCAATTACAATTGGCAGAAACAAACAAACAAAAACTTAGACCGAAAACATTTGCATGCCATTCCTGAATGGCAATTACTTTTGCATACTTGGGATTATCTTTGACCTCTCCAAGCATCTAGTGGGATTTCTTCCCCCCCAATAAAGTAAGTAATGAGGTTTGACATTCGAAATCCAAGCACTACTCAAGAAATGGATCTCTAATTAATTCTTTACCACCTTCTGAAACTGATCATACATGGAACAACTTGGCATCTTTGTCTGTTCCACATAAAAATATTTAAGTAGGCAGCAGTCTATGGTGACTAGACTTAATTATTCACATAACACCAAATGAAAAAATCCCCTTTAATTTCCAAAATACAGCTAAATGGTTGGAAAGGGACCTTCTGACTGGCTTAGTTTCACAGGAAAGGTTACAGGGAATCAGGTTGCAGTACAACATTTCTGAATCATTAGCATTTTTCCTTGTTCATCATTTACAGAAGACAAAGGTTTTTTTGCTGGGATGGAATTGTATTAGTAAATCGCTTTTCCCCATCCTTTCCTCTTTAGCCTATTGGATAGTCTATTGGTTCCTATTACTTGATATAAACTGGATTTCTCCATTTCAATTTAAGCCAGGCAGCTCAGCAAGACATATCAAGCTCTTTTGTCCATATGAAGGATGACAAATATGTACATGGTATGTCTCATTTTTTTCTTACTGAATATCGAAATAGCATCCTTAAATTCTATTCATGACCTTATCCAATGGCTCTGCACACTGCACAACACTTATGTTCCTCACTGCTCCAGTGCAACCTCTCCTAAGCGCTGTGCAGAGGAGGAACAAAGTACCCAGCCAAAGCAGAGCATCCTGATCTGTTCTGGCATTTCCACAAGGTGTTCAAATGAATTACCCTGACAAAACAGTCAAGGGATTAGAAGATATTTGTGTCATATAAAGCCTCAATTTTATTTTGATTCAGTTTTAATGACAAAGGACAAGGTGTATTCAAGTACAAGCCGCATACAGCAAAAGACAATTCCTTTTTGTGCCACGGATCTCTACTGACTAAAAGTAGTCAGGACCTCTGTTTTAGGCATTTTTTGGGACCATCCCTCCCACAGTACAGTGCCTTCTAATGCCAGATTGAAGTACCACATTTGATAATTTAGTGGAAAGAGCACCTCAGTAGCGTAAGACAACATCTAGCAATGCTTGGTCACTCTTTCTTTTTAATTTCTGACTAACGTGCACCGCTTTATCTTGTGAGAATGTACTGACATGCGGTGTGACATAAGAACAGCACTGACAAATTCATAAAGAGAATGCTTGCAAGAGAACCGGAAGGCAGTGCTTCAAATCAGTACGGCATCTCACCTGGATAAAATCTGGAAAGCGTTTTTTGCAGGTAGGGCAGGTGAAATAGCCATCATTGACATGGATGGCCACATGATCTTTAAGCAGATCCAAGCGGTCAAAGGACTCAGGACAGAAAATGCAGGAGTATGTTTTCTGGTCCATGTGGAACTTCATGTGGCTCTCGAGAGCACCGCTGTTGATGAAGCCCTTGTTGCAGATGTCACAAGTCAAAGGGCAGTTCCCTTCCCGTCCATGAAACCGCAAGTGCTGATCCAGTTTGTCCTTTTCGCGGAAGGCCTTCCCACACTGGAGGCATTTGAACGGGCGAAAGGATTTCCGTATGAACAGGTGCTGAAGAGCTGCATTCTGAAAGAAACATTGAAGAGACCATTACCTTTTATTACGATGTGTAGATTCCACATCCAAATATTTTCAAGATTAAATATACCACACGAGCAGTGAACCTAAACTTCAAAAAAATTCTTTTGTGTTATACTGTCTCCATTTTACAGAAGGGGAGGCTGTGACAGGCAGAAGTTAAGGGATATACCTGCAGTTACACACTGAGTTAGAAGAACACAATGCAGGAGCTTCCTCTCCAGTCCCCATATTCTGCTGATTCAGCTAACTTTTGTCTTTAGCATGGCATTTTTCTGTAAAATAAAACTAAGTCCTCCCTGAACTACAGACCTAGGCCTGAGAAAAGTTGCAATTCCAGCTGATTTTGGGGGATTGGGTCACAAGTTCAGCCACCATACAAAGGCAGGACAAGCTAATGCCCTGTCTTTCACGCAGGAGCAGGGCTTATGAAATTCCACAGCCCTTTACAAAAATCAGCTTCTGCACCAAAGATCACCAAAGAGATGCACAGCAGTGGTTTAGCATTGCCTGGAAAGCGTCTGGTGAAACCTACCGTCAATGTTTTTGTTATTGTCAAAAAGAAGAATGGAGTTTCAAGACATTACAACAGGGGCAGAATGGCAGGTTTACAAGCAACAGGTAAGAACTTGTGAGCAATTCGCCTGTCTTTGCCATTTAGCATATATCATGTGTGAGAGCCTGAAAATCAAGAAAGATGGAAGACAAACACACTGGTGCTAAATCAAGAGGAACTCTGATAGATTCTGTTGTCTACTCAAAGGATAGTTCGATTATACACAGTCAAACTTGAAATTGCTTTTTTGGGTACTGCAAGAACCTTTAAGAATATTGTGAATTGAGCATAATGCGGGCTGTGCGAACATGAATTTTAAAATTTAATACATTGGGCTGCTCTTTTTAGTGTTTCCTCTACTCCTACCGTGCACAATTTCTCTTCTCAGTTCCTGCTTTCTTTTGGTGTCTACTTTCCTTCAGTCTACCTTTGCCGTAACATTTCATGATTGTTATCTCTTCCCTTCCTCCCCTTCAGACAAATGTTGTAGAGCCATCCCAGTCCTGACACCAGATGCTGCTGGATGTGTTGCCTGTAGAAATAGGCAAGCGTACCCTGCACCTGCATTTCAATATTGCATGAGAACCTTTATGTCGGTTAGTGGCAAAGCTGGAAGTAAGTCATACCTCTACATGCATAAATTCCAAAAGCACACTATCACCCACACTGTACTGAAAGTACACTGCAATATCACTGTTTCTCAGCAAGAAGCCTAAGGAATATTTACTGTTCTCCAAAATAAGATCTATACATCGGCATTTATCGATGTCCTCTCTTTTCAGAAGTTACACACAGAATCAATGTCACAATAGTTAGAGAAACAGCACTAGAACATTGCTGGCACCTATGCTTACACACGTTCAATATTACATACTTCTCCATGAGATACATTCAAGCCTTCTGCAAGCAGATTCCCCTGTTTTCCTCTCTCATTTTCTTGTGGCAATGTCTGAGCTGACATTTGCTGTGTCCCTTAAGTGTCTGCCAACAGTTGACACTGGGAAACTAAAGTTAGGGGCTTTTTTCTGGAGTGAGGGAACAGCTTGGGAATACTGTGAAATGCTGTGCTAGAGATTAAATTAAATTAGTGAACCTGAATGATCCTTTTCACCATCTGAACTGCAGAGGGAAACCTATACTTTCATTCCAGAAAAAGGAACATGCCAGCAACTGTTTTGCTACAAAAGAGCTAACAGTTTCATACAGGAGCCCCAAAGGAGCCCTCCCCCAGGAGCTATCATCTCCATTTACAAGTGGAGAGTGCAGACAGTGCAAAATACACAGATCTGCTGTAAGCCACACTGCGAGTTGGAAAAATAGACATGTGCTGTGTAAAAATTAATGTGTTGCTTGGAGTCAATAGTATATGATTTTTGCCTTAACTACAGGGATACGCTAATAAACCAAATAGTTGAAGAGATGCACTTCAAGTTCTTAACTCCACTGTTACTGTATTCTATAACCCCCAACAATCTGACTGGTAAGATAGCAGGCAAGACTTCTACACCATGTAAATCAACATAGCCCCGTTGCTATCTCAAAGGCTACAGATGGGTGAAACCTGTTACTGCTCTTTGGTTAAACTACCAGCTATAAAAACAGAAGAGAACTAAGGGTTGCCTCATTACCAGATAGTATTGATCCAGTGCAAATAATCGCACAAACAAATCCTCCATAACTTTAAGATGGATATTATAGTTTTCCATCCAATTAGTTTGCTATTAATTGCAATTCACCTTAAATTGCAATTAATTAGTATGAAAAAACCTAGGAGGATGCAAATTGTTATTCAAATAACACTTAGTTCTGGACACTGGTTTCTTAAAGAACAAATGCGACAATTTACAATGCAGGGTCAATCAGGAAGCATTAAACAGAAGCTGGACAAAACAACATGGAAGGCAATGTTGTTACGTACCATTTGATTAGATACAGCAAAAAAACAACAAAACAAAAAAATAAACCTACCTGCAGCTCCAGCTTAGCAGGCAGCATTGAGGGAGAGAAAAATACTTATGTTATGCAAAGGACTTTAAAACAGAAGCCTGGACTTCTGCAACAGTCACGCTTCTGCGGGTCACTACAAGGGCCAGCCCTTCCAGCTAGAATTTACTCTTTACTTAGGCAAAACTCCTTTAAGGTTTTTGCCTCAGGAAACACTAAGCAGATCTTCAAGGTTTACCCTGTGGTTAATAACTGCCCAAAGGGAGTTAATGGGCAAAGATAAACCCCACAGATAATCTTGAAGGTGTTTTGTGACCTTTCATGTTTTCTCAGAGTTGATTAATAATGATGTAACGTGTACTGCAGAGCCACAGTGAGAATGAAGTGCTTTTAGCAGAAAGGAGTAATTAGGGCAGGATGGCAACAGGGCAAGGATTAGAAGGGTGAAAAAGTTAAAAAGTAGGGACTATTTTTTTTTAACCTCATCTTACTGTTTGTACTCTTCTTTATACAACCAATTGCATTTCTTTCAGCACAAAGGAACTGACTGTGCTTTCCAAACCATATCCCTATCCCTGCCAGTTGCTTCCTCAGAGCAAAGCAGTCACCTACTCAAAGGATGTTTTATGATCAGGTCTGTATGTTAAAAAAAAAAAAAAAAAAAAAAGCACAATTTGGAAATGCAGATGTTTCTGGGATCAGCCCACAGACACTCTGGATGCTGCCCAGAACTGAATTAAAAACAAATATTCATTTTGGCTGTGGACCACAACGTTCCTCTAATTTGTTATAAGAGTATCTTGAAGAGCGGGTGTACCTCTTTTCAATACTAAAGACATAACTGCCGTATTTAAGGTCTGATCTCCAAGGAAACTCCACAGGCTCTAAAGCAGATGCTGAAACATGAACTGATCCTATCAGGACTTGAACCCTGGGGCACCAGAGATCGGTGCTTCCAGCTAGAATGAAAGCACTTTCAGAGCATCGCCATCTTAAGTGTTAGAAGAGTTGAAGCAATTCACAAAGAATTACTGGTTTTGAAAATAAAATAAGTAATAAGGAAGAACTAGAGCTACATAGGTTGCCGAATCATAAGCAGGAGTCAAGACTTTCTACCTGTTCTTTGGAAGCGGACGATGTAGTACACGTCTTGAAACCAAATGTTTGCTTGCTTCTAATGTTAAATGCATGTTATTATAAGAAGGTGCTGGGACTAGTTGAATTGAACGAGTGCTCGTGGGGTGCTAGAGCTTGCTGTGATTTTCCAGTGCTTAAAAAAAAAATAATGCTTGCTAGAGTTTCCTCTTATCTCAAGTTCTCATTGCTCACGGTCTGATGCAATACAGAAAGGTGCTACGCAACCATCCACCTGCCATTCTGCCAGTGCCTCTATCTTGAAACATCTCCAGAATCTGCTGAACACAAGCTGTCAGATGTGTGGGACGTTAAGGAGATCTGGAGATTCAAACATGTCACTGAGGACTAAACCACCACTGCATTCCTCTTACTCGTCATCCATTTGTGATGAATTTCCAGGGAACAAAAACTAAGTCATAAGACAAAGAAGAAACTTCAGAATTTCTGTCCCTTTCTTCCCTCATTTACTGTTTAAGAAAATCCAAAGTTCACATCTTGGGTTCAAAAGTTTGGGGAAACGGGCAACACTTTCTCTTCCTATCACACCCAGGCCTCAATTTTCTACTGCAGAAGTTGTGGAATATCTTAAGCAGTAAATACCCATGCTCTTTACTGTCAAAACCTCAGCATCTGTCTTTGTACTCTTATCCACCCTTCAATATATTCAGTAAAAATCCTCCAAGCTTTTAACATGAAAATCAAACTACTGGTAGAAACTTGTCATTCAAAGAATAAGAGCATTTTATATGGTTACAAACTCTGCAGTCTTAGTGCAAATTAAGCCAAATTCTTCCTTCAAGATATGCTGCTGCATTTATGGGGTAACACCACCACTGCTCTTGCATACATATTGCGATAAACTGAAAGCAGAATCTGGCTCAACATCTTCCTAAATGGAAGAGTTACTCAACTCTCCCAGTCCTTTCTCATCCCCTAAAAACGAAGTCTTACCCCAATTGCAGCTGTTCCTTTCTGTAATCAAAATTTTACACATGGAAGAAAAAGAAAGAGATTTCAAGCTAAATACACTCATCTCACAGTTACACGGCTTGAAGGATTATTTACTTGAATCATTTCCCTCCCACACATAGTAGAGAAAAAACAGCTCACCCAGTTGACACAAAGCTCAGGCTCAAAGTGTTTGCTGTCGGTACAGAAAGTTCTTAGCACAGGTTTTAATCTCAAAGACAGGCAGGTTTTTCTACCCCAGGAAAGGACTTTATCACTAAACATCATCATCATCAATTAAGCGGATCTAAACTGAGATCGTGGCTCCTCTTTGGCAACTATTTGCGAGACAAGAGTTCTGAGAGACACAGATGGTGCTGTGAACAAGTCATTAGTCTGTGCCACAGTACCATGATTCAGCCGGCTGTTTGAAGCAGTCCTGCTTGCCAGCTTGGAGGGACTGTGTTTCTATGAAAGAATTACTGTGCTGGAATTGAATCAGCTCCAATTGGTGACCAGTTCTCACTAGCATCTCATGAGATACTAGTTCTTTACATGAGATTTGTCTTCCTCTCAGTGCAAAGAAAATTGCAAGGAATGAGATGCTTTATTCATGATTTGGAAATGGATACGACAGTGGGAGAAAGAGACCAGCTGGCCCTGGCAGGCAGGTCCACCATTCTCTGGATTACAGCAAATGCAGAGGGTGAGAGAAGACTTGATCCGCCATCCTCTTTGCTTACCCTGATACGCTTTGCTCGCCTCATGTCATCTGCTGTCATGGTGCTCTGCGTAGGCACCGTGCTCTCATCATGTTGCGGTTGGATTTGTAGCGGGTGGTTTTCTGACTGCTGCTCCAGTGCCGACTGCGTCTCTGATGGCACTGGAGTCTGTTCCTGCTGCTCCAGCCCATTCAGTGTGGCTTGTCCGGCCTCATCAAACTGCCCCTTGCTGGAAAAATGCAGCAAGTCCTGAAATCGCAAATCATACAACCAGTGATTATTCCCCCCACCCACTGAAAAATCCTTTGATAATACTCAGCAGACAAGAAGATTTCTACATATTTAATCACAAGCTATAAACAAAATGCGTCTACGCTAACGCTTTCCTACTGCGTTCCACTGATGCTCTCAGCAGCTCACCTCCACCTACAGCAACAACATTCAGAGCACCAGGGATGAAGCGCTGCAGGTAGGTGACTCTCTTGGCCATCATATTGTCTGACTGGACACAGACAATTTAAATGACCCAGCTGTTAATAGCCAAGCAAGTTCTTCTCTACTGGTGACCCTATTACTGCTTTAAGCAAAGATGATGTAGGCTGACCTGTGAGAAATTTTACAGCCAAAGTGACTAGCACAGACCAGGGGAAGCAGAGAATTTCTGTCGTGTTGAAATTGTTGTCACTTCGAAACATTATCATCTATTGTTATGCAGCGTCTTCTCCTTTCTAACAAACTAGCTGGAGTGCTAAACTGGAGAGTGACAAATGAGATCATTATACTGCGCACTGTGTGTTTTGCTATTCAGTTTCCAAGCTCTGCATACTCTCATCTACCCCGCCGCATACATCACTTATATTTATCACACAAAACTGTTTTCCTCCTTTTCTGCATTAGCATAAAAGAAACAGGAGGGGTTTGGGGGCAGGAAGCACATGCCAAAAATCTACATTCTTTCCATACAAGTTCCAGTAACTCCTCTGGGATAGAATCCTCTTGTATTATGAGACAAACAAAAAAAAAATATATATATAGATCCTTACTCGACATCACTTAATTCAACTCAGGAAACTTCAAACATGAGCTAGGAAACAGTGCGTCAAAAGTATATCAGCTCAAGGCTGGTACTGTCAAAGCACTAAAGCAGGTGTGGGAGTAGAAAACGAGGGAGGTGCCAGGAGGAGTGCAGCTGTTATAAACCGCAAATGCTTACCAGATAGAGACACTTAGTAGAGCAATATACCAGCCAAACGTCCAGTCCTGGTCTAGGTGGCAAGTTTCCACGCTTGCTGACACTAAACTGTGCTCACAGCATCCTGAGTCTCAAGTTCTCAGGCAGATGAACTCCTGCCTAGCCATTAGCGACACAGGCAGACCTCCAAAGGCTTGGGACATAACCATGGCCCTGCTCGACTGTACAGGCACATGTGAGCTAGCTCTGGGCCGTGCTCCAAGCTGGCAGGATGTGAGCCACTTCCAGTCCAGAGGCTATTCAGACACATTAGCATGGGACCGAGCCCAGTAAGCTCAGTCTCTCTGGAGTTAAGAGTTTGGGAACAGCATTGCGCTTACTTGTCTAAATGGAGCTGGCTTGTGTCACGTCAGCTTGCAGAGAGGGTGATCTTGCAACTGTCTGCACTTAATGCAACATTTAGGGCAATTCTGCACACTCAGAAAGCGAGTGGCAGGCATTCATAGGCAACACATACATTCCTCCCTCTGAATCAGCGCTGAACCATGACCCAGTGAGTGCCAGAGGAAAATTACCACTCCAGATATCAGCTTTCAACGAAGTCATGCAACAGCCACTGATCCCTTGTGACACCTTTCATAAAAGGACTTGGTGGTAACCTTAAGCATGGTCAGCATCAGAGAGAATTTAGCATTTTAATTATATAAATGCATCACATTAGGCCCCTACAGAATATAACCAACAGCCACAAGCAAGAGAACGTTTTGCAATAAGTATGGCTACAGGAGGCCCTTTTGTTAATATTAAAACATCATAAAGAATCATAGCTCAAACTGATTTAATTCTACCAGCAAGTTATAAGAGCAGGCTCTGACCTCACGTTCCAGAAAGGACAAATATGAACCTAAATTCCCATTACAGTTTTACTGTCTAAATTACTTTTGTGATGCTGCTAAACTGCCGCAATAACCTATCTCACTGCTAAGTGCTACGGGATGAAAGTTGCTGTAGAAATGCAAGTGATTTTACAGTTTTTATAGAAGTAGTGTGCTCCCCTGGCAGAGAATCACAGCTTGAAAACCAAGAATTACTTGGGTACAGGTCCAAAACACACTCTCCATTTGCACTGATGCCCCAAATTCTTTTAGTCAGGAGTTTACATCCCATATGATAGTTGTTTTTCCTCCTCCCCATCTCCAAAAATATACCTGCGTCCCTTCTTCACACTTTTCCCCATTTTCACTGGTTACTTCCATACGCATGAATTTGGGAGGGCGCCCTGGGCGTCTGCCTGGTCCAAACCTCCTCTTTCCTCGCCCACGACCTCGGCCTCTGGCTCTGCAGAATACATAGTGCTCCAGGTTAGAGACAAAAGATGGTTTCAGAATCTCCACTGATTTCTATGCATCACTCTCAGCATCACTATTCACCCATGCAACTCAGTCCTAATGGCCTGCAGGAACTAATAAAACTTGAAGAAAAAAAAATAGGGTACTGGCTGGTATTTATTTATTTCGTTCTCTATGAGAAACCAAAGTCCAGAACACGTTAAAATTAATTTCACTAATAGTAGGACCGAGAGGACTTCTGGCTTCTAGCAAGTCCTCTGCCACGGCAACTCTCCTGCTTCCAACACCCCAGCGTACAGTGTGCTGGAAAGCATTTTCAGCTAGATGGAACAAGTGCACAAGGAAACCAATTTAAAACCCGAAGTCATAACATCCGTCCCAAAAAGGCACCATGGATGTCAGTAAGCTGAAGAGAACAATCTTCTGCATCAAAAAAAAACAAACAAAAACCCCCAAAACACAGCCAAACAAATTGCTAAGTTTTGGGGAAAAGGTGGTGCCAATCTCTTCTGCTTTCTCATGGATGTTTGTAGGTTCAGCTTTTAATAGGTCAGGATAAACTATCTTGCCAGCCCAACTGAGGAGCCATAGCACTAGAAGTCTCGTTCTCCAAGCTCTGTATCTGCATACATCTGAGAAGCATCAGTATTTCAAATACTGTGGTACTAAAATATTGGCAAAAACCAAAAGCAGCTCACCAGTTTCAACGGGGCATTTAATTCCCTCAAGCTACTTCTTTCGCAAAGTCTCTTACACCAATCACCTTCCTGGTGCCATGTTCTTACCTTCAGCTGCTGAGCCGTTCTCTCATGGGTACCCAAGCCGGTCAGTGTGATCTGCAGGGCAAAGACCCTTCCTTCTGCAAGTTTGGGGAAGCACCTTAGCGATACACAGACAAAGCTAAAGCTTTCAGTACCTGCTGAAGAAGTCCAGCTTCTCATCATGGGAATTGAGGTGCTGCTGGAGTTGCTCTGAGCTCATGAAGCGGCGATTGCACTCGTAACATGGCCAGTTCTTCTCTTGCTCTCTGAGAACTATGTTCAATTGGAAATGTCAATAACAGCATTTCAGTCACCACCAATTAAACGCCTCATTTTTCTCCCCAAGCCTTTCTGTCCTCTGTGGGCCATATTTCTCCCCTGAAGGTTAGGCAGACTGCAGCATACCCAGCACCACTCCATTTAGCTTTGCTTTTATCCCCTCTGCACTGTGGCATGACTACAGCTCATCACAGAAAGACGAAAAGGTCGCTGGGGACAATTCACATGCACTATAAACACTGCTTAAAACTCACCGAGATTTTGAAATTTACCCTTGTATGGAAAAGCACCTACAAGACTGTGTCTCTAGCATAAGTTAGGGGAGGTCAAGAGAAATTTCTCAATCTAAAGCAGTAGCACATCGGCTTATGACACGGACTTAAGGTTAGACAACAAGTACAGAAACACCACTTTCCAGCAGCAACCTAATGCTTCCCAGAAACTGAGGCAGAAGGTTAAGTTATGAGAAGAGTTAGCAGAAAGAAGTCCCAATGATACAATCTAGATCCGGTTCAACTTTTCTTGACCTAGCAGAAATTTGGGAGAACTGTGCAGACCATATACTTGAAACTAAGTAGTACAACACCCAGCCACCACCACACTGCAAAAATGAACAGCAGAAGAGCCTGAGTTACCCTTCCTTTCCTCCTCAGATATGTCATGGATCTTCTGGTTCACAAACTCTGCGTACGAGGCAGCGTACCATACCTGCAGCAGGGATACAAAGTAACAGAACACTTTCTTAGATCAAACCAGAACTAAGGGGAATTCATTTGAAAATGGTTTTTAAGCAATACATTTACTTCACTTGCCTCAACCACTAACTCTTATTGCTCCTTTCATCCTCAATGATAAAGCCTGTTGAGATCAATATGCCCCCACTGAGGAATAAAAGAGCTTTGCTCATAAAGCATATCCATTTAATTTTAAGGCATAGCCTCCTAATATGAATGTTAATCTCACACATGGCTACCAGTAGCTCTAAGGGAAAGAAGATTAATCTCTTTAGACCCGACTGTATGATTGTAAAGGACAGATGTCAGCACAGTACTGTTACTTGTTGTACCAAGAGGAATGGAAAAGTTTTTAGCTCGGGGGATTTCCCATTTCTTTCCTGCTCTCTTTACATAGAGAAGAGGCAGCACCATCCACAGAGACTCATTCAAAATGTTTCTGAACTTCTGAAGGATTGGAGTAATACAGTCTTCCTTCCCAAAACAAAGAACTGCCAGGCTGCAGCACGCTGGAGCCACTTTTGTTCTACAAGGGATTTAGGAAGCCTTCAGCAGAGAGAACCACAGGAGGCAGAAAGACAAAGTTTATTAGAGCCAAAAATCAGATACTCGCATTTAGCACAGGATTCCTGCATCATTTCTCATTTTATCTGCCCAGGGAGGTTGTGGAGTCTCCTTCTCTGGAGACATTCAAAACTCGCCTGGACGCCTTCCTGTGCAACCTCATCTAGGTGTTCCTGCTCCGACAGGGGGATTGGACTAGATGATCTTTTGAGGTCCCTTCCAATCCCTAGCATACTGTGATACTGTCATCTTACTGTTTGATTAAAAAGGTTCAATATTAAAAGAGATTTCTTAAAGAAGGCATGAACAGATTTTCAGCATGAAAAACCTGGGCAAGTTTAACTTCAACTGACTGATCCTCCTAGTTCAATCTTTGGACAAAATTTACATGAATACCCTACATCCACTTGGGGAGGAAAACTCATTACAGAGCCTAGGTAATTCTCTTTCAATTATCAAACCAATTTTACCAAAAGACACTAACACATGAACCAAGAAAAACGGTGTTTCTACAGGCAGGTGCATACCAATTTGAAGTCTGGTTTCAAATGGATTTAAAAACTTGGAGAAAATGATGTTTGGATACACCTAAAATGGATTAACAAGGTTTCTAGTCATTCAGCTAAAACAAATTAAAGACTGATTCCAAAGAAACCAAAAAGAATCTTACTCTTAAAAATCAGCAGCAAGTGTGCAAGCAGGCTTTTGCCCTGGTGTAGCTAAGTGTGTATAAAGCTGGGTTTTTTGTTAAATTGTTGAAATTTACATGCAAGAAAAGATGTGAAGAACAAACAATTTTCTGATACCAAGTTTTTTTTAGTTACCCCCAGTTCCCCAAAAGATGATGAAAACGAAGGCCATCTCAGCCAGCCACGCTGCTTTGAGCTCAAAGTCATCAATACATTTTTAGAGGGAACAAAAAGTAACTCACAGGGAAGTCACAATATCCTTTATCATTTTCCACATGCAAAGTTTCAAAAGTTCCAGGAAAGCCAGGTAAAGTGAGAGACCATATTCACTTAAGGCACCAGAAAACAAGTCAAGGGCACACAGGACTAACTGGAAAGGGCATCCAGAACTAAAAAGAATAAGACTGCTGCAATAAAAATTAGATTGCATCAGCAAAATACATGCAGTATAAAGCATGACAGTGACAGACAAATCATTTACATACTCTTACTTTAAACTTCCTCATTTTATACCTGAGCCAAAGCTCATTTAAAATCCCTAAGTCAGTGGCTAACTACTTACTGACTTCAGTGACATCTGATTCAGGCCATCGTGTGCTTTGTCAGAGAAAAAAAAAAGCCCTAAAACTATTTAACAGCAGTAAGTGGAAATGCACTTATCAGGTAGCAACTCTAAGATTTGACTTCATAGTAGAAAAATGAGTCACAAAACATGAGCAATGCCATACCTTGAGTTCCTGCTTGGGCTCCACGTTTTTAATGGTTGTGTAATAAATATGGTGACCATACTGATATGCTACCAGGTTCTGCTCCAAATGGTTTTGAGCTGGACGCACAAACATCATCCAGTTACACAAAGCCTCACTAGAAAGTTCAAACCACAGGTCCTCTTGCAATTCTCTGTCTTTTCTGTCACCCTTATCAAGAGACACCTGTAGCAAAACCCAATTACATGTGACTAACTGCCTGGCAGCAGGTTCAAAACAATTTAAGTTTGTTTGTTTGTTTTTAAAAAAAACAAACTACTGTGACCATACAACTTTAACATCAGGAAAACAATGAAGGCATAGCTAATTTTCTCTTTGCTAACAAGAATCCAGATAACAGGCAGCACTTAAGAAAATACTTAAAAACAGGTAGAGATTTAACTAGGGAGACACAATGAAGCCTTCCATGACTTTCAAGGGCAAGAAGCATTCATTAAAAGGGTCAGGCACAGCACTTGACATGTGGCTATAAGGCATGAGAAGCTGTAGCTTTAGTAAGCTATACGGCATCAGTTGTCAGATGTTTCTAACTGGCAAACCCACTTCTCCTTTCATTTCTTGACTCAGGATACTGACTCAAGCTGGAAGCAGCGCTTCTTTAGCTGAACTTCTGTTGGGTTACTGAATCTGCCTGTGGTCACAGCTTCCTTGTCAGACACTGCCCATCAGAGACCAGCGCTCCTAAGACTGTGGACCTAATCTCCAGCAAATAAAGGACCAATTCCTATAATGAAACCAGTAAATAAACAGATAAAACTCAGTAAACCCATTACACCTCCCACCAATGACTTAGCATGAGGGAGAAAAATCTCTCGTCTCCCCTACATCTTGTGGGGGAAGAGTAGGGGAAGGGGAGGAAAAGTATTTTTAACTTCAGTTACAGCATGGCACAAAATAACGGCTGCAAAACATCCTGAGATGGGTCTGCTATTTTTGTGTCCAGATGTTGCTTCAGCCCATGTGAGTGTGATTCACAGCATTCCACGTTATGACTCCTATACATCATAACACCGTAAAGCTAGAATATTCACCACGATTATTGAAGTCTTCTCTGTTATTCAGGGAGACACAATTCAAAGCAATCTGGGCATTTCTGAGTTCCATTCAGAGATGGATGTAACAAAAAATCACCTCCAGTGAAGCAACTGATCAAGGCAGAGCAACACACGAAAAAAAATAATCAAAGCTTAAGCACAAATTGGTCCCTCTTCTCTCACATGCACACCCTTACCTTCAAATGGATATAGCAGTCTTTGAGTTCAGTTTGTCTAACCAGGGGTCCTTCCACAGGTCCAAACTGTGTGCGTTTGGGGATACGCCTTTTGGAGAACACACCTCCCAAAAACCTGTCTATATAGAGCACCAAGGGGAGGCTGGCTCTCGCCCTGGTCAGCACAGGCCGGTTTGGGATTGGATGCAAAGGTCCATGTTTTGGACACACGGACGGATGTGCATTATTACACTCTTCACACCCTACAACACAAAGTCAGAGAGGACATGACTGTCAGGCAGACATTCACGCACCAGCTCAGAAGAGACAGCCTTATCTCTCTCTACACATCTTTGGCTCAGCTGTGGGAACATTTATTCCAATAGTCTGTCTACATTTTAAAACATTAGAGAGGGCAGCCTCCTGCAAAATGAAGAACAAAGCAACTCAGAGACTCCACCTGAGACAGAATCTTATCTTTTCAATAAAGCAGCCCAATATGAGTCTACATTTCCAAGTATAGAATCATAGAATAGTTTAGGTTGGAAAGGACCTTGAAGACCATCTCGTTCCACCCCCCTGCCATAGGCAGGGACACCTCCCACCAGCCCAGGTTGCTCCAAGCCCCGTCCAACCTGGCCTTGAACACCTCCAGGGATGAGGCAGCCACAGCTGCTCTGGGCAACCTGCACCAGGGGCTCACCACCCTCAGAGTGAGAAATTTCTTTCTAATATCTCATCTAATTCTCCCCTCTTCCAGTTTGAAGCCACTACCCCTCATCCTGTCACTACATGCCCTTGTAAAAAGTCCCTCCCCAGCTTTCCGGTAGGACCCCTTCAGATACTGGAAAGCTGCTATAAGGTCTCCCCAGAGCATTCTTTTCTCCAGGCTAAACACCCCCAACTCTCTCAGCCTGTCCTCATAGCAGAGGTGCTCCAGCCCTCTGATTATCTTTGTGGCTTATTTTTGGGGTTTACTTATTACTGCTAAAATCTGAATGGCTTTCAAATCTATTTACTAGAGGGCTGAGGGAGGGGAAAAGAAAAAAAGGGGAGGGCAGCGAATAAGCTACATACTACTTCACATGCTTACACAAATCATTGGGATCAAAGGGTCGAGGTGGATCTGGATCCCATTCATCCATGTCAGTGTCTTCCCCATCTTCATCCTCATCCTCATCTTCATCATCTTCCTCTTTTGTTTCCATCCTTTCCATTTGATTCTGCAGAGGTGCTAAAGGGTCAGAACCATCCACTGCCTCCATAGGAGGTAACACCTGGTTATGCACCGGTAATGATGCCTGAGGAGAGAGTTCATAATCAATCAATTGAAATTGATTCTTAAAAAAAAAAAAAAAAACACAACACCCCAAAACAGTCTTACAAAGACAAACAGTGAAGGTTCTTGCTATTCTACCCTTTCTGCTTCCTTTCGTAATGGAAACAAGGACAAGGAAAGTGAAGTGACATGATAAACGATTGCTGAGGGATGTTTTGCATCACTGCTGCTGACAGCCTCACTCACGACAGCTCTGTGTCACTACCTAGCTCTACCCTGTCAAGGACTGACTTCTCAGGAGAAGAAACTAAAATCGGGAAGTTCTGGACCCTCACAGAAGGTTTAAAACAAAGTCCAGGCTCTGCAGAAACTACCTAGAGCCTAAAGCTGTATTTTAACTTCTTTTGCACAAGTGAGAGAATCCTGCACTTTGGCACATGATCTCTCCTATCGTACAAACACACACAATCCCCAGAGCACACAAACAGAGATCAATAAGGGATGAGATAGCATGGGGACTGGATATAAACTATGGGACATGGAGGACAGTTGAGGGCACTGTGTTCTTTCACTAATTTTAAAGTTCATCCCTTTCTTTCCCTATAAAAAAAAAAAAGCAAAAAATAATTGAAGTGCACTGCACAGAATATTCCATCACCCACGCAGATTTGTCAGGTAGAGAACAAGAAATACTACACACAGTAAAGCTGTCTTAAAAGACTGGCAAAGAGACCCAGTGGATGTTGGTCCTATGTGACAGACAGCATTGCACCTTCTGTTAACTTTGGTTTTCAAAGCTGAGAAGAGTATTTTAAGGTGGCTGCTCAAGCAGAACTATCTGTAGAACAGGTTTCTCTGTATATTAAATACAAGGTCCCTGCTAAAAACACCCCACACATTCCATGGTGAGACTATGAAAGACGGTACAAATCTGCGCTACAGCTTTCTCACATCTCCCATATTGCTCTGACATGTTTCATCACCTGAGACAATGGAGCAATGAAATCAGTGTACTCGTACATTTAAAAGAAAAGGGTGCCTGGCAACTTACTCTATCTGCTTGTGGACCCTGCTCCAGAGCCATTTGCTGGGGGGATTCGGCAACGTTGCCGAGCACGGACAGGTTGGTGGGATTCATGCTCTGAGCAGCAGCAGGCAAAAGCACAGTTACCTAAAATTATAGGCACTCATTTTAGCACTGCGTTATTTCCATCAGTCACATATGGGCAGTGCCCTACATGCAAAGCTCCCTAGAGTCCTATACTAGGCCAAAACCTGCAGCATTTTAATGTTTTGGGTTTGGATTTTTTTTTTTTTTAGTAGGGATGATGGACTTGGACAAAACCTGCAGATCCGGGGACAAAGGGAAAGGCTTCAAAACTCAGTCTAGATTTTGCAACTTTTTAATTTCCTATCTCCCACTCCTGGCTTTAAATTAAGGTCCTAACCAGCCTGGGTTCAAACTGCACTAAAAGCAGATGTGAGGAGCTCTTTAGCTCTTGGTAAAACCAAGCGACTTGGGGTCGTCTTCTCTTCTATCTCCAAACTTACTTTTTTTTTTTTTTTTTTAAGGGAAAGGGTAAAGAAGAAAAAAGAAGCAACTCTTTTTGCCTATCTCGCTTTTTCTCAAGTAAACCAAGATTCATTATAAACAAGATGGTGTATTGACCTCATTGGTAGATCACACATTCAAATGAGAGGATTCCAATAATTATTTTTCCTTTACATTATTTGGCCATGCTATACATTTTTGGCTGTTTTCATACTGATTTTTTGTGTAGTAACAAGAAAATTAATGCATATTACCATACCGCTCCCATCCACTCAGCGATAAAACAAAGCAAAATTAAGATCCTCGGAATCACCTTTCCTGTCTTTTGTTTCCTACTTATCTATAAAGAATTTGCACTGTTATCCCGCATGCTTTTTCATCCTTCTCTGTAGGTGACATCATGCGGCTTCTAGTTTGTGCCTCTGACTGTTAAACAGCTTTTATGCTAAAATTAAATCGCCTGCCCCTCTACAAAGTGCTTAATAAATACCAGATAAATTTGAGAACAGCGAGTTGTGACAAGAGGGAAGGAGCAGACAAGAAAATCCATAACATAAGCAGATAGTCTTAAAACTTCAAGTCTAGTTGTTTTGTTTAAAGAGGTATTGAGAGTAATTTATGAAACTGCTTAAAAACTACAGCAAAAAGACTTCAGGGAACCATGTGACAGTGCGCAGGAAACCGCCAAGACGACAGCTGAACCAAGCTGTCTGGTATTGACATTTCTGATGCCAAGTGGTAACAGAAAAGGCATCATTATTCAATGGCACACCTCCAGGTCTGCCAGCAGTGAGAGGTTCACACAAGCTTGTGTCTATTTGTACCTCATATTAGCATTTCCTACTACCAATCACACTTCAAACATATCCTTACTTTCACTGCTATGTCAGACACTACAAGGAGTATAGGCTTTAAAAAAAAAAAACAACACAACAACTTTCAATTTCTTTTTAAAATAAAATTTCTTTTGAAAAGCAAGAGGAGCTATGATTATTATTTTAACATTTGTTGCCAGTTCAGGGATGTCCCATGTGAAATGCTGATGTAAAAACACCTGCAAAGGCAGAAGCTGCCACAATGAGGGACTTGCCATTCATAAGCACATGACCTTCTCTGCTGGGATTGCTGTCACAGGCAGTGTTGGAAGGGAGGACGGGCTGAGGACACACAGACAAGTGCTCGTGCCCTTGATACTCAACACAGGATAGTAACAGCACACCACCTCTGCTGTCACATTGTCATTTGCACTGCACATGTAAGTAATTTCTCCTTTTAATTATATCGTATGTTTATTTGGTAAATGAAATTTAAGACAACCAAATGAGATTTTTTTGGATTCTCATTGGAAGGAAACTGATGTGGCAAAAAATTCCAGAATGACCCTCCAAATACCTCCAGAGAACTGGAAGGAAACAGGTAACACCTTTAGTGTGTCAGTCATATCATCTCCTGCCTGTGCCTCAACAGTTTAGAAGGTCTCCCTTTAGCAAGAAGAAAATTTATTTTCAGTGCACATTCAACCCTTTACTCTGCCCCAAGACTGTCAATAAGTATGCATTTTAATGATGGCGTTACTAACGATTCAGATCTAACATGTCAATTCACACACGCCATTAAAGACTCACCAAGCAGTAATGATTTTAAGTCTCTATGACAAGCGGAGAACTTGAACTAGAGATCTAGATCTCAAAGCACCTATACCCGATTACCACAACACAGTCCCTAAAGATACTAGTAACAACAAAACATTCACATCCATAAGGATGGATAAAAACAGAAAAATAATCAAAACTTTATAAACATGGACTCCAATTTTATTCTGTTCCTAGCCTACTTCACACTGGCAAGCGCGGACCTGGGAAGCCCTGGTTAGGTAAGGGAGCCAGTAACTGAACTTCTTCAGGTTTTACAATTAATTTCCTGTGAAGTTTCTGCTAAATCTAGAATTTGATCCAAAATATCTATCCCTTGAGAGTCATGTATGAATTTAAAGGTGTTTGGATCAGAATCTATACAAGAACCCAGTCTTTCCAGAAAGATATTAAAATAAAGTCAGCCACATCAGCTTGCTGACTTAAAGGGACACCGTTAGAAGATTTCTCATTATATCTGGGGCAGTAAATTAATATTTTTGTTGAACTTTAATAATAATTAAAAAAAAAAAAAACAACCCCAAACTCCCTTAACATTTTATTGTCATTCATGCACAAACTAGCTAAGATAATAGTGGTTTGTTATCCTAAGCTTTTTTGCCCGTGATCCCTGGGATGATAGTAAATAATTGAAGACTGCCATCTGACAAATTCATAGATAGCTTATTATGCTCTAGCACCACAACAATGTCCCTTTACCTTCGGTAACAGTTTCCTTACAATTGGAGGCCCAAGGAAAATAATGTCTCTTTCTTACCTGCTGGGTGGTGGCATCCTGTTGGACGTAAGCCACTTGGGACGGATCTGTAAACAGAGTCTAGACAAAGTGAAAAAGGCTTATCAAACCGGCCTTGGGGTTGTTTACTCCCAACTCACACAAAAATTCCCCTGCTACCAAGAAGTGATCCACATTTGATCCTTTGCAGTCTTCTAATGTGCCTATCACCACAGCAGACTAATTCAACTTACTCACATGAACCCACATGCATAGAGATTCAACTAAAATTAGGTAGTGCTCCATAAAAAGCTAACAACATTTATTTGGCACTTTTCATCTATAGACTTAAAGTGCTTCACAATATATTTTTTTTTTTTAAATACAGACATCACTTCATCAGTTGATGATTTGATAGCTTTCATACGTTCCGTAGAATTTAAGTAATACTTGAGGGCAGGAGAGAAGACTACTATTAACCTAATCTTTCTGCAAATTCACAAGAAAGATCCTCAAAAGAAAGCGTGCAAATATCAGGCATACCCTACTTCTGAATTTGCTATGGCCAGGATGTTGCTTTTTTAATTGCATAGAAGACATGCCAACTCCAATATTCTTACAGCAGCCTGCAAGAATAGCCCTGATGGGAGGGCTTCCCCCTAGGAAAAGCACGACTCAGATGAAAACTAAGTATTGACTGAGGTCAGCCCTGCTCGCTTTGCCAAAACTCAAAATACCCAAGCTTGTAGCAGCCTGGCTCCAACAAAAGAAATCATGGCATAATACAAATTCCATTAGCGCTCTGAAAATTTCATCTCAGTTACATAAGACTGTCTTAATACTACACCTCTTTTGACAAATGATAGTATTCAGAGTTTTGGAGTTACTTGGTCAGTAACTTCCTGTGAGATATCCTCTTAAAGCATCTTATCCTCTGAGAGCATCGTACCACATAGGAATTGTTTTTACGTGACAGCTAAGAACCACATAAGAGAGAGACCACGCCACGCAAGGCTATGCCAACGTTGCTGCGGGTGCCAAGTACATGCACTTTGTAGCATTGCTAATCTGTCCTGTCAGCAAAGACAATACAAAACATTCTTGACAAAACGTGCCTGTTCCTCTTTTTTTATCTGTCCACACAGAGGTACAGATGCATACTACATTAACCCCATATAAACACATGTTGTCAGAGAATAAAAGCTACTCGATATAATTATGAAGAACCTCGGTCTATAAAATCAACAACTTCTCCAAAGAGAGACTACAAAATTAGACTGAATACACAGAGATCCTCTGCAAAGAGACACGACTGCTATTGTAACTATCAATTATGAAAACTGTACTACGCAAAACAAGGACTCTTCCAGAAGATACGTAGATCGCTCTTAGCTTTTTACAGAATACAACAGAGGCAGAATTTCTGAAGAGATTATCTGTGTTTTGATTTAATTATAATCTCATCCACCTTCAGTGAAATAACCAGCATTCCATAATTCATAGCCTCGACATCCTTTGATTACCACATTTGCACATCAGACAAACTAACAGCATGAAGTCCCTGCTCAGCAACGGGCAGATAAAAGCATTAAGAGCAACTGCTTGCTATTTTGCAGTCATATCACTTGGCTGGTAACTGGCTTTCATCTCAAACAAGATTGTTTTGTTTCCAAGGTGCCAAAATGGGGTGGGGTCAGAACCACACATGCCTGTGTAGCTTCCACGGGATGGATGTAAACGAGCGTGTGCTCCGAGGTGTCCACAGAGGTATAGGAGGTGCCATCCGCTGTGTAGACCACCTGCTGCGAGGGACGGTCCTGCTCATCACTGTACACAATCTGAGCCACTGCTCCCCCCTCGGGGACAAAGTGCACCTGGAGAAAAAATAAAAAAAGATCCTGTACTGAAACATAACCCTGCGTTGCAACTACCTAGTCAATTGTTTTGAAAAAACTCACTGTACAACATGCATTTAAAATCTCCTAGACTTACGCTAGCAACATAGAAATCTGGACGTAAGCTACCATTGGTTTCTGGTCCTACTCTGCATTTTAAATCAACACCTAGCTGGTAAAAAGGGCACCTACCCACGCTTAGCTCTTGCATGACGCTTTGAAAATTCTTGAGGAAGAAAGTTCAGATTTGACCTGGTGTATCTATGGAATTTATTGGTATTTTGTTTCCCCTTTATTCTCATGTTCCTTTCAGGATTTATGATAATTACATCATTCAGCTAGTTCTGTAGTTGCACGTAATTTTTTTGTTTGATGAATGGCTAACAGAACCTATTAACTTTGACACTGCTTCAAGTAATAGTATTGCACCTATCATGAGGCAGCAATAGCATATGTTAGATTGCTTCTCTGTGGTATGGACATGCAGTATCAGTAGAAAATTCAACTATTTAAACAGAGAAATGTATAACTGAATGCATTAAGCAACAATTCCAAGGACTACTGGAACAAGTTATGTCTACGGCAGCAGTTTAAATCCAAACAAGTTGATTTTGACAGAACATTATGATCATAAATGATGATCTGTGGCCTACATTAAACAAGCTAGAATACTTAATTCCAGTGGCAACAGGAACATGTTTGTCTTCTGACACCCTTTACATGCTGAAAACCATTTTCAGTGTATGAGAAAAATAGGACAGTTAACAGGAAACTTAGATTTAGTATCCATATTTATAGTCACATAAAATGTTTTCACATAACACGATGCCACAGTTACATATTTCATTTACTTTGTTTCACCTTTTAGCTTATGCTTTAGAAGACACCTGGTACTCCCCCGCAGATGCTGAGTGCTGATTCGGTACAATAAATCCTCATGCAAGCACTACAGTGAGGATGCATGCAGCTTTTCACATTTGGAGAGCACTCTGCAAATACTAATTAAGCCTTATAACTGCCATGTGCAAACAACAGTATGGTTATCCCATTGTACAGATAAGGGGACACGGGCCATTGAAATGTGCTTTTCTTTGCAAATTTCAAAGCTGGAATTTACCAGGAGAGTCAGAATTTCTCAGCTTGTGAGTCAAATGACACACAGCACCCTCTTAATAACATATTCAAAAGAATAAATCAATTTACAGTCTTCTAAAAATTCTCAGCTGTATTGTCTCAGAGACAGAGGGACTAGCTGCATACATCAGAATCTGATTGTATTAGTCACTAACAATTAACATTTCTGCCTTCCCCACTACCAGATGTCTGACTGGAAAAAATTATTCATATTACTTTCCCCAAGGTCCACCCACAGCTCCAACTGATTCGACTGATGTCATCAAAATGGGCTGCCACAGACCACAGATTTTGTTAATATTCATTAATCCGAATACCCTTTTACTTTCCCACACGGTTATATATATATATATATATTTGGACACTGAAACTTCTATAGCCACTGGCTGGTTTCGTTTGGCTCATTTCAGATGTCTGTGTATTCACTGCTGCAGTTTGCACAGCTCCCTTTCTGAAGCTTTAATTCGAAATTACCGCAGACGTGTTTGTATTCGTCCTGAAATGAAAGCTGAGCTTCCAGGCTCTAAGAAAGGGTCGAACAAGAACGCCCGCTTGCTAAGCCACCACACCGAGCCTAATTCAGTCTGAGCACAAACTGAGAGCTCTGGAAGGCACTAGTCACCTGAGCAGTATTCTGTTCCTGCTCAGCAGAGTCAGCCCACACCTGAGGACTTTCCCCTTTTGAGTCCATCTCCTCCCTGCCGTGGTGCTCCATGATGAGACAGATCTACTGGAGGAATGTCTGGCTGAATAGATTCATCTCTTCACTGTGTTTCTACTTCCAGAAGAAAAGGTGATCTCCAGTAACATGGCTATAAAAAAAAACAAACAATAGAGACAGAGGTATTAAAACAAGTGTGACACACACAACAGAGGTGTGAGGTATTGTCACTAGCTACTACACTACAGGAACACACTGCCAGAGTAAAGCAGGCTTGGACTTATGAACATGTGCTTTCCAATTTACCATGCTCAAATTCTGCTGTATAATACTTTCCATGTTCTATTAAGGAGGAAACAAGCCAACCATTGCTACAATTGCACTGAAAGATCATACAGAATTCCTCCTGCACTTCTTTCCTTGGCCACAGGCAGTTCACAAAATCTTTACATTGTTCTTCTGGCACCTAGAGTCCCAGAAATCAATAAACGATGCAGAAAATTGACCTTAAGCTTCCAACAAGGAAATGCTACATTCAGAGACGCGTCACCAGTTTCTCAGTTTGTCTGAAAGAGGTTTTGCTCAAGAACCAACTGGCTTCACATTTACAAGCAGCTTTCACCTTGTACAAAACTGCAGTCCCAGTTGGTATTCAGGCAGTGTTACAATAGACAACTTTTAAAAAAAGAACAATGAAGCTTAAACTCTAATTCATGCGAGACCTAAGATCCTGACAAATTGCTTCCAAGATAGGTTTTATTCACCTCTCGCAATTTTATTGGGGGCTCTCAATCTGCCGTTGGGAATCTCAGAAGTGTAATTTACAGCCCTGGTGATTGGTTCAGTCAGTGGTTCAGCACCTTCCCAATCCTTCGTCTCTAATGTCATATTAAATCACAGGCCCAGGAATTAGCATGAGGCTGAGCCCATTTCATTTTTCAGCTAGTCCAATTAACTTTATTTTATACTGAGTGCCTCACTGGGCTGATCCAATGCCAGTACCCTGTCTGTGCACCAGGAAGAAAGCAGAAGGCTCCTTGCTGACGCTTTCATTCATTTGCATTTTAAATGCAAATTATTTTAGTCATAATTTATTCCCATAAATGCTAGCAGTTGGCTTGTCATTGACAAGCTAAAAAAAGATAAGGAGGAAAAAAAAATTAGCCTTCTGCTAATTTCAGCATCAACGAATAAGCTTTGCAGACCCGAGCACTGACTGTACCACTGGTCCTGGCCAGAATGTATAAATCAATAGTGCAGAGGAGTCTCAGGCTAACGTCACTGAACTGCATGGTGGGGAAAAAAAACCAAACATATTACTTCCACATATACAAAGAAAAACTGTGGGAAAGATATTTCTGGGCATCGCTAGACAGTAAGTCGTGCCATTATTGGTGACTAGAGCCTAACATTTGCTGTCTCATGCTGAGCAACACAGCACATGCATGCCACACAGTCCCCCGCACAAGCAGAGACTGAGGAGCAGTGCTATGGCTGTTCTCACTTTCTATTAGACCCATACATCGTTAGGTTCTGGGATAAAGGAACAGAAACCCTGTCTCCACTCATACTATTTGATGCAAAACATGCAGAAAAAGCACTGAGGAGAAAAGGAAAAAAGAAATACACATACCTGCGTGCAACGCTTTAGCTAGGGGATCTCATTAGCATGAAAAAATTAAGTGCAGCAAACAGTGATTACAACTCAAACACCAGCCTTGCTCTCCAAGTGTTGAAAGCCAGGGTAATTTACAAATAAATAATATTTATTTATATATTACAGCACACACAACCTCTCATATTAAATGAATATCCAACCCTACATAACATCTTTCATCCAGCTACCTCAAAGCTACTTGTCATGTTATTAAGGATTAATTCAGGGATTTTCTCATACCTAATCCTACCACTGTCACTAACTCCATTGCTCATTTTATCAGGTATACGATCACCAAGAGGTCTAGAACTGCTTGTGTGAAACATGTCACCATTTATGTCAGTAACATAATCTGAAAAACTTTTACATGAAATTAAATGCCTATCCTGTTGATATTCTTTGGCTGGTTTATCCCAAACAGCTTTTTCTTGACTGATATCATTAATCAAGGGCCAATTCGGGTAATTGCACTAACAATAGCCAGTAGTTTAATCAATTACCTAATTGGTCAGAAAAATAAAAATAAATGCAAGAGGTTTCACATTTAGGTGGTTTGGGTCTTTTAAAATATAATTATCCTGTTAATAAGAATGTAGTTAAATTAACCAGTGATTGAATTAAGAGAAAGGCACGGTTCTGGCTAATTCCACGTGGCACAACAAGTAGCAGAAATTTTGGCTGACCTTCGCTACAAGCAGATATTGAAGGTCTGAAGGAAGAAGCTGACTCACTCCTGCAGACTCATTTTGGCTCAAATAACTTAAAACTTGAGTGGAAAGGAGACTGAGGGGTTCAGACAGGTCTTTAATAGACAATACTGGGCATTAAGATTCATATCTGAAAAAAAATAGTACCAAAAATTTAGGAAAGAAAGCAGAAGGCAGGAATTTCAAGTTTTGCCATAGTTCTAAAGGTTAACGCTAAGCTCAAATCTCAGGGAAAAAAAAAAAAGCAAGCTTGAGCCAAATTCAGTGGCTCTGTGGTGCAGTTTCTATAAACGGTACTGTTATTGCTGTTCTTCAGAATTGAAAAAAAATATACCGCTCAACCCTGCCAATTGTGTAGCAAAACCAGGCAGTATGAGGAGCTGCAGGATTTGCTGATGCTTTCAATTTCTGTATTTCAAAATACATCCCAGAATCTGCCTCTCTGGTATGTATTCCTACCAAACACTGCATCTCTGTGAATTCTCATCATTTCTATCATCACCAAAATACAGAGAAAAGCACGTTTCCCTGGAAACGTGGATATGCTGAGTGAGAAGTCAGTGCAAGAGCAGACAGGCCATGTCCCAGAGAGGTCCCAAGGCCAGGCAATAAAGAGGGCACGAGGCAGGATCAAGCATTAAAATTCAGATGGTACAAAAGCCAATAGTGAAACAAGACCTGCAGTTAAGGTCAGGAGCTGGAAAGCATGATCTGGTCCAAAGTCACTGACCACAAAACTGCCAGGAAACACAAACATCTGACTAAGTTTTCCAACACTGATGGCAGAGAAAGACCTAAATGACTTTGCTCGCTAGTCCTCCATAGGACGCTCTCCCTCATTAATGCTGCAAGACCTTATTTTCTTCTTTAAATCTCCCTCTCAATATCAATTACAGCCACGACACTGACAGCCACAATGCCTCAAGATTTTAACGATTTCCCTGTGGTCCTTCTCTCAGCAGAGACGTCTCACTGCACAAGGAAGCAGCAGACATCCAGCTCGTACATAGCCACAATATTTTTTCAAATTAGCTGCAGAAGAATTGTGACAAGTACATTAGGGTATGTGGCCTCTACGCTGAGCCTGTTAGCAATACCAGTTTGGAAGATATAGATAAAGAAAAGACTTATTTTCTCAAAGGGTCTAGCTGGAAGCTTGCTTTGTTTGTTTTTTAGCAGAAATAAATGTGAAACTTTGGGCATCTGCCTTGCCAAACAGCTGGCATGCAAGGGAACACTCTACTTGCTCTCCACAGTTTGCCCACGGATTATCCTTTGCAACTGTTGATTTTTCCTCCCCCTATCTCACTTGCATTGGACATTTTCAGACAAGCTAAATGCCAATACTTCAATGGCGAATTCTGCAGCATCCAAGGGGGACACACTCACATTATGAGACCTATCACCCAAGATATCAACTGCAACTCTGTCACCACCCTAATGCTTGTGTACAACCTGATAACCGTCACGCACATGAGCAAGAAGCAATGCCAACACGTAAAATGCTAAACCATTTACAGAAACTGTGAATACAGCATTTTCCTACCCAAAATAGCAGGCACGCCTCAACCAGTCCATGCTGGATGATGGCACAAGCTGAAATGGTAATAAGTATAACACAGTATCACTCCAGGACGTCAGTGGCAGGACGCAGTGTGTCATATATAACGTGAATCAAGATATAAGATATAACATGAATCAAGAACCTGCAAAACTCCCATTATTTTAAAAGAAAGGCACATCTAAATTCAAACACTGATATTACCTTGGACATACTCAAATTCTGGTGCTCATCCTGGCACACAAAATTTCCACTCCAGTGGAAGATAAGCTCATTCTGACTTGTGTTTGCTGGAGCTCTATCTGAGCCAGCACCCATGGTTGCTCCCCTTGAGGTACCTATGATGTGCCCAGGGTTTTCACACACGCTCAGATTTAGGAAGCAACACTAACTAATGCGTTGCTGCGCTTATCTCTTGGCGATGCTATCGTTTCAGGAACAACCTGGTGCTAAATACAACTACAAATCATCCAATCTAGAGTTGGAGCACAGTCAGCAGACACACAGGGCAGGATGAGCATCCTCCTACATGTCTGTGCACCCATAACATCCAGCTGTCTGCTTCATCAGGTAAGTGCAAGTAAATCCACCATCTATTTCAGAAAAAACAGGTTCATTTCAGTATGCCATTCTCATTTACCTTGCTTTTCTCAACACTCTCTAGGGACCTGCTGGTGTCAGAGACCTGTGGCCTTCCTCTTTAGTTCTTGCCTTTTACATCCAATCCAAAAATCTCATTAACGCTGAAGCTTCTCCTCTGCAGCTCCTGATGCCTGGAAAGCACCTTTGTGTCATTGTCTGAACAGTTCTTCATCTTTTTGTAAATCTCCCTTGAAAACTCCTTTTGACCACTGCAATACTCTCTAACCCCTCTCTCCTATTCCTGCAGCATGTTGTTTTCTCTGAAGCTGTATTATTAAATCAGCAGCTTTCCCCAGTCACTGCATTCAGCTCCGGAGGACGAGAAAGCCCCACTCAGGGGCCAAAGTGCCACATTCACTATCCAACAGCAATATCCTCATTAGCTGTGCTGTCCTCAGCAGAAGACACCCCACCGCAGCACCCATGCCACATCACCTTGTAGGTGCACCTCTAGATCCTAACACCTAAGAGATGGAAGTGAAAGGTGCTTTAAGAAAAAAACCTTCAATAACAGCAAAGTCACTTTTATTTTGTATTTGGCTTGTTGTAAGAGTTTTTGACACAAGTTGAATATAGTGAACTCACACAGTGCTTCAAAGGAAAGCTCCGCTCTGAAATTCAGAGAAAAGCACCACCCAAAAAAAAAAAAAAACAAAAAAAGATGCTGAACGGTAACCATATTTTCTTGGCATATCTGCTATTAAGGAACAACACTTTCTTTCAATGCTGGGACTACACAAGAAGATACACAGACAAAAACTCTGGGGACTTCATCTGCAGCAACCTCTCCAAGTCTAATTAAGGACATTCTGCTGAGAAAGCACCCGAGCCAGGGGCTGCCAAACACTCCTTTTTGTCCCTTCTCTTGAGACAACAAGAATGGGGGAATATTAAAGCTGGGCAAGGGGGAAAGTCCACCTCCCTGCTCAGGGAGCCATAAAGCCACTGCAGTATCGCAAATGAGAATCCACTTTATAATAATGGTGCATAAAACAGCTAATGTGATTTACTCCCCAGTGTAAAAGAGGCTTGCATATAGATTGGGGTTCCCTGCAGCAATAATAGCAGGGGCTCTTAGCTTAATCCTTTAAGCACTGAGCTCAGTGACCACTCTTTTCACCGCCAACCACATGCAAGGACAGCAAGATTGTTACAAAAGGGCATTTTACGACTACGGGTCTTCCTCCAGCTTTTAATATGAAAATGATTTATTATGCTCAAAAGGAACATCACATGTGTCTGCAAAAAGCTATATCCAACACTTAAGTTAATTACCCCAGCTTGCCTAGAAGGCAGAGTCGGTGCATTTCCTGAGATCCCTTGGCAAGAACACGCTTTCATTGCGGCAAGAAGGTTTCTAACCTCATTGAGGACTGAGTCACCACTGCCATCTCCTCCTCTGCATTCCCATCCATCAAAAGCACATATTGTTTCAAGGAACCCTGGCTCTGGTGCATTTTGGCTGAATATTAATAATCAGGTAATATATAACCACAATATTTATGTTTTACTGGTGAGTTCGAAATGGAAATCATACATAGAGCTGGGGCAACTAAGATTATTTATTTCCACAAAAGGAAAAGTGGCTTAAATTTATTTAGTCATATAACAAATAGAAGAGCTCAGCCAAACACAAACTCACTCTTTACTCAAATTGTGCATAATGAAATGATCTATCTATATTCTTACGGCACATCCATCAAAGCAACAATGAGCTTGAAGAGATCTCTTAGACCTCCAAGGCCAGTCCCCCTCTACTGTGTCCAACCTGTGTCACACTCTCCTTTTCCTAAAGGGACGGTGCCCAAGCACTACAGGTGAGACCAGACAGTCTCTTGCAAATGTTTTCTCACAAAGTATCAGACAAGTAACTGAAAGCCTAACCCTTTCTACCACAAAATACAGGAGACCCACCAAGCACTCCAAGTGAGGCCCAAGAGGAGAGGTCAACATCCTCCTGGGGGACTACCACAGGCTGGACTAGACACCGACTCGGAGATGCAGTTCCTGCTCTAACACCACCCCTGTTTAGTCCTAATTCAGTTATCAGAGTGTTTCTCACAGTATCTGTCCTTCACCTCCAAGTGAGCAAAGAGACAAGTTAATTATACAGTTCTCTATATGCACGTGCTCTTCTTAAGTCATCTCTCTTCCCATTGGCTCAGCATCTACCTATCTACTCCAGCAACTAATTTCTTCCTCCCATCCTCAGCCTCCTGAACCTGTGACCACGTTCTTCATCTTCTTCTGAATGTCCCTAGGATATCATCATCTCTTACTATCACACACCACAATTCTCAGGCTCCAGCTGCTTGACGCAGTGACCCTGTCCACTTAATTGATTTGGTTTATAAATGATAGAGGGAGAAGTTTGTTAAAGCAAGAATACAGGGAAAAAACGCATTACAACATGACAAAAAAGGAAAATAGAGGGTCTGTATCAAAATCTCCCCAAAAGTCTCCTCTGAACTAAATCATCCCTCTACTTCGAGCTCTTAAAATTCAAAAGATAAAACTACCTTGTTTCTGCACCTAAAAAAACCTCAACTTGTCTCTTTCAGAATAGCTGCTCCTCTGAAGTACTGCAGGCCACAGAGAACAAATTAGGCTATCTGTACATTAAAACAGGAGGGGACTTAACATATAACACCAGTTAAGGGCTACAGCACAACTTCTATTTCTTTGCGTTTTACTAGCATGAAATAAAAGTGACAAACAGACCCGATCTCATGTTTAAGTCAAAACAAAATTCACAATACCAAAACAGCCTCCGCAATTATCTACACTTAGAAGTCAATTAAAATTGAGTTTGCACAGCTGACAGCAGCTGCAGGTGGTCAGAAACAGACTCAAAGTAGCTGCTGGCTGCAGAGCAAATTACCATAAGAGCTCATCCAGGGATTTTCTTTGCAGGTCAGCAGTAAGGGTGTTAGAGGAGAGCAAGCGACAAGCACATACCCATTTCTCTCTAAAAACAATTACTCCATCAGATAATAACAATTACATCCATATCTCATCCTATAACCAACATAATAAAGCTGTTTTCATTTTAAACACCTAACATACAAGAGAAGCACGCATATAGCAACGTGCCAAAAAGCATCACGATATGTTCTCCATTTAAGGACCGACCAGAGAAATACACACTCTTACACCTTTTTCCCCTAGAAATGAAGGCATTAGAAAGCTTGAGACTGTCAGTTATTTTACTTCCACAAAAGATGCAAAGAACCCTCTTGTAAAATCACTTGATGATTCATTAGCATTTCATCTTCTAATTTAATCAACAAAAAAGGAAAAAGTTAAATTGATAAAAAACAACAGAAGAAAGCTCAAGTTCCACATAGTCTCTATTCCCATTGAAACTCTGAAAGAGAAACAGCGATAGGCATCTTACAGACACCAAGCTTTGTGCTTGTTCCTTCTTTAAAGGCTTGCAACCACCAATAAATCAGTAATACGCTAGGCAGGTTGGTGCAGAGATACCAAAAATCACAAATACTGACCGTTCATTTCACTCTCAGGACGATGAAGCTCAGTAGCCTAAACCAGGTTTTTAACTCTGATATACAGACCCCTGCAAAACCCCTTTGGAGGGTCAGCAATGAGCACTTGAGGAGTAAAAGATGGCCATGCATAACTTGAAATATCTCACACAGGGAAACTAATCCTCTAAAGGGCGAGTTGTCCCTTTTGGATGAGGAGGTCTGAAAGACAGAGCACCGGAACCTCATTTTTCTACTCCAATTTAACAACTTAACAAGCTCCCATTAACAGTTTTGTGATGCAACCGTGGCACAGGAGGGGGAATATGGCAACTCAACACAACCTAGGTAGCAAGAGGGTCCTCAAATCAAACAGTCACATGCTATAACCACATGTCACACAACAGGCGCATTTGCTAGAGGCGACCACCACCACTGGCACGAAGACCTATGTTAGCAGAGTGGTGGCAAACACCACAGTTTCTACTTGCAGAAGCTGCTTCTGCTCGCAGGCGGGCCTCGCCCTTTCCTTCAGCCTCTCGATGGATGGAACCACCTCACACTGTTGGGAGCCAGCAGCAGGCCCGAACCCACCGGCCTGCTCCCGCTCCGCCCTTGCATAACCACACAATCCCCCTCCTGGCACCTCACGGCGGTGGGGAAAAGAGCCGCCACCCTTCCACACGGAGCCTCAGGGCCACCCAGCCCTGCTGGGGCCTATACCGGTGCCTAAAGAGCACCCGAACCAACAACCTTCCCTCGTTCCCCTCAGGCCGGACTGTAGACCCACCTACACCCGCTCCCCCTTATATACCCTCGGCGCCCCACCACCGCCATCAACGGCAGCCAATCCCTTGGGGGGGGGGTGCGACGCCCCCTCCCCTAACTAAGCCAATGGGAGGCACGGGCGCGAGGCACGCGGCCAATCAGGAGGCGCAGATGTCCCGCCCGCTTCCCGCCACTGCTCCCCAGTGTGAGGAACACCCCCCCCTCGCAACCCCCGAGAAAGAGCGAGGCACCGCCAGCCCCCCGCCCCCGCCGTGAGGGCTCCCAACGGTCAGTCAGCCCCAACCACTCCGGCCCTGGGCGGGGGAGGACAACGGGGGCTGTCGGCGAGAGGCCGAGGAAAAAGGCCGGCCGGGCAAGCCGAGAGGAGGGAAGCCGATCTAACCACGAACGACCCAAAGTAATAAGGGGGGGGAGGGGGGGTGTTGAGGCGTCCACAGTGCTGGGGGGGACGGCAAGATGGCTCCGACACCCACCCCCCCGCCACTGAGGTGCCGGGGTCCGGACTGTACCATCCAGGGAGGGGGGGAAACAGGGGTGGGGGCAGCCCCTTCTCCCTCTGTCCGGGGCGGGTGGGGGATCCCGGCTGGGGCGGGGAGGGGGGGGAGCGGACCGTACCTCTCCCGCGGGGGGGGAAGGGGAATAACTGCGCCCCGCTCCCCCCCCCCCCCACTCGCGGGAGCGAACGGTTTATCCCGTCCCCAGCGCTAAGGAGCCGCCAGCTCCGGGCGCCATCTTGGGTGCGACTAAAACAACATCTCCAAAACCCCCGGCGGGTCCCCGCGGCGTCCCCGGATCGGGATTCCCTCCCGGACCGTCCCATCGCGTTACCTGAGGGGGTCCTGTGCGGGTGCCGCGTCCCGGCCGCCGCCGCCGGCCCCGCTGCGGCCCCAAACCCCCCCACCTGTCCTCACCTCACAATGGTAGCTGCAGAGCGGAGGGGGGGGGGGGGGGGGGGGCGGGCGGCCGCCCGGGCCTCATTACCATAATCTGCCTGGCAACAGGCCGTCGGGCCGCACGCTGATTGGCTGAAACGCCTCCTCCCGGAGAAGATGGGGGAGAAAAGTCTTCGAGAAAAGACTCGGAGGCGGCCAGGTCAGGGGGCCGGGGAGCAGAGGGGGGGGGGGGGGGCATCCCCGGGGAGGGGAGGGGGGGGAAACCCCTGCCTGGGCCTTTACTCCCTCTCGATGGCCGCGACCAATCAGAGCGCCGCTCTTATCCCCGCTCCGCCTTGCCGCCAATCAGAGCGCGCCTCTTATGACGGCGCTCCGCCCCCCTGCTGGGGATAGAGGTGGGGGAGTGTGGGGGGGGGAACCGCGAGCAGCGCCCCCTGCCGGGAGGGCGGGGGGTGAGGGTGGGGCAGAGCGCCCCCTGCCGGCGGGGAGGAGCGGCGGGGCGGACCCCGAGTGGCGGGCAGTGATTTATGGGGGCAGCCGGTGTCACCGTCCCCGTCCCCGTGCCTTTAACAAGGGCAGGGAGGGCCAGGTCCGTCTCTCTCCCCGCTAAGAGAGGGAGGCCAGCCTGAAACCCCTGGGGAGGGGGCTCCCAGGCACCATACTCCACAGCCCCTCGCAGCATAATTCTCTGAGATTGTGTCAAAAATAGCATTTCACTGAAATTTCACTCATATACTTATAAATTAAAAGCTGAAGCAAGAGCTGTGAATATCTATCGAGGGTCATCCCGTGAGGAAATGCCCCCAAAAGGGCTCCTTCTGCCTAAAGGGACCCAGACTGGCGCTGGCATTTCTTTTTTTCTTTTCATGGTATATGTCTCTGAGTCCTAAATGTCAGCTCAGAGAAGGATAATAATTACTATTGTTCAGAAATTTAACTAATTGGTCATTCCAGTGGGGTTATCGTTGTACTTTTGTCACTGTTCTTCTTAAAGAGGTGTTTGTATTATGGTGGCATGGAAAAATACTGCTTTTCTTATTCCTTATTTGACATTAGCATATGCTCAGAAAGCTATTTGATCTAGTAGTTCAGTAGATATTTCTTAAATAAGACCATCTCTGTGTTTAGTACCTTTTAAGTTTCTTCCAAATGGCTTCACGAACTGCATGTACATAATAAACACTGTTCTGCTGAAGTGTGGGCAGCAATGAACGGATCTTGCAATGGGCTATTGCGGCCAATTGACCCAACACCCAGTAATAGAGGAAGGGTAAATTTTGGTTAAAGATGAATCACTGCTTTTACAAAAACTGGTTCTGCTCATTCTCTGTACTAGGAGAAAAGCGAGAGGGTCAGATCTTGGTGCAATTAAGCATACTTCTCCACTAGGTCTGTCTTTTTAAAGCCTTATAAATTAAGACGTGCAGGTGTATACTGAAATCATCCCCTCTTGTATTGACCTGTCTCTTCCATGAGCAATCAAGATAAAAAGAGATGCAAATTTTCTAACTTGTGCTTAGTAAATTAAACTTAAATTGTTAGGCAAGAAAGAAATTTAAAACTGAAGTGAGCAGAATGAGTTACCCAGTTCGGAGAAGCTCAGGGTTTTTCCCCTCCACAATACTTTTTTACTCCTCTGGCCAGTTCTCTTAATTTGCATGATGAAAGTTATAGACTCAATTTATTCCTCTAGCCGATAAAAACAGTTTCAATTCCATTTATACCATGCTGAAACGTTGTGATTACCAAATAGCAGAAAGAAATACATAAGACCAAACAAAACTGCTTTATTTCCTCTAAGTCTTAACAGCTATATGTATTACTTTTAAAAAATCAAAGTGTTTTCAGTGTTGTATTTTTATTTGGGATTTTCAAGAGTCTCCCTAACATTTTGGAAACTTACTAGCTCCGACACAAACATACTATTGTGCCATGTTTTCGTGCAGACATGTAATTCTACAGTTGGGCACAAATCGGCACAGGACCTCAGGGGTGTCCTTCACTGGTACATGGGTCTTATTCTGGAAGTTATTCTACAGGTTTTTTTCCCCTCTTGTCTTGAAAACACAGATTCAGTGCAAGTGTACAGTGGATGCAACAAGCTGCCAGATGCAGAACAAGCATGCTGGTCTGATTCATCATCTGCAGTATCTGGAATCTGATGTAATGCCTATTGTAGTTCCCACATTTAATGTGTTGTTTCTGATGCTCCAGCACAGGCTTTGTTTTTCCAATAGCCTCATGCTGTCAGAGAGAGGAGCCTTCACAGTAGGTTAAATTTATTTATTTCTAATTTTCATCGTTCAAATAAGCTACATAAAATAAATTTCCCCGTTCGCCTGTATTGTCTGGAACAGCGCTGTAACCATCAAATCCTTCTTTTCCCCTCTCATCTCCTGGGTCATCAGATCTGTATCTCCATCATCTCATGTGTATACTATTTCAGCACTCCTCTGCTGCACGTGTCCCATTTTGCCTGGTTTGTCTCTTCCCTGTGGCCACTACAAGGCTCATCTTTCCAGGCCACTCTGCCCCATCAAAACGTGCGTACCAACATCCTCCCTGCCAGTGCCATTTTCTCCCTCATTTCAGATTCCAGGTGGAAAATCATGCTGCAGCCCCACCCCATCTAATTTACTTGCAAGTATCTTTGACCTAACTCTTTCATTGGAACCTCCTCATCCATTCCCTTCACCTAGTAAAACCACTATCACAAGTCTTTGCCTTAAAAAACAAGCCTCCCACAGCTGGGGCACTTCTCCCTGAAGCTGCTCACCAATTCTCCATCTCCTTTCAGATCTCCTAGAAAGCTTTTTTTTTTTTCCTATACCTCTTAGTTTCTGGTTCTGTTGGGGTTATTTGATTTTTTTCTTCATGAATTATCCCATTTTGAGAATGATGTAGTTTCAAACATGACCAAGAAAAATGCTTAAGTGCTGTAAACCCATTTGAGTTATAGAAGCAGATGATGCCTCACTGGCCCTGTTGACCTCCCAGGCTACATCTGTGCATGATAAGTAGGTACTTGTGCCTAGATTTCCAAATTAAACTGTGCACAGAGTTGGGCTGTGCATAGTGGTACTAATCTAGCTTCCCTGTGCAAGTCAGTGTCTGGCTGTGATTTAAAACACCAATTGAGAAGATGGAAAAACTTCAGCTCTCTCCCTGTTTCTGTTAGAACCTGCTAAGTTATAATGGAACTGAAATGTAATTACTTTATATCCTGCACAGAGAATACAAAACAGGGTTGAAGGTAGTGATACGAGTTTACTGGTTGCAGAGCAAGCCACAATAAATTTAATTAAGGTAGCCTCATGTAAAACACATACAAATACAAAGTTATCCTATTTCCTCCCCCCCCCCAAAAAAAAAAAAACAACTAGGGTTTTGTTTTTTTTTTTAACCAAGCTGAATTATCCCCTTATACTGCAAGGAAAGGTTTGACTAAAAGAAGTTTGGGGGTTAGTGTGTTCTGATGACATCTACCTAATCATCTCAAAATTTTAAAAGTGGGTTTGCTTAAAGCTAAATGGAAAACCATACCATTAGAGAAAGTGTTTCATCACATACACTCAATATTGGCTACTCTTTTGTTTGCTCTGTACACGCCAAAATGGCATTGATCCTTCAATAAGTACAGGCAACAGGCACAGTAGTAAGTCAGGGAACAGTTCACGTAATCCCCCCCCCAATCTTTATTGTGCATTTGAGAAAAGCTGCATCAAGTCTTGGGAAAAGGGAGTCGTTCAGTTCACCATGAAAACATATTTAGGAAAGCCATGCTGTGGTATAGGGATGGGAAAAGTGAGTTCTGGCTGTGAAAATGCCTGCAGGGAAAATACTTTACCACTCATACACCAATATCCCCCCGACTCCATTAGAAAAGTATTTTTGAAGGCTGCTGCTTCTGATGGTGTCTTGAGATCTTTGTGTTTAGAGGAAGAAAAATCAACCAGAAGAGTTTTGCGTTTCACAACTTTTGATGTAAATTGCCTGTTTGCAGCCTTTTCCAGGGTGAGAAAAATATTTTTCAGTCTTCTTGTGCATAGCTGCTACTGGGGAGTCCCAGCCCCTAAGCAAGGCTGCCAGGTGGTCGTGGTACCAGCAAGTGCCCCAGCTCACAGGCTGTGGCCAGTACAGGATCACCGATGCAGCAGAGTTGTTGTTCGCATTGCGAGACTCCTTGATGATTGGAGCTTTTCCCAGAAATCTGTGCTTGACAGATGTAGTTCAACTTCAAATCCAGGTCAACTACTTCTTCATCTGGGATTACTGTTTATTTAGTACATGCATTTCTTCTCTGGGAAATATGTTCAGCCATGATTAGCCTTGCAAAACTAAGAGTACCCAACTTTGTGGGCTGATTTTTCTCTCAAGTTCGGTTTCAACCGCTACCCAGTTCTGGTTATGTAGAAGCATTGTCATTAGTAGGAAATAATTTGTGCCTCAACTGCAAAGTAAACAGAAGCTGGTTTGGTTTCCTTTCTGTTAAGCGAGCTGGGATGACTCAGAAGACTGTTAACAATTCTTTTTGATATTTCCAAGTTTGCTACAAAGCTGAATAAAGAATATTTTCCATTAAAACTAGTCCTGTATCTAGGCATTATAATGAAGTCTTTAAAAAGTCACCATAAAGATTTACAGGACTTTAAGTTTTCTTGAAAGTTTCCCTGTCTCCAGCTCTGGGAAAGGACTTGTTAATACACATGCTTTTGACAGTCATTTTTAAAAAAAGCAATGATTGTGATGATAGAGTCAGTCTTACCCAGCCTCTGTTGGAAAAGAAGGGATCTTGAGAGACACTCCTCCTGCTTCTGGATATGCCTAGTAGATGAAGAAGAGAGGCAACATGGAAAAGAGTTCAGTGATAAGTTATGGTAGATACTTAGACAGCAGCCACATTTAAAAAATTATCATATTTTATCATTTAATATATGTACCAACTCTCCATTCTGGTTTTCTGGGCTTCTTCTAGAATAGCAAAAACTAAATCCCCTAGCTGAGAAAACTCATTATTTTTCAATATTGGTAGAGACACTTACCCTTAAAATGGTCAGTCTTTCTCCTTCCCCAGAATTCAAAGTTAAGAACTCCGACCTTCTCATGAGTGTAAGAGTTGGCAGGGGGTTTCCAAGCCACTAAGTCCTCTCCATCACAAACACCACAGTATACATAACTTGAGCAGGCTTTCTCTTAGGAGAAACTGGGTATTTGTTCTTACAGCCTTGAATGAGGGACTGAAAACATCACTGAAAACAAGTTTTTTTTCAAAGGCCTCTTTCTACTTATTTGTTCTTGTGCCAACATTTTTATGCAGTTTAAATAGGGAATTTTTTCCCCTCAGTGTTTACTCCCCCGATATATTTATAGACAGCAGTCATAGCCTCTCCTGAAGTTTTATTTTGTTAGACTAAGCAAGCCACACTTCTTTCATCTGCTACTGTATAACACATTCCCCATTCCCCATCTGTCTTACCCCTCTACTGGAGTAGGGCAACAGAGCTTTTAAAAAAGAAGATTTCATTATACACAATGCATTTTCTAAAGCAGTTTTAGAAACCATTGTCCATTTTAAAGGTAAAAAACCTTCCCCTAGAAAGTTTTTAGCTCTTGCCCAAGAGTCTGATCTCTATGCTTGCAAAAGTACTCACCAGCTGCAGTCTCATCCTTCAGCACCCAAACAAGATGAGTAAGGCTTATCTAGAAATGCCCATCAGGGTCATTCAAGAATCCAGGTCATCAGGCAAGTTCAAGAGGATAAGGCAGGTCTAAGGTGCAGGAATTACATCTATGGGTCAGGATACAGTCTAGTGAGGACAATTGGGATTAGGCAAAACCCAGTAGTCACTTACCAAGTCCACAATGATAAGACAGATTCCAAATCAAGCTGAAAAAGCAAGGCTGGAGTTCCATCCCCAAATATAACCATCCTTAAGCTGAACCCCAGCACCCCTCTAGCACTACTCAAGCAAGGAATGTGGTCCCTGGGCTCAGCTTAAATAGAGCTCCCAGCCCCCATGGGTGGTGGCCCCAGGTGAAGCTGTTCAGGATCAGTAAGATTTATTAGTGGCCTCAGGTCCTTGGTAGGGTGTTGTATTGGTAGCTGGTTTTTGCAGGTAAAGCTGGTTCTTATACCACCTCTGATGTTCAGTGGAGTGTTTTTTTGTCGTGTCATGTTGTCCCCCCCAGTTTTGTTTTATTTTAGGGTGTGTTGTAAATGTAAGGTTTGTACTGTTACTGTATTTATTAAAACATTGTGGGTCTGATTAAAAAAAAAAAAAACAGTTTTGGAGGTTGATGCATGCTCTGCTTCTTTTCAGAGTCTTAACTGTGTTTTCAAGCTTTTTCTCAATCTTCTGTTATAACAATTATCAAGTTAGAGCTTCGAGAAGAAAAACGCTGCTGCAACTTTCTCACAGGGGTCTAGGATTTTGTGGTTGAGTGGAAGAAAAACAACATTTGCCGCATTAGCAGCGTTGTATTGCTATCAACACCTTTGGTATAGGAGACTGTGGTGGAATACCTGACCCTGCAGGGAGAGCAGGCACCTGCAGCAGCGTGGGGCTGTATTGATTTAGATGTCATTTTGGATTGCATTCAAAATATTTTTGCAGAGCAGTTCTTTGCAGTGGGCTGTGTCCTTCAAGAGGATAGTTGTCTCAGTAGAAGTGTTTACTCTAATGACTGATTAGTTTAAAGGAGGGGATGTTTTGAAACTGAATGGAGTTTGAAAAGTAAGTGTATTCCACCCATGCTATAGTTGGATACTGGAATGCCTTTGAAAACAAGCGTCTTAAGAGAACAGTGGGTATCGAATGGAGTAAACTTACAGTGAGTGCCAAGATTTGCCTGTGAGTTCAATGCTGCCTTGTCTCTAAAGCTGACCAAAAGAAAATGGTACTGCCTGAGACAGCCATTAAGATTGAAGCTACAGTCTCTGCTCTGGTGCAGGTGGCTACAAATGGGATAGTCTGTTGCCAGCCAGACTGGAAAAACACAAAAATTTGCTGCCCAGGGCAGGGAATTCTGGCACATCCTCCACTGTCCTTCAGACAAATGACACTGGAGGAAGGATGCAGATACTGTAGGCTATGAAGAAATAGCACGTCAATCTGCTTCCACAAAATCTTTTAGTGAGCAGAACATAACCCACTTATTTTGAGCCAGTCTTATGTTTTTTCCTTATTGTTTTTTTCTTGCAGGAAATTCTCCTCATTGTCAAAGCTCATGTGATGTTATTCAGGTGCACCCAAATGTTATGTATTCCAGGTGTGCTCAGGCACCTGGCCAGCTTGACCCGGAACAGAGGTGTTGTCTTCAAAGCAGTGGATTTATGTAGTTAGATGAGAGCATTCTTTCAAACACAGTTATGAGGGTACGTAGCATTTCTCTGTTATCACAGGATTGTTCAACTATTGCTTTGAACTCTTGTAACCTCAGCCTGCATACAGTGGAGAAATTCAGGATTTGCTCGCCTGAGCATGAGGCTGCAGTTCACAATAACATATTTGCTGCAGTTCCAGCTGAGAGGGCTTGTGAGTCCTGTGTCATGTTAGGTTTGCTCTGCCTTAATTTCGCAGGGCCTCTTCTGGAGATTTGTTTTGAGAGTTTTGCTGTCAGAGTAGAATTGGTATTTCCCAGTGCTCTAAAATCTGTTTGTTTGGGAAAACCGTCTTTAAAGCTAATACACTACAGTGGGAGTTCAGGTAGGATCTGGGCTGTATGTCTTATCAAAGGATCTTAGAATTTGACACCTGATATTCAAAATGCTCTGAAATTTGTTTCCTAGTGAATTTGCCTGAATAATAGAGGACCCCAGTAACAGCAAGGGCATTTCTTAAAGCTAATTTGTAGTCATTTTGATCAAGAGAGTTGCCAGCTGCAGGCCCATCCAATCAGTAGCCAATTTTCACACCGAAATGTCTTTTTTGCCACCATGGTCAGATTGCATTGAAAGCTATTATTTCCCTTGCTGAGGTGTTCAGGAAGGCAGACAGGAATACACCTAAGACACCAAGGTCATTTTATACTTCTCAGATCAGTCTGATAAGGCTGAATTCACATCCTTGGTGAACCAGTTCTGTTTCACCCAAGAATACCTTAAGAAGTTGAATGAGCCACTTCACATGCTTGCGGTCCTCCTCAAATGCAAAATGTTGTAGTGAAATGTCTCCTTCTGTGTTAATCTTTATAATGAATTCCAGAGCCTGGCTCCCTTTCTCTGCCCTTGCATCTCTAATTGCCTGCAGAACTTCTAGGAAATCTACTGCTGATACCCTTTTCAATTTTTTCCTTCCCAAGGTTTGCCCTGATGCAGTTTTATTTGGACCCGTTCACTTTCTCTTATAGTGGTTGCAGAAACTGTAGAAAAAAAAAAAATAAATTAAAGTACTATTTCATTTACATAGAGCAACTGCAACGCAGCATAAAACACACATTAAAGGTGTAATTAAGAGTAAAAGGCAATTCGGTATTCTTGTAACACCTGTTGGGGGTTTATCTCCTTTCATCGTCTTTCACCAGGTTTTCTTTAGCAGCTGACACATTGGTTGATAACATAAATACAAAATCTAAATGAATGAAAGAGCCCTCTACCATACAGAATGCAGGCTTCTCTCACGATGAAATACTCAATAGTGAATCACGCAATTGTTGAAAAGCTATTGGCAACCATTTGAGTCGAAGGCTGAAAAAGAAGACTTAACGTGTGTGGTATTTTTCCTTCCCTTACTTTAAAGAAACGTTTTGACATTGCGGGAACAGGTAACGAAGAGAACCACTTACATAGCCGCAAACTCATTTGATTCTTATTTTTCGTTGCTGTACTTCTTAGATGCTTTTTTGGTAAATTATTTCCTGCCCCGTGCCAGATGCTGTATTCATTCACAATGAAGTAATAGTCTGTTGTGAGTGATATCACAGTATTATACCACAGCCCTTGTTGTGACTTCTCAAATTTAACGTACTGAAATACGTTCTTTGTTGGTTGTTTGGGGACTTTTAGATCTAGGGTTTGATTGAAGTCAGTTTTTAACAGAAAAGAGAGAACAGAGCCCTGAGAACTTGGACTGTATGCAATTTGCAGAAAAACATGGAAACAAAAGAAGGGCAAAAGGAAAAGGTTGAATATTTGAGGTATTCTGTCTCTTCTTGTATAGACAGAGGAAAAACTTGAAATAAGACTGGTGTCGTTCATTGTTTTTCAGGTTTTTAGAAGGCGTAGGTATTTATGTGCTGACCCTGCCAAGGGATCTACCTGTGTGCCTGTGCTGAGCTACCGCAGGTGATGCTGGATCAGCAGGTAGGTGCTGGAACCCGGGCTGGGGTCTGCTCCTATTTCATACCACTGCATCTGCTCCGGCTCTGTGCCCACGTGCTAAAGCAAGCATATCCAAATAAAAAGAATTTCTAGTTCTTTGACAAGACCACAGGGTTAGGCCCTTCTAAACTTAGGCTAGAAAGTCTGCAGTTCCATTTTAGACATGTGATCTGTGGGTTTCATATCATGATGACACAGTTCCGTCCTTTACCGGTATAAGGTTTATTAAAACTGGTGTATGTGTTTATGCCAGTGTCTATGTGCATAGAAACGAATTCTTTTGAAGGGTTATGTAAAGGTATATTTTCCGGAAGACAGAACAAATACAAGGAATCCAGTTGAGTTACTTAAGGCCTGATCGTGCAAGGAGTAGAGCACCCTGAGTTTTAAATGCAGGTTAGAGCACTTTGCATCCCCCAGGTCCGTGTAAGCTTGTCAGGGTGTGTCTGTGTGTGCATATGTATGTGTTTAAGCATAAATTGATCTAAGGACATCATTATACATGCTTATTTTTCCCCCCCTTAGAAGCAGGCTGGTAATTCTGAAAAAGAAAGTGAGATGGAAAGCATTCCTTTTGAAATTGGTAAGTAAATACTGGTTTAAAATCTTTGCTAAGCAGACACTTTTTTGGATAGCTCTTTAGCCATTCCAGTCAACAAAGGAGTTGGCAAACAGGTCTGTCATCCAGCGGTATTTTCAGGAAGCATGGAAAAGGTCTCATTAGACTTTTTTAACAGAAAAGAGGGCGATATTTATAATACCTGATAGAATATTGATACACTTAAATGTGCTGATATATGATATTTTAAAAAATAGAAAACGTGGTCAAATTTTGCCCTCGTTGCAGTCCGCTGAGACTGCACCAGGTAATATGTTGAGGAAAAATTTAGCCAAAAGCAGTTTTGAGGGAAACTATTAAAATGCAGATAAATGAAAATGTCTGGCTGACCAGAAGAATCTGTATTCATGTGGCGAATGTTTCATTACTCATACTGCAATGCTTTCTGAAGTATATTTTTGTATCATCATTTCCCATTTTAAATTCAGCTCTTAAATCCCAAAAGGGAATTAACTACCAGCCATTTGCATTTTAAAGGGAAAACTCAAACCTCAATAGAGTGCTCTACTTAAGACTCCTTTTATATAACTTAGCCAATGAGCTACATCTCAGCAGAGACCTCAGGGAGTCAACCAAATGGCTGAGACAAGGCAGGAGAACCTAGACTTGGAAGAAGCCTTGTAATTTGCTTCATAAAATGCAGAATATGCTGGTGTCAGTGCAAAGCTCTCCTGCGAGCTGATGGTTTCATTATTGTGGGGCAAAATGCCTTTATGTTTGGGGGGTGAAAAGGACCTTCAAGCTTTGGCAAACCGGGGTGCTAGAGCAGAGACTATTCTCTTCCCATGTGTGAGGGAAAATCATAGTAAAAAACAGTTGTAAAATAAAAAGAGCAATTTCTAATTCATCGCTTTGCAAGACATGGGAAAAGACAATCGGAAAGTTACAGGAGCAGCGATATGGGTTTTGTTAAAACAAAGATCTCTTGGGGGCTGACTCATCTTCTGAGAAAATGTGATTCGGGAGAGGAATCGAGGGGGCTGTTCTCCCCCTCGGGCCATGGGTTTGCGGGTGGAAGTTGTAGGCGGTCCACTCCTTCCCTTGGAGACGTTGGGATTCATCTTCTACTCATGTCCCAGTTCGTCATCTGTGTCTTGCTGTATGACTTTATTCAACTGAAACAGACTTCAAATACACGTCTGTCTTTATTTCTGATCGCCAAGGGAACCTATATTCTAACTTCTTGCTGCCTTAGGAGTTTGAAAGCTGCAAAAGTACTGCTACTTCTCATTTTCTTGTGGCCCCTCAAAGAACGAGATTTCAAAGGTTACAAAAAAAGAACCAGTGCAGAATATGAAGCTACTGTCTTAAATGAGTTTGTAAATAAATAGTACTAGAGAGCAGCCTGTATTTGGGGCATTTAAATTAAAAGTTGTAGAGCGAGGTCTGCAAATATGAATTCCTGTGCCTGGGAATTCCAAAATCCCACTGATTTTCCCCCCCATCTCACAGTTGAAGACCAGGCTGCTAATCAGTACAAGACCCTTCAGCTCCTTCCCAAAGCGTGGTCTGATGGCAGGCACCGCAGGGCAGAGCTGCACGTCCCTGTGGCACCTGGTGTGCAACTCCCTTGGCTCCAGGGTGCGTATTTCAAGAAACTAAAATAAATATTCCTGTGTTGACATAAGAAGAATGACTGGGTGCTTGGGAGCCACCAGGCTTCTAATGATGATTGTAAAAGGAAATGTACCTTAACGTTTGTTTAAATAGAATGATGCAAACTGCAACCGTCTGCACTGATATCAAATTAAAGGAGGGTGTTTTGTTAGTGAAGTTATTTTGCTTTTCAGCGCACCAGAAAAATAAGCACTTAAAAGTATCATGCAACTGATGGAAAACAACAGTTCCCAGTAATAAAGCTTTGCAGTATCAGACATGACATGTCTCCTAGACATTATTTTAAAATTCCTTATTGTCTGTTCCTGTGTCATGAGTTACCTCCTAACACACCCTGTTGCTTGCAAACTGAGTAACCGCACAAACAAGCGATGGGGGGGAAATAAAAGGTGACTTCAGTGTGCCATGGAAGAGCTTGTTAGCACAGGTTATTCCACGGTGCCTGATGTAACAGGCGCTGAATCAGACCTGATTGTGGAGGGAGGGGTAGATTTTTTGTTGTTGAATTGCACTTATCTTCAAAGCTGCTGGAAATGATTCTACATTTATTCAGCAGGACAAGTCCTGAGGTTTTTATATTTGTTGTTCATTGCCATGCCATTTGTTAAGATGATTTGGCTTTTAATCCACCAATGAATACTGAATGAGAAATTCAATCGTGAATCAGATCTCTTCTTTTGCTTGCCAGTAGGAAAAGCCATTTTTATTTTCAATTTCATGTTTCTTTTACAGTACAGGACAAGAATATATTATGAGTGGAAAGAAGTTAAAATTGTTCCTCTCGAGCAACGCTCCTGTATCAATGCTTAATCCTTCTATTATGTGTGATATCATTAATCATTCTACTGTAATATTTGATGCACACGTTTGTGGGACAAATTCAGATCTAATATGAAAGCTGCAATAATACTGACTTATGTGGAACTGCAGCTAATTATAACATATTTGAATTTTCATCTTTCACGAAAGACCTCTATAAAATGAACAACCTTTCACACTGCTGAAATGAGACTGTCTGAGTGAGACCAGCAAGCAGATGAGAGGAAAGAAATGTTGTCCAAGGACAACAGGAGAAGTCTCAGCATCATAATGAGCCAATATCTGTGGGAAAATATGCTCAGTTGGTGGTGGATTTTTTGTTTAGTTGTGCTTTTTTTCTCCTCTTTAAGCTCTCATATGGCTTCTCTACCACAAACTGCATGTTTAAGTTGGAATGGTTTGGTGGCCTTGATCCTGCTATCTTCAGAGACTAAAGGACACTTGCTTCTTCACAGGTGGACTAGAAGAGATAAAGATGATGGGATGCCTTCACCATGTTGTAGGAAGATATTACGATGCAAGAGGGTGAGAGTTTACTAAATATTTTCTGCAATGCAGCGTCTCCTTCCTCTCCCCCCCTTCCAGTGTCTGACTATGCCTTTATTTGTTGACCTCTAGACCTTTTGAGTTTCCCGTGTCAGGTAAAGTGTTTGTTACAGCTCTTTGAAGAAGCATCAGGCATTATTCTGCCTTGAGATCCTGCCAGTGCCCAAAACCTCGCGTCCATCTGGAGAGAGAAAATGAGTAGCATAAATACACAGTTTGTACATTCTGAAAACTGATGGTTAGCTAAAGAGGTGGTTCAGCTCTCTTCTATTCTTGTATTTGGGATCCTGAATCTGAGTGTGGGCTCATTACTCTATTGAATTATGTATCAGAGGTAATTTTCTTTCCTGGACAGTGAATCCTAGAGATGTGCTAATCTATTCCAAAAAGGATTGCTTCTGCCTTTCAGACGCTGCTTTTGTTTAGGGCGGTCCTCCTCTTCAGACAGACAAATTGTCCAGTTAAATTCACTGTGATCATTGGGTTTGCCCTCCATCTAGAAAATGAGAGGAGATCATAGACTGAACATGTTTTCCAGATGCTAAGATGCATATGCAGAGTACTGAAGGAGCAGAGGCTTCCTTTAGTAGCCACGCTCTTGTTGTGCTAGCCTTAAGCATCCTTGATTGATGTATTTTTCATTTTCCAATGCATTGCCACCTTCTCTGCTGATGTGCTTTGGCAAAGCAGTAATATTTCTAAACCTAAAAGAAAGGGTTGTTTTGAAGTTTGTGGTTATGGGAGAGGGAATATTAATGTTGTGATTTTTACCTTAACAGTCTGTTACGTGCTGTAGGCAAGGATCATGCTGTTTGAGATTAACACAGCACAAACTGCTGTTTAAATCTCCCCCCAGAAAAATCTTGGAACACCTGCGTGAAAGCCAGATTAATGGCACTGTTTTGGGTAAAGAACAGAGCAGTAGAAAAAAGGCCATCGAGAGTTAAGAATTCGTTGATACAATAAAGGGTAGACTTTTCCTCTCTTCCCTGCCAAGCCCTTTTAAAGATGTCTTTGAGTAGAAACAGAAAAGCTTGTTGTCCACCACCATTTACTGTGTTACTTCCTTGTCACAGATTCCTGTGCTGGTTTTCCTCACACCTGCAATTACTCTGCTTATCCCTGGTTTTAAGGTAAAAATCCACTGGCAACACATCTCATTTATTCTCCATCCTTTCACTTTTCTAAACTTCACTGTATTCCCATAGAAATGACCTTTCCTTTTTTAAACTCCTGTCTGCCTTGTGTTATCTTTCAAGGCCTTAGAAGGTCTCTGCATCTTTTCTGTCACCCTCTTTCTACGGAACATCTTCATCCTCTGTGTGTACCTTGTATCTTAAGCCCAGTTTCTTCAGCAGTTTCCTTCCTCTCGTTGCTCCTGGGATTTCTACACCTTGTCTGCAGTGTGTTGTCCTTTTGAGTTACAGATGGAAGGCTGAGTTGCAGAACTGCAGGAACCCTAGGCTTCCACAAAGAGATTTTGCAGCCAAATATAGATGTCCAATTCCACAGCAGGTTGGCAACTTTCTGATGTTATTTATGGGGTTTGGAGAAGTATTACTTCCCAAAGGCATTTATACAGATGGATGTTGGCTCAAGTTTTAGTTGACTAATAAAAGTTTTGCATTGCTTTATGCCCCTCATACAGCCTATTTTAACAGATAGAGGTCTTGTCCTAGGCGCAGGATGGCTCGTGATGAGTTGTGGCAGTTAACTGTATCTCATTCGTGCAAGTTGGGTGATACGTTTTTTCGAGAAGCGCTGTTTAGCATGTCTTATATCGCTGAGTTGTGCCTGAATAAGTTCTCTTTACTCAATCCCACCACGTACTGTAGTAATTTTCTAAATTCAATTCCAAAAACCAAGGCTGACTCAGCTCTACCTCTGCAACATCTGACTTCTACATATCTGTCGCGTAGTGCTCATACAAATGATATGATCCACCATTTAAATCTTCAATTAACTTTTTTAATTAAAAGAGCTGCATAACATCACCATTCACAGGCTAGATCAATTTTATGCTTTAATTTGTGGAGTTTAAGAGAATAGTGAGAATATTCAAAGACTTTTACTTCTGTGAACACATTCTCCAGGTACTGGCAGGATCTCGGCACATCAGTTTGCTAAAGTGGCTATTCCCAGTGACTTTAACGGTACCAGACACATTCCTCACAGACTGCTGTTCACCCTTTTTATCAAGAGTTTAACCTTGCCTTTCAGGGCACATTTTCATGATCATAAATATGCTCTTTTTGTTTCCACAGTTGTGGCCTTGCAAGTGATAATGGGCAGAGATGTTCACTTGAAACATTTCTTGCAGAATAAACAGGAGCAGCCAAAGGTGAGGATGAGCTTCTCGGGGCTTCATTAGCACACGTGTGCTGGGCAAAGGGCACTAAAAGCCGAGGAACCGAGCATATAAAATGGGATTCTTGGAAGGAAACGAAAGCTGCCACCTCCCTAACAGGGTTAACAACAGGAAAGGTGTTCTCGAGAATGCTGCAGCCTTGCAGCGTTCATTCAAACTGGTACTGTTGTCACAGGCAGCAGATAACTACCAGGTCTCACCTGGAATGTATCTACACGTTGAATTCACCCTGACCATTGTGGGTGTCAGCATACCTGCAGTAGTGTCCTATGTTGATTAGTACTCACCTGAAAGCAACTGTCTCCAAGGCCTTTCCCACCTTAAAGCATTTTTTTCAACTGCTAGAGTCACATTTGTGTTTTGCTGGAGACTGTCTCAACCCCCCTTCCTCCCATCAGCCATGTGAATTCAGTTGCACTCAGAGCTCTTGATGAGCACCAAGGAAAGAACAAGATCTGGTGGATTAGAACTTTTTTTTTCTGGGGACTTTTTCCTGGGAAGGACTGATCTCTCTATGAAGGGGAAGCTGTTATTCTTCAAACTTTAATTTGTTGCTTGTTTTTTTTAGGTAGCGAACTGGTCTTGCTTTTGAAGAGGAATGTGTTGCGTTGCAGCCTCACGGCAGGACTTTGGTTCTTGCATGCTGGTGTGTCTACAGTGTAGTACTAGGAACAGGCTGTGTTACTGGAGGTGAGAAAGAAGCTGAAGTCGTACCTCATGCTTATCTGTGAGATTTCCCCAAAAGTCACTGGATTGAAACCGCTTTTCAGAAAAACGAGGATAACACTGTTGTAATCAAGACTGTTTCAGTAAAAATACTCCAAAGTGAATCAAGTATCTGTTGGCTATGTCATGCCAGGGCATGGGGATGCTGCTTTCTTTTAACAGCCAATATCCTACCATAAATTATTTTATCTGAATAGGTTGAGGCAGTGGACTAGGTGTATTCTGGTTGTAGTGTTGCTCTGACCTCTGATGCTGGTTCCACGTGACCATGGAAATTCAGACTCTTCACGAGGGCCCTTGTATTTTGCATGCTTCTGTCCTTAAACATGTGTGACTTGATTTCAAGAGGTGCTCCGTGATGTGCAACCAATTACTTCTGCTTCTGCTATGCCTCAAAAATCAAGTTGTTACCCAAATTAACAAGCCTGTTGTTGTTGTAGTAGCGTTTTTGCCATCCTCTAAATGCATTAGCTCCCAGAAGGGTTGTGAACATTAATTCTCACCAAACACTATGTAAATATTAAGCATTAAAAGTATATTAATTTATACAGCACTTCAAATGCTGTATAAATTCAACCTCGAATGAAAGGCCCTATCCAAAGATTTATAAAGAGCTTGTATTTTTTGGCCTGGGGAGAAAGAAAAATACCTCCTTTTTTTAGGAAAAGGGAAAAGCTTAATTCAGAAAGTCCTGCTATTTAGTCATGTATTCATATTACACAATAAAATACTTGCATTAAAATGTATCCATTTTTAAAAAGCACTTGTTAACTCCATTTTCCACCTGCATTTGGCCAAGTTGAAAAAGAAAATTATATATGCCAGAGAACTGCAGTAAAAGAGATTTAAGGGTTTTCAAATACTATAAAAAAAAAAGACTATAATAAGTGACTAGTGGACCAGTCAGCTGTTTTAATTAAAACTGGGCTGCTTATTGATCTATTGTACAGATTTACCCCCATCTGCAACATTTCAGCAACCAATATTCCCTTCAACCATTTCAGAAAATAGCACTCGTAAGAGACACTAAAGAACATGGAAGTTGAGAATGGAAATGGTTTATATCTGTGCGCCATTTTGTACAAAGGTTTTTGTTTTTTGTTTTTTTTTTTCCCCTGCCCATGTTCAGCACCTGATGTATTTTCATACAAAAATGAAAGCGAATATATAGAATGTATAGGATACTACTTTTCTGACATAATTCTAATGGGTTTACTGATTGTTATGGCTTTAAAAAAAACAACAGAAGTCTAAATTTTATTGGTTTAGATTGTATTTTTAAAGGTGTCATCTAAAAATGTTCTTGCCACTGAAACCAGCAGGAACTTTAGTGGTTACACCTTCAAGGCAGGCATTTGTCGTCCCTGAATTGACTGAAGTACGTTCTCGTCGTGAAAGCCAAAGAAAATACTAAAAAGGGACTAGTAAATGTTTTGCACTGCTATGGGAAGGCTACTGTATCAGCAGCTCTGCTTGATTTTATATTTTTTGTTTGTTTTAAACTTTTTTTTATAAGTAACATGGTGAATTTATAATAGCTTCAGTGCAAACTTGGCAGAATCGATTTTAAAGCCAGAAATGTTTTCTTAAATAGTGGCACCAGCTGTGGCAGAACATCTGCACTGAGTGAAACTGGCAGCATGGCTGTCTCATGCCAAACCGGATAAGGTGGGGATGTATCATGGGGATAAAAAAAAAAATTAAAAAAAAATTGATTAATTGAAGTTTACCGACAGCTTTGCTGTCTTTACGCAGGTTGGCAGCACGTGCATGTGTGCTGTCTTCTCTTCCAGGCAGTGGAAGTCCTCAGTGTTGGTGGTGGGATGGAGCAGCCTATGATTATTCTTCAGTAGCTGTATTTTAAGATTAAAAAGAAATAAGAGAAAGCACAACTGTGTTGGTTTTTATTGGAAAGCAAGAAGGGCTTGGAACTTGCTAGTAGCACCATGGGTCTGGGGGTTCAAGAAATCAAGCATAGATGTGGAGCTGGTTTTCTTTTTAGAATGGGAAACTTTATTCTTTTCCTTTTAGTTAAGGTAAACTGCCTCATTCTCCTTGTTATTACCTCAGGAATCCCTTCCTCCTCAGAGTGGTGAAGGAGGGCTTTTAGTCCACAGACCCACACACAAGCCCACGGCCCTTTAGGCTCCTCGATGCGAGGACTTTCACGCGGGTGGTTAATTTATACAGCAGCCTAAAAATAAAAGAGGGGTGAAGAATCCCCCTGGGGTGTTTCCCCTCGAGGCCCAGGCGCCGCCTTAGCCCTCCTCTGTGGCCGCCATTTCCCGGAGGAGGGAGCCCCCCCCCCCCCGTGGGTGGGCCATCCTGCCCTGCGCCTCCTCCTATTGGCTGTTAGCGGGGAAGGAGGCGTGGCGCCCTCACCCAGCCATCCTTACTCACCCGGGGGCGGGGACGGCCTTCCCCGGCGACGCGACGATTGGCCGCCAGCCGGGGGCTGCGGGACGTCATTCCTCCTCCTCGCCGCGATAGGTCAGGGCAGCGGGGTGGGGCGGGGCCTGGCGAGGCGGCTCCCGACGCGCCGCCGAGGGGGGCGCTGAGGCCGCAGTAGCGTTTGGGCGGCGGCGGAGGCGGAACGATCATGGGCTCCGCGCTGCGCTTCCCTCTCCTGCTCCTCCTGGGGCTGGCCGGCCTCGCGGCTACGCTCGCCGGCTACATCGAGGTGGGTAGGAGGCCGGGCTGCAGCCGTTGCGGGGTGGGAGCGCGCGGGCGGCCGTTGGTCGGGGCGCGCGGGCGGCCGTTGGGGGCTCGGCGCCCGCTGCCCTTCTCAGGCGGCTGAGGCGGCGGGTGCGGCCCCGCTGCCGGCGGGCTCCCACGGGGGCACCGGGCATTGTTTAGCGGAAGGTGGGGGAGAGGCGGTGACTTTTTCGCCATTTTCAGGTGGCTCTTTGGTTGGTTTTTTTTTTTTTTTTTTTTAGCTTTTCTTCCCCCCCCCCTCCCCCGGGCTGCGTTATCGCCCGGGGTCAGCCCGCCCCTGGGCTGCTGGGGTGGGTGGGTGGGTGAGGGGGGGAGGAGGATGAAGGTAAGCGGCGTGTTGGAGGTGTCTGGGCTCGCATGGAAAGACCTGGAGGTTGAGCAGCTTCTGTAAGACCTTCTAGGGGTAAGCGGTGATGGGCTGGTGTTTTCCCCCTGTTTTCGGGAAAACACTCCGACCAGAACCCGCAGGTCTCTCACCTGGCATGGTTTAGCAGCTTCGTTCCACTGGGATGTTTGGGGTTTTGGGTTGTTTTTCGGTTTCGTTGGGTTTTTTGGGTTGGTTTGTTTTTTGTTGGGGTATTTTTTTGAGAAGTGACCTCTGCATTCTTGGCACGGTAGCAAGAGCTGTGAGCTTCAGATTGGTCTAGAAGCTTAGAAGAGTATTAGAGGGCAATTTCGTAGAGGAGAGCCTCGGTTAAACGAATCCATTTGGTTGGTATCTGCTTGATAGATCCCGAATTAATCCTCAGGTTTGAACTGTTACCTTATCTTTTGGAGGAGATGCTTCAGCCAAGTGTAAAGGGTGTGCATTTAATATGGAAATGGCTTAGATGCCGCAGTTCATATATATACATGTACATGTGTACATATAAGAATATATATTACATTTGTATCTCAGTATGTGAAAGTAATTGGAGGGGAACATTCTAACTTTATCCCTAAAAATAAGCACCTTGTGTAATCTGGTTATCCAAACGACAAGATGGCTAGGGAAAAAATCTTGTCGATTTAAAAACTTTATATTATAACCTGTGTGTTAGAGTGAAACAGCAAAACAAAGAGCAAAGTATATGCTGAGCTTCAAACATGGCACATAAGTAGAGTTTAATAATCTACGCCTGGGTGTTGTTTGGAAATGCGAAACAGCTACATCTGTCTTGTTTATGTCCTGGGATATATAGGGATGGATAAAGAACAAGCTTGTGGCTACCTGTGAATGACTTGATTTGGCAGTTTACAGTTAAATTTAACAAGCTTGGTTAAGCAGAACACCTACCTCAATGCGATGCAAAAATCTGAAGCTCTACGCTGGCGATAATTACTAACTGGCAATAAGCATGGTTCTTTTATATTTTTAATATGTGTTGTGTGAAATTAGCCTAGTCAGTGACTTTTGCTTACTCAGCTGCTCTTGAGGAATAGTATTCCACCTACTTTGTACCAGTCCTTCTGTTAAGTTTCTATAAATCAGTGGAACGCGGCCGTAATTGTCTTTGGAAGAACTTGTGCGGAGTTTATCTTGCAGGAGATATAACTTAGGACTTGGTGGGACTGCTCGAGGGAGCCTGAGTTGGCTAGATCAGGTTACTTGGCATTGCCTTGGTGGTAGGGGACTGTCCTGGCTGCTCTGCGGTGGCCGGGTTAAATCTGATCTCTTTCACCTGTTTGGAAACTCCTCTGGCGGTAGATCACTTCCTCTGCCATATCCAAGACAAATTCGGCTGCTATGCACATCCTTTCTGGAAGCTGTTGCTTACGGACATGTGTTACAAAATGCCAACTTGGAAAACAAACCTAGCTGTAATGTTATTCTGAACTTGTGTCCGTCTGAAGAAGCAGATCCCGGGATTCGCCAGTCACGGGGTTGACAAAGGGTTTGGCACAGAGAGGCGAGAGGCAGCGTCACACCTCAGCACCCCAGGAGGGGTTGGCAACCCCAGGGAATGGGGGTGTTGACCTCTTTGAAAAGGATTAAAACGAAACCTTTCCTGCCTCATTCTTTTTCAGAGGATCACGATTGGGTTGGTTTTACAGGCTGCGCAGTTGCTCCCAACCTGCAGCAGTACGACTGGGTACTGGTGTGGGGTTATGTTAGTGCAGCAGGCTGTCCTCGCTGCCTCCTCGATCTGTTCGGCCATTCCTGCAGCAGAATTTGCAGCCTCTGAAGGCATGCCAGCCACCTGAACCCGCTGCCCCAAAATGTCAACTGTGACATTTTAGTTCTTATTTTTCCTGTACCTCCTCTCTCAGTATGTGGGGGACCGCAGCTCTTGAGTCTTTATTGCTGCCTGATTTTCTCAAGAATAGTATCTCAATGCAGAGCTTAGGAAGCGAAATGGTTAGTGTTCTTGGGTTTTATGCTGTGATTGTTACTGGATGCTATCAGGTTATGTGATGAAAAATATGCAAGAGATTGATTTCCCCCCCCCCTCCAATAATAAAGATGACGTTTGAAAGTGTACTGGATTTTAGGAAAATGCGTAGCAATGTCTGCAATTATCAGTTTAGTTGGATTGGCACAGCCCCATTAGTTGGATTTTCTTTCGCTTGATTATCTTAGCTACCAGTCCCTGTCCCTAGAACACCCGGTAATCTTCTTATCAACTACAATTTGTTTTTCTTTCTTTCCTGCACAGAGGAAGGGGAGTGGCACTTTTTTTTTTTTTTTTAATTATTGGTATGTGAACCTTTGAATAGGGCGTTTCCTAGGGCTCCTCGGTGACAGTCAGTCTCCCTTTCAGATCTTCGGGTGTTGATGGCAGATAACCTTTGGCAATCTCTCTTCCAGATAAATTTGAATAGAAGAGCTTAGAGAAATCATCGATACCCAGCAATTAATGTTTTTCTTTGCATGGTAGTATGTATCCTAGGGTTGTGTCTTAATTCAGTGACTGCTGTGTTTTGCTTCTGAAGTTCCCGAGAACTTCAAATAGGACGCTGATGCCAACTGGAAAAAGAAAATAAATCTATTCTAATTTGATTTGTAGTCCAATGATAAACTACTTTTGCTGTGCCCTCAAGGCCTTTAAAGATGCAAAGTTTCTTTTTTACCACTTGACCTTTTTGTATAATCTAATTGGAGGTGATGCAGACTCGATACTGCTTTTTTTTAAATCACATTTGGTTTTAGTGGTCTTTTTCCAAAGCTATCTTGCATGCTTACGTCTGTTACCTGTCTGTTTCAAATTACCAGGACTTGGGGTGAGGAAAAACCAGGGGTGTTTTACAGCAGAATTGTGCCTTTCATGTTATTATTTTTGTATTGTATGCTTACATTCTCACCGACAAAAATATCAGTCTTGTGCCATTTCTGCAGACCTTAGGGACTTCTAATTGCCTGCTGCATTGAACAAAGAACTCCACCTAGGGGAAATTTCCACTTCGGTGTTGAAGTCCTGAGTAGAAACAGCTCAGTAAAATTCCAGTCTTGAGCATGTGGCCTTCAGTTTGCTTTCAGTTCCTAAAACTTCACTTTCCAGTAAGTGTTAGGAAATACACTTTCATATGAAAGTCATTATATGCAATTCCTCATCTAAACCTCAACAAAAGCTTCTCTGAAGCAGAGATGGGTATAAAGAAATAAAGCAAATCAGACGGACATCTGATATTGCAGAGAGGCTGTGGAATTTCTGCTGTGTTGTAGAATGCCACATGAAGGTAAGCTCTGCTCTTTGGAGAAGGCCTTCAGCTCTCCCTGCTTCACATGTGAAATATTTATGACCTTTCTTAAATGTTATTTAGGCATTAATGTCTCTACCAGGGATTAAATGATTTTTTTGTTAATGTTTGTTGCATTGCCTGAGAGTTATTCAAAACCTATTCTGTAGGTGGCTTTAGCTGGATGTGAGTTTTATTATTACATATTGCTCCTCCTTCAGTGCCTTATGGTGCGGGGAAGGATTAATGCACTGTGTTCTATACACCGCATAAGCTTCTCTCTAGATGTTGCTTGTAAAAATCCTGCCTTAGCTTTTTTCCTATGTATGTGTATTTTGGAGGCTTATGGACTCCATCTTCTAAACATAAGTTACTTTGACTGTAGCATCTACTTCTTTAAATGTACTTAAACCATCACCTTGTTTTTAAGTTTGAAATACACTATCCCCAGCTATCTCTTTCTTGTTAGAACAACAAAGCCTTTACCTCTGTTTCTACACTTGTCATTCCAGACTCTTCTTGTTAACTACTTAGGCTTTCTAAATTGACATTATCCTTCAGATGCTTGCTCTTATGCTACTTGTGTGCAGTAAAACTTGGTGTCATTGATTCGTAGTTCATGCAGTCAGCACCTCTGAAACATGCTGTTAATTTAAGATGATGCTCTCTCTTAGTTGGAATGCTTCAAATACTTGCAGTGGCCTAGAAACCATACTGGTAGGGCTTCTAATTCAGAACTGTACTTGAATTTGCAAGATTGCTCCTTTTTTTCTGCAGAAGCATTGTCTACACCCATGATGGGCCTTCCTCTACTAGTAGCGAGTTTGTCACAGGCAAATGGCATATCCTGTCATGGGTTTTACCTTGCTATCTACCTTAAATGAAGTCCTTAGGGCACTTTGACTATATTAATTTTGTAGTTTCTATTCCAGTATTTTAATTTTCAGCTTTTTGCTGCAGTAGGTGCCAGTAAGTCTCAGGTTTGTGGGGAGAGGGAGAGGAACTGGATCGACAGCGTTATGCAAAGTCTCAGAGTAACTCTTCCATATGTATATATAGAGTGCTTACTAGTGTGAATGATAACGCAGTAAGAAGGAAGATGTGAGCAGAGTAAATTGTCAGGTTTCTCTTTATCATGGATTGATCAAAATGGCATACTTATTTCTTTCCTCTGGTTCAGGAGAGCTGATGGCTCCTGCTGGATACAGTAGGTTAAAAGGAAACCTTGGCGTGTTACTACTGTTGTGTAAATAGGGCAGGTTGTACTTCAGGTTGGGTGCTATCGGGGAAAGAAACAAATGTACCTTCGCTCATGAGAGGCAGTGCACAAGGAAATGTGCGTTTCGGGAGAAATAGTTTGGCTGGGGGTTTTTTTGAGAGTGATTTCCTAACGTTAGATTTGCACTTCTTTTAATATATGAATTTCTGCAACTGTAAGCAGGGATATACTCCACATGTACATCTTGCATGTGAATAACGCTTTTTTTTTAAACTTATTCAGCACTAGATTTACTACCTTCAGCCCCATCTGCCTTCTCACTTGGAGTTAAATATATATTTCTGACTGTGCTGTCTCTAAACTGTGCTACTTCATGTGAGAACATAGAAAATTCACATACAAACGCAGACAGAAGTTAAATTCACCTTCTAGGATGATAAGTTCTAATGGTTGTTCCACAGTCTGACTGGGTTGATGTTTAAAATGCAATATTTCATCTTTATGTGTATTTGTAAAAGTTTTCCAGCTTGGGATGAATGGTCAAAATACTAATGTTCTGCAAATGGTGTTAAACTAATCTTTCTAGCAGCAAAACATATCCCACTTGGCTTTGTGTAAGCAGGTGTCCACCTGATCAGAAACGCATGCGGCTAAGCTGCTTACCAGCACTTCATTTTGAAGTATTACAGTGGATATTTTGTATATAGCTGGTGAGGAAAAGAATGCCTTCACTGTTTTTGAGAGATCGACCCGTATATGTATTAAATTTAGTTGTAATGTTTTGTTGTCCTGTTTCATGCTGTCAGCAGTGATCAGGTTCTTGTGCAAGATTATACATTGCAGACCTTCGTTTTGGTTTGTATCTCTAGCAACGTGCTAGTCACTTTTAACTAGTGTGCAGAGTCAAATGTTGCCGCTCTCTGTGGCATTTGATGTTTTATTTCACTTTCCATTTTCATTGGTGACTGTGGAAAGTCAAATCACACGTTGGTTCTCTGTGTTTCATAAGGGACAGGACTGATGGATGAAGAGTAGTCCAGAAAGTCTTTTGTTTTCTGCTCCAGGCAGGCCTGGTTCCTGAACATGTACGTAGGTATTTCTTCATCTTTTTGAGAGATCGAGACTTGATCTCTCCTGGCCAAACTGGTACAGTAGCCTGGGAGGGCGGCTGCTGCTGTTTTGGGGCTACCACAACATTGGTGTGCTGACTGCAAGGATAATGGCTTCACTTGAGGGTTGTTTTTTTTTCCCTGCAGATTTTTTTTTTTCTGAAGATGACTATGTTATGCCATGCAGTAACATCTTTTAGCAGTGGTTTGGAGCAAGTCTTAGCTCTCAAGCCTGCTAAACAGTGTCTGGCTACAGAGTTTAATTTAATCTTCTTTGCGGGTTCCTTTCTGGGGAATTCCTCTCCTGAACCTTTGACAGTTTCACTGGTTATTTCAACTGTTCGGATTCCCCACAGAGGTGAGCGGTGCGGCAGGCTGATGGGGCTTAGACAAGCCCTTTGGTTGATGAAGCAGAGTCTGAAGTTGTTATTCCATGCAGTACGTGAGCTTCAGAGAAGTTTATAGAGGAGACGAAATCAATAATTGTTTGGCTCAGATGGCTTTTCTGTGTTTTGAGACTAACTGAAAATCGTTATGAAATTATGACTTTGAGTTCAAGTTTTTCAAGTCACCAAATATGAAGGGCTTAAAAATTGCCAGCATAACTTAGATGCGGCCTGGGAGAAGAAGAAAAAAAAAAAAAAAGCACAGAAGATGGGAGTTGGCTCTCGTTTCCTGGTTGTCTCGGTAAAGCTTTGTGTGTCTTAGCTGCGGGGTAAGGCACTGAGTCATCTACAGTGTTAGGGTTCACCTCCACTATTGACAATGTGACCAAAACATGGTATCACGCAAAGGTGCGGCGTGGATGATAACTGTGCTTCAGTACTGGGATTCCAGGCTTTGGCTCAGTGACAGGGATGCATTTAAGTAATTTCATATCATAAGCTTCTTTCTAACAAAATTACAACAGTCAAATGTGTATTTTGATTCAGGTCAAGGACAGAGAGAGAGACAGACATATAGAAGCGCACAGAGATGGCTGGGCCCTGGTTCCTTACTGTAAGAGTAGCTTGATACTTAGTGTAGTTTCCATTTAAGAGTAGCTAATTATCATCTCCTTACTGACGTCTTCATGTTTAACTAAAAGTAGTGTTTAACCTTGAAAGTTCCCTCACTCATTTAGGTCTTTTCTCCTCCAACAAACATTTGCTGCTTAGGTTATATTTTCAAATCAGTATGTTCTGACGTGTTGGTCAGTGTGGTGTGGTTTTGGGGGAGGATTTATTTCATTTGTTTTTTTCTTTTTTTAAATCTTGCATTCAAGAGACTCATTATTCTGTTAACACTCTACTATAACAGACACTTGCATTTTCTCACACAACTGCTGCGCTTCCGTTCTTTAATCTGCCACCTCAAAGCACTAAAAAAGTGAGGAGACCTCAAAAATAGTCTTCTGATGTTGTTGTTGCAAAGATGAAACAGTGATTTGGTAAACTACTTGGTATTTTCCAGGAATTGCCCGATGCTGACTTCAGTACCGAGATGCTTAAATCAAAAGCCAAACATTTGCATTTTTAAGCTTTGGGCTTTTCTTTAAAGGCTCTTATGTTATTTTTAGCTCCAGCTCTCTGCCAAAAGCTTTGTCCCTTTTCTTTTGGATTTCGGGTTGATGAATCCCCCTAGTTATGATGTCATTGCGTAGTGTGAAGTGACAGCAACAAAAAGAAAAATCTTGTTGATACCATCTGTTACAATAAACATTATGCACTCATGTTAGATTTCAAGCGGATTTGGATTGCACGTTCACAACAGAAGCTGGTCTCTGCTTAGATGCATGGTTACCTCCAGCGCAAAGGTTTTAATCACTAAATTCTCTATATGGTTGTGAACTTGGCATGACAAGTTGCCAGGTCTAAGTAGTAGGGTTTTCTATCGGTATTAAATATTTTCCCATTCATATTGGGACTAGTAACTTGCCAAAAATGGTCCTAGAGGAATCTGCTCGAATTAGTATAATTCACTAATACCAAACACTAGTTGACTTCTTACGCTGGTAGTCTTACAATAATTGTGGCCTGAAATAGAGAGGGGCAGATTTGCTTTAATCTGCTAAGTATTCCTCTCAAAAGATTAAATGCAAAATGTTATTTCAAACCTGTGGTTTGAGTTCCCAGTGAGTATATCGGCATCTGAACGTGAGTCTTTCTCTGCATAATTTATCAAAGCTCTTGCTGAAGAAATTGAATTTGATGTCTGTTTCGTTTTACGCAGCAAGATCACATAGGCGTTTAGAAACCCTAAAGAATGAAACAGTGTCAGCATCCAAGCTAAGCACATTAGCCTGGGCAACGATCTTGGCCAAAGATTAATTCTCAAGTATAGGGTATGGCAGTGCCCGTGCATGTACTTAAAAGTTGCAGCCCGTCAGGAAAAAGGAAAACTGAGAAATTGTTGAGGGTGCACGTTATTGTGGAAACCAGTTATTACTCTTGAATGGAGCAGGATGCTCGCAGCTCCCATTTGGACTGTTGGAAAAAGATTAAGTGCCTTTAAGTGGTTTGAGTTGCAGGGTTTCAAATAGCCGCTTCATTTCCAGAGTCTTTAAGTAGAGCCATGTAACCTCAGCACTGGAAGTGTCAAGCAGTGGAGAGGGTTTTCTTTCTGGGTAGCCAGCCAAAAAACGTTGGGCTTTTGTGTTTGCGACATACTGGTGTATTAGAGCTCAGCCTTCGGACACGAATGTATGCGGTGCTGCAGACTTACCTGGGCAAGAGCCAGACCCCAGAAGAGGCTCAGTGAATTCTTGATGGGGGCCATGGAATGAAGTTAGGGTTGTCTTGTGGATGCGGGAAGCTTGGGCATCATGTCGCAGCAAGAGAGACTCGCCGGAGGCTTTAAAAACAGGGGGGAAAAAGTGTTCCTGCCCCCGTCATTCCTGATAAATGCTGTCTTGTTCAAATTGCATCAATACTTGCTCTGCAACAAAGCCAGTCAGTATGTGGATATTCTGTTTAGGGCAACAGCCGCTTTCTCGGAAGCAATTTACCAATAACAAAGGCAGGAGATGAATGGCCTGCCAGAGTGCAGGCTCGATGCAATGTAATATTTTGCACTGCTGTATTCCTGCGTTGTCCGCAGCTGGCTTTATGGTCTGAATCGCAGCTTGTGATTTGCTTGGGTCCCTCACCTTCTGGCTACATGCTTATGCTTTTGTTGTTACTGGTCTTTTCATTGTACACATGTACAAAATATATTTGAGTTTGAGAATAAGAGCTTACACCAAGAGCTGAAATCTGTTACCTACATTTGAATCCATAATACTGTATTTTATGCATAGTATTTTAGATAAATTTGTCCTTTATTTTTTAATGCTTGCCTCTTGCTTTAGAACGTCTTCATTTCTCAGGTTAAGAGACAAAGAAATAAACATCAACCAGCTGATCACCTCAAAGTCCTTTTGTCTTCTCTTCCTGTCCACCAGGTCCTTTGCTCAGCAGCATGGCTCCAAGGAAGGCTAAGGAGAAGAGCCAGGTCCCTAATGTAGCAGGGCTGTTAAGATGGCAGGAAATCTTCTTTCAAATTTGCTTAAATGTAAAATCCACAATACAGACAAAAGGCATTTTGAAGTCGAGGCTGAAATTCCTAGGATTGGATGGATTTGTTGCGCTCAATTATATTGAGCAAGCTTTTGCTACTTGCTTCACATGGGAATTAGCACGATGAGAAGAATACTTTTCAAAGTATAACCGTATGGGAGGTTTTCCACAGGGCATCTGTAGCATGTTAATTCCCTCTTTCATTGCAGGGCGCTGCCTAGAATGCATCATTGTAGTCCTTTTGTAGTAGATGCTGATGTATTTCAAGAGCATTACTGTTCTGAAACGGCCAGTGTCATACTTCTTAGTCGTGTGTACGCAAACAGCTGAAGTGGTTGCTCCAGAGAAGAATATTGTGAAGGTACCCAGAAAACTTTGGGCTGTGAGCTTCGTCTGTACTGTAGAAGAGAAGTGAGGCGCTGCTTTCTAAGACTCTAAATGGCCTTTTGCTTGAGGCAAAAGCAGATGACTTCACTTCATTTGCCTTGCTGTCCTGAGTTTCAGTTTGGCTTTTCGTGTTTCCTGTCACTGTCTTTAAAGGTTTTTGCAAAAAGTTAAATCGTTATTCCCCATTATGTAAGCGGCTGATAGCTTTACTCATACTATTCTGCTATTTTATTTAATAGTCTGTGATTATTAAATTTATTTTGATCATATAACTGAGAGCATAACAAACATTTAGCTACAGCAGGCAGCAAAATTGACTGTCTAAAATGGGCTTAATGTGCACAGCTGTTTGTAGCTAAACTTTCAGCAGCTATTCCCCTGGTGTTGACTTTGAGATGCACTGCCACTTACACAGTTATTCATTTATTTATTTTTTTAAGAGGATGCTACTGACCTGCCTGTAATCCTCTTCTCATGCAGTAACAGGGCTCTGGTAGATTTTTACTGTTCATAGCAGCTAGCTTTAAATACTCCTGATCAAGTAAAGCAGAGATTTTTGTTTTGTAATATTTGCCTTGGAATGAGTTCTGTGCTTTGGAATATCTCTTCAAATACATCTCTGAGCAGCATCCATCTAACAATACCTATTTACATCACATCTAGGATGACGTTCTTCAGTGATAAAGAGGATTAAAATAGTCATTAATCTGCAAAATACACCACATGTCATGTAAAGTACAAAATAAAGATAGAGACAGACTGAACATGATGGAGTGGTACAATCTGTTGGAACACATCAGGATGTGTACATCTCTGACTCCAGCCAAATTTCAATTGCTCATATTGCAGAAAGATGAAACTGGGGCTGAGTTTGCATATGGAAACACTCGGCCTATTGTTGTCTGCAGAAAAACTTAAATTTCTTTTTCTCTCCTGTGTATGAATGGAGGATTGGTCTCCACTGCAACACCTTGGCTCCTGATTTAAAATCATGTGCTTAGCGGTATTTGTTAGGATACTTCCTGCAGTGGTGAGAGCTGACTTTGGGAACAAATAGTGGCCTCAAAGCAGAGGACTGTTTGTATTATTCATGTCTCTGCGATAATATTCCCAGCACTCTTATTGATAAGTATAACTATGAAAATACAGATGACCTCCAATGGAATAGTGCGACTGGATAGTCCATTTGCCTTTGCTGTGCAGCCTTTAGAATTGCCACACAGCCTTGATCCACGGGAATTAATTTTGTGCCGTTTACCTAACCTGTTTTCCTCCTCAAACTGATAGAACAACCAGACACAAAAATTCTCAGTGCCATGTTCTTGCAGTCTTCTAAATGTTCCTAGCCTCATAATACAAATTTGTCTAGTACCCGTTGCACTGCTGTCTAGGCTAGCTGGGGATTGTGCGGGGAGAGGCAGCCTCAAAGATAATTAAGACGTAGTCTGTTAAGGAGCTCGATTGCACTCTCGATTTTTTATTTTTATTTTTTTTTTTTTTAATGTCCAAAATAAGGATATGAGAATGTTTCTGGCTGTCTCCTGCTATTGCATCATCAAGCTGTAGTTCCAACATGGCTTTCTCGCGTGCTGATCTGTTACGATGCGAGACATCAGCATATATTTCATAGGGCTAATCCACACCAGTGATTTGTCAGATTCTGGCGAGGTTAGTATTTGCAGCTGAGGTGCGTACACAGCCATGATTCTGAATTAAAAATGTGTGGCCTTAGTGGGCCATGTCTGAAGTCAAGTAGTGAAAAACAAAACCACTGGTCCCTGGGGTTTGAACTTTATGCAACATTTTTCTCCTTTGACTTTGCAAAAGCTCTATTGAAGCTGCTCAGCCCATGGCTAGGAAAATGGTGAGTGGCCTATTGCATCAATACACAAATCAATCTACCCCCCAATCACTGTCCTACTGATGGGATTTACATGTTAAGTCAGCATTTCCATTGCTGTCCATATCTGCTTGTAGGGTCCAGGAAAGTAAAACTTGCTTGTGATGACTGACCATTTATTTCTTTCTCACTCACGAGCGTATCATGTTGGACAAGAGCATCTGAGCAGGCAAAAAAGCTTCTCCAAGAAAAAGTAAATAGTCCTCCTCTTCTGTCTGACAGCATTTTACAAACAGGAAAATGAAGAATTTGTTTGGAATCCTTGTGTTCAAAACAATGCATCTTGAAGTTTTTCTTGACTGTTCCTCCAGCTGGAGGATACCAAATCTTTTGGCAAAAAATAAATAAATAAATAAAAATGCTGCTAAGATGGCCAGCCTGGACAAAGGGTTTAAAAAAAAATAGCAATAGTAGTACCTTTCAGAGGAATTTCTGTTGAGGTGATGGAAGTTCTCAGTGTGTACTGCCTATTGCAGACATAACTAGATTGTCTAAAACTGTTCTGCCTGCTCTTTTTCAAAGAGCAATTTCACCCCACTGTTGCAGAACAGGCAGGGTTTGCTTCCAGATTTGTAATCAAGCTTTCAGCTCATGATGGTTTTGTGCTTTAAAGCCCTTACTGAAGAGTCACATTTCTTAAAACTCTTCAAAGACCTGACCATTGGGCATATGCGGCTGCAGTATTTAACTTCCACCAATCTCACGTTCAATTGTAGTTCAACTAAGCAGACAGAAAAGAATGTGCTGCTTTCTATCCCCTACCTTGAAATTTTCCAGAAGATGCTTAAGGAAATAGGTATCGGTGTACACAGATTCTTCCCACTGAAACCTGGAAGAAATTGCTAATGAGTTGAAATCTCATTTTGTCAGAGATAAAAATCAGTTCTCCCATTTTGTTTTGTTTCCATGCGGTGCTGCACAATCTGATAGAGCTCAATAGACTGAAGAGCTATGAAAATCTGGTGTGTTCATACGACATACCGAGCCAGTTAAATGTTATGCAGTGGTAGCCCTGAAATATTTGAGGTTCTAGGCTAGCTTCTGTTGAACTAGTTTTACTTTCTGGATCAGTGAAGGGGATCTCAACCTAGCCAGCTTTAGTCTGTGCTATAAATTACCACTTAATTTTCTAATAGCATTAAGCAGTTATTCTAAGTAGAGATCTGTTGCTTCTCTTAAAGGAACTGTTTAATATGTCCATTAGAGTTTCATAGCGCTAGCCTAGCTACGTTATGATGCTGTGACTATTAAACCCCAGCTGATAAATTAATGCTTCTGAAATAAAATGCTACTGAATTAGTCAGGTTTGCTTTTAAAATGTAAAAAATTGAAACCCATTAAGCTGTTACCGAGGTCCTTTCTTCTCTTCCTATGACCCTGTAGCTGACAAAACTTTAGGGTTACTTCAAAAGGCTCTTTGTCGTTTGACTTCTGTCTTGTGTCAGGCTGCTAAGTCTAGGTGTTTGAGCTCTAGGGGATAGAGAGAAGTCCACCTTTTATCCTCAGCTTTGGAAGAAGGAAGAAAGTTATGAGACTTGAGCCTAAATTCTGCTAATAGTAGCAGGATCCTTCTGAGACATGTTTGGCTGTTGGGTGACAAGCTTAAAAATAAACAAGTAAGGCTTTGGCCATCTGACTCTTGGAAGTAAGAAGTGTTGCTCCGAGCCGTCTTCCCGCCCTTCAGCCCCTTTGCTACTTAAGTAGGAAGCGCTTGTCATTCTTTATCCTGCTCTTGCTTGCTTGTGCGCTCACCTCCGGGTTGCCAGCATTAGTGGAAGGAAACTGGCAGCTTTGCTTCAGTTTTATTGCTGATTACTGGGATCAAAAAGAGCTGCAGTCAGGAAAATGAAAGACTTTTTTTTTTTTTCTTTTTTTTTTTTTTTTTGCGAGAACTTGAGATAGGTTTGCTAAGTCAATTCTCTTGCATTTATCTTTTAGCCATAAATGATAGGAACTGTTCCTAATGAGCACTTAACCAAAAACTAAACTTTCTTGGTTGATGTTCACACTGAGGTTTTCTATTAAAAAAAAAAAAAAAATCATTTACTGTAGCTGAATAAACTTGCAATGTCAGTATGGGAATCTTTAAACAGCAAATACAAAGATTTCTTTAAAGCACTGATTTCTGCGCCCCTAGACATTAAAGGTTCTTAAAAGATTGTTTTGTACATGAGCAGTGATGTAAGGCGCTGCCTGAAAGATGCTCCATAACAAGCCATAAGCAGTTCTCAGAATAAATAACAGGAGGAGGTGTGTGGGAAGGTGCGTAGGAAGATGGTTTTGGTTTAAAATCCCAATTTGCATTACTTCATAAATACATTTAATAGGAGCTAGAGTGAAGTTACCCATTCTCGATAATATCTACTAACTGCTGACTACTTTCATAGAACTCTAATTTATAGAAGTAACCTGTGCTTTTGACAGAACTTTCAAAGTTTTAAGTATAAACATGTCCTCAGTTTGGATGCTGAAAACAGCAAGGCTGTTCCGCAATTTTTTTGGTAACATGTTAATTTTGGTCTGGTTCAGCATACACTTGGCAAAGCTCTGGGAGCAGCAGCAAAGATGAAAGCAACCCTGTATTTTAGCTGTGGGTTTCCTATTTTCAAAAGACAGTCATTAGCATGGCTTGGAAAGCCAGGACTTAAAAACCGCATGGTTTCCTCTTCCAGATCTGAAGTTTCTTCTGGACTGTTTGGAGGGCTGAATTACCAATTAATTTGAGTTTGTTGGTTTTTTTTTTTCTTTTTAGAGGATCATGAATTTGGGAATGGGAAGCCATCATCATGACCCGCAGAGCTCCAGCGGGGTTAGAGCAATGCCTGCTGAATTATTCCTGTGTGCTATAGGCAAGTTTGTGTGTCGCCGAATTGCAGGACTGCAGATACCAAATGAGTATTTTATCATGTTCCAAAACAATTGCAGTCTGTGCACATAAATAGCTGATGTGTGATACTGAACAACATCTATAAAGGGAGGGATACTCAAGCTTACGAATGGTTGAAACCAAAGCCGAACTGCATTGCAAACTTCATTCCCGCTTATTATCTTTCCTTTATCTTGCTTTTTTTTTCCCAGGTATTTTGCCTTGCCACTTCAAATTCTTGGTGCTCTGTTAAAATATGCCCTTCAGTTTCCTGCTTGCTTTGTGTTAGATAAAAACACAATCTGTGCAGGCTTTTTATCTCAAGTCATTCGAGTGGTTAGATGCATGGTTAGACTGAGGAACCACAGGTTCCTGCAGTGGTCTCTCCACTGCAGGCTTTCTTGTGAAGCTCCCAGTGAGCTTCACGAGATCTCTAAAACAGATAGTCATGCTGTTTTGGGAGAGGTTTTTTGTTTTGGTTTTGCTTTGTTGCCCCCTGGAGTGCTAAATCTCTTTGAATTGATAGTAAAGGTTTGTTTCTTGCCTGCCTGATATTAATAAATTATTCTGTCGGTCTCCTTCCTACCAGTTTTGTCCAGTAGGAAAGCTGGTGGACAAGTGTGTGTATGTGTGTTGTGATGGGTTTTAGTCCAGACGTTATTTTTGCTTCAACACATTGTTTTGAAGTGATGAAAGATTTTGTAAATGTACTTTCCTGTGTATTATGGAACATCAGTATCCTGGTAACCACAGTGGTTATATTCAGTAACTCTTATGTAGCTAAAGTGCCTTAAGATGGAAAGGACTTGCGATCATACCATGTGGAGAAGTTAGTTACAAAATAGCATATCTCAATACTCCTCCATACATGTGCTGTTGTCAGTGAAGCCTTTATGCTATGACCAACAATGTTAACAGTCAGCTCAGTAATGAAAGATAGTTGGTTCTGAAGGAAGAGTCAAATGTTTTTCCTAAGCGGAGTGAAACACTATGAAATCATAGCCGTAGTGTTTTGGATCTCCAATCCAATTGTCCAGGAAGGCAAAATTGCCCCGTGGCCTTTTTCTTCAGTAGATTTTTAGTGTACATGAAAACATTAACTTGCACGGAAATTTTCACTTGCTGGCTAGCTAACAAGACATCTTGAGTCTCTGTGCTTCAGATGCCCAAATAATTCATGTGGGAAAGTAGTAATTAGTCTTGCTGTGCAAGACAGAATGATGACACAGATTGGAGCGATGAGGGGTTGAGGATTAAATGGGGCTGAGCCCACTGACGGGTGACCTTAGGCAAGTCACTTGACTTTGTGCCTTAGTTTGGTCCAGTAATAAATAGGTCTGGCCTCCACGTGCTGTAGTACGACTTAGAATCGCTCCGTAAAAAAAGGGTACTGTAGAGAGCCCCGTTGCTGTGTTTTGCTGAAAAAGGGAAGGCCATGGTCATAAGTCCAGCTGTCTGATACGTCGCATGAAATTGTTCCTAATGTCCTTGTGACAAGTGGAGGGCTGCCAGACTGCTTAAGCTTATTTGGACCTACCTGCGCACAGTGTAATGCATCATAGTACTGCCTACCTCTTCTCTTGCCCTTATATTTTTTAGGGCGGCTTTTGTGGTAACACAAGGCTTAGTTTTGAAAGCTTGAGGCCTATCAATTAATCCTTTTTAAAGGACACTGTTCTGGGTACGGTAACATTTGTTTGGGGAATGTTCCGACTGAGTTGTTCTGAACTTTGTCTCTCTGGGGGTAGAGAAGAGGATGCCAAAGGCAACCATGTTACACAACTTCAGGAAGCCAAGACTAATGCTGAATTTCGGTTTTACTGAATTTGATCCCTGAGACTAGCTACGCACCAGTACTGCCTGCAGTGTTGCTTTCCCTCTGAATGTGGCAGTTCCTGAGTGCAAATGTCTGACAGGCAGATTATCTGCCCAATGACTCATGTAGGCTTGGTTTATGGAGCATGATAAACTAGAGAAGGAGGGGGAAATAATCTGCTCCCTCATTAGTATAAACTCCAAGGGCAAAAAGGTTGCCCGTGAGTCACGGGTACTTGGAAATCTCCTCTTTTCTCTGTAGAGAGCAAACTTACTCTTTCAAAAGCAGAAAGGAATGCTTCAGGCTTCAGGAATGTTTTGCTCTTTGTAATGCTACGTTTGCTGTTGGCACTTATGAAGGTACATAGATTATTGTCACTGAACTTCCGAGCGTTCGAGGCTGCATGTTAGCCACAAACAGTGGTGAGCTAAATATAAACTGCACCCAAGCTAGCACTGCAGCTCCTGCATTGGTTTCCAGTTTTCTGCTGGTGCAGAATCCTCTACCACAAAAGTCAATAAAGGACGAGCAGATGAGAACTCCACCCCTTCCAGCAAGTTAAAGTAAGCCAAAGACTGCTTTACTGAGATTTCTGTCATTTAAATTCAAACGCAAACACAGGCTGGTATTATCAGCTCACACCAGATCTGCCTGCAGACAATAGTTCTTCCTGTCTTGGACCTCTGCCCATGTGCATTATTGTAATTATCAGCAATTTAAAAAAAAATAAAGCAATAAAGCTAGGATGAGCTGCTAGTCTGTAGATTTACTGCCTGCTGTGTCAGGCATTCATTAGCCTTCCTGGGTTCAAGCCACCTATCTGCTGAATAAAAGCAGGAAGAGAAGCTAAGGAAAACAAAGCGTGAAACACAATTTGAAGCACGAATTGAAAGCTCTGCTCATGTTTACAAGTTCTAAATCCAAAACCAGGGGAATTTTTAAGTATTCTGTTGAGAAGTTCTTGTATGTAAAATCCCTCTGCCAACTTTCCTCACTTTTTAATTGAAGTGTTGGTTTCCTGAATACTAGTTTGCCATAAACCGTTAATTCACAGGTGAGCTTCATGGCAACGAACATTAGGTTTAAAGGCTGCGCAGCACGTTGAGACCCATGAAGGCTCAGCTCTGCAATGCCAATCTAGCTGTTCTCCTTCCAAAAGCTTCAGCTTAACGCCTCACGTCGGGTGGCAGTGGTAGAGTTTGTGACTGCAACATGTCATCTTTTTTTTTTTTTTTTTTTTTTTTTTTTTAATTTTTATTTTGCCAAGGGCTGGCCTCTCCTTATGGAAGAAGTGCCCATGAACTTGAGCTGCGTAGGCAGCAGTAACGTGGGGGGTGCAGGTGGGCTTTGCAGCAGTCATGTTGCTGCACAAATGTGCGTACCAGTTTTTCAGCCAAGGAAAGGGTGAAAAGTTAGAATACTCACACATTTAAATGTGGCAGCCATCAAGGGTTGTGCTCACAGGAAGGCTGTTAAGGTAACAAGGCTCATTTTTGTATCAAAGGAACTGTTAGAATTCCTCAGTGGTCTTGAAAGAGTTCAATTTATATCCTCCATATCTGGGGATATTATACTGACATAGGAAGAGTTGTGTTGTACTCCAGATAGAATCGGAAACGTATTAAAAAAAAAAATGGCAGAAAAGCTTCTTTCTTTTATTCTTTTTTTTTTCTTTAATTAAGTAAAGGTGGGAAGCATAATTTATCTGGATGGGGACTGTGCTGAACGGCATGTTCTGAAGTCCCTCAGGTTGTGGTTCATGTGAGTTCTGATTTAATAAGCGGTATTACTTTCATGGGGCTTCACTTAATTAAAAACAAACAGCGCAAGTAATCTTTCGAAGTACTGCCTGGCATTTTTTGTCAGTGTAGAACCAAATAGTTGTGGAATCCTTGTAACTCTTATGAGCAGGAAATCTGATCCGACCTGCAGACAATCCTGCAAAAGGCTGCGCATTTTCTTTTGAGGCAGTGAATGCCCTCAGCAGCTATAAATCTGTGTTCTCTGGCTGCCAAGTCAACGCGATTCACAATTCGAGCTTTTTTTTTCAGCAGCTTATAAATTCTAGAGGCTGGAGTTTCAGTTTTAAAGCAACTTAATCTTCCGTGGTTTATCCAGCCAGGTCTGCTTGTGTATTGCGGCAGAGGAAGCCTGATAGAAAGAACGAGCAGCGTGAGTTTTCCTAGCAGGCTCTCGGTATTTCTCAAGCCTTGCAGCCCTTCTGCCTTGTAACCAGGGGCCAGCATCTCTCGTCGGGCTTGTGCAACGGCCACTGCACGTGCCCGGTAGCTGACAGGTTTGCACCAAATGCTGCGAGCCTGTGATTTTCTATAATACATTATTCCTCGATTTTCTTTAGAAGCAATACGCTATGTGAACAGCTCTTTAGCATAAGCGGAAAGGGAATCTAAGCTCCCATCCTCTCTCTTTTTGCGGGAATAAAGACTCATATTCTGGCCAATCTGATCAGATGGGCAAGGTTACTGTCATGTTTGACCTGACGGAAAATTCAGAATGTAGTTAAATTTGACGTTTTGCAGATACCTTTGGGCTATAAAGGAAAGCTCTCAGGAACTCAGTTCTATGAAATATAATGAACAACCGACTCATCACAAAAGAGAAACTCCAATCACCTTTCTACACTGAAGTGCCCAGCAGCATGCCAGAAGGCTTTCCTGAATAGCATTCGATAGACAGCATGCTCAATAAGCTCTGTTGTAATGAGGTTTAACAGATCCTGGAAATACAGGGCAAGGAAAATGGTTGTGTTCTTCATGTTAACGCCTTTTTGAGCCTGACCTGCAATGTAGTGCAGAAATTTTAGGGGTAGATATAAGACGTTCCTTATTTTACATATGTTGATAGGAATTCCTGTACATTGTTATTCCCAGCATTGAAGTAAAGGAGCACCACAGAGTAGGAACGACTTAAAAATCACAAAAAAATCCTCCCTGAAGAGCATCATTGTGCTGTGCAGTGCCCCTAATCTCTCTAACCTTGCATCCCTCCTTTGAGGTGGTAGATACTTGCAGGAAGAAAGGGCACAACCTGTTTTTAGAGTGTAGAGCCCAGGGCTCTGGATGGATAAAGCTCACTGATCAAACCTGCTGTCACAAGTTGAAGAGGCTAGTAGTGAATAAAAGACTGGGTACTTGGGCAGGGACACTTCCATCAACGAAGAAGAAGATTTAGAGGTTTGATTTCCAGTGTTTTGGGACCATAAATCAGGCACTGCATGACAGGGTGAGGAATTCAACTGACATTAACTGGCCAGAGATTTATGTGTTTGTGGAATCAAATACTTCTTTGGTCTTGGAAAGCAAACTGGATTACAGAATTATACCAAAAGGCAGAGCGGAATTTATCATGAAACATCTTGTAAATGCAAGTGCCAGTGCAGAAAGTAATGGTTTATGTAGCAGTCTTTTCCCAAATAACATTCATCTTGCTCTCATGTTATGGATATATATTAATAGGATAATAGCTACTGAAATAATGTTCACCGAGTATGCGCACAACTGGATGAACTCTCTTCCATTATGTGTATGGTGCCCCTCCCAAGCTGTCAGTCTGCTTATTTAAGAGGTTGAATAGTTGCTCCCCAGCACTAAAAGAGGCGGCTGCTTCCATTTATGGCTGGGAAATTCCCAAAGAAAAATGTGCTGTCAATTTGTTCATCCCTCTGCAATGTGGAATTGGTGAATTCTCTGAAGTACTGAAGAGCTTAACGAAGGACATGGCTTGATCCCAAGCTTCCTGCTGGTTTACATGTTCCCCAACCCTCCTTTTGCAAAATGATGCTTGACTGTAGACTAGCTAACATCAGGCATCATCAGCCTGCGTAATCTGCTTTTATTTTTGGTACACTGAAGGCAATTCTGGGGAGCAACAGATAATGACTTTGTCCCCAAAAAACTCTTGTAGGTGACTTTCTTCACTCCTTAAGTAGCAGTGTTAAAGGTGTGCCCTTTGCTGGTACAGATGAAGTTTGCTGTGCTGTATTCTCTCATTACACGTAGAACGAGAGTAAAATGCTAAATTAAATAACTGGTGCGTTTGGTGGCTGGAGTGGATTGTCAGTGGTGAAAAATGGAAGCCCATCACTCAAAAATTTTATCTTACAGGCCATGGGGTTAAAGATTCAACCTGTGTGTATGAAAGTTCATTAACTTACTCAACAGTGCAATTCAAGAAAAGATTTCTTCCATTTGATTAAAAGTGATGAAATCAAGCAAGTAATTAGTCTCGTTTGTTCAGCTGTGAATTGGGGCTTAGCATGTTCTGGTAGCTACGGCAACAGCACTCGACTGATATGCAAACTATTTGAGCAATCCATGGAGGAGGAATGATACCTTTGCCACAGTGCCGAGGTGTCAGGCCGGAGAGACAGCAAAAATAAACAGGAGCTCGCATCAGTATGTAAATAGGGGGTGCTGATGACTTCAGGAGGTTGGTATGTGTTTGAACAGGAGTTTTGCTCATGCAAGAGCTGTTATGAATGGATTACTTATGGATGTTTCCTCCTCTCCGGTTGGAGCCTGTACCTCTCCTGCTTATGCACTTACCTTATTTTGCTGCATACTTGTTAAGTTTGCTTTGAAGAAAACAGATTTCAAGCATAGGCGGTGCTAATGATCGCCAAACTGTTCATAACGCGTACATTTTATTCTCTTTTGATGCACTGTATTCTTCTTACAAGGGTTAATGCTTTGTGCATACTTGATCTTGCATTTCTTTTTGTTCTTTTTAGAGTTCAGTTTGAGTCTTGGATGTAGTTGTAGTGTTGTCATAAAACTGTGTTGTGGATTGTTTCCTTTAACATGTCGAGTCTTGTGCTCTCTGGAAAGTGATTGCTGGTACCAAAGTGGTGTTTGTTTGGAGAGAGATGAAAGGCCCTCGTGCAAAGCTTGTATGTATGTGTTTATAGAGTTATAAAGGATCATTCTATGTTTGCCTTTTTCTTCTGAAACGTTGTGGCAGGGAGGAAGGCAGTGCAAGAGCCTAGGTTTTGCTGAGTGGTATCAGTTGGCACTTGTTAGAAGCACATGTTTATTAAACGGTTTGATTTATGAAAGAACAAAGTTATTGTGTCCTGTTACCCAGCCTCAGTGTATTTATCAGGAGTTCTTCTATACCTGAAGTCTGCAACTGTTGTTTTCTCTCCATTAGGACAGAGTACAACAAATGTACCTACACTAAAAGTATGTATGAACTTGGAAGCATTTTCTGATAGGGACATCCATACCAGTATCTGTCATTATTTTGTGATCTGTGTTAAAACTTGCTCTTGTGAGCATCTGTTGGCTGAAAGGGTTAGAGTAAATAGAAGCCACTTGTAGAAGACTATTTGAGTGATGTGTACTTGAATGATTCTTAAAACTCAAGGGGTAATATTTCTAAAATCAAGACTTGAATTCATGCTTTTGTGTCTCAAGTTGGTCTTAGCCCCCAAGCGCTAGCCACGCGTTCAGCGCTAAACAATCCTTGACTCTCTCTGAGTGTTGAAATGTCTTATCTCCAGGCAGTGATTTTGTGTGTAAATGGGGAGGGGGAGAAATGAGCTGACTATAATGGCGTTAATTTTTTCCTAATATCCAGCAACTGTGAGCTGCGCACAGGGGTTGTCCAGTTGAATTCTTCTCTTGGCTTCTTTATTTGCTGTAAGCGTACGCCTATTGATATCAGTTGACGGGGATCTGCAGGCAGTAGGGGATGAACAGTGCCCACAGTAACATATGCATTTTTGAGTTCATGAAAAGTTAAATACGAAGGCAGGGCTGGTGGCCTGGGGTAGTGCTGCCTGCCAGGAAAAAAGAAGCTTAGGGGCAGTGGTGCGCTGAAGCCTCTGTGTATTGCTGTTTCCAAAACGCCTTGTCTGAAGTAGTTGAAATGGATTTCGTTCCCCTGAACCCTTTAAAGAGCTTTCGATTTAGGAGTTCATTTGGTTCATACTTCTTTTCTTTTATTTTCTTTCTTTCTTTTACAACAGCTAGTAGTTATGCAGGGAGAGGATGTTCAGCTCCCAGCATCCACTCAGTCTTTTCAGAAAAACCCCAACTCTGCAATTTAATTTAATCCCCTTTTTCTTCTTTTGGTCAGCCAGCAAGATTTCAGAAAGGGATCCTGACCTTGTTTTCATTGATCAGTCTGCAGTTTGACCCGAATGTGGGTCTGGGTTGTCGGGTTTTTGTCTGCTGGTGCAGGGTGAGAAGTGCACAGAATACGCATCAGGAACCAGGCAGTACAAATACCCATAGGAGTGCACTGAATGAGAGACAACAGGCTTTGAGGAGATGGTAGCAACAGCTTTGTTTTTCTTATTCAACAGAAGTCATCTTTACTCGTGTGTTTGGGCAAGAAGCTTGGGTGTATCTATCCCAAGTATTTTAAGATTTTGGGCGAAGCACATGGCTTCAGACTCTGAGCAGGACTCTTGCAGTGAGAAGCAGTTATTTTATCAGTAGTAGCAATACTTGCTTTATGTGTAACCTCATAGAGGTATTGCTGCCAAAAGTTATTAGTATTAGTTAGTTATCTTCAAATGCCGGTTTAAGTTTCAGACATCTGTTTTAGCCTTTGTGGGAGCAACCTTTAAGTGTGAATTACTCTTGGTTTTGGTAAGCTGTTTTTGCAATAATAAAACCAGAGTTTGGATAAACAAATACCTGGCTGGTGAAAACTTGGTGCGGGCTCGCCAGCTTTAAGGAATATTGTTACAAAATAGTTTGTGAGACTCCACCGATATTCTGAATTAAGCAGCAGCTCTCTGAGAAGGTGCCAGAGGGTTTCTGGTTCTTTGAGTTGTTCTTCTTTCGATCAGATAATACAGTCAACGTGTCTTGTTTTTCTTTGTCTTTACAGGCGCTCGCAGCCAATGCTGGGACGGGGTTTGCGGTGGCAGAGCCTCAAATTGCCATGTTCTGTGGGAAGCTAAATATGCATGTGAATATCCAGACTGGGAAATGGGAACCTGACACTTCTGGGACCAAGAGCTGCTTTGGAAGAAAGGAAGAGATTCTGCAGTACTGCCAGGAGGTGAGTTTTTCTGTGTGATCCTGAATCTTCACCGCTGCTAAGGAATTGGATTCCAATTTAGCAGGTCGGTAGCTGATTAACCCTGCAGGAGACTAACTTGAGTTTGACTAGCTCGGTTCCCTGAGCTGTCTAGCTATGTTACTGCCCAGAAGGAGCAGGGAGGATGCTGCCATGGGATTTAGGACCTACCTCTGTTTAGATCAGCTTACACTGCCACAGAAGGTCCTTGGTCTGTAAGTCAGAGAGGTATCTGTGTCTGTCTTTGCAGGAGTTTCTTTAGATGTTCTGCCTCTGAGCCAGTTCACCAGCATTTGCTCCATGTCTGTGCAAAATGGAAGCTGACATCTATTCTAGTTAGAATGTGGCTGTGGTGTTCTTGGGGACGTGTTCAGATCAGCCAGAATATTAGAAAAATATTTTCATTAAAACGTTGATGGTATTTTTAGGCTCCTCATGCTTCACTGTAAAAAACAATCTTTCAGTGTGCTCCAGATAGACTGCAGCGTATTGGCCTTGATAAGTGTCTTTAATTGCTCCTCTGAGGTGACAGGCACATACAATAGCACAAGGAATGTGTTTTTTTTCTAAATGGGAAAGTGATAGAGCACACCGTGTCTGGACTGGAAAACATTTAAAACCGTTTTACAAGGCTGACACAAGCGGGGCTACATTTGGTTCACGTAGCAGAAGCCTAAATATAAGTCAGTGTCTGGACTTGAGAACTCGAGCAGGACATAGGGGTCATATTAATACATCATAAATGGAGCAGGCATAAGGAAACCTGAGGAGGTAGGTGCCTATTAGCTTGACAAGGGGCGAGAGAGTCTGAAGATGTTACTAAACCTTATTTGTCGGTGATTGCCCTCTTCCAGAGGATATCGTGCTGCACCAACAGAGTAGAAAAGATAAATACTTCTCCTCCGCTACTGTGCAAAGCCAAACACCTCAGCTTAGTGCCGATGAAGGCTCTTGGCCCTGACCTGGCTTTCCCCTGCCGCAAAGAACTGATGACGCATTCCATTTCTCAAGGCCTGTTTGACAAACAGCTGGAGCCTTTTTTATGCCTTCAGCTGTTGTAAGCTTGATCCAGAAGAGAATGTGTGTGCCTGTGCAAATTTGAACATGTTTTTGTGTAGAGAATCAGCCTTGCTACTTCTGGTTAGGAGCCACTTTACACATTCTTTGTCCTTTCTGGGGAGAAACGTATCTCTGCTTCTTGTTAAACAGATGTATCCAGACCTTCAGATTACAAATGTTGTGGAAGCCAATCAACCTGTCAGCATTGACAGCTGGTGCAAGAGAGGGAAGAAACAGTGCAAGGACCACACTCATATTGTCGTGCCCTACAAGTGCCTGGGTGAGTGCGTGCTATGATGTGTTTGTGCATTCTTGTGGGAGGAGCAAAGAATTGCCTCCTGGCTGCTTACAGAGACAACGACTGAGTTTATGAGGCTTCTCTCATATCAGGTTGCCATTTCCACATCCAGCTTCCACTGAAACGTTTTTATTTCCACAAGATGGAACTCTGCCTTTCTCAAACAGATCGACAGCTTGATAACAGCTGTGGTGGAATAATGGTGCCTGGTGTGAAAAAGAAATCCCCATTCTCTCTGCAACTGCCATAAAAACCTGAAGGCTATTGTATTTGAGTATCACAAAGACATTGGGATTTAATACTCTGATCCTATTTTTGTGGAGCTTTAATATTTTGTTGCCTTGGAGACTTAAATGCTCAGTGTGTTCAGGCTTCCTGCTTTGGTCTTGGCAAGAGATCTCTATTCTATTTCAATGACTATATTTAAACTTTGCTGTTTCAAAGAGGCCCTGCGTCTTGCAGCTGTATCCCATGTCCCCACTTTGAACTGTGAAAGAATATGAGATAAACCATGATGGATTTCACGGTGCTTTCCAGAATCTATCCACCCACTTGAATTGGGCAACGTGTTTAGCTTGTTTACCTTGCGGCTTTTGACCTGTAGGTTGTGCCTGACACTGTGCTGCACTGCATGTGTTCTTAGTAGTAAGCTTAGTCTCAGCCGGCTGAATCTCTTCAGTTATCCACTGGAAAAGACTTGTTTTGCAAGAAGGCTTGTGTGCGATCTTGGAGAGTCTGATTGCTGGGAGCTTTCAGTGGCAACCAGTTTTCGTAATTTGTATCTGTATCTCAGGTTAGCGTATGGTTTGACATAGGAGGACGCAACCAAATCTGCAGAACTGTATGTATGGGTACTGTTCTCCTGTATACGAGACCCAAATGAAATTTGGTGTGGATACATCCTGGGAGAAAGATGCATCTCTTCATAGATGTGGAAATTCAGGTTTGAGAGGCAACCAAACCCAGCTGAGTTTACTGAGAACTAATGGAAATAAGGATGAAAGCAAGATCTCTGGATTTATAAGGAGTCATCTCTTTTAGAAATAATCATCCCCCGAGCCCTAAAATTTGATAAGCATTAAACTATCGGTTAAAGTTCTTAATTAGTGTCTCTCACAGTATTCTTGACTTGTTTGGCCCAGCCTGCAAGGCAGCTTTGATTTCCAGATCTGGGTTGTGAGTCAGTAGTCCATATGTGTATAAAATACCTTTTCATTGTCTTTAGCAGCACGCAAACTGCTTGTTGTAAGTGGATGATGTGCTGCTTCTCTGGGGTGTGTATGACTTTTTGATTATAGTCAAACTATGTTTCTTTTGGTTCCCATTCCTGCTTGTGTTTTTCTAGCTACATTAATGCATGGGGTTCTTGAGGTAGGATCTTGCTATCATACCATGTTTAACCTTCTCCTGCCTCCCCCCCCCCCCAATGAAAGCTCGTTTGTATTTCAAAGGTGAAGAGGGGAGACGAGGAGAACCTATTAGCACTCTCACTGAGCTGTAAAATAAAGGTAACAATAGGATGATGGGAGCAGGGCTGAGCCTGGTGAGGTGTGAAAAGACAAACTGTTGACAGTTCTGGCTAGGCTGTTAGGTGGCATGGAAACACCTCTCATGCCGGCTCTGATCTGAAAAGGGAGAGGATTTTTCTTTTTTGATAGTGGTGGCCGTGAATGGGGAAGGTGTCCATTAACGCACAGCGTGTAAGGGTTTTCCAGTTCCTAGGTGAACCGAGAAAAACTTCCATGTGTCTTATGCGAAGGTGCTAGGATTCAGTGTTTTCAAAATAGCTGTTTAATGGCTGGTTTCTGTGCCTGATTATTGTATTTGATCAGTTTGAGTCTTCTGCCCTCAGTCCCCAGAACCACAGGCTGTTGATTTTAAAGTTTGGTCAGTTTTAGCTTTCTAATCAGATATGTTTTAACTAACCTCTTGTGAGAGTGAGGAGGAAGGATTCCTAACTCAAAATTGTAACTAGCCTGTTTTGAGTGAGGAAGATGGGGAAAATACCATTTCTCTATTGTGTCTATTAGTTCAAAATTTAACTCATTTAAAAAGAATGATGAATGCTAGTTGATTTGGTTATCTTGCAATTATCATCAGTTAATCTGTCCCTGAACTGTACTTGGCTTGTGTATGGTGCATAGGAGAAGTGTCCGTGAGCCTTTAATATCAGTACTAAGGGGCTGGAAAAAAAATGGTCATGAAAAGTATTAAAATTTATTTTGGAATTGTAATGTTGAAGGTTGTTTGGACAAATAATTCTGCTATGTGGAGATTCCATGAGAAAAGGCAGTTGGCTTAAAGACCTTTTCTCCAATTCTAACTAAGGATTCCTAAAGCTACCGGTCAGGTGTGCAAGGTATGATGCTTTGAAACACTTGAACTGAAGATCTTGGTCGTCTCGGAGTAGCTAGATATCTCCTTATTTTTAAATTACAAGATTCAGCATTTAAATCTGCAGGAAAGAAAGAAAAATCTCAACTTTGAGAAAATTCCACGTTTTGGATTCCAGTGGCAATGTTTGTTAGGACTTCTGGGTGAAGAACAGCGAGTAACGCTCATGTAGTTCTGAGATTTATTTGACGGGTGCTGGTGCCAAACTGTGTTGTGGTGGAAATTTAGGCTAAGTAGCGTATAAGTGCAACTAATCCAGAGTCTGTAGAGCAGACTGACTCTCTCTCTCTACCTCCTGCCTTCCTCAAAAGCAAACGTCTGGTTTTAAGATTGTGCCAAAACGTCATCATGCTGGTGAGGTTGTGGTTATCGAAATGCTGGAATGTGGTGTGTTTGCTGACTCTGGTTCTAATCTGTTTTTTGGGCTGTATAGTTTTTATTTTTACAGCCCTCTGTGTTTTGCTTAGGACTGTCCCAGTCAGGGAATGTGCTGCAGTTGATCCTGAATTAAACCATCTGGAAACTGTTTAAAACAAAACAAAAACAAACAAGTCTTACTAAGTTACCCAGATACTGAAAACATAGATAACACTCATGGCACGTAAAAATTTCCAGGCTGTTACAGCACCAGACAGCATGAGCTAGCTTCAGAATGATACAGCACGTTTAGAAATTGGCAATTAAGTGGTTTGAAAACTTCCATGTGCAGATGCAATCTTTTCAAAGATTTGTGTGAAATCTTTTCAGTCGATCCTGTCTGTTCCATGAACAACTATTTATTAACTTGCAGTGTAAACTTTGCCTTCAGTTCGGCCTTAGGGTTCACATAATGTTTCAGACCCTACTCCTGTTTTTACCTCAGAAACTCTGAGGCTCTGTTTTTCTGTGAATTTGCAGAGGTGGCTTCTGATGTGACCTGTCCTTGTTAAGAATATACCAAACCTTTAAGGCACTTGCAACGAAATGTGCTTTGGGGGAGTTGATACCGGCTTTGTTTTTCCATTGGAAGTTGGACACGTGTGAACCATGGATGTTTCTTGTTTTTCAGTGGGTGAGTTTGTCAGTGATGTCCTGCTGGTTCCAGAGAAGTGTCGATTCTTCCACAAGGAGCGGATGGATGTGTGTGAAAGCCATCAGCACTGGCACACTGTGGCAAAAGAGGTAATTGAGCTGCCGTGGCAGGAATTCTGGATCTCTCCGCTTGGATGCTTGTAGTATTGGAGCATAACAGCATTCATCTCTGGGATCTGTTATTCCCATGTTGAAGTTTGTGGACTGAGGCAGAGCAGTGAAAAAAAAGAATTAAAAGTACTCAAGTGACTTAAAAAACTTGCATAGCTAGCTGAGTTATTTTTCACTCGTGAAAATCTGTCCTAAGTAGCTTGCTCAAGATCATACTCCAGGATGGAGCTCGGAATTGAAATCGGGTCTGTGGGATACCGCTTTAACCTGTGGCGCATCCTTCTTTCCAGGGCAGAGAGCTACAGCGATCATAGGATGTTTCCTATTTTTCTTGCCCATTTTGCATTACTGTACCTGCTGCTGCTGGGGATTTAGTTGGGAGTGCTTGCTTGGGGACAATCTGAGTTTCGTTGTGACTGATTAGTGGAGGTTTTACATAAGAGATGGATTATCTTCTCAGAATAAATCTAGCCCATGGGGTTTTTTTTTGTGTTTGTTTTTTTATCTGACTAGCTAAAATGTTGCAAATTCTCTGCACACCCGTTTGAACTGGGGGTAATAAAAACAAAATCATGACTAAATGTACATGTTTTCCATTTGGTAGGAACAGCAATTGTAGAAACAGCAACTCAATGATTAGTTGTGGTTGTGCTAGTAAAGATGAGGTTAAGGACACACCAGTTAAACTTCCTATTTATTTAAAATCTGGGGAGCAAAACCCCATCTAAGTAAAGCTGTGCTAGAGGAATCACGTTTTAATTGAGGATAAAGTGGTTAATGTCTAGCAAATTTAAAAATCATTTGCTTTCAGCGTAGTTGGAGAACTTTTCCAGAAATATTTGGCCCGTTTTACATCCGTGCTGTAACAAAGGAAAGCACAAAAGGGTTCTCATGTACATAATAAAGCCTTTCTTACTTCATTCTTTTCTGGGGCACCACAAAGCCATGTATTTCCTTAGCTTAAGAGAAGTATATAGACATAATGTCTAATCACAGTTTGCGTTTGGCTTTTTCTTGAATTATCTGATTGATTTTCATCTACAGCATGTTAAAATAATCTTGACATAAAGTCCATTTGAGCGATTATTCACTTATTCCAATGTAAAGTTTAATAGATAAAGTTTAATGAAATAGCCAGCCCAGAAAAGCAAACAGTTCTGTTTCTTTCAAGCGCTCTCTCCCTCGAGTTGGCACAAAACATTTAGTTATTTTTCTGAACGTAGCCTGGCTGACAAATCAGCGGTTGTTAGGGGCTGGGGGGTGCTTAATAAGTTAACCCCAGGAAGCACTGCATGGTTCTGAATCTGAGAGTGTTCTGGGGATTTTGCTTGAGCTACAAGTTTCAGATCCGTTTTCCTTTGCTGTTCAGACTTAGGTCGTACATTGCTGTTGTCTTTTTGCCGTCAAATTTAGCCCATTAGTAGCATTCTTGGGATCTATGATAGGCAAACTTTAGCTTTATCCAAAGCAAGAGCATGATGCTAAACTGACACAATGGTCTCCTCTTTCAGGCCTGTCTGACAGAAGGGATGATCCTGCACAGTTACGGCATGCTGCTGCCCTGTGGAGTAGACCAGTTCCATGGAACAGAATATGTGTGTTGTCCTCAGGCGAAGGTTGTGGATGAGGCTCTGTCCAAAGAGGAAGAGGATGAAGACGAGGATGAAGACTACGACCTTTATAAAAGGTAGGGATCTTACTGACATACAGCTCTGTATGTTTAGTTGCTGTATGTGAATATGTCACACAGTGACTCCCTTGCGGTAAGGATGGAGAGGGAGAGTTTCTGTGCTTTTGAATTTCCCAAAGGAGTGTCCTGTGTCTGAAAAAGCCTTGCGGAAGGACAAATGGCTTTACAGTGCTCCTATTACTGGAGGAGCTATAAAGCCCCCCCGCTTCTTCCTTAGACAGTCAAAAAGACTGTCTGATTGCTACTGGGGTACATCCCCCAGATACGGTAGACTTTCGCTTACCGAAAAGAAGCTGATGAGAAAGTGTAAGGAAACCCCATGAAGTCAGGCATGGAGAAGCCCTGGCTGCAATAGCAAGCGTGTTGGAAGTCCCGTTGCTGCCCTTGATGGGCTGATCGATAGTTGGTACATTTATTTTTCCCCATCTCTTGCGTTTTTAGAACAGAGAATCCTTATTCTGGTACATCAAAGGTTGGCTGCAAAGTGATTAGCCTTAACTGTACCCCCTAACTGAACTGTATCCCTTCAGTGAGTTCCCTACAGAGGCAGGGGTAGAAGACTTCACAGGAACAGCTGTGGAGGAAGACGAAGATGAAGAAGATGAAGGCGAAGAGGAGGAGGATGTGGTAGAAGATCGCGATTACTATTATGATAGCTACAAAGTTGACGATTACAATGAAGAGACCCCCACAGAGCCTAGCAACGACAAGGCTGTTTCCGAAAAAGAAGTCAGCAGCGATATGAAATGTAAGACACATTCTAGCCTACAGGCCTATTGCTTCCCTGAGAGCGTTCTTGTTGGCTGTCAGTTGGTGATGGGTTTTTGATCAAGTCAATAAATGCCACTTGGAAGTCTTATTTGCCAGATAAGTTAGCAAACAGAGGAAAGCTGATGATGCTTATGTTTCGAGTGTTGAAATTAACTCTCTAGAGCACAGGCCATATGTTTCCAGATAAACAGCAGTTCTGCTGGCAGAAAGCCCAGTGTTTGGCACATTGAACCAGCACCTCCATGAAGGTGCAGCGTCGTGTCAGAAAACTGTATCTGCACGGGCTAATTTTGAAAAACCTGAGAGGCATTTGGGGTACGCTAAGAATTTGAAATCATAGTTTTGGGTGATTATCTTGGATTTGGTGGTTTTTACCAGCTCACGAAAAGGAAGCTGAAAGTGGTGGGCCGTACTCTGCAGAGGTGGCATAAAGGTACCATCTGGCCATTTAAGGGTGAGGAAGATACTTGGTGCTGCCTTAGTAGCCTTTGCATAAACCTTTCTCTTTCATGAAAGAGAGTCAGGCAACACAATTGGCCCACTTTTATTATATGAGTAATACACACTTACTGCAGTAGTAATATATACTATACTTGCGGTAGCTTTTGTTAAGTGGTGGGTGCCATTGCAGAGGGCATCTGCTGATTGTGTGGTGCCTCAGCGTTATGCGATGTCCTATGCTTTATGTGTAGAAGTGTCTGCAGAGGAAGGAGGAGGGGAGAGGGAATGAAATTCAATTAGCTACAGATCACTGAATCATTGCCAGCAGTTCTTGCATCTTTTTGGTAAAATGCCAGCATGCTGCAGATAATTTTACTTGCTGAAACGAGGCTTAGCTCATATATGTGCAGGACTGTTACAGATCTGCAGGTGTTGAAACAGACTGGAAACAATGTGATTGGGGTGTCTGTTTTGGGGGCACGCAGCCTTTTTTCCCTGAAGTACCGCAAATAGTTGCTAACTTACACACGGTATCTGTTTTCTTGCCTCAAAATAACCCAACTGCTTATATTGCCCGCTTATTGTGTAGCAGTCGGCATGCCGTGGCTACCTGGAGTTTCGATATTTAGTGTATCGATGTTTCAAAACTTAAAAACCTAGCGTCTGAGAACGCCATGGCAATCGTGTTCATATTGCTTTGCCTGCCTTTTCACTTGCTCTTAGTACCTCACCTTTAAGATGAGAAGTGTCTATCCAGGCAGAGTGCAGCGGAACAGGACATCTTTGAATGCTGTAAGCAGCCCTAATGGGTTTTGTGGAGGCTCTACCACTGGGACACCCGAGGCATAACGCTGTGGCATCAGCAAAATAGATCCTTGCTGTTTCAACCTCTAGCTAAGGAGAAATGGCTTTTGCAGATGAGAGCTCTGTGTTGAGACAACTGCTCGGGTAGCCTACTGCTGTGCATTTGCTCCAAAGCACCGCGTGTAGGCACCTCCCTGAATAGGGCTGGCAAGCCCCGTGATGAATGCTTTTGCAATGTTAAAAATCCACACCCCCCCCCAAAAAAAAGCTGACAAAAGCCCTTTGGTCAGTGCAGTAGCGATGCCGAGACCAGCGCGAGTGCCCAGCGCGAGAAAGTGTGAACTAGAGCTATCACTGCTTTGTGTAAGTCGCTTGGCAGGGCCTGTGTTCCTCACTAGCTCATGTTCTAACCCGTCTCCACACAGCTGTCTGCTCCCAGGAGGCGATGACAGGGCCCTGCCGGGCTGTGATGCCTCGTTGGTACTTCGACCCTAACAAGAGAAAATGCATTCGCTTTATATATGGAGGCTGCGGAGGCAACAGGAACAATTTTGAGTCAGAGGAGTATTGTATGGCTGTGTGTAAAAAGATGAGTAAGTCCTGCCTCCCACTGGCCCTTTTGCAGCTAGCCTCTGTCTGTGTGGCGTTTGGTGTCTTCTCCTCTTGCGCAGGTCAAGAGAGGATACGTGTGTAGCTCATCCTTTTGGTTCTGGTGTCTGCAGCAGTTGTGTCTGTCCTTTTGCAGCAGTTTCCTCTTGTCTCCGCTTTTCTAGGTCTTTAGGGTGAACTTTCCTGGGGAAAGTGGCTCTCGACATATGCTGTCTGTGCTCACCGTTGGCTTGCGGCTCTTGCGAAGTTCTTAGTTTTCATCTTCCAGATCTATAGCAGGGACCAGGGGCTGTCTCTGACATCTTGTGAAAACCACATAGCTTGCCTGTTTGCGTAACTGGCTTTTTTTCCAAATATATGGAAGGAAGCACTTGCTTTTCCCAGTCGTGTTACTGTGCATATGTTTGACCAGTCTGTCCTGAAGAGCAGGCGGCTACTTGCCATTCTCCTGGTAGCAGGCGTTTTCTTGGTATTGTGTTTTGGGAAAATATCAGAGAAGTATTGCAGAATTCAGATTCCCACTTTCGGCTCGGTTTGAAATATGAATCGTGACTCCCTGCATTTTTGAGAGCTTGAGGTTTTTGGCACCAATTTCAACCGGCTTTTATGTCAGATGATAAAACTACCAAAAACATTTTAACCTCCTTATTAATCTTATTGTTGAACTCCAGCACTTCCACTTCAGCTACCATTAAAGCCTTTTGAAAGGCTTTTTGTGTTATCTGGGGCTTGGCAGTCTGACTATACAGCCATAATCCTATTTACAAAATGGGCTTCATGCAAGTGCTTTAGATTGGGCTGATCGAACTGAAGTGGTGAAATAAAAGATGTGGATGTCAGGAGCTTTTTGTACAAAAGTTTGTCCTGTTACAGAGGGATTTGGGACTGGAAAGAGAGTTCTCTTTATCCAAGCTTGGTTCAGAAATGCCATGAGCAGACCCAGAATACTGTGCTGATGTGACGTTGTCCCTCGCACGCAACAATTCTTTCCCCTTCTTCACTCCTTCTTCCCTAGTTAGAGTAAAGGTTGGTGGATTCAAGTGCATGCTAAACTGCAAGGTAAATTTTTTTTCTGAGGCACACCATCTTTCAATGATGTGTTGGAGGTTTTTTTCCACTCAAATTACTAAAATGGTTGAAAGGTTGCCATAACTTTCCCTTTCTGCCCTCCCTCTGCTAAAGGGCAACAACAGAGTGCATCGTGTTTGCCGTAGATCCTTCCAGAAAGGGCTCTGGGATATGTAGTTTCAAAAACTAGAGCACAGAAACTTTGTTCAGTGTTTGCTGAATTGCAGTATATGGAGCATGGACCCCCTGTTGTGGATTTTGCAAATGCTTGAAATTGTCAGTTCTGAAATTTTATTTCTCCCCATGTCGGATTTGAATGTCTTAAAGATACAAACCATCCAGTTTATTGGACGAGTCGATTTGTCACACTGAGCCTCCTTCTGTTGCTGTCTTGTCTAATATCATTGCCTGTTAGTCCTGCATGGTGCATCTGGTAGGGAAGGTAGGTTTGAAGTGTAAAATATTGGGTAGTGTTTTGTGCAGATTTATTGTCGAGCTCCCTAATCATATTAATGATGTCTGGAGCCAGCTTGTCAGCGAACAGCTAATGCACGAAATGTCATTTAAACTATCCAAAGCCAATGCGAAAGGGAAGAGAAAACAAGTTCTTTATTCTGCAATCCAAGTCATTCTGTTGCTGGAGCTGAATAATGCTTGTCTCAGAACTAATGAGAAGACCGAACAGGTGCCGGTTGCCGCAGTGCATTACTGTGTTTTCGGGATGATGTAACTAACTGGTGTTGTGCAGTAAATTGGCAGCTTAAAAATACCAAAATGGACGCCTGGTAGGTGGCGGTTCAGTAGACTCAGCCTGCCAGATTGTTAATTATGCAGGCGTGGAGATTCCTCTCCCTACCTGTCCTTTGCAATCCAGGATTGCCGTTTTCCAAACCTCTGCTTATCCTTACCCTCTCTTTGCAGTGCCAACTGATGATGTGGATGTCTACTTTGAAACCCCAGCTGATGACAACGAACATGCCCGCTTCCAGAAGGCGAAGGAGCAGCTGGAGGTCAGGCACCACAACCGCATGGACCGGGTGAGCTTCGGTCATTTGTGCTGCCCTGCGTAGTTGCTGCCTGTGTTTTTTCTGGGCAAATTGATGGGGAACTGACTTCCTTTCGGGTCGCCAGGCTTCCCTGTGTTTCTTGCGGTATGAGCTCACTGTGGCAGTTAGAGTTTTCATTTCTTTAGAGCATTGGGAGAGAGGATTCAGTGGGAACACTTGGCTTGCTGCTCAGAGGGCTTAAATGCTAGGTTTAAACCCCACAGCAGCTCTATTGTGCCTTCAGAACCTAGCCAGGCTGTACAAGGATCTACCTGTGAAGGCAAATTAGCTCGAAAAGATCAGATGTGTATTTGTGTCTTGTTGATGTGTTCTGTCCTTTTCTTGTCCAGGTGAAAAAGGAATGGGAGGAAGCAGAACACCAAGCCGTAAATCTCCCCAAGGCAGAAAGGCAGACTCTCATTCAGGTAAGAGTTTGGAGGATCTAAAGAGGAAAGTTACTGGTGCTTGGCCTTCATCTTCTCAGTAAACTAAATGAGAGATTGTAATATTCAAAGCCAAAAGACGACTGAGATGGAAGAACATCTTTCCTGTTCTGTCAACAGCTGCCTTTTAGAGGAGATTTGATTCAATTGCGTGCTTTGTTCTTAAAGCTGGAGATGATCCGATACTGTGCCAGGTCCTTTCCTAGGCCCAGTAGTAGGAAGCTATCTCACCCCTTGAGCGCAGCGACAGCAGAACCAAATTTTAACTTCAGACCTTTGGCCCGTTTTGCACTAACCCGTGGCCTCACAGCCCAGTTCAGATTGGCCCTGACTCTCTGGACTCACATTTCCTGTTCGGGCAGACTTAGTGGAAACCACTTAGGCAGCAGATAAAGCTGGTGTGCTGCCAGAATGCCAATCTTCTGCCTTATGAGGAGAGTTCAGTTAGACTGTGAAGTTAATCAGGGATAGTCTCGGTATGGGATTGTTCGGGGCATGCTCTTCTGGCAGCGATGACTATATGAGGTTCCCTCAAACCAATGTACAACTAAGTGACCGACTCCAGCTCTTAAGCCCGCTTTGGATTTTATCCTGGAACACAGTTTTCTCTCTACGTTTTTTAACATAAGCCACTGTAAGTCCAAAAGAGTTTTCCAGCATCTCTGTTGAAATATAACAATGCTTAATGGACTTTCCTGGCTCGTTTGGAGCTGTGGTTAATGACCTTTGTAATAGCATATATAGAGATCTGATCTGATCTGATGGCACGCTGATGAAAAATCCCCTAAGTTTACCTGTGTAAACTTTTGCAAATTCGGATTAATGGCTCTAGGCTGAAGGGATCTATCCTGTTTCTAGGTTGAGGGAAAGACGTAGTGCTCTGTCATTTGTTCAGTACAGTCTGGATCTCCCAATTTCAACGTGATTGTTATCTGCAAGGCCATGTGCCCTCTCCAGACCTTTGAAATGGATTGTGCAGGAAGTTTTGAAGGCAAATTGTCACTGTTGAATTTGCAGAGATCAAACTGCATCAACATCTATCGGTGCTGTTCTCTTCTACCATAAAAGCCTAGGACGTGCAGTGTGACAGGCTCCATTTGTTCGAAGGAGTTATGTGAGAGACAGTAGGTGACCCTGATGCATACAGCGCATTTCGCACAGACTCCTTTCTTTGTTCCAGCACTTCCAGGCAATGGTTAAATCTCTGGAGAAAGAGGCAGCAAGTGAGAAGCAGCAGCTTGTGGAAACTCACCTGGCTCGTGTGGAAGCCATGTTGAATGATCGCCGTCGGATTGCTTTGGAGAACTACCTGGCTGCCCTGCAAGCTGACCCGCCGCGGGTGAGTTTCCTTACGATGAATGGGTAGGGTGGAAGGTGGGAATGTCTTGGTGAGAAGACTGGCTGTGACTTGCTGGGGCAGAAGCTGGGAATAGGTTCCCAGGAAAGCTTCCTCCATCGTGGCAGTTTGTGCTGAACACCTAGCAGCGGGTCTCCTAATTGACTCGCTCTCCTTTCTGCCTGGGTAAAAAAACCTTGGCTTTGTTTAGTGTTCATGAGGCATAGTGTTCTGAGTCAGACTTAATTTAGAAAGAAAATTTCTGAGGTTAGCGCAGGTGATTGATCTGTCCAGTAACAAAGCAGGCTCACATCTGAAGTGCTGTATTTCAGCTGTGAATTTTATTTGAATCGAATGGATTTGAACTCTTTCCCCTCTCGAATCCTGCAGCCCCACCGCATCCTGCAAGCTCTGAAGCGCTATGTTCGTGCTGAGAACAAGGACCGTCTGCACACCATCCGCCATTACCAGCACGTCCTGGCAGTTGACCCAGAAAAGGCTGCACAGATGAAATCTCAGGTATAAGAATGTTTCTGTCAAGGGAGGCATTGTTACCTAGCCCTGGCAGTCGGAGACTCTAGAAGCCATGCGTTAAGTCCTCACGCTAATTTGCTGGGTGCTATAGCAACTTCTCATACTCATGCAGAGATCTCCCATTCTGAACGTGTATTGCCTGTCCCCAGAGATGCTGTCTGTACCATTTTCCTTGGTACTTGACTCAGTGTTAAAAATTGGAATTCTGGTTTTAGCCACAAATTATTGTTGGTCACAATGAAGAGCCTGGGGGTTTTGAACTAGTTCGGTATGATTTTTATGTTTCCTTTTGTCTAACACTCATGAAATGATTCGCTGGGGACTTGGTCATCCTTGAACGCTTCTTTCCTCACTTCTTTCAAGACCTCGTGTCCCTGTGTTCCTGTCATTAGGCTTGTTCTTCACGATGCCTGTGTTTTGGGTTTGTGGGAATTCTCTTATGCCTCTGAAGAATTATTGCCCTGTTTCCAAAGCGTAGTACATAACCCTTGGCAAGCACTTGATCATCATTGTTGGCCTTATTAGAAAGTCTCTTTTGATGAATTTTTTTTGTGCTGTTACAATATATTTTACTCCTGAACAGCCAGAAAGTAATTTTCCTTCTGCTGGGTAGTGTATGTGAATACGCTGCTTCAAGTGCACGTCAAACCTGGCCATTGTACTTTGTAAGAGTAGTTGCAGGTACTCCACAAATCTTTTGAATTATGTCCTGTTACTTGTTTTTACAACCCACTTTTAAAACGGCCAAAGATTTACTGAACGGGCTAAGACTCAAATTAAGAATGGCCTGTTAACGCAGAAAGATTTGTTCATAAGGGTTTTTTCTTTTCACAAGTTCAGAGAGAAGCAGAGAGAACTGACTGTCCAGTCACAGCTGTAGGAATGTAATCGATGTTTTGCCAGTCCCATTTCACCGGGGAAGAAAAGCTTTATTACTTGGCTGTATAACTAGTAGATGGAAATACCGTGGTTTAAGAGTCATACAGGGACTGGAGTCTGTTACTGTCACCTCTGATGAAGTTTAGAGTAGCGTTGCAGTGATTTTCTAGGAGCGAACCTCACACTTGGAGGTGCCCGGTCCCCTGGGTTTCATGTTGTTTCTGGGTGCTAGCGGTGCACCTTCAGCTCTTGTCTCTCGGGTTGTCTGCCACCGATTCTGAGATTCTTAATAAGGTGCGCATCCTCAGAAGGACTGGTAGCGATTGTGGTATTTACAAGCTGATGTTTGGCTTGTGGTGCAGAATATGTGGTAGCGTTTGCAGAGACAGCTTAGCATATCAAGCGCAGTCCACCCTGACCCTTTGTTCTGATGCTGCCAAAGCCCAAGAGGGAGTGTGTGAACTGTATTCTTAAGCTAAAACCTAAACAGTCCTTAATTCATTCTGAAGGCTGCAGTGTCAACAAATCGACATGCGAGGGATGTGGGTGGTACAGTTCAATTTCCATTTGCTTTACTTTTCAGATGCACTTTAAGCTCTTCAATCGATTCCCTTGATTGACAAGCTGCCACATGTAAAATTAAATTGCTTTCATCCTTGCTCTTAAAGGTCAGGTACACGTCAGAGTGTAAAACGGGTCCATTCAACTCCTTAGCTTTTCCAACATTTGGCCATCCATATAAATGTTTTTCTTGGGCTGCGTGATCCCTGATTATGCAGCACCCTCTTCAGGTCAGGCCTGACTTCACCAGTGAATTTAATGTGCTAGGGAAGAGCGATTTGAGGTTGTGTGGAGTTTGAATTTATTTCTCAAATGAAGGGAGAACGCTGTTGCCAGTGGGTGGGTGTAGTGGGTGTAAGACAAATGTAATGCCACTGTTGTTCTGAAAGGCGCCTTTGTTCTGAAACCAGAGCTGATAAATAATATTGTCTGCTCCCTTTGCGTGTATCTTTTCTAGTAGTCAGGAACAATAATCCATTTAATAAAGTACTTGCTTGAAGCTGCTGCAAGAAATGAATTATGACCGTATCTGGCATATGGGAAATACCAGCGCTTCAGTGTTTCCAGTGGAGAGCTGGTGACAGCGGGAGTCCGCTGAGTCCTCTCTCTCACCCCCATCCGTTCCCAGAACACTGGGAGAGCCATGTACAAACGGCCAGTTCCAGTGAAGCATGACGTGTTAGCGTCAGTCAGAGAACTGAACTGGATGGACCTATGTCCCATTCTGTTGTCTGTCACGGCAGATCCACCAGTAGTAGGTATTTTATTAAACAAGTGACGTACTCGTACCGATCAAGTGACGGACAGTCTTTGCCTACTCCAACATACTCTTGTACATTTGCAGGTGATGACGCATCTCCATGTGATTGAGGAGCGGATGAATCAAAGCTTGTCTCTGCTCTACAAGGTGCCATATGTGGCTGAAGAAATCCAGGATGAGATTGGTGAGTGTCTCTGCATGCCAGCTCCCGCGCCACCGTGTTAGACTACGAGCTTTTATATCAAATGAGGTGGGCTCCAGAAAGACTGCTAACTCCTTTGATGGGGTGCCCTCAACAACAAGCGCTTAGGCTTAGGTACCGCAGGGCAGATATTCACTGGGTTTTGCAACACAGCCAGTCAAAATAGCTCGTTCCTAAGAACTTTCACTGTCTGCTTAAAAAAAGTCAACATAATTCGGAAAAGCAAAGCTCTCTCTCTAAGGGAGATAAAAAAGATTCATAAAAATAAGCAGATGCTTTCCCGCTTTATAGGAGTTTAATCCCATCTTGCCAAAACCTCTTGCCACATCAAACCTCTTGGCCCTTATTTGTATGTATTTCTGGCCAACGCCTCTACGGAGAATTCCAGATGAGACTTCAGAGCATGCAAGATAAGATAACCTGGCAGCCCCGAACAGTGTTCCCCTGCAGCCCTGCCTCAGCTAGGTTCAAACCATCTGCCCCTTTCTGTTCGTGCCAGGCTTCATGCAGTTTGTGTAATATTTCCTCTTACTCCTTTCAGATGAGCTGCTTCAGGAGCAACGCGCAGACATGGATCAGTTCACATCCTCCATTTCTGAATCCCAGGTGGATGTCAGAGTGAGCTCTGAGGAGAGCGAAGAAATTCCCCTGGAGGGCAAACCTTTCCGTCCGTTCCAGGTGAAAACCTTCCCAGCCTTGCCTGGAAGTGAAGGTATGTGGAACTGAAAATTGGGTTCACTGGCTTTACAAAATGTCGGCATTTTTTCTTAGCTGGCAGGCTCAGCTCAGTGGCACAGAAAGCTCCATCCCTTTGGGTGATTAAAGAGCAAAGCAGTCGCCCCAGCAGTACCCCTCAGACTCTGTCCGTTGGAAAGAGGCAGTGCCGGTAGTAATTTGCACTGAGCTGCTGCTGTCTTGATTTTTCCAATTCTTCTCTTTGCAAAATTGTTTCATCTCTTTCCGTTTTGCAGGGAGTGTTAAATTTTTACTGTGTGGCTTGACTCTGGAATTGATTTTCAGTCTTTAACCAAAACTCTCTCGTGTGATGTTGAGTCTTTGTGCCGTGACCTGCTGAAGGGCTGCAGGAATTCTCTTTATTTTTGTAAAAATATCTATCTATATTTTTGTATCGTTGGGTGTTGACAGCTGGTGTGCGTGTGTGTATTTATTTTAAAAATGCTTGAACAGAGTCCTGAGCTTAAAGAAAGCTGTAGACTAAAAGCTTTTCCCAGGGTCTGAGTCAGAAATCATGCGCAAGCCTTTTTTCCTTTCTCTCTTAATCTCCTTTCTCTGCTATTTTTGTTTTTGTTTTCCCTCCTGCTAGATCCTCAGCCGGATTTGTACCATCCAATGAAAAAAGGTTGGTTCTTAGCTGCTTCCTCACAGTGCTTTCGATCACTCTCCTACCTTCTCAGTGTGTTTGATAGCTTCATTTTAGTTTCATACTCACCTTTATTTTCATTTCCCTGCTCTCATTTAGATCAGTAACTCAATTTAGCCTGTTTAGGCCTAGTGTTAAAGAAACGAGCTAGTCTGAGCATCTAATTGATTGTGTGTGTTCCCCTCTGATGGGCTCGCAAGGCGTCTCGGAGTGCACGGAGTAGCTTCTTTGCTCTCAAGAAATATGGGCCTAGCCGTCTGTCTGCAACCGGGCCGTGCTTTGCACCTGTCCGTGTGTACTCCTGTTTGACACTTCTCAAAATAAACCTTGCAGTGCTGATGGTAAATAGTGTAGAGGCTTTTCAGCCTGCTGTGGAATCTGTCTTTACAGCCCGATGATAAATTAGGAATGAGAGTGCTGCAGCAGACATAGGCTGTGTTTCCAACCTAAATGTCTTCGTAGATATTATAGAGTGCAGCCGGTCTGGGACAGATAAATTAAGAGATTCCTTCTTTGTGTTTGTGGTCTCCTCGGCATCACCTCTTCACATATGGCATCTCTCCATGCTAGCAAAGTCCTGTGTGATAATCCATTTCTCCTTTAGCTCTTATTAATTCTGCAGTAACTCAGTGCCTGGCTAAAAAGAGTCTGCCTGGGCTTTCATAGCGGCATAGAAACATTGGCATTAAATGAAATCCTCTGTTAGCAATACGGTCTCAGGTGGAGATGGGGCCTGGCTGATCTGCTACCACAGGTCTAGTTCCTGAAGTAGAAATGGAAGGCTAATTCCTAAAATGCTCTTGCAGAGCGGTGGTACACGTGCTCTGTGTGGGGCGTAAACCCAGCATTTCAATCTGCCTTTGGTTCCCAATACGTTGTGCAGAATCTCAAAGGAGAGCAAAGGAGTTTGCTAATAACCATTTAATATGAACACGAATAGTTTTGTAACATGGTGAAAGCCAGATAGCTTGAAACTATTCTCATTATCAGCCTTTCTCTACAAATGTAAGTCACCTTCATCCCTCTCGTGGAACAGCGTACAGCTAATTCAGTGTACTGACTGCTCTGGAAAGAATTGGGGCAGCCTGTAGTTTGCGATTTTTTTTGTTTTAGGGTGTTTTGTTGGACAACTGCTTTGTTGACCTAAAGATGATAAATATAGGCTCGGTCTCCCCGTTTGGGGGAATGGGAGAGTTTCTGATGACTTGGGGACAAGATTATATCCTGCATTTGCCCCTTCTCTCCCTTCCCTTTTCATTTCACGAGGGCTGATAGGGAGTGTCGGGGGATTTTTTATTGTGCGTCTGTGTGGGTTTTTTTCCCTGGGCAGTGTATGATCTAAACGGTGCCTTTGAGCTACATAGAACTGGGTCTGTTATTTGGTACAGCACTCTGTGGCAAATAGCAAAGCTCGGTGCAGCAGCTGAGCTCCCAGCTCTGGAGACTATGCTACATTGGCTCCTGAGAATTAAATAAAGCAGCCATAGGCCAAAAGCTGACACAGGAGTTCTCTGAAAACTATTTGTGGCTAGTCTCTCCAGAAAACCCCAATCATTGACTTTCACAATAACATGACCTGCTTCGACAGCCGTGAGAAATCAGACTGGCAGTCTTGGCCGTGCTTGGAATCTGATTACAGTCTCCAAAGAACAGTACAGGAAAAAGGGGATGCACTAAAACCCGAGATGCTGCTTTTGGGAGGAGTTGGAGTGAAACATTAGTTTCCTTGGCAATTTCAGGCAGTAAAAGCTTGTCACTGTAAAAACTTGCCTTGGAGCCAACTAGCCTTTCCTTGCATCTCATCAAAGAACGTGCTGCCAATTTCAGCAGCAGTTGGCATAATGTCTTAGGCATCCTGCAAGCTCAGCAGCTTGTGGAGAGGTGTATGCAATCACATAAGTTAAGTGCTGTAGTAGTAGTTCCCCCACCTCCTGCTCCTCGTTGGAGAGACCCCGTTGGAGGTTTGAGGCTTCTCTGTCCTGCTTTTGCGTCAGGGAGGTGTAGGTGTTGTGGAGGACATTAGGTTGTCCCTACTGATACTGGAAAACTGGCGTGCTCCTAACTTGCTATGGTGTTAGGTCTGAGTATCTTGCAACAGGCTCTTCTGTTATTGATCTGATCTATTTATAAAAAACGCTTCAGATCAAAACAGTTTATGCAGAGCAGCCGCCTACTGTTAATTGATATTCTTCTCTTGAGCCTATGCTAGTTTCAGCCTAGAAATGGGTGAGTGATGTTCTGGTACAAAGGCTGGTGTAGTTCTTTGCTCCTCCCTTGCCCTGGGATTTATTGTTTCTGGGCTCGTGCCAGCTACGGGACAGCAGCTCATTACAGAGCCGTGCTGGGTGACCTTGAAATTCTCATTCCCGAGGCACTTGCTGATGCGTCTGGTTTCAAAAGAATGGGCGATGCTGACGGTGCGGTTGAAAGCGTTCCCTGCGCGCTGGCTCTCCACAGAGAGGGGATGTGCGTTTCCGCCACGGGGGTCACGCTGAGGCGGTGGTGACCCGGGGTGACATTTGCAGAAAGGAACTGCGCGCTCACAGTTTCTGTTACGTGTTGCCTCGGACCTTCTCTAACAGCAGTACTTTAACAGTATGGTATTTCTGGATTTACACTCCAGCCTGGGTTTGGTGAGTCTTGTCTGCTCCTCTCATTGCCACCTCATTTCCCCTCATTAACAGAACCCCCCTAATCACTTGTCACTGTAGCATAGCTATGAGCTCCCCTTCTGACACAACAGCATGAAGACAGATTAATAATCAGCGGTCCATGCGGTTAAACGCGCTAGCTGTGGCAGCTCTGCAAAGAGTAGGTAACCCTTCCGAAACGTCGCTGGGGGCTGACTAACGGTCCCTATCTTGCTCTTTTGGTGCAGGTTCTGGCATGACCGAGTTGGATGGGCTGATTGGTGCTGAAGAAAAAGTGATTAACAGCAAGAACAAAGTGGATGAAAATGTGGTGAGCCCTCCACCTTTATTTTGTAAAGCAAAGCCTGCCGTGGACGCTAATTAATAGCGGTGGCTTATTTCCATGTCTCCTTCCTGCTTACAGAATGTCAGTGTATTCATTATCCATATGGTGTGGGGGAGTCAGTTTTCTGACTATTGTAGGCTCTTAATACTGATTAGCATCAGAAGGGTGGGAGGGTGAGGGAAGGAGAGAGATCTAGATCTTTGGCATTCGGAGCTGGAGAAGCATCTGATTTACTAACTGCTTTCCCAAAGCAGAGACCCTTTGATACGCCTTTATTTTAGCTAGGTAGCTTGCTGTCTGAATACGCGGAATGCTGGTGTGTTCCATCTGTCTTCCCACCTATTTTTCATGGCAGGAAAGGCCTTGCCGCCTTCTGAAGGGGAGTGACCCTGTAGGTATTAGCTCTGTCTGCAGTGTAAAGAATTCACTAGGTCAGAGTGGCAGACGAGTTGCCTCAGTTCCCTGGGGTAAAAAAAAAAAAAAACAAAAAACGACCACTTCTGAGAGTTCCCTTTTAAAATTGTTTTAAAGCCACTGGTTAGATCTGACACAAGAAGAATGCTGTGTCCCAGGCAAGTGCCTAGTTTTTAAACTGAGTCTTTAGTTTGAGGTAGTCTGACCGTCCAAATGGTTGCGGCACTAACTCAAGTGGCTTTAAAAGTCGGAGAACATCTCACGCTGTTGAGAGCAGGGGAAGGATGGTAGGTGGTTCTGAGCCTTTGCTAGTGTTCATTAAAGGTGTCTTGTCTGCCTTCATATTCCTTCTCCCACCTGTTTTGTGTGGCTCCTTTCATAAAACGCTTCTGTGACTGTTTTCAGGTAATTGATGAAACCCTCGATGTGAAGGAAATGATTTTCAACGCGGAGCGTGTCGGTGGACTGGTGGACGAGCCGGTATGTATGCGTCTATCAAGTCTAGCCCAGTGATCAGCGAATTCCTAAAGCTGGATTCTGGTCCCTGTATGTTTCTGAATTCCAGGGGTTTGGTGCCTCGACACTGCTCCGAGAACTCACACAGAGTACAATGCAGTGCAGCGTTTCTGCGTAAAGATGTAAACAGTAAACGCGCGTAGATGCAATCCTGACTCTTTAGTTGCGAAAGAGTTTAGTGGGATAGGAAAGCGGTGTGGGTCAGTGCCTTCCAGAGTGCTGAAGTGGGGAAACAATTTTGTGTTCGTTATCCTTGTGGTAAAATATTTGTTTAGAAGTGAAACATTTACACTGTCTAGTGTAATCAGTCATGTCTTGATACCACAGACGGCTGAAGACCTTATCGGTGGCCGCCTTTTAGGTTTGCATTTTGCAGTGCATCTCCCGCATCGCTCTTCCTCTACCCGCTCCGTTGTTTTCTTCCCTTCAGGATAATGACAACTCCCTTCGCGACGACTTCAGTTTCAGCAGCAGCGCCCTTATTGGTCTGTTGGTGATCGCTGTTGCCATAGCTACCGTTATAGTCATCAGCTTGGTGATGCTGAGGAAGAGGCAGTATGGGACCATCAGCCATGGAATTGTGGAGGTGAGAAACAACTCCTGCTCCATAACCGAGGATGAAAATAGTCAGCGTTGAATCACATGTTGTGTGTAGGGGGCGAAGATGGCAGTAGCTGCCAAGCCATCAGCTGCTCTGCTCCTAGCTAGATGGGACTTAACTCTGTAGCTGCTGACATCTTCATCGCTTATTTATTAGTATGCAGGTATCAGTCATCGGCGTGCCATGCTGGGACCTGTCACTTCACAGTGGTATTCGCTTGTCACCAGGAATTCAATTAGGCTTCCCTGTCTGGCTCAGGATAGGATTTAGCAGTAAATGAGCTTTTCGGGCGATATCTTTAGCAGGGGAGTAAGTCAGTCAATCTAAAGTAATTTGTCCTCCCAACTAATGTAACAACTATTAAGACAGTGCGATCGGCTGAACGCTGAGAAGCGTCTCCTTCTTCTTCCTTCTGCCTCCAATGTGCTCATTTCTAATGACAGCTTAATGGAGTCTGCAGAAAGCTGCTTTTCCCCTTTGCCCAACCCATGTGTGAAATTGTAACGACCTCCTTAATGAGAGAAGTGGGTCCCAAATTTGTAACGTTAGCTAACTTATTAGAGATTTAGCCTGGAGAAGAGAAGGCTCCAGGGAGACCCTAGAGGTCTGTCCACTGCCTAAAGAGGCTCCAGGAAAGCTGGGGAGGGGCTCTTGATCAGGGAGTGCAGCCATAGGTTGAGGGGGAACGGTATTCAGCTGAAAGAGAGGAGATTTAGAGTAGATATTAGGAAGAAATTCTTTCCTGTGAGGGTGGTGAGGCACTGGCGCAGGTTGCCCCGAGCAGCTGTGGCTGCCCCGTCCCTGGAGGTGTTCGAGGCCAGGTTGGACGGGGCTTGGAGCAACCTGGGCTGGGGGGAGGTGGCCCTGCCCGGGGCAGGGGGGTGGAACGAGATGGTCTTTAAGGTCCCTTCCCGCCTAAACCGTTCTATGATGTATAGAGAACATCCCCAAGAGGCGTGGGCAGGCAGGAGGCGTTAGCACCCCAGTGAGGAACTCTGTTAAGCAAATTATTTTTTGTGGCCGATGTTTTTTTCCTGTTTGCTGCTTGCCACGGTATTTATCCCACGTTTGTCTGTCAGCTCTCGTTCCTATGAAATAAGGCTTGCAAGTACCTCCTTTGACCAGTAACTGTCCGGTCTTTCTAAAGGTCGACCCGATGCTTACTCCAGAAGAGCGGCATCTGAGCAAGATGCAAAACCACGGCTACGAGAACCCCACTTACAAATACCTGGAGCAGATGCAGATATAAAAGCGATGAAGATACAACAGCCCTGACTGGGAAAGGCGCAGGGCGGAGGGCCAAAGTGGTCCAGCGTTTTGGATCAACTACTGACCAACAGTTGCTTTGAGAGGACTTCATCTTACATTCAGAACTCCTGGATCATTAAGACTATAATTACTACTGTAGAGTTGCAATTTCCATTCTTTTAAATGGGTGAAGAAATGATAATATAACAATATGATATATAAATCTCCTTAAATGGGAAAAATGGATCTATTGCAGATATTTGACTGAGATGTAGTTTTCTTTTTTTTTTTTTTAATAATCTGAAAAATACCAGTTCTGTTGTACTGTTGTCTGATACAAGCTCTATATATATAAAATGGAAAATGTTGATTTTATTTCTGATAGACCACCTGTATATTGAGGGTCGTTTGTACCAGCCCGCCTTGTAAAAAGGAGACAGTTGTGGCTCTTCAGTCATTTTGGCTTTTATATATAAAGCAGTATTCTTTTTTCCTTTTTTTTTTTTTTTTTTTTTTTTTAAGTGAACTTCACTGGGAGTTGCAAAGAGATTAATTTAGGTTTAGCATCTATGACAGCATAAGCAAGGAAGCAGTTGGGAATGGTAACTAACAAAAATCCTTATAACAAGAAAAAAAAAAAGAAAAATAAAAGAAAAAAAAAAAAGAAAAAAAGCCCCATCCTCATCTGCCAGTGACGTGCACCCTGCTGCTTAGCAGTTTGGGCTCTAGGAATCAAGACTCCCTGGAGGCAAGGAGTTAAAAGGCTTCTAGCATCTCTGTTTATAGTTATTCTAGTGGAATGTTAGAACATGGTTTGTGCATACTGGGGTCTGCACATTCCCCTTCCAGATTCAGTTCTGCTCTAGAGTTGGAAGTTCCCGGTATTGAATTTAAATCCTCCGTTCTGAACCAGTTTCCTTCAGTACTCACCTGGCATTAACAGCCCCCTCTTGCTACTACTTTCTAATTTCCCCCAGCTCTCCTGCCTCACCAACGTGGTAAGTAGTTAAGAGACGCAGGTTTTTGAACCCTCGCGTCTCTTTCGATGATGTTGGGCCATGGGCACGGCTTTGGGTGTTTGCCCGGAATTGACAATTCACCGCAATAATCAATACCTTGGGAGCTGATGAACGTGGAGTTCACTTTAACTGGGGTTAAGAGAGGGGTAAGTTGGGGAAGGGATACTGCCTGCTTTAAGGGAAATTGGATGCGTAGGCCCTGAGAAGAACAACAGGGGTATTGTTCCACTCGCCATCATGTCTTTGTAATGCTTGTATAGTTGGTGTTAATGCTCACGGCTTTTTTAAATCTGGAGGTTCTGGTAACCTGTGGTGTATTTTTTCTATTTTTCCTGTGACTTTATTTTTTCTTCCCCCTTCCGTGTCTCTTCCCACTATGCACAGATTTACCTGCAAACTCCTTAGTGTGGTCTGTGGGGAATGTACAAAGTTTAAACACATCAATAAACACTTTAACTTCCAGATGGTTTCTTCTCTTTATTCACGGCTTTGCTTGAATTTCTCCTCCCACCGTGTGCTCGCCAAACCTGCAGAGACCTTTCCCCACCTTTTTGTCCACCTTCGCTTCGGCGAGAAGGAACGTGGAACTTGCAGATCCTGCTGACCTTTGCGGAGAGGAGAAGGCGCGATACAAAACCGAGGCTGGGACTCCTGAATAGCATGACATCCTCACGCTGCAGCCGTTAGACGCTGGCGCGCAGGTCAGTTAGAGCGGTGGCTGCTGTTTGTCATCTGGCTGGCTGTAGAAGATATCACGAATGGTTTTGCGGCAGTAAAAATGCCGGAACCGCTCCCCGGATGAAGGCGGCCGCTGGCACGGCTTCTCGGAGCGAGCAGAGCCAAAGCGCTCTGCCAAAGCAAGCTGTTCCTGTCGCTCGGCCGTCCACCTGCACTCCCAGCGAGCTGTAGGAACTGCTCCAGGTAGTGGGGAGCTGCGTTTGGCTAGCACGGTGATGGGGCCGGCTTTGCGCTCGGGGCCTGTATTGCCCGCGTGTCTCAGAAATAGGGTTGGACAGGAGAAGGGGGGCTGCAGGAAGCGTTCAAATTCATAGATAAGACGGCATAGAAGAAGACGAGCTTCAAACAGTGACAATTTCCTCGGACGCTTCCTGTGGTGGATGACCGGATCTGAAATACGTTGAACGGAGACGTAAAGAGCCCGGGGCAGTAATTGGCTAACTGGTGTTTTTTGTATCACTTCTACTCATTTTGTTTTACAAAGGGAAATAACTCAACTGTTTGGTGTAACTTTCTCTTGCAGAACATGTAAATCTAACATTGTGTAAGGCTCCCAGTTGTCTCTGCTCCCGTATGGCATTCCTCTTCTATTTGCCTCCTTTGAAGTGTGACCTCGAACGCAAATTCCTCCTCTCTCGTGTCTCGGTGAAGTGACCGAAGAGTCATTGCCATTTGAACGCTGTTTTAGGAGGCCAAGAGACAGAATTAATCTTCCTTCGCGTTGATCTGAGCAGTTCCCAGTAGGTCTGAACGAAGAGGGGGAGCGGAGGTAGGAGGAAACCCAAAGGCTTAGCGATTTTGAAGAGGAAACAATCGTGCGTCCTCTTTCTCCTTAATCGTGGGCTCCTCGGTTCCACTGGAACTTCCATGTTCTGGTTAAATTATTCAGACTCTGCAGGAGAGAACAGATGCTGTCCTAGAAAATGCCGTCTGTTGGCTTGTCACAACTACTTGGGAAAGAGTTTTGATTTTAAACTGTAAATTTAATTCCAATGATGCCAGAGCATATCTCCAGTCCAAAGCTGTGTCTTGAACTGCACCCTCAGGTAGGGTGACCTGAAAGAGAAACAGATTACAGAGGCTGTGGATTGAATTCCAGAATTGAATTTGGGTATTAGATTTTTCCTTCGATAAATTCTATTAGTCCAACCAAATAAATACGTCAGGCTGGAATCAAAGTCTATTAGTTACATGCTTTGGCGCAGACTGCCAAGTGCTCAGGATCGATTCTTTATGATGGATTTTAACCGCAGCTTCTGAAAAGTCATGTTTAAAAGTATTGGCCTGATGACGGGTGCTAAGACACGTCCCAGACGTTACTGGTATGAGCCGTGCAAATGAAGGGCCGGTGTCCCAGCAGAGGCCACGGGGCAGTTGGGGGAAGCGTCAAAAGTGTCGTTGTGATAAGACACTTAAAATTAGATGGTCTGAAGCACTGTGGTGTAGTAAAAGACTTGCAGAGTGTCGCAGAGAGCTGCATTTCGGAAGAAAACTGTGATTTTTAAAAAAATAGTAGTCCCCCGCTTACCTTTGAAGAGGAGCGGTGTAGTTGTCGGTTAAGGCAGAAGGATTTTTGAGAGAGGGGCCTCTGGGAAGTGGGAGCGCTGAGCGGAGGGGGAAGCGCCGGCTCGGTTTGTCTCCTCCTTTCTTACCATAAAGCTGTGTGTGAATCCCGCTTCTCCGAGGGTGCGGTGGGGTAACGTACGACGAAACCCTTCTGCGCGCAGTGCTGAGTGGATGTAGCGTGGGCGGATTTACTTCACGCACCTCCCTTGTCTTTTGCGTGGAAAGCGGCACGGGGCATCCTTAACCCGTGCCAGCTGGCGCTTGGATGCCGCTCTCCCCAAATTCACCCTTTGCTGCCAGCGGGCACTGGTGGCCGCGCTGCAGGTGCGGTGAGAAGGCTCTGCTGAGGGCAGCGCTTAGCAGAGACGAGGCGGTAACGCGCGTATATGTGATTCTGCAGGAAAGAGCATGTGAAACCGCAAGAGTTTCGCTGTATTTCCCACGGTGACCTGTGGGGAGCTTGTGCTTTGTCGCAGGAGCGCTTAGCCTCTGGCCTGTCGCCTCTTCGGGATGGTTTGTACCCTGTTTTATTTCAAGCGGCTCGCCTTTCCCGAGAGCAATTTGAGAATAGGCGGCGGGCTGAACCGAGTCGGTTGTTAAATAGCATCAGCTGCCCTCTGGATGGCGTCTGGGAGGTTCTCCGTGCCGGTCACCGGACAAACGCGGTGCTCCGGAGCATTTGGGCTGAAAGCGATGGGAAAAGCTGGGTCCCATCTCCCCAAAAGGGGACATGGGGTGTGTCAAGGCCCCGCGTGGCAGAGGTAAAGAGGGGGCGGTGATGGAGTCTCAAGCTTCATATCCTCTTCTAGAATTGCTGGAACAACCTGGGGATATTCCTGTTTTCCGGAGGCTTCCTCACCCTCCTTCCTTACAGCTCCGTGGAGCTGTGGGTCCTACAGCCCGGCCGTGTGTGCGGTGGGAAGGTACGTGATTTAGCAGGGTTTTCTGCTGGCCGTCCCTTAGACTTCCCCCAATGGTCCCTTTGATCTCTGGAAGGGAGAGCAGAAGGGGCTGGGGGAGGCAGTTTTACCGGTGAGTTTTCCTCCTGGCATCCTCTAATGCCCTGCGGTCCCCACGGCAACGCGAGCTGGTCCAAATCCTTCCTCGGAGCGTGGGACGCCGGCCGCTCCAGAGGCAGAAACCTCCCGAGGCCGGGAGCTTCTCACCGTGCTTTCATGCGAGAGCACGAATTCCCTCAGAAGGCAGCCTCAGCCCTTCCTCCTCCTCACCTGCCCCCCGCAAAACCCTTCCGTGGCGGGGAGCCCGTCCATCCTCTGGCTGGGGATGGCGTGGGTGTGCCCCACGGATCACCCCCGAGTCCACATGGCTTTTCTCCACCCCACTGCGTAGCAATCGTAGTTTGCTCTTTGCTTTGAACCTTCTGCTCACACCAGCTGTGTGTTTTCTTCCGGGTTTCTGTGCTGGGAGAGCGGAGAAGGATGCGATTCCCCCCGGGACGGCGGAGGCTGCCTTTGATGCCAACCTGGTGACTTCTAAGACTGCAGCGCGCCGTCGGCTTTACCAGGAGCTGCGGGGCTTCTTCCCTCCGAGGAAGTAGAAGGCGCATTTCCTGCGAGAAAGGAAGCTCTTTGTTACGAGGATGAAAGGTACTTTACATAGCATATAAGCCGCGGTCACTTTAGGAATTCGTGTGTAGCTGTAAAGCTGATGAGAGGCGTCTCTGGTGCCAAAACCTTGAGAAGGTCCACGTTAGCCAAACTTGCTGGCAATGTAGATGAGGAGTAGGGAAGGTGTCATTGTGACTGCGTTAGATTGAATATCCCTTCTGGGTTGGATCGTAGCAATTGTTTAGTGCGTCCTCCTGCAAGGTCTCTGAGGTTGCTGGGTCTGTCCAGCAACGGCAAGCTCGAAATGTAGGAAAATTCTGGTCTGTCGGATGGTGCCAGGGTGGATTAAGTAATTATTATATTTTTTTTTGGAGCTGAAAGCGCATCTGCTTCAGAGAAAACACCTGCAGGGAGAAAGTGGTAGAAAGTAGACATTGGCTTAATTTTGAGATGTTCAAGTCTTCTCTACTTTTATAGACTATAATCCGTAAGGGATGCGGGACTGGATTGAGTCTGTCCAGCAACGCACTACTTCACTGGTATATTTGAAATATCTTAATGAAGACAGACAGAAGCTCCTGTTCTCTGAGCCGGAGGAGGAAGGGAGGGAACGATTGATTCCCTGGGTGGCTGCTCTGCCTTTGTGCTCCCTGAGGAGCACCCGGAGACCTGCAACTCCTCCTCTGGAGCAGGGCTTGGTGCCCCCAGGACGTGCCTTTGAACACCTAGCGAAGTTACATGGTGGGCTGCTTGTGTTTGCGGGCTGTGTTTGGGAGGGGGGAGTTGTTTTTCGGTGTGTTTACCGGGACCTCCGGTTTCTGCAGCGGAGGAGACTGGCCCAAGAACAAAGGGGAGCCGATTCTCTGGGGGCTGGCACCGCGTAATCAAATGCAAGGTGAGCAATAATCATTTTCTCCAGCGTGGCACGGTTTGGCAGGGAATGATCCTGCAGCTGGTGCAGATATATAGATTGGAAGGGCCAACTCCAAAGTCAGATCAGGTCGCTGGACATAATGCCGCCTTCTCCTGCAGCGGCTCCCCTTCCCCTCTCCATGGGTTTTGGGGCACAAAAAAAACTATGTGAATAATTATATGAGGTCAGTAAAGGTGAATTCGTACTCCACCCTAACAGGAAAAAGGCATCCTTTTTTCCTCCACGAGGCAAATGTACTTTTTTGTGTGTGGCTGCCTTTCTGTTTGGTATCTGTTCTTTTGATGGAACGGGATAATCTGCTTTACAGGCTTCGAGATTTTGTCTTATCCTGTGAAGAAGCGCAGATGTGGACTCTCAGCAGGTGACACTCCTCCTCGCGCAGCGTCTTTGGAGAAGGGCTCGTTGCCGCGTGAGTACCCGCATGCTGGAACAGAAACAAACTGCAGGCAAAAGCGATGATCTGGCTGTTCTTTGCTGGGATACCTTTACGGTGCTTTGTGGTTTTTCTGGGCTGAATTTGGTTTTGAGCACTTGCTGGTGAAGCAAAGGGCTGGAGCTCAGTCCAGCTGCCGAGAATGAGAGCCAGACTGGGACGGTCCCAGGGCGCCATTTGGGCCGAGCTCTCGGGTCTCACAGCTATTCCGCTGTGTATTTTGTATATTGTGTGCCCTCTGCTCATAATTCAGGGAGATTTTTTTTTTCTTGCTGCTGTCTCCTTGTTCTCAAAGGTGAATACCAAGAACAGCGGAGAGGACGTTACTGCACTACCACTACGAGATGAGGCATCCTTCATTTTTCCAGATGATGCATGAAGAACTACAAGCTGAAGATGAGAAAAGCGCCTGTATTTTACATCCAGGCCTATTTGTTTGAGTTTATTTGTAAAAAGAGAGCACGCTTGAATTGTCTACAACCTAAACTCATTAGTGGTGTTGCATCTTCCCCAGCAGAGCAGCGCTGCAAGTCGGCTATCGCACGCTCTTGGCTTAGGCGGTGCATTTTTTCCTGTCGGTTCATATTTTTACAAGGGACTTAAATATTGGCTTATTTTTGAGGCGTTCAAGTCTTCTCTACTTTTATAGACTACATAATCAGTAAGGGATGCGGGACTGGATTGAGTCCATGCAGCAACGCACTACTTAGCAGCGGGGGAACCTGCTCCACAGTAACGTTTGAAATATCTTTATGAAGACAGAAGCTTCAGCTCGGAATTTATGTTTGGGTTTTTTTTTTCAATGAAGGACTTAGGCTTTTTTCTTCACTTGAATGAGATGTTAGTATTCTGTGTTGTGTTATTACATGTCCATGGCTGCTTAGAGGACAGGAACATGCCAAGCTCCTGTCAGTGTAGTATTGTTGCTTGTACTGAAATGGCAGTAGCAAGTCCTCTTTGTTATGTACTTTATAGATGATGCTGAATAAAAAAATGCAGGACTTAGCCTCTTTTTTGGGGGGGGGGTGGCGGCTTTTTTTTTTTTTCCTTGTAAAAACTCTAAGGGGGGGGGGGGCTGCAATTTTCCTTTCTACAGTAGTAAACGTCAGGCCGGAACCTATCTCGTGCGTTTGGGCTAGAGCCAAGGTAAGGAGGGGGGAGGAGGGGTAACTTAAGGAGTTAGTTTGGTTTTATTATTTTGGTGTTGTGGTTTTATTATTTTTTGTGTTGTTTATTATTACTATTTTATTTTTACTTTAACTTCTAATAATTATTACCATCACAAGCCTAAAATAAAGCATGTTGAACTTGAACAGACTTAGAGAGATGATTGTTCGCAGAGAGGTGTGTGCCTTCATCTGCATCCATACATCACTCTTAACTGGAACTGGACCAAGATAAAAGATGTCAGGCACATGGGATAAAGCATCTTTCATTGTGAAGCTTCTCCACTTCCACCTGTTGAATCACAACAAGAGAAAGCATGCATATATAAAACATAACACATAACACGTATATATAAAACATAAAACACTGAATAAAAGCTTTCTGTCAAAACAAGACCAGGCACAGATGCTCAGTCTTCACCCCCAGAGAGCAGCACACCAGCTCTACACTCATCTCCGTACATCCATCGTGGGCTGACATCAGTACAGGCTCCGACACCGTGCTTAAGCCTGGTCCAAAACGTAAACTAGTTTCTACATAAAAAGCATCAAGTCATACATGACTCACAAAAGTCCCAGCCTCTGAGCTCAAGTGATAATTAATCAATTAGTTTATGAAGTAAACTGCTCCAGCTGTGGCTCCAGGAACTAAGCTGTAAGGTGCATCTCCAGTCTTCTGTCTTGGTGCCAGTTAAATTTGAGTCTTACCTGTGCTTTGCAGAACAATATCAGCAAGGCTTCAACTGTAGAAATACACACACAATAACATCATTTTCCTTCAGTCACTAAAATAAAACAGCAGCTGAGCCTTTTCCATCCTTCTTCTGTGGATCCTCTCAGCCATACAGGGTAGACGCACAACTTTAGGCCACCACCTCTTCGCTGGCTGCAGCTTCCAAAGGATTCTGTAACAAAAAGTTTTGGTGCAGTGTAAATTTAAAGCAGAACTACAATGCGCAATGACAGCACAAAGCAAAAACTTTCACCCCCAAAGAACTTAAACACACCATTACTGGCCCTGTGTAGAACACTAAAAGATCTAAGACAAATATTTTGATTTTCAAGATAAACTAAATCAGTTTCATTCCATTGCGATTTTAAGAATAAAACTTCCTATTTAGGTGACACTGCTGGGTCCCAAGCTCTAATTCAGACCCGGACATCTCCTTCAAGCCCTTCAGTTGAGCCGTGCCACGGCTTGTCCGGGTACCTCTTCCAGGCAAATTCGAGACCTGGGTGGGGGTTTGTCCCTTGGGTTGCAAATAGAGTCTCCCAATGGGGAGGAAACAGAGCTGCACGTGTCCATCAGCTGCCACTAGCCCACAGGGAAAAAAAAAACCAACAACCAAAACCCCAACAAAGCAGACCTTTTTTCCACCCTGGCATCTCAGGGACAGTACTCACCAGGTGATGGAGCAGCCAGGTCGCCAAAAAAAGATGTATCACAAATATGCTGCAAATCAAATAAAAACAGTGGGTTATCTAATAGGTTCACAATTAAAACCATCTTTCTACTAAGCTCATGCAACAAAGCGGGTACTACAGATGTTTCATTTTCCAACAGTATCACCCTCAGACTAGAGAAACGAGGGGCAGTGACAGTCACCAGGGGAGGAAAGCCTGCAGGTAAGAAGCAACTGCTGTTCTTTCATCATCGCAGCACCAGTTATGGAGCTTAACTTACAAAAACTATTCCACTTTTTGATAGAGTATCAATGGCTTGAGCTGTGTTTCCAAGCAGCACTGGCAGCACATCGTTTAATCCAGAATCCAGAATCCCGTGCCCTTGGCCGAATATCGCTACACGTGATTATTTCTATCCAGCACATGCAATCAAACCAGATTCTAGACAAGCAAAGTCCTAACAACGATACTAACCACTTAGAACAACCTTTCTTTATATTTATACCCAACCTCTCGCCCAAGCCAGGAGCTGTAGGGACACACCTGACCGCTGCTGCGGTCGGGGACTCCGAGGACAACCGCGGGTCTGCTTGGCATAACGAGGACAAAAGGTTTACCGCCTTTTAGCAGTTGCACGCAAGATGTTTTCAAACTTCTTTAAGGAAAACAGTAGGACAGGTAATTACAAACTCATTGGACACCGCTGTACGGAAACATCGGAAGCGCTGAGCACTTACCAGCACTACTGGTGTGTGCATCTGTTCCCCGGCTGCCTGCTGTGTTTCATTGCCTTCATCTTTACAGCATCAACGCACCAACTGCGGAGCGGTAGTTGGGGAAAGCTGGAGGGGCTCCGACTCGCTGATGTTCCTCCTACACCTTTCCACCTGCTGCTGAGCTCTACTGGGGAGTGACAAGGGCACGGACTTACCTGGAGCCACCGAGGAAAACGGCCTTCTCTCAGCAAGATGTTGACCTGGGAACTTCGTGGGTGACCAGCAACGCTGTACTGGTCCACTGTCAATGGTGCTCTCGTTGAACTTCAGAGCCAGCACAAGCTGGCCATTCAGCACTACTAGGTAGCCCAAGACCAGTCTTGACAGGTAGACACAATGCATGAACATCACCATGTCCTGTAAGGCAAAAAGGTATTACTAACCTTATGTATAAGATTGTAAGTATATAGATTGCAATTGTTTAGGGGTTTTTTAGTATATTTTAAATACCTCCACTATACCCAGGGGGTTTGGCTCACCTAAAGCTGCCGAGGTTTCTATGTTTGGCAAAGCAGCTGCTCTTATCTGAAGTACCAAGCGCATTACACCTTGCCTGTTCGCTGAACAACCATAAATCTACAGGGCTGCTGTTTGATACCAAAGGCTGCCCTACAAACACGGCAATTTGTTTTATGAAGCACATCGGCCCACTTGTTTGGGTTTTTTTTGTTTTATTCCCCCGTCCAGAAATAGAGTGGCTCCTATCTATTTTCCAAGCAGTGATGGAAAAAAAAAAAAAAAAAAAGAAAAACCCAAACAAAAAACAAACACCAGACCCACAACTACCAAAAATTCATATACCTGTCCGTGTGTCAGGCAAGATGCGAGTGACCTGAGCAGGTTAGACCCCACAGATGATATACCAAGGGAAAAATCAAACATTATTTCAATAACACCACCTTAATGCAAGCGTCACTGGGTCCCCTAAAATGCATGATTTACGAGCAGCACGTTACAAACACACGCATTCAGCACAGCGTTTGCTGGTCTGAAATCCCACGAATTTTAGAGCACATATGTTAACAAGTAACAAGTCGTTTATCGTCTCTACCGCATTGTATTATTCCTGCTGAAACCTAAAACTACACAACAGCAGAGCACCGAGCAGCAAAGAGCAGCCTCCTCACCACCTTCTCCACAACCACTTCATGGCCACCATCCTGACACAGCCCAAGGCGCTGGATGACTGATGAGCGTGCACCAGCCAGGAATTCAACCCACCGCGGCGCTAAACACCCAGGGAAATGCTGAAGCACTCACATCAGTACGGGACCCTTTCCCTAAGTTTAACACGCTCCGTCTCTTACCAAGCACACCATCAGCAGACGAACGCCCCAGCAGCCTCACCAGAAAAAAAACACTATCCCAGCCATAGCTGGAAAACATTGCCCTCCTCTATGCTTCGGTTTCCTGTGAAAGCTTGCACCCTCTTCTGGGTATCAAGCCTTGGAACAGGCTGCCCAGGGAAGTGGTGGAGTCATCATCCCTGGGGGTATTTCAAAGCCAGGTAGATGTGGTGGTGAGGGACACGGTTTAGCGGCAACTTGGCAGTGCTGGGTGACCGGTTGGGCTTGATGATCTTAAAGGTCTCTTCCAACCAAAATGATTCTATTATTCTTTATTCAGCCAAATACTCAGTTTGTTCATTAATGGAAGGAAGGATTTACACCTGCTCTGAACAGCTCTAATGCTATTAGCAAAGCAAATCTCCCACATCTTGACCCTCTGCCTATCCGAGGATAGATATCACGCTTCCCCCCGCCTGCCCCAGAGGCATCATCTGTACAGATTCACTGAACCCCAACCCCAAAGTTGCTTCTTCTTAAAATACCTCTTACCTGGCAGGAGATAAAGCCAGGAGCTGCGATGCCTCGTGCACATTGTTCCCGGGAGCCGGCGGGAAGGACAGGGTACATGAACACCTCTGGCTTCAGGTTTTCAATCTTGATCCATCCCGCTCTGGATCCTCTTCCATCTCTTAAGGCTGCTGCAATGAAAATCTAGACATGGGTGCTGTTTCAAGCAGTAATTGGGAGGGTGTGCTATCCCCAACCTGACCTTTATCTCCTGTAACCCTGTCCAAGCAACACCCACCCACGGTGGTCATCATGGCTGCACCTAGTCGTGATGGTGGCATCCTGCTCAACATGCTTTCAGGGAGACAGGTAACACCACAATAGCCCAGGGATAACCGGAGCAACGCGCCCACCTAACCACACCACCGGTACTGTGGTCGATACGCACACATGACTAGAAGTCAATCGTCTTACCCCCATGAATACTGACCAGCCCAAGAGCCTTTGGAGATCTCCTGCAGAGCAGCGGGCTGCATGCTGGGATCAGTGCCGAATTGGCACTGGCACAAGTTGCCCAGAGCAGCTGTGGCTGCCCCATCCCCAGAGGTGTTCAAGACCAGGTTGGACGGGGCTTGGAGCAACCTGGGCTGGGGGGAGGTGTCCCTGCCCACGGCAGGGGGGTGGAATGAGATGGTCTTTAAGGTCCCTTCCAACCCAAACCATTCTATGCTTCTATGATGTCCCCTCGGGTAGGGACACCTCTTAAGGTTATTCCTCGAGGTTAAGAGATTCCTCAACCAGGTCCTGGGTAAGTGGTTTCTGGCATGCTAAACTTTGAAATTCTTAGCTAAGTGATATAAAGGATCAATTGCGCATGTATCATCCTTTAGGCATAAGCCGTTGACCAAGTCTGGGACTAGGACTGGATCCAGCCACACTCCAGGCTCCTTTCTGAGAAGGAGTTGAAAAAGCCAGGGGGTCCTCTCTGAACCTCAACTCAACAGGAGGGTCTCCCTGACAGCTCTGTCTGGCCCTGTGCTCCATGCAGTAAATAACCAAGTGTGCCTTGCCATCAAATCTTGTCAAAACCCTGTCACATTTACTGTCAAACTTAGCCAAATCATTGTTTTGCATCAATAAACACATTGCTCCTTCCCTCTTAGGAGTGAAGTGCATCACTCCTTCCACAACAGTACTGCGGGAAACGCCCACCGGGCAAAACCATGCCCGTTCGGGGACGGACCTTCCCCAATCCAACATCGCTCCTTTGACCTGGCTGGGGTGTGCAAGCTGGAGGCTAGCCCGCCCCCGGCATTTGTCAGGGGTGACGATGGCCAAATATTGCCGTACCGCTTGCCACGAATCTTACTGACTGCTCCGGGACGGTTGTTTGCAGCTGAGGTCCGTGAGCAACCTCCAAATTCCGAAGGGCAGCCAGCAGAGGTAGGACCCAGCTATCGCATTACTAAAACTGCTGAACTGTTTGTTACCGGTTGCTGTTATCAAACGCAGCCTATCCCCGAGTTTTGGATGAGATTCGAGTTACAGATACTTATAGGGGATGCGTAAGCACGTACTGCTTACTATTGTTACTCAAATCGCTTGGGTTAATCGGCAAGAAATGCATTAAGATAAAAAAAAAAAGCACCCCCCAAAATTAAAAGTTCTGCAAGAGAAAGGTGACCTATAAAATCGAATTGTCCTCTGAATGGTAATTGCACTAAGTTTGGAAACTAAATTCACTAATTAAACTGAAACGGTAGATTTCAGTGGTGCTTAAAGTGCTAATTTCAACTCCTCTTTAAACTCTGAATCTCCAGCAAAGTCTCTCAGCAATAACAATACAAAGTTTGGCGTACAGATGCCGGGTACTCAGAGTCTACAAAGCACTTCAGCTCTTCCAGCAGCACCTTTCCAGATGGTCTCGAGAAGCTTCTCCTCCCTCCAGCGGCACCAAGAGGGTACCCCGAATCACACCATGCCTTCACCGGCCATTCTAAGCTTTCACGGCCGGTTCCTCCGGGCTAGAAGCCTGTCCCTGACATTCGCCAGCAGCAGAGGATTTGTGGAAAGGGGAAAACTTTCATCTCCCCCTTTCCGTGGTCCGCTTGCAGCCATTAAGTATTTGCCGTTAAAAACATCGATCTTAGCATTTCCGTACGCTGATAGGCCGAAAACAAAGATAAAATGTGGGTAAGTATTACCTGAGCTCCTGCAGTAGCGGTTGGTTAAACTTTAACAACTGGCTAATGTGTGGAGCAGCAGAGAGACGCGGCACCACCTTCTGGCCAAGGTGCTTCCAGGGATAGATCACAGCCCACCGGACATCCCAGGCTATGAAAAAAAGGTAAATCGGTGCTGGAATGGGACATCCGCAACGCTGCCGTCTCCCTGGGGACCAACAGCATGGACAGACCACAGGAGCTCCACAGGGAATCAACACTGTATCATCAGGGGAAGAGCATCAGTTGGGTTTGTGTATAATAACGAGGTCCCCGGTAATTAAACCCACCCAGGCACGTGTTGTCACCCCCCTGGTGGGGGCAGGGATGGCATCACAGCTCTGTGCTCCCATCCTATTTCAGGGCCGCCCGTGTCCATCCATAGCACGGTACCGGCATGGAGACCATCGGTTTTGGGTGGACAGCGCAGGCTTTGCCGGCCAATACCGCATTGCCTCCTCCGTGAGTTCTGCTGCCTTCCAGCTTCAATGGGAAAAAGTGCTTTGGGTTAAAGGCTCGTTACCAAGGAACTCGGTTCCACACGCAGGCTGGCTCGGAACCGCTCTACAAAGGCAATTACAGCCACAACAACCCATTACTTCTTTCTACTCTATTGACCCAACTATTAGTCATATCGCAGATATGGGGCACCTCTGTCACCTGAGTAGACGACAGGTAATTTTGCGGGCCCTGTTCAAAGAAACCCCCACGTGTTCGCTTTAGGCTCAGAGCGTGATCCAACAACGCTTGGTAAAACACGCAGCCAGGATGATCAGTGAGCGTTTGCTCTTATTTGCATTTATTCAAGGAAAGAACAAACATCCCCACTAAACACCTACATTTTCAGTAGCTAAAACCTCACTAAGAGGGGGATTCAGCATTTCTTAGATAACACCAGGACAAGAAAAAATAGGAAAAAAAAAAAAAAAAACACAACAAAAAACGGAACATGACTTGATCAAAGGAGAAAGAGATTTTTCCCCCCCCTTTCTTTTCAATCGAAGTGCAGTACATAGGGTTATAACCTATGCACTAAGCTTCCCGTTAATGGCAGCTAGTCTATAACAACTTGACCGAATGACCCGGCTCCTCGTCCCATGAGGATTATTAATAACCAGAGCACATCACCTCCACGGAGCACATTCGGAGCTCTCGCTCCGGCACGGGAGATCCGCATCAGCCCGAGTTAAAGGCAACGCTTCCCACCAGACCCTGCAGAAACCTCCGCTTGTGAGCGCTAGCCTGCTTTACGACCCCAAATAACAGCCCTCGGTGTATGGGTGCAAAAACCTGGCAGCCCAAAACGCAGCACTCGCCTTGGTTTCTTTGCTCCTCAAGGTCCTTTTCTTGACAGCCGCCAGCAGCACGAAGCGTTGCTCTCCTTCCAGCCCTGCTCCAAAGGGAGAAAATATAAAATAAAATAAAATATGAAGTGCTCACTCTTCCAGGGACCTCCCGTGGCACTGGGGATTGCAACTGCTTTGAGCCAGGGAGGATTTTTTTCTTTCCTCCCGACGCTTGCTTGAGTTTCTGGAGTTGTGCAGACCGGCAGTGATGCGTTTAGACTGAGCTGTCTCTGGTACGTCCGAGAGCAGTACAGCAAAGGCATTAGAAGATAATAACAACCCTGTTTGTGCTCCCCTGTTCAACTAGCCCAGCCCTTAGCGAAGGACACGGCACACATATTTAAAATGTTGATGATGAACTTTCTGATGGACTTGCTGTTCTTCCACTAATCCTGTTTAATGACATCTTTTAAAGTAGGTTTTGATCTTGATGGCAGGAAGCATCTCCCTGTGCTATTCTGCTGCAAACCAAATGAAAGGCCCAAAGGGGAAAAAAAAACCAAAACCAAACACACAGCCCTGGACACCAAGAAGGGACAGGTTTGTTTCTGACCAGCTCCAGGGAGGGAATAAAGCTGTCAGAGGAGAAGAAAAGCCATACCTGCTCCGAGATCGCCGCACAGCCCGGCTCTCGGAGACTCACCAGGAGCATCCGTACGCCCAGCCCGGACCGGCTGAAGCCACCACCTCGCTTCCAGGGCCTCTCCCTAAGCTGAACCCTGCCCGGCAAAAACACCCCATCTCCCAGGCATGCCAAAACCCGTTGCAAACAGGCTGCCTCGCCTATCCACATCATCCTGAGCTTCTGATGAAAAACATGCAAGAGAGCAGCTACGTGCCAGTGCTAACGGGGAAAAACCCCATCCCTGGCCATCAGCCCTTTCTCCAGGCAGGTTTGGCCACATTAAAGCCACACACATTCCCCTCCCTCTGATATTTCATCCCCCTCCCCAAACTGTTTTGAGGCCAGACATCACCTTAACCTTCAATCTCAAGGCATCGTATTGAAGAGATCCATCGAGGTGGTTTGTTGAAGTACTTTATTGGTGATCACGTATACTCTGTGCACATTAAGCTTTGTACAAAACACCCTCCAATTAACACCAGAGTGAGCAACAGCCACCAGGAGCTTCAAACGCTGGATTGGCTCCCTTCTGCAGGAGCAGAAGCGAAAATAACATTAAAAAAATAGCCAGATCGGCAACACCAGTTGGACTCCACCAGCAAACCAGTCCTGCAGTTCACAGCCCCAGATGCAGCATGGAAAATTAAAAACCTGCCTCTCAGACGAGCCCGGTTTGCTCTTGCTACCGCCAAAGGGATGCATGGGAAAGGCTTCGCATCTCCTGCCGCGTTCTGCCTTCAGGGTCCCGCCTCCCACTTCTGATGCTCCACCATCAAGTGCCAGCATAGTTTATCAAGACTAATTAAAAACTTCATCTCAAGAGCGCTAAGCCACAGCGGGAAAGATGTTTCCATGGCCTCATTTGTCATCCGAGGCGCTCTCCGGCAGCAGGGCGCCGCTGGAGCTCTTGTTGCCTTTGCGGATGCACATGCCGCAGTCCAGTTCCACGTCGATGTCCCCGAATTTCAGCTGGCAGGACTCGTTGCAGCTATGGGAGGGACAGTGACACTGGTCAGGAATCTGTGGGCAGCGAGAGCCATCAGCACACCCCCAACCCACTCAGGAAGGATGCGAAGGACGGTCTGCTCCGCGGTGGCACCAAACCCACCCTTTCCAGCCAAGCCATGGACTCATCCATGCTTGGACACCCGCTTTTCTTATCCCATGAGATGCCGGTGGCTGGGTTTCCCAGCATAGCATCGGGTCTAGGTGTTGCTCTTGACCATCCCAGCTCGTGCACGGTGCCGGGACCCCCCTCCCCCACGTACCAGCGAGATGCAGCAGAGTTTGCTGCCAAGACGGCGAGCGCGCCCGCGTAGTGCCAGCAGAAACACATGGTGAGGAACACGAAGTTGCTGCGGTCGGTCTGATCCCAGCCCGGTCCTCCCCACGGAGGGAAGAGCACGAACCCAATCTGGTCGCAGACACAAGAGATGTTATGCACCGGCACATGTCAGGTGTTAGCGCATCCCTCCTCTCTTTTCCTCCTGATTTTAGCCACGCTGCGGCAGCTGGCTATGGACTAGAGGCACGATAATCCCAAGTAACACCCGGACCATTGCCCCCAGCACCCCCAAGCACACTTGCCTCCCCACATTGACACGGGGGGGGATGTTTCAGGAGGAGAGGGATGCTCTGAGGACAAGCCTTAGGGCTCACAGCGCAGCCCAGCATCCCCAGAGAAAGCTGACGACCCAAAGGCTGCATTGCCAGGCTGTGCATTTCTCCCTAGACCCAAAGCTGGGTGATTGTGAGAGGTTTCCAGATATTTCCAGTTACTTGGAACACATAGAGGGAAAAAAATTGGACGTAATAAAAAGAATACAAACCTCATGATTGTGGTTTCCCACGCTCGTGGGGTCTAATTTCCATTTATCATGCAGGTTTGCCCGTGCTGCATACATTAAATGCGCATATCTCTACGAGGGCGGCTCTGGCACTTTCCCTCCTCTTATTTACTAAGATATTCCAACCAGCTTAGAAGTTTAACCCTTACAGACACGCCATTAAGGGCAGAGCAGCCCCCCTCCGCTTGCCTTCCTGGCTGCGAAGCCCACTGCTCGGAGGAGAGCACTGGATGCACACTGACCTGCCAAAGCCAAGAGCCCTGGAGAAGGAAGGAGCTGGTCCTGAAGGTCTCCAGGATGATGTGGTCTCGGAGAAACACCTCTAGGAGGGCACAGAGGGCTCCAGCAAAGATAGCCATGGCCAGCAGGGAATGGAGGTGGCGGTCCAGTGCACCATCGCTGTAGTCATAGAAACAGAAGAGCAAACCTGCCAAGATTCACACTGCATTAGAAAAGGATGCTCTGAGATTTGGGTGTTTTTTTAAAAAAAAACAAAAAACAAAACAAACAAACAAAAAAAAAACCCAAACCAAACCAAAAAAACCCACACAACAAACACACATCTGAAAACTGAGACTATGCTCCAGGTCCTGCTGTGATCTGCCTGTTGGGAAGAGCCAAAGGGCAAACAGCCTACTGTCATCACCCTCACTCTGCGAGGACCATGCAGCCCCCAGCGCCGGGATCTGCTCTGCCCGCAGAGTAGCCCCCGTAACCGTGGGGATCCCTGGCCAGGGCTGTCAGGAGGAGCACGGTGATCATAGAATCACAGAATGGTTTGGGTTGGAAGGGTCTTAAAAATCATCCAGTTCCAAGCCCCTGCCCTGGGCAGGGACACCTCCCACCAGCCCAGGTTGCTCCAAGCCCCGTCCAACCTGGCCTTGAGCACCTCAAGGGATGGGGCAGCCACAGCTGCTCGGGGCAACCTGCGCCAGGGGCTCACAGCCCTCAAAGTGAAAAATTTCTTCTTGATATCTACTCTAAATCTCCCCTCTACCAGTTTGAAGCCATTTACCCTCGTCCTATCACTACGTGGCCTTGTAAAAAGTCCCTCCCCAGCTCTCCTGGAGCCCCTTTAGGCACTGGAAGGGGCTCTAAGGTCTCCCCGGAGCCTTCTCTTCTCCAGGCTGAACCCCCCCAACTCTCCCAGCCTGTCCTCCCAGCAGAGGGGCTCCAGCCCTCCCAGCATCTCCGGGGCCTCCTCTGGCCCCGCTCCAACAGCTCCGTGTCCTTCTGCTGTTGGGGGCTCCAGAGCTGGAAGCAGTACTCCAGGTGGGTTCTCACCAGAGTAGAATAGAGGGGCAGAATCACCTCATGGGGACCTTCGACTCGGAAGGCGGTGGGGAGTTTTGTATCAGGGTTTGTCCTGCTGTGCACCCAACCGAGGCAGGGGGACACCGCCTTTTTGTAACTCCAGGGAGAGCCAGCTGCTTGTCACCAGGAGAAGCACACATCCCTAGGGCTTCGTGCCCCCTACGTACCTGGGGCACCCTGCCAAGGCCAGGTTCATATTTGGAAAAGAATAGGGAGGGGGTGCCATTGCACATCTGCACACCCTCCAGCTCCGGTTGCTTGCACAATACCTCGCCAGCCTCAAAACAGCCCAGGGATTTTGGGCTGCCGCACATGGGTGACCTTCCCAGTGCTGCCCCTGTCCCGTATTCCCTACTCTACCGGACACTGCGTGCGATTTACCTTCGATGAACAGAGCCACGGACAGCGAGAGCCGATCTAAGCCAAGCGGCAGCTTGAGCGAGGAGTGCGAGATGTCCACGATGCCGGAGAGGAGGAAGAAGAGGTACATGGTGGTGTAGTGCCAGTGGGTGAGGTCGGTCCAGCTGTGTGTCTTGGGGCTGTACAGCTGCAGGTGAGGACCGGAAGGAATAAACTGCTCCACCAGTATCCCTGGGCAGAGAGTGGAAAGGACAAGCTTGTAGGAAAGCTTTCTTTGCAATGGTGAAGTCGTATTTGCCCAGAGGAACCCTACCAAGGTCCCATCACAGAGCATGCCACCAGCACATCCCCAAGCCCTCCCACAGCCGTTTCCCACTACAAACAGCCCCAGCTCTCGTGGGAGAGAGCGGCCGCAGTGCCAGCAGATGTTAAAGCAGAGACTCATCATCATCTCTTACCTGCTAGAGCAAAGAAAGCTTTGACCGCCCCTTCAAAGACTTCCATGCGCTGGACCCCATAGCTTGGCTGGCTCTCGGCGTTGGCTTTCCGCCTGAGGTATTTCAGGGGGTACCGCACAGACCACCAGAGACCAAAAATGAAGAAGAAGGTGCCCCGGAGGGCGCTGCCGAGGAAACTTGTTGGCATCGGGCTCGCTTGCTGGACCTGCAAGGACAAACAGTGCCTAGGGACTGACTCAAATCACCCCCAAGAGAGATGTCGGGCTGCTCGCTTGCTCAGTGTCCTCGGGGAGCTGCATCCCAACAGAGCGGGTGCGCACAGCTTTGCCAATCAGCTGTAAACAGGTAGTCCCAGAGATGTGACACCACCTTGGGAAAGCTGCCACCTCGGGCCACTGTAGATATATGTGTACATAGATATCTGTGTGGTTGCACGCAGGGCAATCATCAGGACTTCATCACGCCAGAGAAAAAACGCATCAGTGCCCAAGAAAGTACTAACAGCTACATGCTATCAGGAGAGGAACCATAACAAAGTTTTTGCTAATAAAAAGCAACGTGATAATTATTTCCTTGGAACATAAACTCCCTCCAAACTAGCTAATTACCAGGGCGTGAATCGGCAGCTCCAGCCAGTCAAGGCTTTGCTGGGCTGTGCAACAGGAGGCGGCGGCAACCCAGGAACCATCACCATTTCCAAAAGGAGCCTCATGCATATTCCCCACAACCTTTGTGTAGCACACGAGCAGTGATTTGACACAAGGGAAAGAGATTTCATCTCCAGTAGGAAGAGCTTGAAGACTTAAAGGCATGAAAATTGCCTTCGCGCTAAGCCAGACCAACGCCGCCAAGTACCAGCAAGGATGGAGAGGAGCAACGGTACGGCAGTGCAACGTTATATCCTGCAAAGTATTTAGGCCCATACTCAAACTGTTGAAAAAAATAAAAAACAGAACAGCAAGCACAGAAGGGAATAAGTAACGATCTAAACGCTTGCAGCAGCGAGCTTCTGATGCTACCTTGGGACGGTCTTGTTTCCTCCAGCAAGACCTCTCTCCTTGCTCTCTGTATGCATCTACCACCTAAGGAGGTCTCTCTCTTTCCCTCCTCCCAGGCTTTCTGGTCCTTTTCTGCAGCTCAGATGTGCATGGAAGAAGGCATTACTCATCCTGAAGCTACCACACTGACTTGCCCTTGCATCACAAATCACATCCTCGCCGTGTTTATAAATACCAAAGCAAATTGCAGAGGCTGGATGAACAACTCCAGCACGTTTTTCGAGTCCTCCCACACTAGAAAGTAATTAGGCACCACAAAATAAGGGGAGGATGTGGCGTGGCAAGTGCCTTAGGTGAGGGAGAGCTCTGCAAGACGTCCCCGGTTGGGTTTTGGCTGCAGAACTGGAGTCGGTCGAACTGGCTCAGCCCTGCGTGGGCAAGCGTGGCGTTTGGGTTGAGAGACTATCATCATCCACTGCATCTCCAGGACACGGGTAACCCGGGAAAGGCTCGAACTGTTTACACCGTGTCAAGGTTTCCTTTTAGGAGGGAAGTTACTAAAGAGCCTTTCAGGTAGGGGAGAGACACCCCATCCCAGGAGCTGGTTTTGGGATGGTGATGGCTTTCTGCTCTGTTTTGGATGCCTGCGTTGGGATGACACGGCTCATGCCCCATGTCTTTCCTCATTACAGCCTGGACACCCGGTCCAGGGCATGTATCTTCCCTGCACAGACATCCATACGCTGAAGTAACTAAGAACAAACGAGATTAGAGCACATTTAAGCAGCGCACAATTGCATGATGCATAACCAAATTTTACCATTGTCCTACTGGTACTGTGGCTACAAGGGCAACAGCTTGAAGCTGGAGTCAGGAGCATACCCTGATCAAGTCACACAGCAGGAGCGTTAACTTGACATGCTTAACTGGAGGAGAGCAGAGACATCCCAATGCCCAGGCATCAGAAATGACAACCGACACATCCTCCCACCTGCAATTCCAAGTCACAACAGCATCCAGCTTTAACCCAGGCATTTATCACCCCACATCCAGCGGGCATTCCCTCTTCACCTTCCGTTCCAGCAGCCTCCAAACCACTCCGATTCAGAGCTGTCCCCGGCATCTCCTACTCCAACCATCCCTCTCCCCAGCAGCGCAGCCTCACTCTTCCTCTTCTTCTTGGTGCTGGGGACCCTTTTGCTTTGTAACCTCTCAGCAGCCCAATTCAGCAAGGCTTTTGGTAGTTGTCACAAGTCCTCTTTGCTTCCCACCACCCAGACCCAGCTCTTCAGCCATCCCATATCCTGGGGCATCTCTGACTTAGCCAAGATGTCCCAAACCCACCTTTCTGTCAAGCAGAAGCTTGGATGTAACCCACTCAAAAAAAAAAAAAAAACAAACAAAGCCCACCAACCAAAACCACCTTCTTTTAGAAAACAGCCACCATTTAGCAGAGAAACCAGACGTGTTTCCAAAGCAACAGTCCACTTGCACAGCTCAGGTACTCAATGCACAGCAAAACACGCACCCCCCCATCCACACAGCCCCTCCACCAGCCCACCGAGCCCAGAACTGATACCTCTCACCCACCGGCTTCCCCCAGCCCCAGCATTTGGGTCCACGCTCGCATAAAAGCTGATTAAGCTCCAAGTGAGCCGCAGCCAGGGAAGAGCGCACCCATTGAGGAGAGGCACCCGGGTTATTTATTTTTCCTGCGAGCTACTTTGTCTGTCGGAGGACTTGAAATATGGCTGCAGTCAGAAGTTATTACCTGAGCTGCCCTTCTCCCTCCGCAGTTTCCAGGCTGCGATGCTTTTGCTTAATAGCCATACGGGAGCTGCCTGCTCTCCTTACGGGGCCTCGCGCTGACTGCTCGCATCTTCCCCAGGCTCGGCTCGGGAAGGATGGCATTTCTACCCGATTTCCAGGCTCTCCTCCTGGAGCCGGCGCAGCTCCAGGTCCATCAGCATTGATGGTTTTGGCTCCAGGCAGGGGCTTGTTCCCGCTGATGCAGGGGGATCGATGCTACCAGGAAGATGCTGTCCATGCGGACACATGACCATCCCCTACAAGCACCCATGGGTGTGACCATCAGCCCAGGACAGCCAGCCTGAATGCACCTGGCCATGCACATCTGGAGAGTATTCTCTTTGTGGATCCTCCTCCATCCTTGCTACCCAGGCACATCTCTCTTGTGCCAACTGCCCTCACCCAACAGAAGAGGCACAAGCTCCCTCTCCTGCCACTCCTCTGCCATGATGCACCTCCAAAACCTGATAACTCCCCTGAGAAAAGCTAAAGCCACAAATTGCCAGCAGACTGCCTCCATCAGCACCACTTCCACCAGCCCTATCGGTGGCTGTTGTCACCCTAAACCTTTGCCTTGCCTTCTTCGCAAGCTCAGGAAGCCACCTCCATCCCATGTACAGCTGCTCACCAACGTATTTCTCTCTATGGCTAAGAGAGTTTACCTGCGACTCCTGCCTGTCCTTCTCCCTCTCCAGATGTGGCAGCAAGGAGCGGTTATTACTCAGAAGAGGCAGATAAAGGGAGAAGCCACCACGGGGAGGTGGCCCTCAGACAGGATGTTTAGAGCCGAACATCCTGTGGGCCATTTCAACGCGCGCTGAGTCAACCGGCTTTCACAACCTGGGACACCTCCTGTCTGTTATTAAAGGAAAAAAAAAAATAAATACAATTCCTCCCAGAGTTTGCCACAAAAATCAGGATGAGCGGCCAATCCCCGTTCCCATGGCAACCGTGTATATTCAGTTATTATGTTGGGGTTTTTGGTTGACTGGGGAAGGAGCCAAGAGGAGACATGGGTACAGTATCGCCCGACGTGGCCAGTCTCTGCTGGAAGGGCTCTGAAATCTCCAAACTGGGCTGCCAGCTACACGATAATCCTTTTGGGGGGTCTGGCCTTACAAAAGGTGCCTATAGACAGGAGATTTTGGGCCAGGAGCTCGCAAACCAGAGCGGAGCCCTTGTGCGCTCCATCTCCCAGCCCATAGCAGCCAAGAGGAGGGGGGTGATGGCCCTCTCCCCCCAAAAAAAACATGGGTTGGCAGGACACAGCAGCCTGTTTCCACTCCTTTTTACCTATCCAATACCAGACGCTGCCCAACACCAAGCACCCACAGACACAAGGCCACCCCCAATCTGTCGGCCCAGCCTTAGCACCTTGCCGGCTGCATAGATGAGCAACACAAGTGCCTCAAGGCAAACAAATACCACGGGCCACCCTGGCGTCCCCATCTCCCACCGAAGCACCGAGTTGATGGTGCAAAAACATGCTCAGGAGCACCACCCAAGCCTCCCACCAGCTGAGGACCACTAACAACCACTCCCCGCATTCCCAACACGGTACTTCTCCAGGTGGCAACCACACGCACATAACTCCTCGTGCCACCAAAACCACCCCAAGCGCGGGCGCAGGACAAGCCGTGCCCAGCCCTGCCGAGACCAACACACGTGAGCCCGCACCCCAGGGAAGCCCTGAGGCTGGAATAGCATGGAAGCAAACCAGCCTGCACAACCCTCCCCAGGGCGATGGGCTGTTCTCCAGCACAGCCGTAAAAACCACCAAGCCATAGCCAGGAGCTCTTTTAACCCCATTATCTCCATACCAGCAGTAGCAAGGAGGAGGAAGGAAGGAAAAAGAACGCTGCAGCTGCGCTGCTGCGTACACCCATCACTGCTCACCTCCAAAACGTGTAGCAGAAGGCTGAGCACACACGCAAAAGGGTCCTGTAACATCAGGGAAACCCCCAAGGAGCAGAGGGGCTTCCAAAAACTTCACCCAAGCTAACGGTCCAGGAGCTTGCTACCACGCTCAAGCACAGAGAGAAACACAACCCTCATAGCAGCTCTTCTTTATGGACCAACCCCTAAAAATATACAGAAAATACCTTTCTTGCCGGAAAAAAAGAACAGCAGCACCGTCAGGGACCTCTTCGCAGCTCTTTCTGCAACCGCCCAGCTCGGCAAACCACCACCCCAAAGGGCAGCTTAGCCCAAAGCCGCTTCCCAAGCAGGACGAGCCAAATCCTTGGAGAAAGTGGGGAAAATGTGAGCTGGGAGGGCAGCAGCTGGAGGAAGAGGGGAGGGAACGAGGTCCAGCTGAAACCTATCTGCTCAGAGGCTGGAGGTGCCTTTTCCCACGGGGCTTAAAGGACCACAAAAGAATAAAGCACACGGAGAAAGGTTTCTGTGAAAAAGGCGACTCGTATTCAAGCAGCTGCCAATCAGACAGCGGAAAAAGTTATAGGTGTATGAAATGGTTGAGGAAAAGGGTTCTCCAGCCTTTTCAAACCAACCCCACGATAAAAATGAGGGTGAAACTGTGACAAGTGGTTGGGAACAACAGCCCCATGAGGGGACACCCGGGGAAAGGACAGCACGTTCTTTGCCCTCCCTCCCCCCCCCCCCCTCCAAATCACAGAGCGTGTCACTCCCACACCGCGTTTGCTAAAATCACTGCAGGCACGAACGGATACAACTCCATTACAGTTCCTGAGCTGCAAACCGCTGAGGCACGGTGGAGTATTATGGGATTGTACCAGCAGATGCCTGCCTTCCACTTCCTCCCGGGGAGGCGGATCTATGTGCGACCCCCTCCAGCCCCTCTGATGTTCTCAAGCTCAAACCTTGAACTGAATTTGATTTATTATATGGTTTTTTTCTTCTTTTTCTTTTTTTTTTTTTTTTTTTTTCTCAGCTGTAACTGCAACATCCTCTCCCTGAAGGTTCATCATCAGCCTCGGTGCTAATGAAAAAATGTGATAATGTTTGCCTGCTTCCTGGGGGTGGTGGGAGGCACAATCTAATTAAAGGTTTGCCAGCAGCCCGAGCGCTGCAGATGGATGGTGGTTCGGGAAGTGCAAAGTATTATTATTGTTATTATGACGAATGCTAACACCGGCTCTCATAAACAGGCAACAGAGGAGGTGAAGCAGGTGGTACGAGCACAGGCAGGGCTTGTTCTGCTGCCTACACCATCACTTCAGCCTTACATAAACGTGGCCCCGAAGGGCGGCAGCGGCAGATCCTATCTCTGCCCGAGCAATCGGCGGCTTGGGGATGGGCTCCTGTCTTTCTAGCTGGAGGAAGAGCCAGCTGCCAAGCTATTTGGCTGCATTTCGGGGGGGGGGGGGGGGTTGTTGGCTGGGTTCCTCCGTAAGAGGAGGTTAGGTGCCACCATTGGGATGCTCAGCAGCTCCTTCCTTGCCTGGGCTGGGCAGGGCAGCCCCCATCCTTGGTCATCACCATCCAACAACATCAGGCTGCAGTTAGACAAGACAAAACCCACCCCGAGACATTGTCCAGGGCAGCGCGGTCCTTGCAAAGCCAGCTGTGGGTACAGCTACAAATATACCCCTGGTCCACTCCAGCTGCACAGCCAACGGGTCCAGTACAAAGACGCTGATAATTCAATTTATACAGTGAAAAACATAATCCAGGTCTACTGGTTGATACTAAGGTTGTGTTAAAAGCCATGCTCGGTTTCGGACTGTCCTGATATATCTATCACCTAAAGCAATAAATACGAAGATGGGTTATGATTGCACATCACTACATGATAAACCATCTCTGGACCAACTCCTGTGCCCCCAGCAATCTTCATGCCCGTGTTTGGGTACCCAGGCAATTTGCGAATGTGGGTTTTTAGCTGAAATGAAAATCCTTAATTCTCACGCAGAAATGAACAGCACCTGTATTTGCTTACTTAATCGCAGGCTGTATCTCTCCTCCTTTGCTGACCTTCATACCTCGGGAAAGAATGTGCTTCCGCGTTGGAAAACAAATTAGCCAGCGCTATACTGAAAAGTCCGGGGATGTTTGTAGGAGAGGGGAATTAATGAGGCAGACAGAAACCATTCCAGACACCGAGTGCTATGGAGGGGAAAAGCGTTTTGTGGCCACGCGGTGACAGGGGACAAAGAAAAACTCGGGGTGAAAGGAGACGGCAGCGAAGGGAGCCGTGAGGAATTAAATCGACCCTCTCCCACCTTGAAAAGCAAGGAGTGCTTTTAAAAACCGAGGTCAGCTTTAATCTGCCTGCCCTCGGGTGGAAATAACCTCTGACTTTTTGGGGCGGCAAAAGAGGAAGGTGGCCGCAAGGTGACCGTGACCTCAGCCAGACCGGAGTGGGTTCCTCCACGGCTCTGCCACCCGGTGCTGCCCTCGTGCGGCTATTTAATGGGAATAGTGATGTTTGGTCTTTTTTTCCCCAAAGAAAAGAATGCAGAGCAGACCAGAAATAATTCAGAGCGCCAATTAAGCTCGGTTTGAGTCCTGCAGCCCTCCAGGTAACGCGGTTTGTCGGCTTGCAAAGAGGGTTTTCTCTGCGCGCGTGGAGGCGGCAGCCGGCAAATCGCTCTTCCCCGGGCTGCGGCTCATCGTCGCAGCAAGAGGAATTTGGGCGGTTTAGAAAAACCACCCCATTTGGCAGAGGGGGAAAAAAAAAAAAAAAAGTGTCTGCAAAACGCTCCCCGTGTTCAGCGGTTACAACTCGCGCGACCTAATTGCGCGGCGTTTATCAGATGGATTTAGGGAGAGGTATTGCTCCGCTGCTTAACCCTCTTCACACCAAGCCTGTTTGCAGCTCCCGCTATCCAGCCCTGCAAAATAAACCATCTCGGTGGTGGAAATACAGGAAAGCTGGCATTCAAGGAAAGCCAGTTAGTCTTTAAAAGCCAGTTAGTCTTTACAGCACTGTTAATAAGCAATAAAATCCAAGCTACAGCCCCCTTAGTCTGCAAGAAGCCCTTTGCGCAAGGGGAAGGGGTGTTAAAAGGTGAGCGTTGCCGATTTCCCCGGGTGGGAGCACGCCGTCGCAAACGCCGGGACCTGCTCAGCGCTGCTTTTTACTCTTCGGGCATGAACACGAGCACAAAAATCAGCTGCCATCCATCTCACCCCGTCACCGCAGCAGCGAGAAGACGCCCGTGCAGAGCATCCTTCCAGCCCCAGGGTCTGAGACACGAACAGTTGCAATTCCGCTTGCGCTGGTCTTTATTTTATATTATTTATTTATTTATTTATTCATTCATTTATTTAATCCCAGTACATTTTGGCACATTTTCCTCCTATCTAGGAGGTGACATTTCCAGTCACTTTTCGCGATAAATTAGCTGGCACGGGCAGGCTAAAAACAACACGTGTGTCCGTTTCATCCCACTTTCCAAGCTGAAGAGTTTATTTTCAATGGAAAACGGGGACGTTTTATGAATCCCTGCTGCTTAGCTGTGCATCTTACAGCCCTTCAGGCTTTACAGGTCTGAGGGATGGATTTGTCTAAGCTGTTATTACACACTCTATAATTTATCAGACTTAAATTTAAGGATATCAGCTCAGTGAAGATTTTTATTTCGCATTTATGCGCTCTTTCAGCCTTTAAGTGAACATGAAAACTATTAACAAAACCCCTCTTTAGTTCAAGTATTGTGCACAATCAAGCCATGATGTTGCAAATTTGACATAATCTCGCATTTAACGCTCTTTTACTCCACCTCCTTGGGATGATGCCTCGGTCCGGAGGTACGTGACCTCCTCCTGGAGGTTTCCTTGACTTCAATCACGGCAGGTCAAAGCCTCCAGGCGCTTGGAAAAGTCAGCTGGCCAAAGGATGCTGTCCATCACTACGGAAACACGCCTGGGAACCCGTAGGACGAAGCGATCTCGTCCTGTTGAATTTCTGCACTTAATTTTGTTGCTAAAAATCACTGCAAACAGTGCTCATTTCAGAGAGGGCGATATGCGGGTACGGATGGAGGGCAGCTACCACCCGTGAGCTCAAAGTGCTTCCCAGCAGCAGAACGGTGGCCCCTCTCTTTGCTCTCTCAAAACATAAATATTTCATTAGATTTAAATTTATTTTTTTCTTCTAGTAAACGGATTCTTCGCGTATTTGGAGAAGGAGATCGCCCCCTCTTCACTCTTCGTCAGATCCATTCAAGAAGGCGGCTTGGGAGCCCGTGTCGCACTTTTGCTGCCGGACTCCGAGATTGATGTAGGGCTCTCCGCTGCCTCTCCGGCACCTCTGGATGCAGCTGGAACACATGAGCAATAAACCACTGTTAGCAACCCCCCCCCCAAAACTAGCGCCCTTCACCAAACTGCTCAGGGGAGAAACTATTATAGAGGTCCTAAAACGCTGTTTGGGGGCCTTTTATTCTGTATAAAGTATCTGCTTGCACAGACTGGACCATCCCTTCTGTAGCCCATGTCTCGGCAAACCATGCAGCACCCCTTAGAGCCTCGTCAGCTGTCGGAGCACCCTTGATAGTGGGATAATGTCCCCTTCCCATCTCCTTGGAGAAGGTGTAGCTGCGGCTGGCGACGTTTTAGCCATCAGACAGTGGTGTTGTACATTTAATAACTCGGTGACCGTCACCACTTTGAAATCCTCGCAGGGGAGGGGACAACGTGTCAGGGGGTCCTGGTCATGCTTTGTTTTCTCTATCGAATTAAAGTTTGACTTCCAGCTCCCGGTGCAGAGAAAAAAAAAAAAGCGGCATGACTTCCAGCAGCAGCTTCGGGGGCTCGATTATTTGACTTCTCCGTGTTTAATGCTCGCTGACATGATTTTGCATTCTGTGCACTCAACAAATAACGCGCTCGCTTGCCGCCGTGCCCTAAAACTTGCAGCGGTCAGGGGCTGCTTATTCAGCTGTGACTTTGTACTCCGGGATCGGCTGGAGAACATCTGCATCTCACTCCAGTTGTCCCCATCCCTGTCTGCCCACCATGCTCCTGCCCAAATTCATGCCCCAGCCGTACCAGTAAGCGAGGGTGTAGTTTATAGCCAGGATGGCCACGGCGGCTGCCCAGTGCCAGAAGAAGCACATGGTGAGGAACATGATGTTGCTGTGGTCCTCCTCATCCCACACCGGACCTCCCCATGGCCGGAACAGCACGACACCGATCTGGGTGGAACAAGCAATTTATTACCTCGGGAGAAAAAAAAAAGAATCAAGGTATTGAAGGACTCCAGCACCCCTCTGTCCATCTTGGTTATCACCACGATCCACGTGGTGACCGAGGGACTTGAGCCCTGACCAGGACAGTGGATTTTTGCTGAGGCAGTTCTGGTCTCAGTGAAGTCCCGCTTTGCAACGAGAGGCCACACAAAGCAAGTCTGTGCCTGCGGTCTCCCTCTTTTTTCTGTACAATATCCAAGCGCAATTGTCCCTCTGCAGTGCAGAGTCCTAGCTGTCCTGCAAAAACTCCACAGTTTATATTTTTGTGAGCTCAGCACAGTTTCCAACCTCCGATCTGGAGTTGGCACAGCAGCCCCTGGGGCTGGGACAGAGGAGGGCAACTCACATTTCTTTTTGGCAGCCTAATTTTGGGAGTGGTTACCTCCCAAAATTTCTTTGCTTCTCCAACTACTACCAAGGCAAGCAGCTGGCCGTATTTTTACTCAGCCATTTTATTGCTCGGTGGGGTTTGCATCTTTCCGCTAAACCAGAGGGAGTGCTGCGGGGTGCATTAGACACATTAAGCAATTAGTACTTGGTCGTTAGATACTGCGGAATGTTGCTCGCTCGCTGCGAGCGCTCGCTTTTGCTGTTCCCCCCAGAGAAGCAATAAGCCAAGACAAACAGCTCTTTCAGCAGGAGCAGTCATCGGAGATGACCTGTGATGAGTAAATTTTCATCCTGGGTTATGATCTATTTATGAAGCGAGCTCGGCAAAATTATCCTTCGGAGACGCGCGATTGATACGTGATGTACAGCTTCTTCTCCTCTTCGCCCCATTGCTCTCCTACCTCTGTGCTCTGCTCCACAAGAGAAGGCAGAACTGACCTGCCAGAACCACGTTCCCTGGACGATGGTGACACTGGCTCTGAACATCTCCAGGACAATGTTGTCGCGGAGGAAGACCTCCAGCATGATGCTGCAGGCCCCTGAAAAGATGGCGATGAGCAGCAGGGAGTGGATATGCTGATCCAGCATGGGGCGGTGAAGGACGTGATAATAAAAGAGACAACCTGCCAAGATATGTACCGCCCTTAGAGTAGAATTAACGACACCAGCCATGACCACAAAGCCCTGGTGGAGTAAATCACCTGCCCGGTTGGTGGACTGAGACGGGTCACCGTGAAAACAAGGGACTCCACATAGCATCATCCCACCAGGTCTCCTAATATCCCACCATCCTGGAGGGATGAGATGCCCAACCCTGGGGCAAGGAGGATCGGGGCAAGATGGGGACCAAAGGCAGAGGACAACAGAAGGGTGGTTTTCTTCCCATCTTGGTGCTGTCACCTCTTCAGATCACTGTCTGCTCCTAGCCAGGCTTCTGCTGCCTCCTGCTTTTCTATCGCTAAACCTCACCATTTTCTTAGGAGCTGGAAATGATAAGTTTCCTTTTCTTTCACACCAAACTGTGCCTGTTGAGCTGCCCCCGCTGCTGCTTCAAAAACCAGGGGTGTCAGGGAAGGGAAAATAGCAAGAGATGTGCCCTCATTAAGGGGTTTTCTATAAAAGCAAGACCTTCATTTCCTATTGTCTTTTCCAAGAGGGGTCTGAAATCCTGGCTGGCGACTCACAAGACAGCCTGAAGACAAAATGATATTCATGATGTGCTGAAGCCAGAATAAGTCACTTGAATTTGCCACGTGCAACGCAAGCAGATGAGGATGATGGTGCCTGCATTGCAATTAATGGCTCTCGGGGGACAACGTGGGGCACGCAAACAGCTCTGTAGATATAAGATAAATGTGGCGTCCACCCGCCATTTATCATAACGAGGAAACTCAGCCTGCTGCTTTGTACTGCTGTCACCCCAGAAATCCCAAACCAGGGGAAGCCAGGACCTATTGATGCCTGCATTTCCCATCTTGCTACAGACCACCCTTCAGTAATATATCACCTACTATGTGTCCTACCTTCAGGGGCGTTCAGAGCGATATCTCCGGCTGGAAAATGTTGGTCCCTCTCTGACTCACCCTCCAACATCCCTCCCTGAATTAAGCGCCACCTTCTACCGACCTTCGACGAACACAGCCACGGACAGCATGAGGCGGTCCAGACCCCGCGGCACCACCTGGGAGATGTAGGTGAAGACGTCCACCACCCCGGAGAGGCCGTAGAAGAGGTACATGGTGGTGTGCTGCCAGTTCATCAGCTTCACCCAGTCGTGGTTCTCCCCGCTGTAGAGGTACATGTGCGGACCGTCCGGGACGAACTGCTCCGCCAGCATCCCTGCGTGGACACGCAAGAGCATGTCGTTTCTGATGGTTTATACGCAATGAGATGGTTGATGCTACTCATTGCTGCGGGAGTGGGAGGGTTCTGAAGCATTAGGGGGAAAGGACTGGATATAAAAATCCTGTATTAATGGCAGCTCAGCTTTGGGAAAGGGCTACGAGACTTGGTCTTTTCACATCAAACTCTATTAGAGATCACAAGAAGATGAACATCAAAGACATCAATGATCTTGATGAGGGGATCGAATGCACCCTCAGTAAGTTCACAGATGACACTAAGCTAGGTGGGCGTGTTGATCTGCCTGAGGGTAGGATGGCTCTACAGAGGGATCTGGACAGGCTGGACTGATAGGCCGTGGCCAATGGTATGAGGTTCAACAAGGCCAAGTGCCAGGTCCTGCACTTGGGTCACAACAACCCCATGCAGTGCTACAGGATTGGGGCGGAGTGGCTGGAAAGCTGCCCAGCGGAGAAGGACCGGGGGGTGTTGGTGGACAGACAGCTGAATATGAGCCGGCAGTGTACCCACGTGGCCAAGAAGGCCAACAGCATCCTGTCCTGTATCAAGAACAGTGTGGCCGGCAGGACTAGGGAAGTGATTGCCCCCCTGTACTCGGCACTGGTGAGGCCCCACCTCGAGTACTGCGTTCAGTTTTGGGCCCCTCACTACAAGAAGGACATTGAGGTGTTGGAGTGTGTCCAGAGAAGAGCTACAAAGCTGGTGAGGGGTCTGGAGGACAAATCTTATGAGGAACGACGGAGGGAACTAGGGTTGTTTAGCCTGGAGAAGAGGAGGCTGAGGGGAGACCTTATCACCCTCTACAACTGCCTGAAAGCGGGGGATGACCTCCCTGGTGACAAGTGATAGGACGAGAGGAAATGGGTTCAAGTTATGCCAGGCGAGGTTTAGATTGGCTATTAGGAAACATTTTTTCACTGAAAGGGTTATCAAACATTGGAAGAGGCTGCCCAGGGAGGGGGTGGATTCGCCACCCCTGGAGGTATTTAAAAAGAGCGTAGATGCGGTACTTAGGGACATGGTTTAGAAGTGGTTTTTGTCAGGGTAGGTTAATGGTTGGACTTGATGACCTTAAAGGTCCCTTCCAACCTCAGCAATTCTATGATTCTATAACACATCCTTCCATGTCTGGACCAGTTTCTCTGGAGTAAGGGCTCCAGTACAGCTATCGCTACAGGCTGGGAAGTTACCAGCATAGCTAGTCAGATATAACCCTTACCTATTACAGCAAAGATGATTTTGATTCCCCCTTCGATGGCATCCACACGCTGGAAACAATAAGTCCTGTGGGATTTCTTATTTGCTTTTTGGCTGAGATACTGCAGCGGGTATTTCACAGACCACCAGAGCCCGAAGAGCAGGAAGAAACTGCCTGGAAGCGCGTGACCCTTGAAGTTTGCCATCCCGACAACGTCCTCCGGCTGCAAGGCAAAGAAAAACAATGTCATTATACAGCTGACACCGGTTATTTGACGTAACGCTGAGAGAAATGGGATTTCCCTTTCAGGGAGGACTGGAAAAGGCTTGACCAGGAATAGGAAGGAGCACTGGGGAACCCTCCGAGGGTGAGAGGTGGGAACATCAGGGACCTCTCTGAGGTCCTTGCCCCAAGATTAGGAAATAGCTGAAAAAGCCAGAGCCCGGACTAGTTTAGCAGAGGCCCCATATCTGCTGCAATCTCTGACGCATCCCAGCCTGAACTTTGCACCCCTGGGATCCCTCCCAGCTGTAGCTCCTGCTTTTCCCACCCTTCTGCAGGTACGAGCAAAAGCATCCGCTGCAGACCAGGGCAAGGTGGGCTTTTCGGGACCAGGCAGGAGAGAAAATACACCCGGAAAGCAGTAACCTCTAGGGATAACATCAGTGGGTTTCCTTAGCTCCCTGAATGGCCACGGGAGTGATGTGCTATGTCCAAAATTTTGTTAAATTCCCAGAATTTTTTCAGCCCACGGAGGGGAAAAAACCCACCCCACATCTATTTCACAAAGCCAAAGCGTTTTGTTAAAAACATAGCTTCAAAAAAATACCCCCAAAACTGTGGGAAACGAAACATTTTGGTTCTGGGCAAAGGAACCAACTCGCTCCCCATATCACCGCCTCCTCCCACCCCTTCTTCTCTCTCCGGAGCATGGCTAAGTCAGGATTTGCACCGCGCGGAGCCCCGGGATCCCAGCCGAGCCGCTCCAGCCTCCGTGCCCGAGCGCACACACGTGCACCATTTGGAGGAGAGCCAGGGGACCCGTTTCCTAGGAGAATTACAGCAATTAAAACCCATCCGGCTCCTGTTTGCCATTTGCTGGTTTGCTTAATTAGGTGGAGAAACGATTAGCTCTTTGATGTGGGCTCCAGCGTATGTTCGGGGGCCTGCCTTGGCGCGATCACAGGTCGGTTGAGTCAGGCTGGTCAATTAGGATTTTTTTAATTGATAGCAAAGGCTGTGCTGCCGGCACCCAGGACTTCCTTCGCCATTTATTAACGCTCTTCTCCGCGCTGGGCTGAGCTTAACGCCGGGCAGAAACCAGCTCCCTCGTGGCGTGGATGCCATCCATCCATGCAGCAAGGGGCTGCGGAGTTTGGCACAGGACCTGAGTCCCCCCCCATCCCAGACCCCCACAACCCGGTTTTCCTTAAACTGTCTTCCCCAGCTGCGTTTTGGGCTTCGGTCCCTACTCGCTGGAAATATAAACCAAAAAAAAAAAAAAAATGCTCTTATTCTGCTGTTGCCTGCCTTCCGCACAAATCATAGATTCACGGAATGGTTTGGGTTGGAAGGGACCTTGAAGATCATCTCGTTCCAGCCTCCTGCCCTGGGCAGGGACACCTCCCTCCAAGCCCCGTCCAACCTGGCCTTGAACACCTCCAGGGATGGAGTTTCCACAACAATAAAGGGTAACTTGGGCAAGAGGGTGAAGACGGCTTGCTGCTGCCAGCGGCCTTTGAGAGGGGAGAGCGGTCGCTTTGGCTTTATTAATATCTGATTTCAGGTCGGTTTGTGCCGGGGGCACCTTGTTTCGCCCCGTTAAGCCCATGCCCCCGGAGCTCAGCTGCGTGCAGATACCATCTCCCCGAGGCAGAAAAATCCACTGGGGTGAGACCAGACCTGCTAAAACCCTGTCGCCGACCTGCCCGATTCAAACTGGTTTAACCAAACCAGCTAATCCAACACCTTGAGGGAAGCAAACATTTGCCTCCTCCTGCAAACACCACCCCGGTGCACGCAGCTACGCGGCTGACGTCCTTCCAGGCTGGTCCCGCAGTCCTGCCTTCACCAAATTCCCATGAGCTACCGCTGAAGGGTTCTTGCAAACAAATTTAGGAGGGGATTTGATCCCAGGGTGGAAAAGCCGTGCCTGGAAGTATTATTTTCTACCCTGTCGGCTGAGCAGCTCTGCAGGCTGCTGTTAGCGGCACTGCAAGGCTCTGCCTATTTCATGACTTAAAAGGAGAGATTTATTGACAGCGGGTGCATTGGGTAATTAAACACAAAATCAAAGCAAGACGCCATCCACCAGCAATGGTAGCACAGTCCAGTGGGTTAATACAATGGTCTTTTTAGTCCTTTGAAAAAGACAAGCGGGGAATCGGAGCATCCACCTGTATCGCTGGGGTTAGGGGAGCAGTGTTCCCGACCCAGGGAGACGCCTGAGAAATCTGTATTTTTGGGGTGAGCCGAGAATCCCATCACATACGCGCAGTGGTAGAACATCCGGATAATGACTGAAAGCAGAACTGAACCGATCCCGGAATACCACCAGAAGAAGTACTGCAGCCATATCATGCCATATCAATGCTATAATTAGAACACTGTCACAGCAACATATAGTCAAATACATAACCCCATTAAGCAGTTATAGCTTAAAGGCAGATACTTAATGCGACCTGATGGTTTCCCACATAAGATCGCCGCGGCCAAAATAGGATGAACTAAAGAACGCACTGATCGAGCAAAGAAACTTAAAGGTCACTTAAATGGAGTACGGCAGCCAGCACATCCCCCTTACGGGGCTGACGTGTGCTGGGGTGAGCTCGGCAGGGCGACGGGCACTTTTTCGGGGTCGCTGCCCTCCGTACCCGCCCGATGGCTTCGCTAGCAGGAAGCAGGGCAGCTCACCTGGGACGTGTGACCAGCAAAACTATTTCTCCTGCTTCTCTTCCTCCTCTGAAAACATGCAAAAGGTGAGCGTGGGGGGAGAGGGGAGGTGGAAAAAAAAAACCAAACAATTACGTTTTCAGCTGTGAGCAAACAGCTCTCCTTTATCCCGACAGCTCTAAACGCAACGAGGCTTTGCCTGCAATCGCTGGGGGAAAAGAAAAAGCTGAAGGTCCGCCTGATGGTGGGGTGGGCAGCACCACCCGCCGCTGCGGGGCATCCCTGCAGGGCCCGACTTTGCCCCGTTCCCTCGTCACCTAACTGCGCGTTCGATAACATACCCACGTCCCTGCTGCTTTGTAATGAATGCACTTTGCCCCCTGTTTATTCCAACACCGTGCGCCGCGCCGGCTTAATGATTTACTGTTTTCGTCTGCTCTTATCACCTCCCAAAAGAGCTGGTTGCCTCTTGGCTTAGGGCTAATGCGCCCAACCAGCCGGGCAGGCGTCCGCAGGGTGGCGAGGACCCCCACGGGGTTGTCGCCTCCTCCTCTCGCCTTACCCTGGCACCCACAGAGAATCCCTTTTCAACCAAACCCTGGACCTTTTGGAGTTTTCCAAAGGTCTCCTTTGCTTTACCGAGTGGTTTGGTTGTTTTGGTTTTTTTTTTTTGGTAAGGGTTTTATTTAGTGCATTGATAGCATCTCGGTGAGGGCATCGCTTCCATTTCCCCAGCTTGGAAACGACAGTCTAAAGTTCGCCGTTGGGAAGAGCTCGCAGCCGTCACCCCCGCAATTAACTTTGCCCCTTGACCTCCGCAAATCGGGCAGTTTGGGCACCCCAGAGCCGGCTTGCTCACCGAGGGACGCGCCGCCTGGCTCTCGCAGCGTCTGCGGGCAACAGGGACGGTCCCCGGCAAAAGGCTGACTCAGTGAAGAAGGAAAAAAAAAAAAAGGCTGAGCTCAGGCTGAGCTGGGGAATGCCACTGGGGTGTATACCTGGATATAACCAAGCTATTTCCAGCCCTCTCGTGGTGGTCTGGGTCTCCTCATGCTGAATCCGAGACTGCAGGAGGACAGCATCCAACCCAGACAGACAGCAGCTGAGGCGCTTCGGCCCAAAAAAGCACCCTCCATCAGCCCCTTTCCTACCCAACGTGTTCTCCGTGAGCATCTCCCAACGCAACGTAACCCCCCGGCCCAAACACCCCTCCTCCCGGGAGGCTGGGAGGGAAGGCAGCGGTCTCGACTGGAGACGCAGAGGTGACATAACCGCGCCTCTGAGGGCAGAAAGATGGCAGAGGAGAAGAAATGTCAGAAGAGGCACCAAGAGACGTCGGCAGAGGCATCACCTACAAATAGAAGCTCTCCCGCTGCCTGCCTGCGCTGCCTCACTCCCGACCAGCGCTGTCTTATTTGTCTGCAGAGGCACTTCTAATCATAGCAGCGCTTCCATTAGCTCCCCCAGGAGTTGCAGCCCTAATGCATTAATGTCAGACTGAAACCCCACTCTGAACCATTTCAGCCCATTATCCCCGGTTTTTCTTCTGTCTCTGCCTCCATCCGCACCGGGGAGCGCTGACGGTGACACCGAGCAATCATGTTATTTGTTACCAAATAGCCCAGCCGCATCTGCCAGCCCAGGAAAGCAACTTCTCTGCCTCTAAAGGATCCTTAGGGGTTTTAGTCTTGGGTTAAAAATTATCATCATCATTGGAACCTATTAGGCGGAATTGCCGGGGAATATCTGAAGGGACCGTCAGGTGCTGCAGGAGCGTGTACAGCGGCTGTTGATAGACACAGGAGACAGACCGCCCTAAGCCAAAAACGCTGCGACGGGGAAAATTCAGCGTGGACGTTCAAACCGGGATGAAAACGTCGCACTCGGGATGCCGGACCTGAGATCTCTTTATAATAGGCGCAACGGAGCCAACTGGAAAGAGACGCCGGGGCTGGAGGGGGGGTACCGCTCTCTGCCCGCCGCCTCTTTTTGCCTCCTGTTTTCCAGGTCCCCGCTTTGGGCTCTCCATCCCCACCCCTGCCCTGAGCCCCGCCGTCGGAAAAACAGCAAGAAGCAGCTCCGAGTTACAGCCCAGCCGAGAAAGCTGAGAAATAAAACAAATTAGCCAAAGCCATCTTAATTACAGGGGCTCGGAGCGGGCGCTTCATCATCCCTTCGCTTCTCTTTATGACCTGCAGTTGTTTATTTGTGGTTTGGAGGCAACGAGGGCTGACTTTAAAAATGATCTGGTTTGGGAAATGCGTGTTACCATCTCAAAGGCCGTTTTTCTTCTTCGCCTCCGCACGGTGCCTATGAGATTAAAGTGCTTTCTAAAGGCGGTGGCGGCGGTGGGACTCGGCGAGCCGAGGTCTGTGCCTCCCCAGCCCCGCGACGGCCCATGATGGAACAGCCCCGACTCCCCCAACCCCTGTCCCCTCACCCAGTACCCACACAAAACAGGGACTCGAAACTGCCGCCACCACCAATGCCCCCAAAACGGGTATTTTCCAAAGACGAGATGCTAAAACCGCCCCAATTGCCCCACGGTGCGGTCCAGGCTCAGCGCTCCTCCCATCTGCCTTCAACATCCCTCAAGGAAAACCGTCCAAGACGAGCTGCTGAAGGAACCGTATCGCGATAGATGCAGTTATTCACCTTAAACACATAAACCTGAGCCTGTTGGGTACCGCGGCCACCCCACGGTCTGTGAGACAGCTGTGGCTGCCCCCACACAAAGCTCTGCAGGCGCCCCGTGCCTCGGCCGTCGCACCCTGCGCTGCAAAAGCGGGATGTTATTAGGCTTTTTTTTTAACGACGAGGTGGTAGGAAGAAGGAAGAAACCCGTCCCCAGCAGCGCCCCGCTAAGGGAGGCACCGTCCCTCGGGCAGGGCGGTCCCCGGGACTCTGGTTTTCCTCCTAACCCGCACATTTTTGCTCCCTGAAAGAGACTTTTCCCGGCGATTCTGTAAGGAGGGGAGGGTGGGGAGGGAGTTTCTGGTTCAGGGCACGCAGCAGGGATTTGGGTCTAGCGTTTGGGCAGAGCTTTCGCGTTTAATTCGGCTGGGGAGCGGAGCGGGGAGCCGGCCAGGGCTCCCCACAAGCAGCCCAGCGAAGGGCTGGAGGGGGTTTTGGGGGGGGGGGACGACGACGACGCTGTGCCCCCCAGGGCTGCCCCGCTCTCTCCTCTGCCTGTTTTCGGGCCCGGCATATCGTGGTGTTTATTTTTTGACTTCCTCCTCGGAAAACGTTGCTGCCCGGCTGCCCCATCACCTCCTACCGCCGCAGCGGGGGCACCAGCAAACCCTCCTCTGCCCCGTCCCGCCGGGACCCCGGGGCGGTGGGACCCCCCGGTGGGTTGAGGAACCCCCCAACCCCCCCCCGTATTCCCCACAATTTGCTTTTCCAAGGGGAGCGGGTCCAGTCTCTCCCACCCCAACCCCTCTCCTCTCTCCCTACGGGGCTTGATCGGATCCCAAATTTGGGGGTCTCCCCATCCCTGCCCACCCAAAGGGTGGGTGGATGGGGACCCTTCCCCTCCCAGCGCCGGGGGGGTGAGTCCCACGGCTCGGGGTGACTTTCCCCAGCCCTTTCCCAACACGAAGCCCCCCTCCCCGTGCCATTTCCCGGCCAGTGGACCCTTACCTGCCCCGGTGATCCCGCTGCTGTACCTGCGCCCAGGTGAGCCGTGCTCCTCCCCTGCCTGCGGCACCTGCCTCCTCCCTGCCTGCAGCTCCTGCCTCCTCCCTGCCTGCAGCTCCTGCCTCCTCCCTGCCAGCCCTTGGAGCTCCCAGCTTTCCCCAAACCCCCGCCAGAAGGCAAAGATGACCCAGGACACGTTAAAAAAAAACAAACAACAAACAACCCATTGTTGGGCACATGGGGTGCCTACATTTGCAGGTTTTTCCCCCAAAACTCATCTGACTTGAAAAACTGTCTGTCTCAAGGCTTTTACCCCCAAATCTTTATTTTCTCACATTTCATTGCAATGATTAAATTCCTATCAGACTCCCCCATCACCCACCTCATACAAGGGGGGCTCTACGGGGCATTACCCCCCACTCCAGGTTCCTGCACACACACACACCCCCCCCAGCCACGAACCACTGCAGAACGAATTAATTTCTTGGAAACACTTCCTTTTCCGTGCTTCCCAGGTCATGATGGATGCTCCTCCGGGGAACCCCGCTCATAACCCATCTTTCAAGTCCGAACGCAATTTTCTGACCAGGCCTCCTATAAAACGTAGTTTATTCTTAATAATACTTTCCACTTTCATCTCCAGCCTGGCGAGTGCTTTACAAATGTTAAATAATTAACCCCCACGACGCCCTTGGGAGAGAGGTAAGCGTTATTATCGCTATTTGTAAAAGAAGCACTGACAGAGCCTTCTGTGCAATAGCCCTGGGTTTAACTCACTTTTACAGAGCAGCGCAGGTACTTACATCACTGAGAGCAGATACACCTGCCGCAGGGAATTTGTAGTGAGAAAGCTGAATTTTAACGTTTTAAATACATCCACCCAGTTTTATAAATGACTTCATGGTTAGAAGCGCTGTCTGGCAATCTCCTGTCTTTTTTTTATTATTATTATTTTTTATTATTATTATTTTTTATTATTATTACTTTGATTTATTAAAATCAAATCCATTCCCTCACCCTGCTGTTTAAACAGGTGACTTCATTATCCATGAATTCATCCTGTCTCACCGCTGGGAGAGGTGGGTGCTGCTGGGCATCCCCCAGGCATCCTCTCGCCGCTGATTTTATCGGTGGGGGGGGGGGGTGGATGCCCAAACCGTGCGTGTTTTTTCAGGCGGGGGCGATTCAAATTTTCCAGAGGCAAAAGCCAAGCTTCAGGCATTTTTTTCCTCTAGCCAGGCAGCTCCTCTATTAACTTGTTCCATGAAGGTCCTAGGAGCCTGCTGCCATGTCAATGGGTGTCCTGCATGCCCTGGAATAAATCAGAATAAAGCGGGGTGCTGCAGGCACATGGGAGGCTTTACGCCCACCCCCCCCAGCCCCCCCCCCAAAAAAAAAAACAACCCTACACCTGAAACTGAGGTTGAGAAATAAATGGGAGGAAAAACAAGAGGTGGGATGGAGGGCCTGGAAACGCAAAGAATTATTCGGCTGGCAATTTGCTGCTTCTCTGTGCGATCTCATGGAGGGGGAAAAAAAAAAGAAAAAGCGAGAGAACATGTCCAAAAATGCAACTGAAGCACCAAAAACGCTGTTCAAATTAAATGGTTGTTAGTGGTGAAGTTGCAGGACCCAGTACATAAATCCCACAGCTCCTCTCATCTCAAAAGGCTGAGTTTAGCTAAAAACGAAACCTTTAGCTTAAACCTGACTCTGCAACAGGAGTTTGCCCATACCGAACTCTCTGCTGCGTCGCGTTGCTGTTTCTCGGCTACCAGGAAATTTGCACCGTCAAATATTTGCGGAACGAAACCACCGGGTGTGGGTGTGGATCTTACTATAAGGAAACAAATAACCCCTCCATGTGCATTGACCATCCCCGCGCTGGAGGTGAAACAGAATCCGACCTCAGCAAAACTTCTCGTTTCCACACGGTGCAGAGCAACCGTTTCCCGATAAAACACATCAAAACACAAAGTCATCTCTAATTTATAGCTGGAGCTCAGCCACTCCTTAAAACCCTCGCAGTTCCTTAAACGGCCTTGAAATCCCACGTAAAGGCTGTCGTCTGACCTGTTGTCCAGATTTTGGCTTCTCACCAGCCACAGGCACTGGGCTACCACCGGAGGTGGGACTCCTAGTCACCACGCCGCACCGCACAGCCAAATAAAAAACACCCCGGGGCTCAGGTCCCGATTAGCAGCTTTTCTAAATCTTGTTGTATTCACATGAAATCAGTCCTGGAAAAAATTCCCCATTCCTGTTCTAGGAGTTTTTGACGCCAAAAGCAAAGCTGGTTCGTGTCCTGCCTGTCTCTAATTTTCCACCTCCTGATGGCTTTTTTCCTCCCTGCCTGTCCCACCCAGAACTGCAACCCCTAAACATACCCGCAGGACCTCTGAGAGCAAACGGCAGCCTGCCAATCTCCTCACACCAACACGCAAATCTGCAGGGAGCGACCAGGAAAACGGGAGTTTGCTGCTCTGGGGAACATCTCAGGATGCCCTCGGGGAAGATCATACACTGGTACCTGCCATCTCCAAGGATGCAGTGGCAGATACAGGCGGGAGCACGCAGGAGGGAAAGGAGGGAGCGACGTGTGAATTTGCTCGGGAAAAGCTCAGAATTAATTACTGGGAGAAATGGGGAGAAATGATGGAACGTCAGTGCCAGGGAATTAGTTCCGCGGTTCCCGTGTGCTGGCAGAGGGGATGGGTGAAAGCGTCATCACCCGCATGCGGAGAGACGAGCCGCACAGGCTGCCGGCAGGTTTAGGATGCAGGAAAATGGGAAAACAAGCTGGAGAGCTGCCTGGCACGCTCGCCCAGACACGGATGCTTATGTGGTCCCTCGCTGGGATATCAACGTGTTTTCCAACCAGGATAATTACGCCTTGTTTTCCTTCCCCCCCCTCCTCCCCGGCTCCCGCACCTGTGTATGAGCGCACACAAAACCCACCTAAATGAGTGGGTGCTGTGCAATGTAGCACCCGCCGTGGGCAATATATGGTCACATACCCACATCTCCCTTTTTTTAAATGAGCCACCGCGTGCAGATGTGACAGCCAGCAGCTCTGTCCCGTCAGCCTTCCTGGTACCCAGGGGAGGATGCCTTCAAAACATCCTCCCATCTCGCCCGTCTTTGTCAGCCCATCGCAGGCAAGCCGGCTTTGCGGGGATGCCGAAGTAGCTCGCAACAGGGGATGGGGCAGAGATCTGCCTCCAAACTACCGTCAGCACAATTTACTCCTCACCCTGGGCAGCTCTACTCCCCACGCGGGCTGCGAAGGGGAGTGAAAAGAGCCCCCGGGGAGGCGCAAACTGGGAATTAGCGAGGGAGATGGCGAGGGACTTGTCGACTACGACCCAATTCTTGCTCCCTCGCAAAGACGCCGAGGAAGGAGTTTGCCAGATGGCGAAAGGAGATGAATAAATCCAATATGGCACATCTGCAGCTGCAAAGAGCGAACAGCATCCGTGCACGGCTGGAGCGAAAAGGGATCACTCTGGGGGAGAGCTTGGCAAAGAAAGCAGACGCAAGCAAAGAAAAAAACCTCAATGGTTTCTATTACAGCCCCCCCCGCGTGCACAGATCTGAGACCCCGGCTGGGTAAGAAACAGGCGAGAGGGGACTGGAATTAAATAAAAGCGGGGCGAGCTGAGCCACGATGCCATTCAAACCGCATCAGTCCCAGCTGGATGCCAGCGCAGCAGCGTGCTCGGGCAAGGCAAAAGCGTTAATAAGGGATAGAAGATCATTAGAAAGCAAACTCTGTAGCCAGATAAAAGAAATGTAAGAGAAAGAGAAAGAGGAGAGCAAGAAAACAGTGAAAGGGAGATACAGGGAGAGGTGAGGAAGGCTGAAGGTGAAAGCAATTGTACCGAAAAGGGAGCAGAGAATGGGCGAAACTCCGTGGGAAATTGTAAGCAGGATAATAATAAAAAAAAAACAAACAAAAAACAACAATCAAACTCACAGCTGAATGTGGAACAAAAAAAACCCAAAAAGCAGGCAGGCAACAAAATGCTGGATGAACCCATCTCCATCCCCCCCAGGGAGAGGTCCAGGCAGCCGGTGGGGCGCTGGGCACCCCCTGCCCGCAGGTGCCAGAGGGCTGTGCCATTAATTTTACCCGGCCAAATGAAATCTTAAAATCCTGGGAGCTGCCCCTTTTTATTTCCACATTCTTTGCACAATTTGCAGCGCTTCTCGGCTATATAAATTGCCATTTTTGCCCAGGCCCTTTTGAAGGGCGCCGGTGCAGGCGGAGGAAGGGCACAGCAAAAAGGAAAAAAAAGAAAAAAAAAAAAAATTACTTCCCAGAGGTTTGGCTTTCGGGTTTTGTTTTTTTTTTAATCCCTTCCTTCGAGCTGCCATTCGGCAGTGAGTGGAGCAAGGGCACATCGCGGTGGCGGAGGGAGGAATGTCACCTCCCCGGCCCCGCGGCTGTGCCCAACCCCTGTCACCTCTTAAAACAAGTGGCGTTTATTCGGGGAACGGTTGATCGTGAGCACCGGGAGGTAGAATAAATGTCTCTGAGTGCTGGTGAGGATAGAGGGGACGTGAGGCTGCGAGGGGTGGGCTGGAGCAGACGGGGTGGGTAGTTTCATCTGAAAAGAGAGAGGGGAAAAAATCAGTGCATCGTCTTGACACGTTAACGCTAAACTCGCTGGGTTTTAAATCAGGTTTGGGAAAATACCGATATTTTCTTTTTCCCCGTATTTATCATCAGTGACAATTTTTGCCTGCTGCTACCCCTCCTCCCCAGCACTCCAATTCTCTTCTGCTAATATTCAGTATCCCAAACAACCCTAAAAGTTGCATTTCGTCGAAAACTGTACCCGGGGGCAACGGCACATTCAAAAACCTGTTATTTATTGACCTTTAGCGACAGAAATACAGCCCCGACATGCTCCAAACCGGCATCTCCCCAAGCTCTGCACCAGCGAAGCGTTTCAGCCTGCCCCATCACCGCGTGCCCCGGGGAGGAGGATGCTGTGGGAAGCGGGTGCTGGGTTTTTGGGGAGCAGCTTTCACACCTGAGAGTTTACACAAGGGATTTGGGGGTGTTCACTGGGAGAAGAGAGGGAGAAAGCGTGTGTGTGTGGGGTCCTTGTGGATGCAGGGATAAGGGTTGGGGGATGCTGCTGCTGTCCCGGCTTTGGGGACCAGGAGCCGCGCGGCGTGGCCAAACGTGTTTCGGGTGTGCAGAAATGAACCCCAGGAAAATTTGGGAACACTAGGTGGTGCTGAGGGCTCGCAGAAAGGCTCCCACGCCGCCGCCACCGCCAAGGGATGCTCAGGGGCTGCAGGCCTGGGGGGGCTGGGGGCCGCATCCCCATTTCGGGGTTGGCTTTCCCCTAGTTGGCCCCACGCTGCCTGCGAGAAGCTCCTTGTGTCACTTTGACACTGCCCTCCCTCTGCTAAAGGCACTTGGCAGCAGCCGGCTTTAGGAAGACCAGCTCTACCCTGGTCCCTTCGCCTCTTTTTCCAGGGCTGTGTCCTCCACCGCATCTCTGGTTTACTGATGGGGAAACTGAGGCACAAGGCGAGGCATTAGCCGGGGCAGTTTCCATCCCCACCCGCCGTCCCAGCCCACCCGGCAGCATCGCTTTTCCAGCGAGGAGCCTTTGACTGAGCCCTAAAACTGATGCCAAAGGTTTCAAACCATCCTTAAAAAAATAAGGACTGCAGCAAAGCGCCTGTTCTCAGCCACCCATCTCTTCGGTGCTGCAAACATGAGTTTTCCAGCCCCTGTGAGAAACGAAGGGGCTGTTAATTAGGGTAAAACCCACGCAGGGCAGACCCCCACCCCTCCCCCTTTCTCCCCCAACCCCCTTCGCCCACCACCTCCCATTCCTCCCGCCGCCCGCTGGCTCCGGTTACGCCGCGGGTCCGTAAACAGCGTCTAAAATAATTGCGCAGTTGTCACCGTTGGGTAGGGGAAGGGCGGGGGGACTATTTTAAAACGCCCGGCTTAGCCCAAAGGGCCGTGGGGATTGTGGCATGGCACAGCTGTCCCCGCCGAGCGCGGGCGGGTGCTTCAAAGTACCGGGCGGGATGCCTCAGCGCCAGCCTGTCCTCGCCGTTTCGGCCGGGGAAGGGAGCCAGGCTGGCCGGGGACGAGCTAATGGTGTTTTGACGTGTGGTTTCAAAAGCAATTGGTGGGACTTGGGAGATGCGGGGAGCAGCTGGGAAGGACCTGGGGGGTGATGGAGGGAGGATGGGTGAAGGGTAGGGGGGGATAAGAGGGAGGCTGGGAGAGGAATGCAGACGTGGCGAGGCTGCACATCCCATTTGACTTTAGAAACTGGGGGGAAAAAAAAACCCAAAGCAGTACCTCTGCTCAGGTGCGCCAAGCCCTGGGTGGCTGCAGGCACAGAGACGTGAGCCCGGAGGGAAGCGCATCTCACCATAGCTTTTCTCCTTGTCCCACACCACTTCAGACAGCGACGCAGCCGGTATCTCCGCTCACTGGGGCAAAACTCGGAGTCTGGAGGAAGAGGGAAACACATCTAATCCCACAGGAGTACCAAGCTTTGACCGTGCCTTGGTCATCAAGGCAGAGCTTCCCCATAGCTCCAGGCCAAAGGCAATACTTTTTATGCTGCCTATAGCATAAGAGATGGTGATTAAAGCATTATTGGTGAAGGAAAACCCACACAGTCATTCCCTTTGGTTAGTGTGAGGCCGGATGGCCGGGAGAAGACAAGGAGGCTGAGTTCACCTTGGCCTCTTGCTCTGCCTGTGTGCTGGCGGGAGTGCTGCTCCTCCAGATGGTCTGATGGTTAGTTAGCCCTCAACTTTGATTTTCTGGGGGCAAACCCCCCATAATTAGCATGCTGATCAGTTGGGCACTGCCACTTTCCACAGCTCTCACTCATGGCTCACCTCATGCCTGCACGGTGTAGGTGTTACACACGAGGACTGAGTTGGCTCTTCCACCGCCATTCCAATTAAGGAATTAAGGAAAGCGGTGTGTCGTCGCACCCTCTCTCGCGGTGCAGACGCCTGTCCGTCTCACACTTTGGCTCCATCAGAGATTCCCCCCCCCCCAGGCTGGGCCAAGCCAGGCATGGGCAGACATGTGGGATGCTTTCAGCCTTGCACCCAGAAGGAAGAACGTCCCAAAAGCCATCTCTCCTCCTTCCACAAATAATCAGCTATTTAAGGGGACACGTAAAGACCATCAAGGCTTTTGCCGCATGTCCGTGTCCAGCCATACTCGGATAGCCATGATGTGTTATCCTCACCTTTTGGTTAAATGGGGGGAGGTTTGGCAAACTGAAACGGGGCTTTATGTGGAATGAAGGCAAACCGTTTAGGAGCTGCATGCCCGTTTCGGAGAGGCTGAAGGCTCAGACCCCTCACAAGGTGAACCCAGAGCGATTCCCAGAGCCATCTTTCAGCAGCTGCGAGCCATTTATTAGATGGTTTTGAGCGCTTCTCCAAAACCCGAGCCCGGGGGACGGAGGCGGCAGACAAATGTGGAAGAAAAAAAAAAAAAAAAAAAATTGTGTTAATTACCGGTCCATTTGTATGACGCGAAGCTGCCCCGGTCCGTCATCTCGTCCCCCTGAGCCGCAGTTTGTCGGGTCTTAGGCTTTCATGCCGCGGTCCCAGCGGACCCGTGTTTCTCCGCATCGCCATGGGGACGGCAGCTGCAGCTGACTTCTTCCGTTAGAAGGGACCGCCGCCGCTCCAGAAACCATTTCGGCAGCATTTGTCGCAACAGCTTCTGCTAATCTCTCTTTCATTTGTAATTATTTTCTCGCCCAGGCGCTCCGACACCGGAGCCGCCCTCCCAACCCGCCCCTGCAGCCGCACGGCAGCAGCGTCGGCCGCGCTTGGGGACGCCGTGGCGAGATAAAAAAGGATGCGGGGGCAGGAGCGGAGACGGTCTTGCGAGGAGGACGGTGGGCTTCAAACGGGCTGGGGCTCCTCCGAAGGCGATTGAAGTGGGCCGAGGGATGGAGCCGGCCGCCTTTGAGGCAGCCCGCGCCATCTCGGCCAAGAATAATTGAACAAATAGTTTATCTGGTGAACCAACAGCTGTAGGGAACAGGCGATTTCCAGAGGATTAGGGGAGAGCTGTGAAAGGGAGCTCCCACGGGAAGCCTAAAACCCTCATCTTGAATTCAACCAGCCAAGAACACATGTTGGAGCCTTTGACTTACTTTTTAAGCAACTTTCCTCCCCCCCCTTTTTTTTTTTCCAAACTGCTCCACCAACCAAAAAGTTTTACTTGTTGAAGCACAAGGCAGGAAAATAGGGTCCACGGGAGAGAGAGATGAATTATTTAGTGGCGGTTGATTTCTAAATGGGGTTTTCCTATTTTATTTTAATCTAATCCTGGCAGTACTATTATTTTAACTTCAACCCTCCTTCCCTCCCCCCCCCCCCAGTGTTTCCATTCATTGGGCTTTAAGTTCACAGCAGTCACCAGCAAGGCGAGGAAGCAAGAGCGATGACTTGTTGAGCAAAGCCGAGCCACGACTCAAGCTGAGATGTGCTTTACCTCGCAGCCGCTTTGCATCGCAGCCTCTTCTTCCTCTGCCATGGCACAAACACCCAAAACAAACACTCTACACCCAACTGCAGTTTTGCCCCGGGTAGCGTCAGAGCAGATCTAATCCCAAACCCCGAGGGTTTTGATTGCATGTGAATAGACACAATTAGAGATGAAGATAAGGCGCCTCGGGAGTGGGTTGCAGCTCAGCTATGGAAACTGCTTCTACAACTTGTCCCACGGAGTGCTCCAACCTCCACCTGAAGGATCATGTCTGGGAGAGATCACCCCGGCTGTGCCCTGCACCTCCCCTCCCCAAAGACAGAGGCTGCACCGCCTCTGAACCAGTCCCTCCTAAAACCTTTCTTTGCTTTCACTCAGACACAGATTACGGCTTTTTCTGGCGTTGGGTGCGAGGTCAGGAGCTTTCAGTAGCCAGGGCTCACATCGCTCAAAAGTCAGGTGACATGGAGGTGGCACTGTGGAGTTGGAGATGCTCAGGGAAAGCCTCCAGCACCCGCTGTACCCCCTCTCAAAACACCTGCAGACCACCCCAAATGTATCTCAGCCTACCTGCAGACCACCCCAAAACCATCTCAATCCACCTGCAGACCAGCTCAAAACCATCTCAGTCCTCCTGCAGACCACCCCAAAACCATCTCAATCCACCTGCAGACCACCCCAAAACCATCTCAATCCACCTGCAGAGGAGTCAAACCCAGTGTGCACCACCAGGGATGAGCTCACCCTGACCAGAGAGACGTGTCTGTAAGAGGATGAACTGTGGCTAGACCTCCCTCTCTCTCCCTTCGCTGCAGAGTCAAGCCAACCAGCTTTGATTAAACATCTCAAGCAGCCACATGAGATAAAACCCCTTTTGCCAGCCAGAGGCAGACTCTGGTCACCCATATGGCCGGGCACAGCAGACCCTGCAAACCCAACGTCAAAATCATATACACCTATTAACCCCAGAACAACCCAAGCTTGAGGTTCTCCCCATTTTCCCCCAGCGTGAAACTGCCTTGTTTAAACCACACCATGTTTAAAGATGGAAATCTGGTGGTCACCCCAAGTTTCCTACTAGCCCCGGTCTGCAGGAGATGAGAGGGCAGAGCTGGTGGGAAGCGCTAAGCTCAGTGGTACCCCCCCTCCCCTTCGCAGCAGCTCCAGATCTGTCCCCAGACTTAATTTGGACCAAGAGAAAGACAGAATTAACGACCTAATCACTATTTTTAGAAAACTAGTCCTCTGTTGAGTATGTATTTGGCAATCACTGCAGCTGCATCACCAGCAACGAAACCTTTGGGGATGGGTTTTGCCTAACTCCAGTCACTCAGTGAGAAAATAAACTTTTAAGCCCTTCCCTTGCTGGTACAAAACTATTCTTTACTGCCTTTTCACCAGAGCATTATCCAGGCTAGTTTTAAATTCATAGGCAGTGAGAGCTCCCTGTAAAATTATAGCAATTTCTATATTTTTTTTTTTATTGTGGAGTGAAAAAATGTGACACTTTTTGGAGGACGGATTTGCTGGGGGTTATTAAACCCAGTGGTCTGGGGGCAGGTTTCGGTTCAGGGAGGTTATAAAACGCTGACTGCTGAAAGCTGCATGATTTACTGGGGGTGGGGTGGGGGGAATATTTCTCTGTGCCATATTTCTCAAGGATGCAGAGCTCAAAACTGCCCTTTTCTTGCTCTCCTTCCCTGGCGTCCGGGGAACTTGTGGTTTCTGCTGGGTCTCAGCTTGCAGGTAAAAGGGGTGAGCGTGGTGGGGCCTTGGATGAGCCACTCAGCACCTAAAACATTATTCTCAGCTTCTAGATTTGATGGACCGCGGGAAGGGGGGGTGATTTCTCGAGAAAGCCAAGTTCAAGGCAGTTCTAGCGCACTTGAGTACATAAACCGCAGTGGAAAAAGGTGGTGGTGGGGGGGGGAAATCCCTTTTAAATTATGGGCTGATGAGAGCTTAACAAAAGGAGTCTCATTTGTTGGTTATGGGGTTTGGTGATTTACTTTTTTTTCTTTTTTTCTTTTTTTTTTTTTAAGTACCATTCAATCACTCCACTCACTGGCGAGACCTTAAATTGAATCTCAGCCCTAGAAAATGCATTACTTACTGCTGAATTGATGTCACTGCCAAAGAATTTTCTCTCGGCTTAAGCTGTCTGCAGCAACACGCCAGTGGCACGTTCGAGACGTTTCCCTATTTGCGGAGCAAAATTCCTTGTGTTGGTTCTTCGCTTTTCCTCTTTCCCCCTGTTTTTCTTTAATTCCTTTTCGGGGGTGGGATGCGCCGCTGGAGCTGAGGGGACCGAATGAAGCAGCAATTCGCTGCGGATTTCTGCGGTCGGTGGGAAACACTTGCACGTTCCACCTGGGTTTGCCCACAGCATCAAGGATTCACCTTCAGATCCACCACCGGCATCGCTACATCTCCCCTCTAACCCCCCACCCATCACGCGAGCGGGATTTAGACAAGCGTTAAATTCACAATGGAGAAGCAACATCTACCAGGGGTTCGATCCAGAGCTTCTGCAACCCAGGAGGTGTTTGCCTCTTGAGTTTCGAGGCGGGTATATTGGTGACAAACACGTTATCAGCCATGAAGCCTATCACTACACCTGGCACGGAAGCGCAGACCTCGTTTGCGCTGCCTGCCTGCAGTTCCCAGGACACAGCGGCCGTAGGGTGCAGCCACTGGAGCTCCTCTGGAAAGGTGGCTGGCTCCAGGTCACCGCTCAGGCACGCTGGCGTGACGTCACGCATTGCAATATCGTCGTCTGCAGTATATTACGGGGCCGTTAGATGTCTCTGTGGGCTGCGATCGGAGCTGGGATGGCATTGCACCTGGTAACAAAGAGAGACAAAGCTGGGACTCGAGCGCAGCAGGAGTTCGGTTCACTGCATCCCAGACTCTTTTCTGGTCCAGAAGGACAAAAACTCACTTAATACATAACATTAAAGCTTCGAGGGGAGGGGAGGGCAACAAGCTGCAATACATAAAACATAATATATATGTGCATGGTGGAGCCAGCTCTTTGGGCAGACTGATATTCTTTAAAGGCTTCAGTTTAAAGCATCCTCAGCTTTGCTTGAGCTTCAGTAGAAATTAAGCTTCCTCCTTATTTAACAAGCCCAAAGGTTAATTTCCTTGTTTCTTACTGCAGATTTTTCCTGCCTTCGCATCCTGGTACCCAAACCACAGCAGCGTCCCTTGTTTTCACATTCCCCCTTCATTTTCTGCCAAAAGGCAGGCAAAAAGGTAGCCAGGACGCTACTCACTGCTAGTTTTTCCTTAGCCCTTGGGACTCATTACCTGTTTTTCTTCTTGACAGAGCTTTCAAATCAGGACTTTTCCACATGGATGAGTTGTTTCTGTGGCTGTAATGGCTTTGTTTTTTCCCTTTTTGCACAAAGCGAGTGGAGAACAGCTTTTTACCATTTGAATGCAAAACCATCTCCATCTTCTGGGCATCAGCTTCATCCAAGCACCACTTTCATTAAAAAAAAAAAATAGAAATCAGCAAGTTCTTACCTGGAACTTTATGCTGCCAAAATTACCAGGCAGGAAAAATTGCCACGACACCACAATTTCCCTACAAGGGATGAGGGAGCTACGTGAACCCAGGGTGGGACCCAGAACCTCCCTGATTATTAAAATTAATTCATTAACTTCAACTTAAGGGGGAAAAAAAAAAAAAAAAAAAGAGGTCAAGAAGCATTTGCCCCAAGAGATCCCACAAAGCAGTTCAGAGCCACTGAATTACCTTTCTGAGTACTTTCAAGCTTACTGAGATCTGGAAAACAAAACCAAACTCCAAGCAGCAAGTGCAGACACAGAGGTGGGGAAAGCAGTTGCATCCCTGCAAACTGAGGTCCCCCTCTACCCAGAGGTCTTCTCCATCACCTCACCAGCCAGTTTTCACCCAGGGCAGGGACACGACGAGTTCTGTCCCAGTTTTTCTCAGCTCCACGGTTCAGGTTGCCCTGACAGTAGAGCAGGAAAGAGTGGGAAAGGCAGGCTGTGGCTGACTCACATTTTATTAGGTGCTGCCACAGAGGGGTTTCACCTGAAGGTATTTGGAAGCCCCAGGGCTCACTGGTCATGCTCAGATCCCTTCTCCAGTCATGCATCTCCCGTGCCCTCCAAGTCACGCTGCTCTGGCTCAGCGAAAACCCTTGAGATCTGCTAAAACAGCTAATATCCTGGGATTATTTCCTACGTTTCCATCCTGATAGGAAACGGAGGTTCACTCGTGACACCGTCTGGTTTTTTTAAAACCCCTCTCACCCACCCCTGCTTGAACTTTACCAGGACCCCTCAGATCTGTCTTCACCTGGGTCGTTTTTCAGATGTCCCGAGCCCTAAAGCCTTATAGTTCATGGCCGTTAAACAGGCTCAGCGTGGAGGTACCCGCAGGAGTGCCAAGGGAGCAGCTCTGAAGAGCAAATATGCAAAACCCATAAAGGAAACTACATCCTAGTGAAATCAGTAGGATTTACGATCACGCCGGCAAGTAAGCACCTGATATCTGGCCCTGAATACATATTTTAAGTATCACACTGAATGTGCTGAACCATTTCTATAGTGCCCTGGGCTCTTTTTACGGGTTCATTGCCTGAAGCCAGATCAATAAAATTGTGCAGCGAGGGGCTCTCGACCCACTTTTGGGAACGCCGCTCGAAGCCAGGGCTTTGCAAACCTTTCTTCCCATCTCTAAGGAGGGTGAATGCAGCTAGCCAGCATTTTTGCCAACCTTTTCCCTCCCATCTTATTTCACAACCCCTCTGTCTCCCTCCTATCATCCTCCCTCCCTGCACGTACAATTGCTGATGTCTTCCCAACCAGATGCACACCTGCAGGAAAAGTTGGCATCTTCTCTTTCCAAGCTGTCATAGAGTCAAATAGTTTATGAGTCTATTGATGACAGATAAATTAATTGCAGAAAATATGAATGACTTAATATTTTGTGTGCTAATATCTTTTTTTTTTTTTCTTTCTTCTTTTAAATCCACGTCACTGTATAAGATATATCTCAGGCTATTTGGGTTGTGTTCAGATTCCCATGTCTCACCATCTACTTAAGGTGGCAGAAGATACCCTGTGGCTTGTGAGTTCCTGGATTTGATGCTTTAAGCGTGCAACACAACTTTTCTGGAAAGGTGCTTAATGAACTTAACCCAGCCTGGACTAAGGATGGAAGTAGAGGGGGTTTCGGAGAAGATTTTTGCGGGGTCCGAAAGCACACCCAAATCCCGCAGCATTCATGGGCACCCAGATTCATCCCACCCTGCTTAACCTCAGGGCTTAGTCTCTCTTTGTAGGCATCAAAAACAAAGAGGAGGTAATTCAAACTACCTTGATCATCTTTGGCAGCAGCAGTCTGTCTTCGGTGGCTGCATGGAGGGGCAAAAAAAGCTTTTAAAGGCTGAGCCTATATAAAACATGGGAGAAACTGCAGCTTTTATGGCTCATCCCCGTGTGACAGTCTCCCATGATGGATGACCTGAGTGCGTAATCGCTTCACAAGTGGGTCTCCAGTTCAAGCTGTGGAGAGTCGAGGGGATTTGTCAGGTTTTGGTTCATCTCCCATCATTGGGCAACTGCTTGCAGACTCAGGGGGAGCCCAAATTACGTATGTAGATGACCTGGATGGGGATGTTGTAAGCCCAGGTTGAATCTGGCCGCAGATGCCCTGTCATTTATGCACGTATCGATGACTAACCCATTGCTACCGAGATAGAGATCTCTAGTCAATATATTAGATCATCGCCTGATATTGATCCAACAAGCTTTAATTAACTACTTAGATTTAAACGAATTTCAGTTTGTGAATTGAGGACAATCATCCGTCTGTTTTGTGCAATAGAGTCAGCAGCAGGATTGATGGGCAGCCGAGAAAACACGACATCTAAAGGAAGCCTGAGTGAGACAGGGTTGCTCAGTCGAGAACAGGGGGTTGGAGATGGAGGAATAATTAAAGCCATGTAAAAATATTTAACTGAGGTAGTGAAATAGCCTCTGTTCACTCTCAATAGGCTGAGTAAGAAATTAAATGGAACTGGAACAAAGGGGTTCAGGCTGACCTTTAGGAAACATCTAAATATAACAAAAAAAAAAAAAAACAAAAACCAGAAAAGATTCTTTACAGAAATATGGAATTTGAGTCACTGATGGTTTTTAAGGACAGGATAGACAAAAGTGCCAAACGTGGAATAGACTCTGCCTTTGCAGCTTGAGGGGCCAGGCAGGTTAGATGATGTTTCAAAGTTGCTCTCCATCTCTGCTTTCTAGATTTGCTGGAAAACGTTTGGGCACAACGCTGTTGATACCGGGGCTGAAGTGGATGTCTGTAGCTAGACACGTACTTAACTGGTCTGCAGGTCTTGTACCGCTGAAGTCAGTGACAGATACTGTAAGAGCAGCCCTCCTCTTTCTTTTAATCAGTCATTAAATTAGGATAACGTGGTAGGAGTGCTGCCTAGAAGTAAGAGCTAGGAGTAAGACTGGTTACATTGACTCTGCCCCCAAATCTTTACTTGACTTTAGAAGTTCTGAATCCAAACGACCTACGTAACAGACACAGAGCGACGTGTTTGGTCTGTAAACTTCATTCCTGATTCGAGATGAATGAGGTCACCCTGCCATTTGCATCGCACCCGGTAGGGACGGGATGCTTTATGAGCCGCCAGAAGATGAGATTGCTGCTCCCACACACCACGACAAGATCGTTGAATCTGCGGTGCTACCGAAAGGCGGACTCTGCTGTCTGAGATCATCAGCGACTCTGTTATTGGTGGTTTTCCCCCAAATTCTGCCTCTTATTGCTATGGCCCACGATAAGCCACTTCACTTCTCCCACTTTCCAGTTTGAAAAAGCACAGCACGACCATCTCCTGGGCCAGGCAGCGCTTTAGCAACACTGTCTGGGCTGAAAGTAATGTCCTTGTTCTGCATTTGCAATAGATTTTTGCTCAGTGTGGTAATGCACCATGGGTGAATTCCACAATTTTGTTGCAATGACGGTTAATCGGGTCTGCACTTTTCCACGGGAAGAGTTATTTGAATGAGAAGGAGCAGGTTCCTCCCCACCTGCTATTTCGCCTGTAGGATGTCAACGGAAAACAAGTCCCCAGTGGCAGAGGCCATAGCACAAGCCAGGCAAATGTAGCAAGGTCTCTGCCCCGCTTCCAAGGAGAACGATTTGGTTTGGTAGAAACATGCTGACCTCAGGGGTTTTGGTGTATGCTGGGGTGATCTGGAGGGAAATCTGAGTTCCCGCCTCTAGAGCCGTTCCACCTTAATGTGAAATAAATAGTAAAGCTTTTGAAATCGGATGAGAACGAAGCCAATGGAAGAGAATCTGGAGAACTCTGCTGTAGAAGACACCCTCGCTATAAAAAGTGACTTTTGATAATTGCTGGAAAAGTGCCAGAGTGTATTTTGGGAGAGAAGAGGGAAAAAAAAATAAAATTAATCTATGACCTAACGTTTCTGGAACCCATCCACCAACCTAGGTGCCCTGTGGCTGTTTAATTTTTTTATCTGCCTTTCCAACAGGCATTTCACAATCATCTGGATTGTTTTGTGTGCGAGGCAGAAAGAGCGAGGCTGCGCCCTTTCAAGGGCCCTCTCTGGTCTCTGCTCTTATTCAGGTGAAGAGCACATAACACCTCTACAGCCAGTTCATCCTTGATGGTAACAACCTGAAGACCTCATTAGAATGGAGCCTCGAAGAAGGGGGATAATTAAATTGAAATGTAATTAGACAGATGCTCTGCAGTTTTACTGCTGCTACTCTAACTGCTATTGCTACTATTGTAAAACAGCAATAAAAGAAGAAAAATTCCAAAGGCAAAGTATGAGTAATGAGTAAACGCAGTTATTTATGCTAGTATATGTCATTTCTGCTACATTTTAATATATAAATATATCCGGGACGATTCTATGAAGTCTGTGTCTCAGTGAGGTTTCCTAGACCTGTTTTCCCATGGGGAATGATGCTGTGATCTCTTGGCTCCTACCGGGAAACGCTGCCGTCTCTGTGCGGTGCGCGGTGCAGGATCATGATCCGAGTCTCTTGAGGACATAAAATGAAGCAGGATTAGCAGTAAGATGTAAGTGGTAGGAGATAAAGTAATTAACCACTGGATCAAGAGTTCGTGCAGCGTGAGGTGTTTTTACCAGTTTTCCAGCCAAGTCCGCCCTTCAAATGCGGTATTATAAATGAACCCAAAGTTATTGGCTTAATGTAGGAATTAATATGTTTTCTTGCTGGACTGGGCTTAGAAAGAAGCTGGGCTAGAAGATGATTACAATTGCTTCTGGCTGTAAAGTCAATGTGACTGTGTTAACCACGTACTGCACGCGGGATTGTGAAGCCATCTGCAATTTGAGGGGGGACGAGGCACTTAGAAAAAAGATAATCTGTGCACTTTTGCTTTCAAGACTTTAAGTTTGTCTGACTTCTGTTGGCCAAGAAAGATCTATAAACTCGTGGTCCAAGTAACTACCTTTTTTACAGCTTATTGGTCTAAATGTCTATTCTACGCTGCCCGAGTACCCTATTTGTAGCGGGGACAGTGACCCATCCCCAGAGCCCGGTGGCTGTGACCGCTCTTACCCTCTTTGCCCTGAAAAAAGGGGCATGCGCCTCCCTAACACGTTCCTGCCATAGGATGAGGAGTGTGCTTGAAGTCATCCTATGTGACAGATGTTTCTCCCATCACATCTGTGCTCTGCCCCAGCCTCAGCCCCTCCTGATTCAGCTTTACAGACATCTCTCAAGAAGAAACTCTGCTTTAGGGTTAGGGGCATAACGAGGCTGATGTGGGTTTGGCACAGGGGGGTGACACGAAGCATCTTTAACGCCCGGTGCTGGGGCAGCGCTGATCTGCCATTCCCACGGGGCTGGGGGACAACCGGCAACATCCAGCTGAATTTGTGGCAAAGCCTCTCGGGGATGCTGGGCTTCGGGACCTGATCTCCAGACATCGGGGAGAGTTCGGTCCGGACATGTGCGAGGATGGTTTGGAGCATGAATCTTTACCTCGTAACCTCCTGGCCTCCCCCATCACCGCCCTTTCGGCTCAGGCTCTGGCTGTGCCATGTGAGCCCACATTTTCCATTTGATTTGACAGCCTGGAGGGCTGTTTGTACAAGATTGGCCGGTAGGGATGTTAGCAGATTACGAATCAAAGGGAAGGAATTTGCTCCAGAAAATGCAATGGCAGTGATGGCTCCCACTGAAGCCTTCATCAGACGTAATTAAACAAAGCTTCATATTAGGAAAATGCTTGTACTTGCTAGCTCCCCTAGGCGGAACTGGCTCTTGTTTCCCCATCAGTTAACTCTTTCCGGCACAATCCGTGCACGAACAACCACTGAGTCCGCCCCAGCGAAGCCAAACAAGCTGCTGTCCTCCACCCAGGCAGGGCAGCAAGCTCGTCCCTCCACTCTCCCACGCAACGCGGGAGCAACAGCACCAGTTAACGCAAGACCACAGGAGCCTGAAATAGCACCTTTCATGCCCACTTTTCAGCTCACACCAGGAAAACGACAGCAGCCACGGCCATTTCAAGCCACCACCGGCGGCTAAGACCATAGGAGACACTAGACCCCCAAATCCTAACTCTCCGCAGTCCATGGAAAGCAACCAGGACACGAGCTATTAGGTGCAAAAGTCACATTTTCCAGCTTAGCGGCTCTTCCAGTTTCTCTCTGCAGTTCCGTGTTTTTCCCGGTTAAATGGGGGCAGTAGCTCATTGCTACATCAAGCTGCTTCTCCTCAGTCGTGTGCTCGAGGGGAAGGCAGAAGCTTCAGGCAAAGCATTGCTGTTGTGAGAGAGGCAGGAGCGCTGGGGGATGATTTATGAATGCTGTGTGCTCTCCCGGTGCACGGGATGCTCAGCATCTGCACGTGGCTGAGAGGGAAAATAAGCTGGGAGAAAACACGATGTCTCAAAGTAACCCCGCGGCAAACACTGGAGGGCTGTCAGAGATAGTGCTGAGCAGCTTTAAGGGCTTGCCATTTCCCTCATCAGCCTCCAAAATTTGGGGCAAAAAGGGTGAAAGGTGGAAGATACAGAAGTTCAAAGGGACGATAGCATTTACGAAAGAAGAGCAGGGACCAGAGATGCTTTGGGGAGCAGGCTGGGACCAGGGTAACCCTGGAGCAGTTGACAGGCAGTGAGAGCAAGTCCTTTCTCCTCCTGTAAAATACCTTTTTCTCTAAACGTTTGTCTTGAATGTGCTCATTGTTAAGTAAATTTGTTAAGTAAATTTTACCTTTCCTGCTGGTGTTCCTCGCTGGTGATGGCTCTGCTAGCGCCAGGGCATGCATAAGGTCGCTGTGATACAGGACCAGGATGAGGAGTGGGAGAATTAAGCAGCAATGGGCTCCAGACGTGAAGCCCAAATAGGCCCCAGGTGGGAGCTGGGGCTTGTGAGGGGGATTAGGTTGTGTGACAAGAGCAGACTGTCCCTGGTAACCCCTGGGAGGGGGCGTCTGGTCCTGCGTTCCTGGCTGAGCCCCTGTGTCCCTAGCTGTGTCCCCATGGAAGGAGAGGCAGGTTGTGGGTCAGGTCACTGGTGTGTGACCGGCCAAGACAGCAAAACCAAGACCTGAATTCATGGCAGGCTTGTGGAGGACCTCTGAGTTATTTTGCCTTATCCCTCTCCACGGTTCGGTTATTTTTTTGTAAGCTAGGGGTGTAAAAGCATTTTCAATCAAAGAACCTTTTTGCTTGTAGCGTTTCCAAGATTTTGCTATTTAATACTCACCTGGTGCATTCTTGGAGCCGGTGGGTGAACTCCAGCCCCTTTCGTGTTCATCACTGAATTTTTAGCATGTCTGAGAGGCGACGGGACCTCATAGCGACAGAGAAAATGGGGAAATGTTCCCTTTTCAGCAGTGCCACTGACTTACTGTGTGGTCCGGGGCAAACCGTGTAACCTCTCTGTGACTCTGTTTACCACTCTACACACCAACGGGCACAGCATTTACCTCATCAGGGGTTGAGAGGCTTAATTATTCCCAGACGGATGGATGCTGCATAAGCGCAAAGTGTTACGATGACTAAATCTTCCTGGAGGTGCCTCTAATATCTCTGATTAGTTTGTTTATCCCCCAGATTCTCTACCATGGGCATGACAAAGATTACAAGGAGCGTGTTTAAGCAGGGGCACGAACGCCGTGCCAGATACCTCCAGGTCAGAGGGAAACAGATGATGGAAAACCAATTAATTTTTTACAGCAAGAGAAATAGCTACAGGATTAAGAAACATTAATTATTTATTGAACTGCTGCCTTTGCAGAAAAAAAAAAAAAGGAGTTTATACGTATCTAAAGCTATATATATAAAATCATCACTCATTGTAGACAACAGGATAATAACCTCGGAAATCTGAGCTCCTGTTTTGATACTGCTCTTTTCTCAGAGGTCAATTAAAATAATAAGAGCGAAAATACTTAGGAGCCTCAGGAAGGAAAAAAACCCATCACAATAATGTCAGGGGTTTGAGTTATTGAATATTTAAGCTCCATTCAGGTGCATGGAGGCCTGGTTCTGGTCGCCTTGGTATGAATTGGTCTACCTGTGTGTGTCTGAGTAAAGGGAATTCATTTGAGCTGTGGAACTCCCTGAGGTGCAGATAAACTCCAAGCACCGGTGATGGAGAAAGCTCCCATCAGTGGGCAGCAGCGCAGACACCGTGTGCCTCTTTATCCCAGAGGTGGGATGCAAATGCAGGATTAAATGTGCTTGCTGAAGCCACCTTCCTGCTGGTGACGCACTAAACCTCAGTAATTCACCACTGCAAAAACCTGATCACCTCCGATTCCCTGCCTGGATGTACCTAGAGATGCTGCTGACACCTTCTACAGATGTTTGCTGAGGACCTTGCGCCGGGGTAACTCTGCTCTGGCTCACGGCACACGCAAGGTCTGCAAGGTCTTCTCATCGCTGGGCAAGAACTTGCATTTTTCATGGGCTTTGATTGCGGGAAACTTGTATTTGGCTTCAATGTTCTTGAGAGATGCACCTCGCTTCCCTCACATGCGTGCACGGACTCACGCAGGCTTCCCTGGCATTCAAAACAAGGACACTCAGTCAAAACAACTGTTTCCTGTTTTGCCTGGAAATCAGAAAGAAAAAAAACCAAAACAATAAACAATTTTGAACAAGCAGCCAGGCTGGAAACTGAGTGCTTTGGCTGAGTGAGTCTTTAGCTGGACTTGTGGAGGACACCAAGGCTTTGGCAGGGGGAGCTGTGGGATGTCCTGGTCTCCTGTGCGATGCTTTGCAGATCCTGAGCTTTCAGCCCATGCCTCCCATTCTCCTGGTGTCATGGCTTAGGGTAAGGTCCAGGGTCACTGGATGAGTCCTGCCTAAGTATCTGGGATGGGATTAGCTGCGCCAGGCAGATCCTGTGGGATCCTGTTGGTGTCCTTGCCTGGTATATCTAGGTGCAATCCTCCAAATGCAAACTCAGAGGGACATGAGGAGAAGCAGAATATATTTTAATGCAGCCCCAGGCTGGAGTTTACACACGTGCCCGGGGACACGGGGACCTTCAAACTCCATCACTGGTGGAGCATTTCCCATGAACGGCCCCGTCCAGAGGAGACCAAGCAGCGGAGCCAAGCCGGGGCCGTTGTGGCAGCGACTGGGAACAAGACAGAGGCAAACAGCAAGCCCATACAGGCCTCCAGCGAGCGCACCCAAGCATGTTTCATCTGCAGAGGGGCCCTCACCCATTAGGGCCTCTCAGGCTATGTGGCAAGATTTCTTTTCTCCTGCTGGATTCGGAGGCTCTTCCCCACCGGAGTTATTCCGCGTGGAGGAAAGGGATGGAAATGATGAGAAACCACAGCTGTGTCCCTCAAAGCTGGGCCTGAACGTAACTCTGAGGTCTCAACAGCTACCAAACTCCTGGGAAGTGAAAAGGGATGGCTTGCAAGCTGTGCAGCTGGGGAGATGGATCGGCAATGGGACTTCACAGCTGGGTCCATCCGCCGCTCGACTAGATTCCCCAGTCCCAACACCCTCCGGCTTCGCGCGGCCAGTGCGGCTCTGGCTGTCACCCCCAGCCCTCGGGCCAGGCTTCATTATTTCTTGCTGCAAGTTCCTCCTTGGATTAGGAGGTTTTCTGGGAGCGCAGCCTGATCTCGAATGTTTGCTGAGCCCCAGCGCGTTGCATAGGCAGCCACGAATAGCCAGGCTAAGGTTACCTCTTCGGTCCAAACAGCGAGTCAACGGGCGGGACTTTGCACGATCACATCCCATGGGAGAACAGCACATCAACCAAGCTCAATGTCCAGGGCTGACCTGTTTAGAGATAAATAATTTAGTTGCAGAAAACTGGGGGGTTTCCTAATGCAAAAGAGGAAAAGATTCAGCAGATTTCCTTGCTCGGGCACCCAATGGGACCACTTCAGCAAGCTCCGTGCTTGAAAGAGCTCAGGTCTCTGTGGAGATCTATTTGCTACATTTTCAACCCAAAATCCCAACCTCTGCATCCCCCCTCACTTGCCAACCTCACCGTCCTCAGCCCTGCCCACACACGCCCTGCCATGGGTCTACTGTCTACTGCTCTTTTACTGCCTAAAAGAGCCTAACCCATCCTCCCATTGACCCCGATTATTTTTGGCACATCAGTAGTTTTAGCAGGGTCGTCTCATTCAAAAACAACGCAATCATTTGTGCAGTCACGTCAGTAATTATCAATACAGAACAGCAGCAATTACAAACCAGGCGCAATAATTATGAACTTTCCCCTCGTGATTTGAGATGGCAAAGAACAACCGGGTTTGCTTGTTTGAGCTGAAGCCCACAACATCTCCAGTTGTCGATGCTGAGGATGAAGGTTTGGCAACTGGAGCAAAGCTAAACACTTTGGCTAACTGGGGAACAAACTTGGCTCCTGAATTTTATTCCCCGTTCTGCCACTCACTTTGGAAGTCAGGCCCACGTTTTGGCATGGTGTCTCTGACCACAGGAGCTGAGGGCTTCTTTCCTCTCCAATCAGGATGTGCAAGAACCAAGGAAATGCCCTGAAACTCTTCATCTGGTTTTTCAGAGCCACACAGAGATGGTTTGATTTGAGCTCAGTTCAAGTTTGCGGCAAAGTTGCCAGGAGGGGTGGAGGGGGAGAAGATAAAACAGGAGGAATTTCCTATGGCTCTTCTCCATGAGTCTTCCTATCTCTGTCTTCATTTCCCTAGCAATTATGCAGCAACAGAGGTTTTCGTCTGAGGTTTTTTTTAATCCCAGCAAGCCTCAGCCACTGCTAGGAGCGGGGCTGTCCTGAACATGCGAGTCCCCGAGGCCACCCGCCTGTTGCACCTAGTCTTTGCAATTCATAGCGCAAAGTCGTCCAACAAGGGATGATGTGACCAATGTATTTTCAAATGTGGTCACTACGACGCAGGGAGCCCACCCATCTCCAAACCAGCCCACCACGCCAAGCTTCAAACATCTCCCAGTAACAAGGTCTGGGCAAAGTCCACCCCGTGTAGTTTGCCATGGCCAAGCAAAAAAAAAACAACAAGAAGGTGTTTTATCATCACGAGGCTGTTCTGGGTTATCCCAACAGCCACGTAGGGCAGTCAAAAGACTCCCACTGACTTTTGGGTGGAAAGGGAGGAGGCTGTGTCCCATGAGAACAAGGAGGTAAATGTCAAACCATTTCTTCTCCCTACCCAGAAGGATTAATTTCCTAGGTTTCCCCTGCAGGGAGAAGCGAGTCAGTCAGAGCAGCCCTGGTCTTGATACGGTGGCACAATCCTGGGGCTTCCAAGGAAAAAAGCACGAGACAAAAGTTTGATTCATAAAAGCTTGGGGAAGGAGGGGGGGGGGGGGGGCGGGGAAGAGTTGATAATAATAATAATAATAAAAATGCCTGGGGGTGATTTCATAACATTAATAGGTAATGTAGTCAATTATGTAGGCTTATTTTATTTCAGCAAAGTGCAGGTGGTGAGCTACATCTCATCGCAGGTGCTTTTCCAATTAGCTGTACGTATTCTAGGTGAATAAATGGCCAACCGCCAAACCTCCGTGCCACTAGCAACAGACTAATCCAAACTAATCCGGAGGACTCATCTTGCTTCATGTTAAAGCAACTAGAGTCTATTTTATTTATTATCTCTTGAAAGATCTCTCCTCGTCTTGGAAAAACAAGGAGGACTATTTCACATCGGAGGCCATAAATACACTTCACTCGGCATTCGGTAAGGGCTGGAAGGCTCTATCGCTGCTAAAATTCAATTGCTTATTACCATTATGTAATAGCAGATGAATATCCTGTTCTGCATTTGCTAAATGTTTTCTTTTAATAATCAACTCATATCCACATAATGGGCCAGCTTATGCAATCGGCTGCCTTACGAGCTCTTCAGGGAGACATCTGTTTTTCAGCATTGTTAATTACCAGCATCGAATCATTAAAATGTATTTATTTACTTTTGTTATTACAACTGGGCGAGCCCTATTGCTTAGGCTGATAAGACTGCCTAGTGTAGGCACGGTGTAGGCAGGAATTATACGAGATAGCCCCACACACACATACCTGCATCTACCAGGCACTTTGGCTTTAACATGGAGCTTGGCTCCTCCTAAAGCGCCTTCTGATGATGTAGGTATGGAGCAGACGGGTGGGAGAAATGAAGGACTACCATCCCTGGTGACTTAGTTGTGCATTTTAGGTCCAACCCAAGTGAAATCCAAGACCTCACTTCCAGAAAATTGTATGTTCAGCCCCGTAGGGTGGATTTTGTGAGGCCCCATCACCAATCTTGTGACTGCTGGAGGTCAGACACTGAGCATCCATGCGACAGCAGAGGAAAGCTGAGGGCTCAGCAGCTCCCTGGTAATTTGACCTGAGTAAAGGGCCAAAAGTGTTCGGTTTTGACCCAATTCAGGGAACTTTACAATGCACTCCACCTTTGGGTATTCTTTGCCAGACCTGTGGTGTTTCTTCGCAACATCTTTGGGGAAACGAAGTATTTCTTCCCAGTTTCCCAAAGGAACTGACTTACCCTGTGATGAAAAAAAGAGGCTCTCAGAGGTCCTTAGGTCCTTAATTCCCATTAATTTCACTGAAAGCACAGCCCCTTAACACTGCAGACTTGCCCAACGTTGCTCACCAAGACTCCTTAAGTCCCCATAAGTTTACCCGAGCAGATCCCCAGTGACACTAACCCAGCTGCATCCAACTTGCTTTGGACACTCTTGGAAACCCCATCACTTCTTGGGGAACCCTTTAAAAACACCAACCACCTCTTTGGTCTTTCAAAATGATGACCCCGGGAGCTCGCTGGAGCTGGGGGTGGGGGAGAAGAGGAGATCGCCAGCATGAGAGCTGCCTGACATCATCCGGATCCCATCCAGGACCATCAGACACCTGCTGAGCCTCCCAGTGTAATTCCACGGCAGCTGCTGCCCTAACCCCCAAGTGCACAAGCGGGAACATGAGTTGTTTGGATCGCTTGCCTCCAACATTGTTCTCCGGAGTGTTTGAAAAAGGCCTAATGAAATGTGACTCAGAAATAACTGACAAGTGCCAGCCTCACCTTCTTATTGTTTCATCAAAATGGGAAAGACAGTGAGGGAGAAGAGTCAACCTTCTCCATCAGATCTGCTGTCCCGACTTGCCTGCAACTTGCAGGCTGAGTGAAATGTTGACACAGGGTTGACATCTCTGCTTGATTTATGGAGAGCCCCAACGGGGAGGGGGAGAGAAGAATTAAACATTATAAATCAATGAGTAACATCCATAACCCTGAAGTGCTTGTTGTAAACAATACAAAACACCAGCCTAATTTTTATACGTGTAATTTACGACGAGCAATTCCTTCCAAATGAGAAAATTCAAAAGGAAAAAACCGTCACTTGTTAGAATATCATTAACTCAATCAGATGAGAACCAAGCCAGCCATTGTTCCTAATGGTGGAAAGTTTCACGGGAGCTAATTGCTCCTGTGTGGTGCCTCTCAGCCTGTTTCCACTCAGCCGAGCGGAGACCTGTTAGTGCCGGAGGAGAACCACGGCCGGAGGTGAGAGCGAGTGACGGGCACGGCCGGACCCTCTGCGCTGCCAAGTCCTGGGGGCAGCCCCCGGTTCCACCCCAGCCTGGCTGGAAACCCGCTTCCAGGTGCGAAGCTGGCTTTATCCCAGCATCTCCCAGCTCGCTCTTCTCTCCAGGGACTTATTTCAAGCCCGGAGCAGAGAATTTTGGTCGGCTGATGATCCAGTCTCTTGGCCTGTGGGCAGCAAAGGTCTCAGGGCAACACCAGGAGGGTTGGCTATCTCCTGGCAAAACCTGGTTACTGTGGGGGAGTGAATGGTGCTAAACACGTTCCCTGAGTCAGGAATGATGCCCACACTGATGGTCCGGGGCTGTTTTGTCGCTGGCGTTGCAGCTACACCATGCAGCTCACCAAACCCTGCTCCTGCCTGCTGACATGGGTGTTAAAACTCCCATGGTGAGGAGACATCACAAAGTCAATCCAGAAGTCCTGCGGTTGTTTCTGCCTGGCTCGTTGCTCGCCAGCAGCCAAAAATTCTCCCTCTATTATTCCCCACCTCCAGTGCTCAAAGCTGGCAGGTTACAGCTGCCAACGGCACTGTGGAGAAACAAACCCAAACTTATTTTCCATATCGTGCAAACACAGAACAAGAAACGGTCCCTTCCCATCCCAAAGGTCTTGCGGTGCGAAGGGGAAAGTGAGGATGGAGAGAGAAAGGGGTGTTTTCACACCGACCGTCACACCGGGGCTAAGCCAGACGCAGGTGGCAGTTACTCTCCCGGCTGCGGTTTAATCTAATCCGTTTTAATTTATACCAAAGCAGATGTGGAGTGCACGCCGCAGCGCCTCGGACAGGGGATGGGACAGAGCAGCTTCATCCTAGCTCCGAAAAACCATGCCAGCTTACGCCCAGGCCCAATTCAAGCGACCTGGTTTGCAGAAGCAGGAATCCTATCCCGATTGAAATCACAACCCGGAGTTGCTCACAAGAGCCTCTTTGTGTTGATCCCCAGTGTTTTCGCAGCAGATCTCGTCTCTCCGGGCACGCTGTTTGCCTTTAGGTGATTAACAGATTCCAGAGCGCTTGGGGATGGAAAGTTCTTCATAAATAAATAAATGGATCTAACAGAGACGTAATGAGACTGTAATTAATTAACGCTTGCAGAACGCCGCGAGAGGCACGACGAGATGTGCTAGCAAAACGCAAGGTATTGCTGCAGAAGATGTATTGTTGTTGGCACACCGGGGAGCATTAGCGAAGCTCTTTGCTTGCTATCTGCTTACCTTCCGTGCTGTTTCACAATTGTTATTCCTCCTGAAGGGAAGCGGAGCGCTTAACCCGATGATTTGCATGCCAGCAAACTGCTCGTTCGTTAAGGGAGGTAATGAGGGGGCGAGGAGGGCAGCGAGAGGGGGGGAGGGGGGGGTGAGTTGTGCAAAGCTCGCCCTGGATGGAGATGCGGCAGAAGGGGAGATCTTCCAGCTGGGGTGCGTGGCAGGACCTGGCCTTGGCTGCAGGATAAATGCACTGCCTGACCAGGGCTCTTCCACTTTCGAATTTGCGCTCGGGAGAGCAAAAAATGCCTTGCCAGGCAGTGCTTTGGCATTGCTGTATTTGCCAGTGGTGTCTCCACCTCCAAATTCTGCAAATGGACCTCAAATTCAGCATCAAGGCTTCGGGGGTTTGGCCCTCCTGTCCCTGAATCCCTGTTCAACGCCCGCGACCTTCAAATATTTCAAGTCTTTTACGCAGGGCTCTATAGTTTTGACAGCCCCACAATCAGACGTGAGGTGTGACGATTCTTAAATACAGGGCAGAAGACTCTCTAGGTTGGGGGTTATCTAAGCTGCTCCCGCACATTTGCATGTAAAAGTGCAAATAATCAGGATTCAGCTGATGATGACTGCATTTCGAGGTGGGGGAAGAAATGTGCTCTACAGGCTGATGTTCAGCCGCACCGAGCATCTACTCCTTTACAGTGCCGGAGAATCTGTCCTTGTGCAATTCGTATTGCAAAGATTAAAGATTTCCTACAGATAACTAGGACTAAGTATTTCTTTCACCAGGAATACTTGGGAGAGTGGACGAAAAGCACACAGGCAAGTCGTAGGCTATCGATTTACACACGTACACAAATACACATATATGCATCAACACTGAAGGAGGGGACAACTGTAACCTTCGGAGAGTCTGAAAGGCGAAATAAATCTGTTTCCACTGCATCTCAGAGGAAAGGAACTGAGACAGCAAGTTGCATTGTAAACACTTTGCAGATTGAGCAATGACATTTGTTTTTCTGGTAAGCTCTTAAACGCTTTGAAAGAGGTGAAACACGATCCATTTACAACATAAGCTTGGAGTCATCGACTCTAAAGCCATCCTCTCAATTACACTTACAAACAGCATTTTCCTGTACGGAATTAGGAGGAATCCCCATAATCCCTTGCCCATTGTAGCACAGCGATGATACGCCGTGCGGCTGTGGGCTGCCAGCGTGCAGGATTGGGGGACCCCTGGGACAAGGGGACCAGAAGGAAACAACCCAAGATGGCACCAGAAATGCCGTAGCATGAGTGGGCAAAAGCTCTGCTGAAGAGATGCTGCTTGACCATGGAGTCTGATCATGTCCCCTTGCTGGGTACCAGGGAGCTGCCAGCCTGGTCAGGCTCTGCTGACCTTCATCCCTGCTCTGCAAAGCACGCCAGTATTTGGGAGAGATAAAAAGTAGGAAGGCAAGGAGGAACCCACCTAGCTGAACTAAAGCATGGTGGCCTGCTAAAGCCTTTACCAAGTTGCGAAGCCTTCAATTCGTTTTCCCAGCACTGGTAAGAAGGGAAGTGGGCAGATGTAGAATCATGGCATCAACACAGAACGGTTTGGGTTGGAAGGGACCTTGAAGACCATCTCATTCCACACCCCCCCGCCCTGGGCAGGGACACCTCCCCCCAGCCCAGGTTGCTCCAAGCCCTGTCCAACCTGGCCTTGAACACCTCCAGGGATGGGGCAGCCACAGCTTCTCGGGGCAACCTGCGCCAGGGGCTCACCACCCTCACAGTCAACAATTTCTTCCTCATATCTCATCTAAATCTCCCCTCTTCCAGCTTAAAACCATTGGCCCTTGTCCTGTCACTCCTCTCCCTGATCAAGAGTCCCTCCCCAGCTTTCCTGGAGCCCCTTTAGGGACTGGAAGGGGCTACAAGATCTCCCCAGAGCCTTCTTTTCTCCAGGTTGAACAAATGTACTGGGGAAGGAGCAGAGGAGCTCAACAGAAATGGTCAGAGGACCACAGAACATGAAGTACGCACACACAAATAAAGGAAGAAACTCATTTCCACTCATTCTGAGAGTCAAACCTTGAAGCTGCAGCACATCCAACACCACAACCTTCTGGGGAAAGGCTGCAAAAAGAGACCTCTCTTATTCTGGCTGCCAATGGCAAAGGTTGAGAAGGGAACTGCAAAACCCAAGAGCGGCAACAGCTTCGTGGCCGCCACGACTCAAACGATGGATTAGGATGTGTAACACAGTGGTGAGAGGACACCTTCTGTCCCTGGCCAGCCTGTCTTCTGGGACAGCAAAGCAAGCCCCAAGTCAACATCTGAACCAGCTTCACGGCCAGATACATCTACCTTTTACCCATGAAAAGTCTCTTGTCTAAATTTCTCCTTGCAAGGCAGCTTCCCACATGGGTCTCGCGTCTCACCTACCCAAAAAAGGCCGGTTTTGGCAGGCTAGCCCCAGGAGAGAGAGTGGAAGACGGCATGATTGCCAATACCTAATCATAATTGGGGATCCAGAAAACTACTTATCTTAGGAATTGCTTAATAATGCACTTAGTGTGTGAAGGATTATCATTGCGTATAATTAAATACAGCGAGATACACGGAGGGAGATAAGGATCCTGTGCAAACGGACGAGAAGGAAGGTAATTGAGATTTAAGCTTCTGCTCTGCCAGCTTCTCACCTAGATCATTGCGAACTGTCTCAACATGCGTGCCTGGAGAGAGGAGGGCTTGGAAAATGGGGAGAAAGAAGGTGGGGGGGGAGGGGGTGGAAAGCCAGCCACGGGCACGTCACTCACTCCTGCCCTATTTGTCCCCGCTTCTCTGTTTCCACGAGCGGTGCCCGCAAAATCCGCAGGAAGCCCTGGAGTGCAACCGGGGAATCAGTGCAAAGGAACAATTAAGCCCTGGGGTGTAAATTACTTAGCGCTGTGGAAGAACAATTAAGCTCTGTGAGCTATTTCGTCTGGCCCTATAGCAGATTTAAGTGGGAAAGCGCAGGCGAGGTGTGACACAGGCAGAGGGGACGAGTCGTGCCTCACCCAGGAGGGCACCTCAAGCTGCTGCCTCCAACAGCCCCCGGTTACTGCTTTGGCTCAAGGGACAAAAGTCGCTGATGCAATGTTGGAAACATCCCGAGGATTTGCACCGGAGGTTGTCGCCAGCCTGTTGTTGAGCATTTTGGGGGTTGTTGGCTGTTCAAGGGGGGAATAACAGTGGAGCTGCCAGGTTGCAGGAGGTTGAGCATCCCTTCTGCTTGCCAAGGAGGAGGGGAAAGCCACCGAGAATGCATCCGATTTATTTTGCTGCTCTGCTGGCAGGGTGCACGGAGCACACAAGAAAAAAGGAAGGGAAAAGAGCAGGAAAATTGAGGAGACTACAAATCATAGAATGGTTTGGGTTGGAAGGGACCTTGAAGACATTCTCGTCCATCCCCCTGCCCCGGGCAGGGACACCTCCCCCCAGCCCAGGTTGCTCCAAGCCCCGTCCAACCTGGCCTTGAACACCTCCAGGGATGGGCAGACACAGCTGCTCTGGGCAACCTGTCTCACCACCCTCAGGGTGAAAATTTGAAAAATGGGAGTAGTGGTCCCAGCAGGACGTTTCTGCCACAAAATTACCTGCATTTCAGCATCAGTGCTGCCAACGTCTGTGCTCGGCTCATGGCAGAATGGGGTTCTCTTCATGCCCCGCTTCCTGGGGTTACACGAGTATCAGCAGCACTATTATTTATTATGTTTATCGTGGAACCCATAAAAGCCTTATTCACAGACACTCTTGTGCCAAGCACTGAAAAAACACGAACCCAAACAAGCAAAGCTTGCTTCAGAGAGCAAACATGTATGGAGCCAACAGCCTTCGCATGTGCAGGAAGGAGAGAGGCTGCAAAGAGATTAAAGGAGAAAGGCAGCTATTGCTCACAATTATTTTCCACGCCTTTGTGCCCATGGAAAAAAAAAAAACAAATAAATAGAAAATGTGTCTAGAAGAGCAGAGAGAGCAGCAGGAATCCAGGGAAGAACCTGAAACTTATTTCTCTGAGTGCTATATTCTCTGTACCTACTGAGTCTCAATCGACGCATCCTAATTACAGCATCCAGCTCCAGCACCATCAACCAAGGTGGGCAGTGAACCTGAGAGAAAAAGCTCTGTTCAGATATAAGATGCTCTTGGCCAGCCTCCCCCGCCGAGCATCTCGAAAGCCAGAGGATTGTTCACCTTTTCCTCACTCAAAGATACCAAAAAGAATAAGCAAATAAAAAAGTCAAGGGAAGAGGAAAATGGTTCAAGTCCACCTTGGCAAGACCAGCAGTACGCAAGTACCAGGCTTTGTACCAACTGACACATCAAGAAACAAAACAAAGGTGTAACAGAGGAGGGAGAAACTATTTATTTGCCTTTTTTTTTTCTCTAGAGCCCTTTTCAGCCAAATAATATTTATCCCCATGGGGCTTTGACAGCCATCTAGAAACCACACAAAGCCTATTTGTTCCCGTTCACCTCCCGGGCAGGAGGACCGGTGGAGCAGCTCTGAAGAAGAAGGGTGAAAACAATCAACCCGGCTCCACTATTTAAAAGGGAGAAGAGGAAGAGCAGCGTGGAGCCGGGGGGCCAAATCCCTGCACGAGAGGACACAGGAGAGTTTCAGAGGCAGGAATTAGGAGAAGAGCCCGGAGTCTGTGCCCGGGGAATAGGATTGAAATGGTGGTTTATCCTTCTGTGCTTTTTGGGAAGGCAAGGATTTTCCATCTCAGGAACCGGCTAAGACACATCTCTGCTGGGAACGGCTCTAATTCTGGGCAGGGAGTTGATGCTCCACGTCCCTTCCACTCAGCCCCCTGTAATTCGGTACAGCGTAGCATCCCTCCTGACCCAAAAGGACCCAAATCGCACTCAAAACCCACTCCCGAGCCGCCAACTAAAATTTGGCTACAAACATCATGGGGACACAATTTCACTTGCACAACAAATTCCCAGGTCTTTTTAGCGCTGGACTTTAAGCCCTGTTAAATTGCAAAGATCTGCAAGAAATCTTGAGTGACGACGTTGGCTCCTTCCAACCGTGCATTTAGGACACGATAAATTTGGTCTGAACTTAAACTTCCTCCCACGGGGAGCTCTGCGAGCCAAAAAGCACTTTTAAGACAAATTCACAGTGGTGTAATGGATATGCGACTAAAGCAATGCTTTTTACGTAAGCCTTAATCCTTAATAAATTACAGATAATTTGTATGTAAAGGGGTTATAAAGACTATCTGGATACTTTTAATGACTAGATGGCTGAGAGAAGAGGAAAGAAGAGATGAGAAGAGCAATTAGATATAAATTTAAATAGGAGACCAGCTTAACAACCCCTAGAAATGCTCATTTTATTTTGGGAAACACTGGCCTGATGGAATTGAAATGCTCCGTGGGAAGAGGACAGTTTTTTAAAGCACAGGAGAGTTTGGAGGTGGACAGAAGGAAACGAGGAACCGGCTTAGGGATGAAGTTTTTTTCTTTTGTGGGGAAAAAAAAAACCCAAAGAAAAAAGATCATAATATGAAAGTTGAGCTTTTTAAAGGGCTCGGATTGATCCTTTTTCAAAATTTGAGGCTTTTTCTATTTCAACGGCTTTAAAAAAAAGTTATAGCTTTGTCAGCGAAGCATTGATTTATCAACGAGGATTTCTGCTTGAAAAAGGAATCTTTTGGTGAAAAAGAAGTAAAGATGTTAACATTGAACAATATTTTCTGTAAAAAAGGCACATTTTCTCTTTTTTCTTATTTTTTTTCTCAAATGCAACACATTTCGATTATCCCAGACGCTCAGCCTTCCTGCACCAAGCGGAACATCTAGAGCACAACTGGTCCTGGGCCGTTTTGTCCCAGCAAAGGTTTTCCACTCATTAATCCACCCCAAAGCCCCTCGGCACAGCGGGGGATTTACTGCAACCTGGGCAGAACACTACAAAGGGGTTTGCAGGATTTGGGATGTGCCACTCAACGCCGGACTCTCACCCTCGGCATCCCGGACATCGGTCTGGTCCCGCGAGGGCTTTGCCACACTCACTGCATCCGAAACCTCGAGCATCGCCAACACCCTGTACCAACTGGGTTGGTCACCCCATCTTTCTGCTCAGAGCTGTTGACATCCACCCAGCCAAGACTGGCAGGAAAATAAACACAGGATTTGCAAAAGTACCAGAATTCGCCCCGTTTGAACACAGTATCGCACTCCTTAATAGCGCTCTAAAACCTGACCCTTTCCTTACGCCGTGTAAATCACTTTTCCTCTAACAGGCCGCCCTTCCCGCCACTGCTGGGGTGCAACCGAAACCAGGGGGAGCCCCCAACCCACACAGGCACCGAAACCACCAGGAAGGGCAGAATGTCCCCCCACCACCTCCCCCAAGTCTAATCTTTCATGACCCCCTGGTACATTTTAGCAGGTGATGAATCCAGGGGCAGATAATTCTGCTTGCTGGTTAATTAATCCAGCATTACAGGAGCAACGAGAGTCTAATGACCATTCTTAATCCCCCTGCAATAACATTGCATACCGCCTTTCAAAGCAGGCCACCTGTTGGGGTGCAACCGGGCTCTTTAGGATTGCAGTGGCTACTGCTTATTAGTGCCATATCCACTGCTGCTATTTTATTGGCCATAATTTGATACGTTACCCACCTCATACACTCGATCTAAGCCTGAAATATTATTTTACAACATTAATTAAAAGCATCGACGCTGAACGCTTGGTTCACATGCTCCGATGTGATTTACGGGTTGCGTTTAATTACCTGACAACCGTGATTTACCACATCTACCTGGTAGGTACCATGTGTATTTAAATCAATTAATGTTTGGTGGCTTTAGTATATCTTGCTGGGGAAGGAGGGAGAGTTTCTCATGAACAATTAAACTCCAGACATGCACAAAAAAAAAAAAAAAAAAAATTTCAGGCATCTCAACTGCAAACAAGATAATGTGACCTGGGCAGAGTCACACAACAGCTGTTTGTAGATCATTGCTTTATTAAGAATCCTAGTGACTTTTCGTGGAAGATTCAACTAATTAGTTGAGTAGGCCCTCAATAAACTAGACACTAAGTTATGTTTAGCTTTAATTACACAGTAGTCCTGTTGGCCCATTCACTTGCTGAAAGTTAGACATGTGCTTAAGTGTTTTGCTGAATTAAGGTCAATAGAAATACACGTCTCTTGTAAGCATCTAGGAAGCTGCACTAATATTAAATGAATAAACTCAGAGGTTCAGAGAGATTTGCAGCTAGGGAAAAAGAAATCCAGAAAAAATGGTGAGGACAAGTAAGAGGAGGAAAGAAGAGAGCTGGAGCCAGGGCTCAGAAGGGGCACTGTGACAGGCACCTCTTTTTGTTGCTCCTATTCGCTTCAGCAGGCTGGCACGCGTCTTTGGGTTGAGGGGCAGCTTGTTCTGGCACTTTGCCCTGGTGCAGTAAGGTTTCCAGCTCCAGGGAGGGAAAGGCTATTGCAGAGGGCCCTCAAGGATAGAGAGGCTTGCCAGATGTCCTCTTACCAGCTTTGTCCCATCACAGCCCTCTTCTGCATCATAACGCCCTCCTTGTGCCTCTCCTTTCTCTTTCGCACCTTGTCCCCACCACAGGGTCCATGTTCTCCCAGGTGCTTTTTGTCCCCATCACTGCTGCCTGCTCCTCTCACCATCTCCAGCCCAGCCCACTTCTTCCACCATGGCAATTTTAAGTGCAGAGCTCTCTCTCCCACCCCAAACCCCAACTCCTCTTTCCAGTCCAGCTTCCTCCATCACATATCCTATTTGCAATTTGCTCCTTCTAATTTGCACCCACCTCTTTCTTTCCCTGGAAGCCTCAGGAGCTCCTTGGAGCAAGTGGGTCACAGCCAGCTTCATAACTCTCTCCTTTCCACCCCCAGCTGCAGGGATACCATGGATCCTTCTCTTTTTCAGAGGCGTTGTGTCCTAAATTCAGCCAGGACAGAAGTACTGGGTTCTTCCTACCACTGCAGATGCAGCTTCTTTTCCATCTACTATCTCCAAAGGACCCCCTTGTGCTGTAGTACTCTTTGTTCCCTCTTCCAGCACAAAATCCCAGAGCATCTCACATTTCTTCTCATTTTCCTTTCTTCAGACCCAAACCTCTCCCCATCTGTTCTACACCAGCTCACCTTCACCTTCACCTTCACCTTCACCTTCACCTTCACCTTCACCTTCACCTTCACCTTCACCTTCACCTTCACCTTCACCTTCACCTTCACCTTCACCTTCACCTTCACCTTCACCTTCTTCCTCCTCTCCTTGATTTTTCCCAATTATTTCCCCCATCAGCACAAGCATGCCCTAATTTATACCACTTGCCCTTCCCAGCTCCCACCCATTCCCAGTTGCTTCTCATCAGAAAACTCATTGACTATGTTTTCAGCGATTGCTGCCCCAGCTCCTCTTCTCCTCTGTCCAGTTTGTCTTCTGCCACTTGCCCTCCCTTGTCCTTACACAGAGTATTTCAATCCCATTGAGTCAACATTTCCCAAAACAAAGAGGGCCAGTATTCAGGTGGAAAATTTCTTTAAAAAATAAATGTGTTCTACTCTTGAGATGAATACACATTACCGAATTGTTTCCCAGCTACTCTGTTTATGTAACCTTGAAGCTATTTTGTACAATCCTTTAGTTTTGACAGCTTAAGATTTGTTATGAACTAATATTTTAAAATCAAAATAACTCAGAGGTACAAGAGATTGTTAAAGATTGCCCAGACAATCTGTGCAGGGAGTGACGCTGAGAAGCAAAATTTATTATTATTTTTTTTTTAAAAGGAAAGGCTTTTCCTGGGTTACCTTGTCTTCAACTCAGGAGATGTTTGAGTAAAGTAAACCCACTCCCTTTCCAATTTGATGGCCTTTAGGAAGTTGAAAATATACACATGGATACACAGTTATTGTCTTTCTACCTGGCATTTCTATGTGAATAAAGGGCTGTCGGCCAAAACCAACCAGATAAAATCTTTCAGGAACTTTTACAATGTCACATACTTGTGCAAATTGCCAGCGTGTTTATAGCAACAGGCACCACAACAGACCTCTATGGTTTCAATTAGGCCAGGCGGATCAAGCAACCTCCTCCGTCTGTTTATGTGCGCGTATTTGCATGTGGCATCGTGCGAGAGATTACCCCGCCAAAGCACGTCGGTGCTCGGGAGGGGAGGGGAAATCACTGCTCTCCACTGACCCTCCTGCCCTCAGACCCCAAATAGACCATGGACACGTCTGCAGGAACCCACCAGTCTGTGCAAGGTGATGGAGCCCGGTGTGGTGGTCAAAACAAATCAAATATGATGATTTTGGGGCCTTTTGTAGCAAGACCCTGAGCTGCTCCACCAATTCCTGCCTATCTGTATGAAGGAGATTAAACAAGACTTAGTCACCTCGCTGAAGGTGCTGTGAACTGTCAAAGACCTGGGAATCCTGGAGCGTAAGATCCAGCGCGAGAAGGAAATATTATTATGCATGACGGTGTGTAGCCATCTTGGTGAGGTGTTGCCCAATGCTGGGTATGGAGAAATTAGCTTCCAAGTTGCGTTAAGGTAAAGGAGGGGAAAGAGACTCTTATTCTGGAACGCAAATGTCCCTACCAAAATAATTATTCCAGAATAGCTATTTTGGTAAATATCCAAGAGCAGACAACTTCTGTGTACTTGAAGGAAGGAGTTTCATGATTTTTAGGGATTATTTCTAGGCATGTTGTTGGCTGTTTCTCCATTAGCCAGACAGTGCCTAAAACGGTGGGCTTCCATCTACCTGGATCAGACAGAAATATAAATAACATCAGTGAGGATAAAATGGCAGTGATTACCTTGAGTTCTCATTCACAGGAAAACAGGCTGGAAGGATAAAGCCAAGACATCTTTAACCATAAAAACCTTCCCACGAACAGTGGGATTTTTAACAAATCTATAGATTTCTTCAAGGAATGAATCGTCTGCTTTCATGCTTCCGTTTCTCAATGGAAATTATTTTCCAAGAAGCTGAGAAGAGTCGAGTTTCTTCTCAGTGGACCAGTCCTTTCCCCTTTGCACCTTGCGGCAAGGTGGGAGGTGGAACCTCCACCGGCTGCTGCAGATGGAGATGTCTATCGACAGGTAAGATGAGTCCCCGGGCAGTGCAGGGGGATGGAGAGCTCAGCACCGCGCTTTAAAATGGGACGGGAAAGCGTTCATACCGCTGCACGGGGGAGCCTGGGAAAGACGAGCGTGATTTATTGCGCTAAACCGCACAAATAAAAATAAGTAAGTGACTCAAGCATGTGCTTGCCTTAGCAGGGGTCAGCGCGGCAGCGAGACACGTCCCTCGTCCCACCTGGTGGAAAACCGCCCCGGGGGATCCTCCCAGGATCCAGTTACTGATCTGGGGAACATCACTTAAGCCAATGTATTTCATTTCCAGTCCCTTGGGATTCCAGATGAACAATCAAAGGGGTGAAAAGGGAAGCTCCACCCAAGTTTGTATTTCACAGGATAAGAGGCGCATTATCAAGTGACAGTGAAACGAGCCTGAGGCGCATCGAGTGCCGATAGAGTGCCTACATAGCCCTGAGTTTTGATTAATTACAGTGGTATAGTTTTATATCTCTCTCCAGCCATCATCGAATGAACCCAGGTGGAGGAGATGCTCGTGGCTGAGAGGGAAGGTGACAGAGAGCCCCCGCTCCCAGCCTGCAATCTCCTCTCTTGCTGAAAATAGAGGTAATTTTTGAAGGGCTACATTAAGTGGGTTTTAAACAATAATTAAGTGGGGACTGGCTACGCACATGCAGCTCAGCCAGAATTTGCCATTAAAAGGAGAAGAAATGATTCACTCCATCACCTTCTGAAGCGACGCTGTCTCGTTGTGGGAGGAGAGGAGAAAGTACCAACTGCCCACTCGCCAAACCCCGCTCTCCTTACTCAGAGGAAATTTTTATATTGCCACCCACACACATTCAAAAACCCATGACTCATCTCCACAGATAATGAGATCAGCTTTAAAGTGACGAGATTTTGAATACAATAAAGGTTGCCTCCTAAGTTCTTCACTTGTAGAAGCCACATTTTCCAGCTTTTCCCACCTACTCCACGAGGTGGAAATGTCCTGATTTATTTCCATCTCCACTTCTCCCGGGAACAAAGGCTCTCAGGAGATCCCATGACTCCTAGAGCCAGGGTTTTTTGGACAAACACCACCTATCCTAGACATACAGAAAAAAAAAAAAAAAAAGAAAAAAAATCACAGGAGCTGACAAAGGCCTCGCGTTGGTGGGACCGCTGCCCGAGCGGGAACCGAGAGGTCTGGCCTGGGATCCGCTCCATCTTGAGATGTTTCACTCGTTCCTGGCTCTCCTCCTGCTGTTCCGTTCCCAGCTCAAACCCGGCGGTGGAGGACAGAGAGAGGATTTAACACCTGAATACGCCTCCTATCCTCTGCAGCTGCCGTTGCAGGGCAGGATCAGGCTATGAATCACAGACCCCTCTGGATTTCGGACAAGAAAATCATTCCCAGAGGGATTTTGAGACTCAGCTTCAAGTTTAGGGTCTCTCACCCGCTCTGTGGTTGGGTTGTGGGTTGGTTTTTTTTTTACATTACCCCTTTGGGCTCAGGGTTCCAATTACTCCTTTTCATTCCTTTTTTCTTTAATGATTCGGAAATATTTGAGTGACAGATCTTTTATTAAAACATCGTTATCAGAAAGCATCCAAGAACGGGCAGGGCTAGCGCTCCACTCAGGGTTTCCATGCCTCAGGGAGAGCGAAGCTCTTCCTGGCTCTCGCCTGGCCTCCGATAGAGGAGAGGTTTGGTATGCAGGCTTGGGCAAAGAAGACAGAAGAACGTGATTGCCCCAAAATGTCGGTAGGAAAATGAATGTCCATCACACCGGGGAGGTAAGCGGTGAGGCCAAGGAGACACCCTTCAAGAGCTTCTTCCCACCCCAATCCTGGCAAGAGAGCCATGATCAAGGAGGACATGGCGTGGGCAGCTGATGCTGTTACTTGCCTCATTCCTTGTCCAGTCTTTGACCATCCACACAGCGAGGAGAGCTGAGCAGGGGCTGTGTCCTCTCCTCTTGCACTAATACTTGAGGCACCCAAGCTAAACCTAGTGGTGGTCACGTCTTAGACCCTTCCTTTGGAGCACAGCTTTGCTTAAGTCATTTTTTCTTGCTTCACCTTCTCTCCTCCCACAAGCTCATGTCTGTTTTGCCTGCTGAGACTGCAATTTCCCCAGGACAAGAAGTCTGTAATGTTCCACCACTTGCTGGTGCAATAGTTAGTGCCACGATCGCATCTTCTCACACAGGCACTGCACATAAAGGTCTATGGATTATATTCTGCGGGAGGCCAAATTAATTGCTCATGGATCTAATGGAAAATGAGATTTTACCCATCCGTCCTTTTTTCCCCCCACTAAGTGCATATATTTTCCATTTTTCTGTAAAGATCATTCTAAAATGAGACCGGGGCCAGAACCTGATATAAATCTGTTTAAAGGGGCTTGCTATTGGGTTGCTGCGTGTCTTCACAAAGCTCTCCCATCTCCCGTAGGATATTCTGGCCGCAGTTTCCAAGAAACTGGGCAAGAAGAGTCCAGCCGCTGTCCCCAGCTCGCCTCACCCAGGGGATTTTGGGTTTGGGGCTGGTGGGATCGAGTGCCAAACACCAACTGCTCTTTGTCACAGCACACACTCAACACGGCACTGCTTTCCAGTCCTCCCGGGCTGATGTGGTTTCTGCCCAGCTAAGTCAACATCACACCCAACAGTTGTGGAAAAAAGAAAAATAAAACACCCAATTTGCTCTCTCTTGCCTATCCGTGAAGCGCTTCCAATTATTTAATGGACTAAACAAGCCTGAAAGCCACAAGGAGCACCTGCGGTGAGAGGAAACGAGTATTTCACAGCTGGATGCATTTGGCGGGTCACTTGCAGGTTTTGGCATGGAGGGGCATCACCGGCATCCGGGACTTGGCCATGCCATGCCTCCGCTGCTCCCAGGAGGGAGGGGATTGGGAGGGGAGGGGGGAATTTCTGATTTTCTATTTATGCTTGCTGAAAGTTTCACTCTTACTGAAATCGGATGGAAGTTGGGCGGGTTTGCTCAAGGCACGGGGCTAAGCCCCTTTCCTAGAGGCCACCTATCTTTCAGGAGATGAGGATTTTTGGGAAGCCAACATGCATCTTCACCGATGAAAGATATGAGCAGAAAAATTCCACCTGACGTGCAGGGACAGACCTCGCCGAGGGCCCGGGGCTACGCACGCCCCCGTCGCTGTGCCAGAGGGTGCCAAGCATTAACACGGCTCCATCCCGCTGTTCCCGAGTGCATGTTCTTAAATCCTTTCTTTCCAAAACAAAAATGATTATCAGGGCTTTCGCCTCCTCTGTTTAGCTTGGCTGTGTCACCTCTGTTTATTGTTTATCGCCATGTTCGTCTCTGCTCCAGAGTGGCTGGAGATGGGCTACGCCAGCGGGGAGGTGCGGGATGGGGGAGAAGGGTCTGGACATGCAGGATGCGGCGCTGCCTGCTCGAGGCTCCGTTTGCGACCTGAAACAGGGGGAAAAATTCAGCCAAAACTTTGTTTTGACAGAAGACTTGGTTTCCCATGCAGCCCCAGCAACTGTTGCCTCCTCCTTCTTCTTTTCTTCTTCTTCTCCTTCTCCTTTTTCATCATCTTCTTCTTTTTCACCTTCTTTTCTTCTTCTTCATTTCTTCCTCTTCTTTCTTCTTCTTTCTCCACTTCTTTCTTCTTCTTCTTTTCTCCTTCCTCCTCTTCTTTTCTTCTTCTTTCTTCTTCTTCTTCTTCTTCTTTATTACTACTATTACTCTTACTATTATTATTATTATTATTATTTATTATGATTTTGTTATGAAATACCCAGCAACAAACACATTAGGATTTTGCTTTTGCCTCACCTTGTTCTTCCAACATAAAAATGTGCATTTATTTTTGAGGGGAACTCATGAATGAAGCCAGCAATGGGGCAAAAACCACCTAAAACTTTCAGTGTGGAGTGCAGCGAGCTGGATGGTAAGAAGCCCGGGAAGGGACTGGGAGCAAGGAGGTAGCTAAAGTGCTCAGGCTGAAGGCTTTGAACCCCAGCAAGAGACACTAGAGGCGAAATACAAATAGAGAGTGGCAGAAAATGAATGAGAAGCACCTTCCTTGCACCTTAGCTTGCCCATAAAACTGTAGGAGCAAAGCAATGTACGCCTGGTGTGCCAAGGGGAAGGGGAGGAGAGGAAAACCGATGGCGTCACCAGCTCGGGGAGATCTTCAGGAAAAAAATGAACGACCTTTTGTGCTGTCTGGGGAGAGAATCTTCCATCATCTTTATGGATTTCCACCTTCGGCAATAGCTAAATAGCCTTGCATATCTACCATCAAGACACTAACAGCCATGCCATAAATCTTAACCTTAAACTATCATTATTCGCCAGCGAAAATGAATGGTTTGCTCCGCGCATGAAAAAAGAGCACAGCTTCTGAAAGAGGAGACCCCTCTCGGGCTGGGCATCCTCCCCGCCTGCATTTCAGGCTCGCTCCTGCTTGTCGGTGGGACGGGCGCTTCTTGCTTATTCAGCTTTCGGAAACATCCACGAAAATGTGCTGGTTTCTATTTCTTGAAACTGATATTATCTTGATTTTATCTGTCGCTTGAAAGAGCGACTCAGGTTGGGAAACGATGGTAAGGCGGTCAGGTCTCAGTCGCTCATCTGCGAAGTGGACTTAGATCAACTCACGTGGAATAAACATTGCAGATTATTTGGGTCCAAGAAATGATAATAATTGGGGTTAAAGCTCAGAAAAAGCATCCAGAGTTTTTTTTTCCTGCCTTCTGTGCCCCACGAAGGATGCACAGCCCAGGTACAGGCTGGAGCCAGCCCCTCGTGTTGGCGCCGGGGCAGCTGCAATGCAATTTCATTCCTCCCCTCTCGTTACCGCTTCCTTAGCCGGGGTGCCTGCGAGCCCTAAGGGAGAGCAGGGGATGAGGGGAAACATTAGTTTCTTAACAAATTCTTGTGTCATCTTCCTGACAGCACCTTTAAGCGCTGAATGACACTCAGGAATGATGTGGCTTAACCTCAAGAGTTCAAGCGAGGGAGCATTTCCCCTTGCCAAGGAGCAGCAGTAATCACCGGAGAAGAAGAAATCCGTTCCAGCCCTCCCCGCCAGCGGCCACCGATCGCTTTTAACCCGCGTGGTGGGGATGCGGCCGAAGAGCCCCGCTCCCTCCAGGCTCTGCCATTGCGGGAGCGGTACCAGCAGGCTGCGATGGCCCCTTGGACGAGCGTTAGGATAGTGACCTTATACACGCTCTTAATGGAAAATAACAATAAAATGGAAAATAAATGGAAATAATGTAAATAAAATGGTAAATAAAAGGGGGCAATGGAAAGCACGGGGGTGCGGAGTGGATTTCGGCAGCACCTGGGTTCCCACGGGATGCCGGCTGGGCTCCAAGGGCGCCCGGCTCGCTGCGCCGGCCCAGCGCGTGAGGAGCTGGACGCGAAGGCTTTCCCGCAGCGCTCCTTTCCGCGCTTATTATCTGGAGACCAATAAAAAGCCGCGGTCTGAAATCCCAGGGATTAAAGGTTTAACGTGACCAAGAAGAAGCAGCCTGGCGAGCATTAATTAGTGTTTATATGTGGTTTCTACCTTCTCTTCACCCTTTGTCTGCCTCAAAAGATAATAGGTGGGAACAGCTTTTTCTGCCAATGCCGGGCTTCGCCGGCTAAGGCTCTTCTTTCTCCTCTCCAAAATGCGTGTAACAATTTAATGCAGGGGCTCATGATTCATGTGGCTTTCCCAGCGTTTATCTGCGATTCAGGATCCCATTGTTCCTCAGCCCTGGCCTTTTCCTGTAGGTGATATTCTCCCCGCGATGATCCCCATCCCGGTCCTCGCCGGGGAAACACGGCATTGCTGCCTCCCCCGCTGGAGCACACGCTTCTCCTCCTCCCTCTCCAAAATGCAGAATTAAAGAACTTCCCATCAACGCGGCACTAAGAGCGGACGCCGCTGCAAATTCCCACCCTCGCTGACTTCTCGGGAGCCGGTGTGTGTAACCTTGACCTTTCTTTCTACCTTCTTTGGGTCAAAGCTGTTCCTTGTTCGTGGGATGAGCCTGCGGCAGGGAGGAGAGAAGGCGAAATACCTAATCCCCAGCCAGATACTCAGAGGGTACGAATGGCTCCCCGCTGATTTATGTCAGCTGAAAATACGACTCGGCTACGTCTCTAGGTTTCCGTATGGCGTTGCACTGTGCTGCACTTGAACGCAGTAATTTTAGCGAAGCAAAAAATTCGAGCTACTGCAACAGGTGAAAAGAATGAGGGGCTGTTCTCTCCTCCTGCCTCAACAGAATACATCTTCCTTAAAAAAAAAACCAAACAAAAAAACAAACAAAAATCAACACAAAACAGAAAGAAATCCCCCACCAGCTATTTGTCAAAGTTCCCGAAGCTTTTTATACTGTGTTATGCTTTTATTTTTCGTGCTCAGCCAGCAGAGAGGACTCGTTGCAGGGACAGCTCTGCAGGCAGCGGAGAGCAGGATGGCAGCGGCCAGGGTGCAGCGTCCCTGCAATTCATCACGGAGATGCCTTCGAGCTGGGAGGACAAGGCTTACACTTGGACACAACAAGAAGAAACCATGAAAAAAAAAAAAACACAAACCCGTGGCATTTTAGTTGCAAACTCCAGGCCGTGGAGTCTGGAGTCTAGATCATCTAGCCTCTGGACTAGATGATCTCCAGAGGTCCCTTCCAACCTTGACCATTCTGTGATTCTGTGAAGCTGGGGATGCTGGGAACTGGGTGTCGCAAGAAGTGATAAATTAAGCTCTGTTTTTTCAGGAAACACCTATAGAAGTAGCCTGGGTGAGATATGTTACACAATACAGATGCCGCCTTCTCCATATTTTCCATCGTTCCAGCCTACCTTACCTACAGATGTCTGTTCCTCCCCTCTTTTCCTCCTGTCATTCATCTGCTCCCCCAAAGCCTGTTTGGAGATGCCCGCTGACCGGGACGGGAGGAGAAATCCCAGTGCTGAGCTTCTGGCACGGCAGAGCCAACAGCTCCATCTCACCCCTCCCTCATCCCCTGTAGATCCGGGTACGATGGCACCACGTCGCGGGCCCTAAACCGCTCCTCGCTTGTAATTTTTCCTTCCTCTATTTATAAAGCAGGACGGCCAGGTGGGGCGAGGAAACGCATGATGCCACGGCAGGATTTAGCCCAACTGCATTGCAGCAATGCCAGGCGCTACCAAACGAGTGCTTCTTCATGAAAGAACCAGCGGGGTGCCCCGTGCCCCCCGCCACCCGAGGCTCAGTGCCGCCCCAGGGACACGGCGGAGAACATCCACCAGCTCCCGGGGCTTCGTCGGGTCCTAAAGTGTCGCGGTGATCCCAACAGCGCCAGGGCTGGGAGGTAATAAAACACGGGGAGAGGGGGACCAGTGTGGTCCCCCCTTTTCATCTCCTTTATAACACAGAATTAATTTTAGCTAGAGGAAGTTTCTTAAGAAGAGAAATTTACTCTGGGTATCAATATTTCCAGTAATGGAAAATCCACGATGACCTAGGCACGCTGCTCCATGGTCAATTAGCCCCGCTGTTAAAACGTCTCTCCTGCCGGCTCCATCACCCATTCCGTCCATTAGGGAAAATCCAGTAGATTTAAAAATGAGATGCATGTCATTGCAACTTCTATATCATTTTTTAATGCAAGAAAAAAAAAAAGTATAATGTTAATTAAAAAAAAAAAGAAATCACCTTCCCCAAAAGATATTATTTTCCAGAAGCTGCAATTACAGCTCTTTTGCTTCTGACTCTAAACCAAGAGCTAATGAACTCATTGACAATATAAGTAGCACGTAAGGAAAGGGACTTGGCACAGCACGAGGCTGAGCCCTATGAATAGAAGGTTTCGTACAGCCTCAGCCACGTTAATGCTGCCTCCATTCAAAAACACTGTGCCTGAGCACAGGGGAATATTTCCACGTTGGCCAAATGGAATAACCGTAACAGCGAGTTATTATTACTCCATTAAGCAACCGCGGATATTTTTCTGCTTTTCCCCACATTAAAAAACAAAGGCTGAACAGAACATAACTATTCCCGGCCTGTTTCGCAAGACCACCTATTTTTAATGCGACATCTGTTATTACGCCAAAGTACCCACAGCTCCTGAAAAAAAAAAAAAATAAAAAAAAGAGCTGGGTAAAAAGAGAGCTTTATTAATTCTAATCATCAGCAATGACAGGGACAATGGGCCTGATTCTGCTCTCACCCAGAGCCACCAGGAGGGCACAGTGCCGAGTGCGGGAGGGAAGGCAGGTCTGTGAAGCCAAAGGCACCCCAGCGATTGCCCAAGGGCTTGTCCCATCCTTGGCGAGTGAGGAGCAGATGGGCACGGAAGCGAGAAGGAAGGGCGTACGGCAGAGCTTCATGAAGCTGCGGGACTCCCTGCCACCCCGGGCTTCTGAAACCCAAGAGCCAAAGTGTAATTGATGTGGATAATAATACCTAGGGTCGTTCGAGCCAGAAGTAAGAAGCATTTGGAAGGCACATATGATGTCATGTACCAGGGTTAAGCCATCTGTTAGAGGTTAGGAAAAGGGCCGTTGTGGAAGAAAGATTGCTCTGCATCTGCCTGCTACCGTTCCTTGCATTTTCCTGGGAACCCTGGTACCCAGTGCTGACACCGTCTACTTTTTGGACACCTTTTTTCCTAAACCATTGAGTGTTCTCCACTTCCACTCCGTCTTGCAGGTCATGTTCAGCTAAGAACAAAGTAGCCGAACTTTCTTGTGGGTCACGTTCAGCTAAGAACGAAGTAGCCACACTTTAAGACATCTGCTAAAGGCAGCAGGGGATCATCCACCTCCATGCAAATCAGGGTCTGGTGCCTTCAGATCTTATCTAGACATCAGCAATCTAAACTAAGGAAACCAACTTAACCTCTATCTATGGTCAGAGACGTCTCCAGAGAGCTATGCACCTCTGCAGGAGACAGGAGAAATCGCCTCTTTCTCTGGACTGGCCGTAGATGGAAATAAGACGATCAGGTCAGACTAAACAGCAAACTTTTAGATGGTCAAAGTCGGGTGAGAAGAAGCCCACCCAAAAGGAGCGTTTCCGGCCACTGTTGTGTAGCGTTGCCCGACAGATTCTCAACATGAGAATAAAAATTTCTACCTTAATTAAAAAAAAAATAAAGGTAGTATAAAGTTTATTTCCACACCTCTTGTCAGTCGTGAAAGGGCTCATTTTTTGCATACCGTAAAAGCAACAAGAATTTGATAAAGTGATCCAACTACCAACCAAAGCCGGAGGAGAATGCTGGAGAAGGAGCCAGCAAGAGAGAGTAAATCACAGCAACTTCCACCGAGAAATCATGACAGCATTTCTGTTAAATCCAGGTAAAATTCACTGGTATTGGCTCATTTGGCTTAAAAACATGACTGTCTATGGCAATCTGGGTATGGGATTTACAGTACAGCAAAGCAGGAATGGGACCTGAGATACCTGAAGAGGCTTAGACCCCAAACTAGACAGGAAAGCTGACGGTGGCTTCACTGGAGATGGGTGTGAAGACCCAATTACGGATATTTAAGGGCTGGTGGCTTCAACCTGAGCCTCTCTAAAGCTGACGAACAGCCCCACAGGAGTACTTATGCGACTGCCAGCTTCGGGTGCCTTCACAAGCTCACCCCCAACAGCAAGCTCCACCACCACTGTGGGTTTTCATAATCCAGCTCCAGACCTGAACGCTGCAGCTCGCTCCCATCCCTGTCCCTCGCATCCTTCTGCACCTGCTGACTTGGGCAAGAGTTGCAGGTGATAAAATACTACCAGAAACTCTGTTATAATGTTTCCCCATGCACCAAAAGCACGGGAATTCGGGAGAATTTATGAATCTGGCAAGATTTACACCCTGGTTCAGGAGCCAAAACCTTTCAAAGGAGTTAAAATACATTTCTTATGAGCAGCTGAACTCGTCTCTGTGCTCTTATTGCTATCAGAGGTTTGCGCTATTGTCACTCTTATTGTGCTTCTCCTCTTTGTGCCTTTAGTGTCCGTATCTGTAAAATGGGCTCTTCACCTAACTTCGAAGCTTAATGTCAACTTACATTGGTAAAGCATTTAAAAATCACGGCCATGGAGTTCTTGTTTTCTTGTTTTCACCCTGTAAGGAGAGTAAAATTAAAGCTAATTGCTACAGAAAAGAAGCCTTTGTGTCTCATCTTCCTCCGCCAGATTATGTTTCTAAGGTATGTTAAGAAACGAGACCCCATAGGGGTTAGCAGTGTCCATTTAAATCTCTCAAATACCTACGCGCAAATATACGGAGTGCACAAGGATTAACTCTAAATCTGAGTGGATTAGTCAAGAAGCCTTGCACGGCAACGTGGAATTGCTGGAGAAAAATATATAAAATTGTCATTTTTGTCAACTTTACAATACAACTTGATCCCCCGTGTATAATGAGCTGTAAGCCTGGCAGTACCCCAGGATCAGGTGAAGAGAAAACTTTCACTTGGGAAAAAAAACAGTGGAATTCACGGGGTCAGAGCATCAGAGACATGCGAGACGGGAAACCTGAGGCCACCTAGCTCCCTCACTCAACACCCGGCAGTCCCCACCGGCTGCGCTCCTGGAGCCCGTCCAGTCCTTCTGCAAATCTATAGTCGCACACACACACATATATATATACATAAAAATATATATTTGCACACTCCGAAGTAATTAAATACAACTGTGAAAGCTTAGGATGTGAAGGACGTGATTAAACATACGAAATAGCGTGAGCAAACAGACAACCTTGATGTGTCTTTTGAAGGCTATATACATTATAAAATAAAAAAATAAAAAAAAAAAAAAAGGAGATGGTTCTCTTTCAAGAACATTTTAAAAAAAGCAGTTTCCTCCAGTGCTCCCCTTGCTTGCGAGATGTTTCAGCGCAAGGAGAGCGGGAGAGGACCTCTGAGGATAACCTTACTGGTCTACGCACTGACCTATGGACGTTCCTACCGTGCTACACGGGTGGAAGAAGCGACTGAGGGAAAAGTCCGGCTCGGATATCTGTCCTGAAAAGTTTGTAACTCTGTGAACTTATCGCTAGAAGAAAGGAGGCACCACGCTGCCCTTCTGCCAGGTTTGGGGCAGAAATATTAAAAGACGGTAAGATTTTTATTTTTTTTTCCCAGGTTTTCAAGGGAAAAAGGGCGGAACTGCTGCCGGGCTCCCGTAACCCGGATTGCATTCGATCCACAAAACTCTCCTTGCTTTTTTTTTTTTTTTTCCTAAAAAATTCCCCTGCCTGGAACTGGCTGCATGACTGGTCACAGCTTATTCATAGCCTTAATTAGCAGGTGTGTGACTGCCTGTTTAGCCACATTTTTAGCTCGCCCGGCTCTTGCAAGCTGTCAGAAAGAAAGGCATTATTTTAGGTAAAATACCACTGCAAAACGGACTGACATTCAGTTTGACGCGTGAGGATAAATTAAGGATGAGGATACGTTAAAGAAAACTCTGAGCGCCTTCGTCACATTCCTGTATTCAAGGAGAAACACAGCTGAGTTTCAGTTGATCTTGGCTTCTTCCTTGACCTGTAGCAGTAAATTTTCCCCCCTTTTAGTGTTTAAATAGTTTGTCGGTGAATGATCCCATTCATAAAGTGCCGGTGATGACAGTTCTGCAAAGCTAAATGGCACTTAACTGTGCACCTAATAAATCTGCAACGAAAATAAACAGAGAGGACGAGGGGGGGAAAAAAAAGATTAACAAAGCCAAAGAGCTAAAAAAAAAATAATAATAAAATAAATCCCTGGCAGGTATGAAAGGATATTGTCATTAAAACTGTTTGAAATGGTATTGTGCAGGATTGCTCCCATTTCCTGCCCCTGTTTGGCTGACCTTTGCATTCCCAGAAGAAAAGGGGCTTGGCTGGTACCTGGGAACTCCCTATTCGGTCGTATAAATGTGCTGCGGACAGGGCAGATCCGCCTTTCCGTGTGGGTATCCGCTCCCACTGCCACCTCCTGAATTAGCGACAGGGCACCTCCCCTCTCGTGGAAAGCAAAATTCACATTTCTGAAACGGTAACCCTGATTCCATATAGGAAAAATGAACGCAAATAGTCAAATTGCCAAAAGTGGGAGTCAGACTCGGGGGGGGGGGGGGGGGGGGGGGATTAGGGTAGAAATATGGAACTATGACAATCCAGTAAGAAACAAACCTCCGAGAGCTTAGAGCTCCTGTGCCGCAAACGAGATGCTTATCACGGAACCACAAACTCCGAGTTTTAATAAATCAAATCTAGCCGAAGGTGGCACTGGAGAAACGTCACATACGTTTAAGAACTGGAAAGAGAATTTGAAAGAAGCAAACAGAGCGAACACTGATTTTAACGGCTTGGGGGAAAACAAAAAGCAACCCTAAATGTAGGGGAGATATACAGGGAAAAGGGATAACGTGGAAAGTTTGCTATGTCTAATCTCTCTCTTCAAGAAGATAACGGATTTTCTAGACAAAGGAAATGCGGTACACCAGTAATTTGTAGGGACTGTGTAATTCTGTATAGGGAATTAACAACTTCACTGACAAAAGTGGGGTTTTGTATGAGAGGGTACAGAGGCGGCTAGAGATCAAAGGGAAACGTGTTCCGAGGGACACAAGTGGGCTCAAGGAAGTTTATTAACAGAGTTGTTCGGGATTCAGACTGCGACTGATTTTATGTAAGTCTTTAATTCAATCCCTGGGCAGAAGGAGCAGAGTTGAGCCGTCAAAGTTCGCTGATGACAAAAAGCTGAGTCGGACTGCCATTCCCGAAAAGGACTGTACAACCTGCAGGAAACCCCGGAGAGGGAGGACGGGGACGGAGGAGCGGGACAGGGCAGGAGCAAACCACGAGCGTGGTTAACCGCGGTTCCTGGCTACCAAAATCAGGTGGCCCTATTAAAACAAACGCAATTGTCACTCCCAAAGGAGCCAGATAAGGTATTTGTGCTGCAGAGAGCAGTGCTGTGAGACCTTCTCTGTAGCAACGCGCATAGTTTTCATCACCTACATTCGAGAAAGACGAATTCAGCCTGGAACAGAAGCAGCAAAAGGATACGGGAGTGCTCGGGGGGCAGGAGTTTATCTCACGAGACAAGCCGCCAAGAGCCCAGCGGGATGCAGGGAGATATGATCCCGCGCTATAAATACCCACGGAGCGAAGCAGCAGAGAGGGAGCAGAACTGTTTGCACTAGTGGACAACGCTAGTAAAAAATAAAAAATAATAACAACAAAAAAATAACAAAACGGGACATAGGTAAGTGCAGAGAGAAGATTTCATGAAGGACTGGCACAGCAGTTCGCTTCGGAAACAGCTTTCCAAGAGGAGCCGAAATGTACAAAACCCCTCCGTTTGCTTTTAAACAGAGATGGAAATATTTATGAAAGGGAAACTATGAACAAACACATGCAATGGCAACAAGTTGGTCTTCGTAACCCAAACAGCCCCTGGTAACCCCCAGCGTTATCTCCTGCCGTCATACAGCGTCCCAGCTCGAGGAAGAACTCCCCCAGCAGCAACAGCGGAGAGTCCTGTTGCGCGGGGAAAAGGGGAATATTTGTATTACATTTCACAAGGCTCCATTGCCCGTTGGTATTGCAACTATGCCGAGTTTAATCAAACGAAGCTGTTCGGAAGAACAAGCAGGAAATGAAAACGGTAATGATGGGATGCTCCGAAGAGGACAGCGCAGCGCTTTGAAGCACTTGGGGAACATCACTGGTTTGGCAACGCTCCCCTGTGTACCTGCTCCAGATTTATGGTCCAAAACCAGAGCGTGGTTTCTTTGCTGACAGCAGATCTTTAAAAAGAGCTATTAGAAAAGATCTGAAATGTAGAAAGCTTTTTTTTTTTTCCCTTTTTTTTTTTTTTTTCTATAAGAAAAAAACAGCATCCCGCCTTTGCAATCCATTTGCTGGATTTGCAGTGAGTAACCCCTGAGTGAGGAGAACCACCGCTGCAGGAGACGGTGCGTGACGCCCTCAAAGGAGCTCTATCTTCAGAGGAGGGATTATCGGCTGCTTGAAAACTCAGCCTCTCTCTCGGGTGCCTCCAATTCAGGCTTTGAAGACTTATCTTGGCCCTTATTCCCGGGCCCGGGTCCCACACAAACTGCACGCTGCGCTGAGTAAATCAGGCTGAAATCCCCCTCTCTGCTACCTCGGGCTCTCCACAAATTACTGCTTCAACAGATGGGCTCCGTACTGCGTCCAAAAGGTCACCGCGTTTGGCCTCATCCAGACCAGGGCTGGGAGCCAGGGAGCAGAGCATTCCTGGGGAAGGGGTTCGGAGAGCTTTTGCACAGCTTTTTACGCAGGGCAGGATGGAGTTCACGGGCTTTCGCTTATCCCCGGGTGGCAAAACCGCCGGAGAAGAGAGGCAGGTCCTGGGGAAAGGGAATAACCCACCTCAGATTTAGCGGGGAAACGTCTGGCTGACGCCGTCTGTCCTGGCAAGAGCCTCGAACGAACGTCGAGCCATCCTCCGCTCTTTGACATCTTCATCCTACCGCTCGTGACGGGTGACTTTTCACTGCGCAAATGGGTCTAATTATTACCTCCGGGGTAAATATTCGCTCAGGCACACAGAGAATAAGACAGGTAACTCCCAGTCTGGGCTTCTAATCCCATTATCAGACACCTCCTCAGCTTCATTATCCTAAATAACACAAAATGAAACGCAGGGGAAAAAAAATACCATTGTACTTCCAGTAATGAGAAGCACGGACAAGAGAGGAAATAATTTCTCTGAGTCATGTTCCCCACCCAAATAATAGAAATATCTCCATGTGGAGCTGCAGATGACGTTACGGATTAGCTGCGTTTAATTTTCATCATGAAAACATTCCTACGTGCAAATCCCAGCCCAGCGAGCCGGCTCTCCCTACTTAGGTGGCCTGGACTCCGGCTATTCGCTTGGCTTCGAGGTGTGCAGGGACCTGATGCTGGACATCCCTCGTCTGCTCTCTCGGGCTGAAGCCGTGCTGCTCCGATCATCCCAGATCAATCCAGGGATGGGCACAGCCGCAGAATTAAGGGAGCGATTAACTGTTCTGGAGGCAGAAAGCAGTTCTGCTGTGGCAGCGGGTGGTTTGGGAGCAGACTGGGGCTCAAGAGCTGGAAGCACGGGTGGATCACCGCTCCTACCTGCGGGAATCCTGGAAGGTGCGATCCCTCAGCTGCTGAGGCCCCAGGGATCTCCTGCAGGAGCAAAGCTGACCGGGAAGGGGCAGATGCAGGGAGGTTTGGAAAAAGAGCTGGAATTAGGGGTAATCCGAGCTTCCAGTAAGAAGAGGGAAATTCCCATCTCTCCTGGCAGGACCTTGGATGCCCAGAGGAGCAAGACTCGTACGGGCACGTATGTGCTATGGACAGGGACGGATGACAGAGGAAAGGTTTCTCTCTTCTCGCTGAGCCGGTGCCATAATCTCTCCGCGGAACAGCTGTCAGCAGGAAAGCGCCTGCCTGTGACCCGTTTCTCTATTTATCACCGCTAATCCACCACTTTCAGCTTGTTTGTTTCTCATTTAGCTACTAGATGTCCAGGAGAGGCCGGATTCTCCAGGGGCACCAGGAAAGCTCCGGAGAGCAGCTGTGATTTGACTTCAAAAATAATCTTCCCCCCCCCCCCCCCCCAAAATGTTCACTTGCTAAAAAGTACCCACAAAAATCCTCAGGGCAGTCCCAAGGAAGAAGCCCCGCTGTTTTCATGAGTTTACACCTCTTCCCCCTCCCCCCCCCCCCGTTATAGTTTCATAATTACAAGGTGACACCGCGGGAACAGCCACCCGAGCCCCCCTCCCTCCCTCCCACACAAAAGGATGCGGCTGGAAAATTTCTCCCAGTGGTTTGCTTCTTGCATAAATGTTCCGACCTGACTGACTTAAAATCAGCTCTCAGACCCGCTTTAATTAATTCACTTGCCACAACAGCTCCTCTGACACCTCGCAGGGATGCACGTAGGTCTACCTTAGCCAAACCCGCCCTAGCTCATTGCAGGTCTATAAAGATCCGCACAGCATCAGAACTGGGTATCACAGCTCTGGTATAATTAAGGAAGGTTTTGCTTTAGCTTAAGTAAGAGCTGGGCTCCCGGCGTGGTGAGAACAGTGAAGTTTTAAGTCTCCGGGAAGTTGTAATATTTGCCACTTGACAACGGTGCTAGCGGCCCTCGTATGGGAAGCGTAAAAGGCCCAAAATATTTAACTATTGTTTTATCTCCAAGGGTTTGGTTCCTTTGGCTTTATGCAAATATTAGAAGCATTTGCCCAAGGGGTAACCATTGCTTCCTCTGCTTTTGTTCGCGCTCTGGCATGCTCCGCAGCCGCCTTCCCCAGGAAATTTCGGCTTCTGATATTTCTTTTTGATAAATTTGTTTCTCACCAATCTCTGGGGGGGAAAAAAAGAGACCTCCTCCCAGCGGCATGCAGGAAGGTAGGCTGTCCGATGATTTCAAGAACCTCTCTTAGTGACTAACTCTGTTACTCTCAATTGTTTGACAAAACAAGAGCTTCAGTGTTTCCAGCAGTTAACTGACATGTCAGAACAGCCCGGAGGGGTTAACTCTCTCCAGTACACCTCTTCCTTTTGGCACCTACGGATCCCAGCAGCGATAAGAGGCTTCCTTCCGAGCAGCTACTGCCATGCTAAGGCGCAATTACTCCATTACGTTGGGACAGTACCTTCAAGGAGATTAGCGATATGGGAAGGGACTAGAAATCACAAGGTATCTGGTTATGAGAAAAAATAATTTAAAAATAATATCTATTTCTGCTAGGGAAAAATATATTTCAATTTTAGGGATCAAATCTCTTCCTTTAACTCCAGGACTTCAAAGGCTAAAAGCTAGTGTCTAGTTATGGATTCCTAGAGCAGAGCACAAGACAAACAACAAGGTGGGGGGGTGTGTTTAGTTGTAATTTTAACCAGGTACCACTAATTTAAGAGATCTGAATTGCAACTACTATGTTTTCAAAGTGCGACTTGAAACAAAACAAACGAAAAATAAGTAAAGCTACCGTGCTACCAGACCATGGGAAGGAAGAGGAGTGAGGTTCCTACAGGATGTTCATGCCCCACATCTAAGATTCCACGGGATCTAGGCTTCACCGAACCTCTGCCTTTGCCAAGACACAGATTTGGGACCAAACCCTATATTGTAGCCTAAGCCTAATCCAACTGCTCTTTACTCAGTGAGGTTTGGACTGCTATCACATAAGAGGAAACTTACGAAAAACCCGTCATTCACCATCTTTGCATGTTAAACTCCAGAAAAATCCCTCTTTACAGAACCAGAGCTTTATCTGTCAGTTTACAAAAAAGAGAAAAGTTGACTTTTCAACATGATTATGTTTTTATTTTTCTTGTAGTTGCATACAGTTATGCTTTTCACCTCTCCTTTTTCTTTCACCTCCTCTTTATCCCCTCTTTTTTCACTCATTCCTTTCTTACTGCCCGTTTCCATTTTGCTTCTGAAGACAGACAATGGAGAAAAGGGGGAACCGAAAACCCACCCCAACACCAGATTTCTTTGTACTGGCCTGGAGTTAAACAAATACATATTTTGGGGTTGTTTTTTTTTTGTTTTGTTTTTTGTTTTGTTTTTTAAACAGGAGAAAAGCCCATTCCTCCACACTGGGACCTGGGGGAACTTACCATCTTTCAGGATGAGCTCAGAGCTTTGCAAAATTATCTAAACAGTGGGTACAATAAAAGGTGGGTCCCAGCCAGAACTCCGGATATGAGCACTTTCCATCCCTGTAGGGGAGTTCGGATTTCGACATCGGGGCTTGTTCCTTGCTGTTACAACTGGAAGCCGAACACCCCTGAACATCAGCGGGGCTCAACCCCAAGGGCACACGTCTCCCATCAGAATCCTCCAGTAAGTGACAAGTGGTACTGGGACAGGAGAACTGGGTGCCTGGGAGACAGAACAACCTTAAAGAAATAAAACTCCCTTCAGGACCAGTGCAAAGGCACTTGGAAAGCCCTCTGGTCACTCTGCTGGCAAAGATGAAGCCTGGTTGTGCAGACTTCCTCCATATTGACTGCAGATAGGGCTACACTTCTGAACAAGGGTGCCTGAAGCGAGACCTGTAGCGTTCTTTCTGGGTCTCAGGAGCATGAAGCAAACAGCACTCGCAGCCACAAGTGCTGGGCATCACCACAGACCCCTTTAAAGGCTGAACTCAAAGCGCCAGGCTTGCTTTCTCCAGCCCCGGCTCAAAGCTAATCCTCAGCTCAGCCCAAAGCAAAGGGGAAGAGCGGCTCAATTCTTTGCACTTCAGTGACAAGAGCAAAAATAAGCTTAACGGAGGAAAAATCTTAAAACAAGAGTGTAAAGGAACAGGAGAAACTTCTTTAACAAAGAGGAAGAGGAGCGCTCACTTCCCAACAACGGCTGAGATCAGTATAGAATCACAGACTAGAATCAAATGTTCAATTCTACTAGAATTTGTAGATGCAGATGTAACACAGAAAAAACAAGAAGTATAAAGAGATTTAGTCAAGAAATAATTCAAGGGTTTTACCATTGTTCCCCTGCTGTTTTCTTTCCCTCCAAACACACGCATTCTGAACGTGCTTTCCATGAGCATTCAAGAAATTATCAGCAAAGTCAGGGAAAGTAATTCAGTGTGAGCGAGTACCAGACAGCATTTCAAGAGCTAATTTTGCACTTAAATAATCACATCAAAATATAGGATGCTAAGATTGCTACTCATCCTAAAGAGGAGCAAAAACATCTTCAGTGTCTTATGGACTCATTAAAAACTAGCCCAGACAGCTCGAGTATTGCATTTTCACCCAGATTGACTGATAAGTGATTAGAATGGGATTAACAAAAAAAAAAAAAAAAAATATATATATATATAACTGAAACTGTTCCCACTGTAAAGTGGGGCTGAGTCAGAAACAATTATTTTCACCTAGGAAGTGGGAAATGTCATTTTGTAAAACTTATTTTGCTCTTTGCTGGAAAACAACCAACTTTGTTTTACTTGTGATTTAGAAGTGTACCGTAAAATTTTTAATTTTGTATTTCCATACCGATCTGTTTCATTGGATAGCACAGACACACTACACACCACTTGGTATTTCAAGGCAAGAAAGTAACTCCCCCCCCCCCCCCCGTTTCTACTTTTCCCCCCTGCCATGTAAACCTGTCAAAATTCCTCAAAATCCACTGGGTGCCACATACAAAAAAAGAAAACAAAACCACAAAACACACACCTCCCACAAAATCCACACGCATTATCCATTTTATGGAACACATTTTGGTTGAGAGCTATATACTGAAATTTCCAAATGCTATGGTTTAAATACATCTCTTAAATTTCTTTTAAAAACTCACTAGAAGGTATTTTCACTTTGAACTCAGAGAAGTTAAAGTATCTTTGATGCCTTCCCCGACAGTCAGCTTTTTCCGTTTCTGCAATGATCTGCACAAAAAATTTGATTTAATGAACTATTCAGGCTTCTAAATAAACCTAGTAGAGACTCTTAACAACTTTTTTTGCAATCTGATGGTGAAACTCATTACATAGATTATTTCCAGTTAATTGCTCCCTTCACCCTCGCCGAGTACTACCGCATTTAAGACTTGTGGAAACATTTTATTTTGAGATAACAGTGCTGTTGCTACTATCCAAGAACAATAGAGGACGATTACAGATTTCATAGACCATCTAATCTAATTCCTGTACAAACAGGCCATAGGCCGTTTTTAAATTAAATGCCATTTCAAGTCCAATGGATACGGTTGAACTAAAGCACAGTTCTAGAAAGGAAAAGAGAAAAAAAAGAGACATCCACAGATAAAGAATGTGCAGTATACTGTATCATAACTCCAGACAAGTGCCAAAATCCTGCCCCGCCGCCCCTGCCTCTCACTGTGCCTGTCACGAGTATGTCAGGGCTCGGGGGAAAGCACGAGGGTTCGAAGACAAACGAGTTTTGAGGCATTTTAATGGCAGAGGGAAGACTTCGTAGCACACAGCCCACGCCTGCGACACAGCAGGCAAGCGGGAAATCTTTTATCCCATTTCCATCTCTCTGTGCCATAAAAAGAGAGCTAAATAGCACGAAATGCCTGGGATTTTCAAAGCCTCTTGCAAATGAGCATCGCCCAACTCTGGTGAATTTGTTTTAGGTTTAGGTACAAACCTGTAGATGCACTTAAACCCACAGGTGCCTTTTCAAAGTTGATTACTGTGTGTTTAATACGCAGTGAGTGGGACACTGTCCCACCTTGGCTCCGCCGAAGTCAGCTGGAGTTTTGCCACGCCAAGTATTACCTGATGCAGATGCACGTGCCATTGCAGCGCTAATGCAGAGGTGGAATTAAAGGCTTTCAAACACCATTGAGAAAGAAACTGGAGGGGGGGCAGGGGGGGGAATCCTTTCTCCTCACTCAACACTCCTTGGATAAGTCACTTGAGAGCTGAGTGAATCGCTACCACCACCCCAAAAAAAGGGAAATTAAGAAACCCTCTTCACAGGGTCACAAAGACCCATTTATTAGTCATCTAGATGGAACTGCGGGAGGGGAGGTGACAGAAAATAGCTAAACCACCAGCGCTCTCATTCTGACACGTTCATCAGCACCCAGTGACAAGGTGGCATTACCAAGACCCCTCCCCTACCTTAGGAAGGTGCTAGAAGGAAGTCCGCACAGTTCCTGCCGCACAATAGTGTTACAGGACGTCTGATGACTCCCGCTTTCTCCAGAGTCTGTTAGGATAGAAAAACCTAGCCCAGAAAGTCTCTATCTAGCATTCTGAGAGAGAAACAACAACAACAACAGTTTTATTTATATATTTAATTTTTAATTAAAAAATAAAGGTTATCTTAATACATCTCTTGCAGCCTTTGGGCAAAATGCACCCTTAACAAGACTTTATGAAACATGATGCACATCTATTCTTGGCACACATCTTAAACAAACGTGAACTTTCTGCAGCAACTTCTTAAATCCATCATTCTCCCCAAACCCTGAAAACATTTAAATGTTCTTTAAAAAACCCTACAAAAATTAGAAGTGGGCCCAAAGCAAAAATCCCAGACCCAAGCATCCCAAAGCTTCTGGAGCAGACTCAAATCCAAACCCTCATCTCATTCAAAGTTTTATCTTGGATCACTGCAAAGTCACAGACACGGCACCCAAACAACCACGAGAGATGAAATCTGAATGCTGACCCGGGTATGAATCTCGCTTCGGAAGCTTTGATCTTTACACTGGGCCAAAGCAAACTGATGGGTCTGAACTCCTTCCTAAAACTGCTGAAGTTGGGCCCATCCCTAACAGAAATAAGTGCTGGTTACACGATGAAATGGTGCTGTCAGAGCTCCCCATTTCTCAGCTGTCCCCGATCTGAGACCAGACCGAGTACTCCATCCATTGGCGCTGCTTTAAAAGGCAAAGATAAAATCAAGCGAACACACGGAACCCTCCAACACAGTCATAGCACTACGCATTTGCCTCCTGCAGCACGAAAGGAACCCTGGACTTCTCTACTTGCCAGGAGCCATCTCGGGTTTCCAGACATGGTTTTCTCTGGAAACACGCTCAGGCCTCCGGCACTATCTGTGGGAAGGCCCACGCGCACTGCCGGAGGGGCGGGTCGTCCCCACTCACACGGCATGTCTTTGTTCCACCGTGGCCCATGATGGCTGATTCCCAAAGGCACAAAGTGACCAACCTTTAGACTTATACACAAGGTCTACATATATATATATTTATATATATATGTACACACACACAATTACATACATATTTAAATATATATATACATATATATATTTGGTTTTGGTTTTTCTCCTTTATCTTTTTTTGCTTTTGTTCCTCCCCCCCCCTTCCCCTCCTTGCTTTCCCTTTTAACTTAACGGCGTAGTCTCCTCTGAGGAGGGCTCTGGTGTGTGTTCTGGAGACTTCTCTGTCTCCGAGGAGACTTCTGGCTTCTCCTCTGTCAATTTAGGCTCCTCGGGAGCTTGAGATCCCTCCAGCTCCTGACTCTGCGCCTGGCTGTTCATTTTCTCTTCTGCTTCAATCTCCTCCGAGGTGGGAATGGAGTTTTTCTTGGGACGGCCTTTGGGCTTCGTTGGAGCCTCCTGTCCACCTTTCAGTACCTGGAGCAAAGAGAAGAACCATCAGCATCAATCTGACTTCGCTGCTGAGAGACATCCTTTAGAGAAGGATGAAACTCAGCATTGACCTCAAAGTTAATCCATGACTTGGTCACTGTTTCAGCCCCATAGAAGTGCCCTGCATTCATGGCGTCAGCTCCCCCATCAAATAAAGCAAAATGCAAACATTACCAGCAAGGACACCCAGAACGCTGGAGGTCTCTAAGTTCTTACAAGAGGCCCAAAAGCAACCTAGGCACACAGTCCTCAATGCTACAGACAGAGAAGATTTGATGCAGAATTCAGTTCCTTTCCTGAGTGTTTGCTTTACTCGAAACCCAGGCAAGAACAGTCAGAAACCTTAGCCAGAATTTCCTCCGACTGCTTTTCCTCCAGCCTCTCTGGCTTCTGAAATAGCTTTTTTTTTTTTTAAACACCTGTATTAAAATACAGAGACCCTCCTCATCTGTGTAAAAGGTGGGAGTCTGCAAAACAGGTCTGTTCCTGTGTTTAATTCCCTCTCCCTTCACACCATCACTGCAGCAACAAGATACTTCCAACCAAAGGTCTGTATCCAAGCTAATCCTAAACTTGTTTTAAGTGGCAGTAACTTCTGCAGCTGTCTCATACATTCAAAGATACAGTCTAGAACTGCATCTCCTCTCCCAGATCAGAATACATAAACATCTCCACTGGAGAATATCACAGCATCATGGTTCCCACCAGGATTTATCGAACAGTTGTCCTTTCTAAAAGCATTTTAACTGGAAAAGGGCCATGAAGCTAAGAGTAAGTGAGCAAAGCAAAAGGAAGATATGAAAAGCAAGAATTAATGATATTAGCTCTTAAAAAGGCATTGGTTTCCATGGAGCAACACAATCTTTTTTATCTAACCAATCCCACAAGCATTCAGATCACAGGAATGCCAAAAACAGAGATGGAGATATTTTGGTTCTTCCCTCTGTTCTGTTCTAATTTCTTTCATCCCTTTGCCTTGTATTCTTCCTACTGCCTATGGTCCCTCTTGCTCACCACACATGGTGCAGTATAAACTTTTTTTAAACGAGTATGTTTCTAAGAAAAGTGATCAAGAATAAAATAAAAATTTGGAATGAGTAGACACAGACCACTGACACTATGCTCAGCTTCCAAATCTGTTCTTTGGAAACCAGTTTTTAAGGACCATGGAGAAACGGTAACAAACCACTTACCATCTTCTTCCACTTCATCCTGCGGTTCTGGTACCATGTCTTCACCTGGAGCTGAGTCAGCCCCAACGACTGGGCTAAGTCAAGCCTGGGAGACAAGACAGACATTGAAATGAGTTCATGGAGAAGAGGAGCTCAGATGCTGGGTGCAGCTGTTGTTTTGAGAAAAAAGACAAAAGCGGGAAACCCCTGTGAATTTAGGACGTACAGACACTTTTATGGAAGAATCAAGAATATTAAGGTGTTTGCAGGCTCTCTCTCTTCTTCTCAGTGACCACTGCACAAATGAACAAGCCTGGAAGCTTCAGAAGTTCGCCTGCCCTCTTTGAAACACAAGCCTGCTGTACTCCAACTGCTGACACTCCACGTCTGCCCACGAAGCAGGGAGCTACTTGTACGCTGCATCCCTGAAAAACAGGTCTATGGGGTCTGAAGCAAACACCTCAGAATCCAGACACCCAGCACCAGTCTGCCTTTGAAAGAGCTGCTTTGTATCAACAACTTCTTCACTACCTACATAATGGGGATAATAATACTTTCATTTCTCACGGAATAGTAGTACATCTAAATCTATTAATTTCTTACGCATTCTGCTATTATAGGCAATTTAGGCTTATAAATGAATTTATTATTTGCGTGTTTAGCTTAAGGGTATATGTGGCAGACAGCCCATAATCCTGATTCATCTTCCACAAATCTCCAATCTGTGCAAGTTCATCTGAAACCATTCATTATTTCTATATTAAAACCCAGGATATGAAGCAAATGCAGCTCAGAGTAACTCTTTATCCTTCCCCACAGGTGACAGCACCGTGCATCTGGCAGTGTTGTAATGGAGTTGCACAACCAATGGAGTTGGAAATCCTCAGCAAAGCTGGGCAAGTGCCCCACAGAGTCACGCAAGTCCTGCAGGTGGGACAGCTCAAACTCAGAGGCCCATTCCAAGGTGTTCTGGATTGTGTGAACATCTTGGAAAACATTTTCCCACCTTTGAATGGGGGAAACACATTTGTCAAGGCCAAGTTTTTCATAATAAACCTTTTGTTTCAGCTGGGCTCCTACGACAGTCAGACTCACTCTTACACTTACAAGCACCGACATACACCACACCAGCTCTCTGTGCTCAAACGCACACTCATGGATTCATGCTTTTCCCCCCTGCTTTGGATTCACTTTAGACCTACAGGCTTGGTTTGCCTGCTGCCTATACCACTACATAATGCCTACAAAATATCCCATTGACTTAAAGATACTATCGCTGTTATTTGACAAGCGGAATCTAGCAGAGGCATTATTCCGTTGTATTGCACTTCCTTACTACAAATAAACCAGGTGCTCCAGTTGCCCTTGAAGCAGTACCATCTTGTGCCCAGGCCAAAAACTGCAGGAGTGAATGCAGGTCACAACCCACTGCTTCGCCATCATGTTTCCAGCCCTGAGCTGACAGAGAGAAACACTGCTTGACTAACTCTTGCCTTAATGCACATGTCTTATCACACTTTGATTACCTGCAACCAGTTACCACCTGTTGCCACACACATTAGCGTAACCAGTATTGCCTAGAAACATGAGGAAACAAACAGAGGGGAAGTGGTACATAGACAGGAATTGCTCATAGTCAGCCTCAACCATGTACAAAGCCAAGGAACAGTCACACCATAAAATTAATTAACAGCCTCCAGTGCTTCATCAACGGTGTCAACCACCTGGTCATGTGAAGCCGTGAAGAGCCAGTACAGGAGCATTAAGAACTCTGAAACGGCATGAGGCAGCCCAGCCGTGCCCATGAAATTTGGTCTAGCTGTGATCCTTGGCTTTGGTGATGGGCAGTACGAGTGGAGAATGTCGATCTTCAAAATCAATTCAAATATTGGGACACTGCCATCTGTGGAGTTCAAGGTCTGCTGTACCTTTCAAACCCTCTCTAGGTTTGTAAACTTAATAGGAATTGGACAGGTCTTCCTGTAATTTAAATTTGCAGAGTAGGATTCAAAGCCTTTAAAACAGATAAAATCTTTTCTTATTTTGGTTTGTCCATTTGGTACCATGCAGTCCTTAAGAACTTGCCTGTGCTTTCCCAAGGGCAAGGTAACCTTCAACTCTATGCAACCCTGACTGTTTTCCAAGCTGGTGGACAGGCCAACACCTTCTTGGGGGTTGGACTAGATCTCCAGAGGTCCCTTCCAACCCTGACCATTCTGTGGGATTCTTGTTGAACTGCTACCCAAGTATGCTAGACGAAAGCTAGTTCAGCAGCCAGCTGAAACTACAGCCAACCTCTCAGATGCCATGGAGACAGAGCCGTTCACTACCAGATCCCAGAAGCAGACAGGCTCCACCTTTTTCCAAGTAAGCAGCAGAAATGGGAATAGCAGGGAGCCTTCTGCTCTGTACCTTGCCTATCTCTGAGCCTGGATGGCTGCTAGGAAGCACACAGATCACCATGTGGCATTTCCACTGATATAATCTATTCATGTCACCTTTGATCCCAGGAAAAGTTAGCCTTGACATTGAATTTGGTGATCTGCCCGTGTCCTTGGCCAATGGCAGAGGCATCTCTGCAGAGGTAGAAGGCAGCACATTACAGCAGGGAGCATTCATTCCTATGGGAACAGCTGAGCAGCGCTAGAACAGCCCTTTCGCTCATTCCTTTTCCTTGTGTAAGAGAATGACTTACCTGTCAGGGGTAGAGAGATACTTCTGCTTCTGGAACTTCTTCTCCAAGCCCATCAGCTGGAGCTCCGTGAAGATGGTCCTACTCCGGCGTGGCTTTTTTAACCGAGGCGCAGGCTGCTCTGCATCTGACTCGCTGCTGGCATGGGTCTCACTGGCTGGTGTCTCCGAGCTTGCAGTCCCCGAGGAGGGCTGGGCTGGCAGCACACAGGAGCTGGTGGCAGCTGGGATGAGGTGAGGGACCACAGAGGGCTGCCTGGTGATGACGGAGATCAGAGGATATGCCCTCAGAGAAGGGGACCCTGGCAGGGAAGGAAGCAGAGGTGGATAAAGGCCAGTTCAGTGGCAATATGGTTAAATAATGGGAGCACTGGAGAGAGTAAGGAGAGAGGGATACCTTCCCTGGCTCTGCCACTCACTTGTTGAGCAACCACAAGCAAGTCATTTCCCCTGTCTGGACCTCTTCCTTCTCCCAGATTGCATAGGTTTAGCTTTCCTTGGGCTGGGAGTCTTGATGTGCATTTCCCTAGCACAGAGAAAGAAGGGCCTGCGTTTCCATTGTCTTTTTTTTTTTTTTTTAATTAGGAGCTATTGTAATATACAATATTGAAGTCATCCATGTAATTATCACAAGAGATTAAACTCCAAGCAAACAGTGAAATCTGTCCCCATTCATGCAACTCTGCTTCTCTACAGAGACTAGGACAGGGTTCACTTGAGACAGTGACCTTATCTCCCTTCACAGACGACAGACAATGGAGTTCCAGGCACAACTCATCTCATCCTCTAGTAATTGAGTCAGATGAATGACACTTTCATCCTCCGCTGTCTATACTGATCCCGTCGACCACACAGGCAAATAAGGATGAACAGATCAGAAGCAGAGTCCTTCACCAACTCTTAACTCTACATCTTATACCAACCAGTTGATACCACAAAAAAAAAATCCCCCCAGTTCTGCTCCAATCCTTTCAGGTTGGGACCAGTCTGGGATGACAAATCTAAACATTCCCAAACACTTCAGGAAGTTCTGATTCACATCAGATCTTCTGAATTTACAGCTACAGACAGATTTCTGCTCAGCCTTAGCCCCAGGAAATCAAATGCTCCTTTAAAATTCGGGCAGGGAAATAGGGCCTTGTATGGGAAACGTACAGTCATTGCAAGATAGCACTCTACACAACTTTGCAACCAACCTGCACAGTCTTGGGTAAGTCACTTTCTTGCTCCGTACCTAAGTTTACCTCATTTGCAAAATGGAAACAGTCTTCCTTACCTAGTTCACTGGAGGTAGAGCATGGATTAAAGTTTAATGTATATAAAGTATTCCGAGATCTTTAGATAAATGGTACTCTGGAAAGGAACATATTACACCAGCAGGCCTGATTGTGAAACGCTTAATATGAATCACCACTAATGAAAATAATGACCTGTAGACCTCGATGAGTCTATTTTGGTGAGTAACTCACCACAGTGGAAGAAAGGAGTTGCCAGCCTGGCCTGCTGACGACCTATATTTGCTACCTTCCTCCGGCCAGTGAAGGGTTGTGGGTGCATAAATCAGGTCCCAGGTAAGTTGCAGCGCACAGGGTACATCAACGAATCGCGCATCTTGTTGATCGCCACTTCTCTCCGCAACCACTGCGAGTTGTGCAAAATCCAGCCATTTAGAAAGCAAGCTTGGAAAACTATTGCCAAACCACTGTAAATCCCAACAAACTGGGATTCAAGCAAGACTGTGACTACAGACTGGAGTTTAGGCAGCCTGGGATTTAAGCCTTGCTTTCTCCTCCACATCACTGCAACACTAAAAATAAATATTCCCATTAAATTTAAATTATTCCACTTAAACGACCAAGGAAGTACTTGAGAGATGAAATCAGAACTGCCAAGCCAGCCTTTAGTTTGTGTAACGCGTTACCTACCTTTTCTTTCTGTGGAGTTTTTTCAGCTGAAGACCGTGCTGATCTATAGCATCACCAAGTAACCTGGCAGAAATTCTGCCTCGATTTACAAGCTCAGTGGCTGTTCAAAGATCCCACATTAGGATAGAGCGTGCTGTCCTTTGCTTTGCACTAGTAATTCTGCCCTCATTGATATTTATGCACCCACTGACACCAGTCAGCTACAGAAGGTAAACCAGAGCCTGCTCCCATAGTCTATATCCTCCTCACCAGTACCCACTACAGTTAGTTTCTGCCATCGTGGGGTAGCAAAAGCAATGCCGACCCACCAATGGAACAGATGACTTCCTCTGTTTCAGCCATATTTGCCAGAAAGCATCAGCCCCCTTCCCTTCTTGAAGGGCACGTCCATTGCAAGGGTCCTATGCAGGAACCCCGATGCCAGCTCCTCTGTAAAAGATGTTCCTGGGTAAGCGATGAGGTGTGTTGATGGTCTGCATCTGGCAGTAGTCCTGGGACAGCCCTTCTGCTCTACTGCTCTTGTTCACAGAGGCTACCAGGGAAGAGACTTCAAGGATCCCACTCCAGTCCCAACCTGCTCTGAATAAGGAGACTGAAAACTGATGCCCTTGCTTATCCGCCACAAAAGAGTGGATCCAGCCTTATTATATACCCTTCTCCTGCTGTTAGGAGCTCCTGGTTCAAACCTTCCCATCCCACAGCTCCTGCTCCCCTGCAGGTTCATTCGCCAAGCCTTATCTCATAGCCTGAAACCCCATTCCTGACCTTGCACATGGGTGGCTTTTGGCACCAGATCACTGATAATTGATACTTTTACCCTTGTACCCCTGTATATTTCCAGCAGGGCTCTCCATAAACCACAAGATTACAAAGGAGTAATAAATCACCAGAGCTCAGAAACCCCTGCAAGGCTCCAAGTGACTGAAACCTCTGGACAACAGCATTTTTACAAGGGACTCTCTTCAAGGGAGGTCAGCAAAAGGTATTTGATATCAGAGCAATCAGGGATATTTGCTTTCCCCTAGTCCCAGAGCTTAAGATCTGCCTCCATCAAACAGAGGAAAGTCTTCAGGCTACTTTTCTAATAATCAGGTAAGATCAGGAATAAAAGAACTGCTTTCCTCCTTCCAGGATCAGCAGCGAGAACTTGGCTATTTTTGTAGGGTAAAACAGTGGTTTGTTATTAGAGAAGCAGATGACATTGGAGTTGTCCAGGTCCACGTTTTCAAGCGCTCAGCACCTGAATGAGGGAATACATTTTCCAAGACATTCAGCAGCTGTGACCTGGCCAAATGCTCAGAAAAGCTCAGCACACGCTTATTTTTGGTGCTCACGTCAGGACACTTATTTACTTACAGCACTTCTGAAACCACTGTTCTACTTCTGTGCAAGTAGTGGTTTGCAACTGCTGAGTTGCTTCAAGCTCCAGGTGGTGAAGAGATTTGCAAGGCTGTTGACACCAAGTGTCTTATATTTGTTTACCATTTGTGATCCTAAGAGAAGCCTTCGCTCACGGTTTGACACTAACAGTTGCACCAGTGCTTTTAGAAACCAATCGTAAATAATGAAAGCATCTGCTGATGTTCAGCCCAGCTACATACAAGACTTCTCAGCTTTCTGCCCTCAGCCTGATAAGGACACAGGACGGTTAGGGCATAGAGTAAGGACTGCATTTAGAAAAAGATGTGGAGTTCAAGGCTGCAGATATTTTCTGGGGGCAAAGCTGCTGGCCAGAAAGAGGGCAATGCTTTAGCAGTCAACTCTCCTTGCCAGAAACCAGAACTAGCTAGCCTCTGCAGAGCCCTAACTAGCTTCCAGGTCACAAAGAAAAAAGCCGAAGTTCAGTGTCCTGTTCTGGATCTAGTTATCCCAAAGTTCAAAGGTAGCTGAAGTTGAGCCAGTCCATTGTCTCTAGGTACACTATTAATATGACTCCCCTTAAACCATCTGTACAGTTCTTACCCTGATAAAGCTCTGGCTTCCAAACACTATGAAATCTGAGGCTAGATCTACATTTCACATCCCCCAGAGTTCAAAGGTATTTCTAGACCGACATGGTATTGTAAGAATGGAATAATTTCTTAACCTTCAACAAATTAAATGCTGGCAAGCAGCTCTTGTCTGCTCAGCACTGTTGTGACATGCTCTGTCTCCCCAAATGGGAAGGAATGGAAATGAAGCGCTCTTCCTTTCCGTACCTACCTTTCTGAACAGTTTCAGCTGAACGCATGCTTTCCTGAATTGTTGTCCAAGTGCCTTCTCCAATCCTGACCCACTGGCCTTTTGCACTTGAAGAGAGCTGACAGAGAGAAACACTGCTTCAAAAAGCAGCCCACGTAACCCAGAAAATGAGCGATTAGTTTGCTACCCCAGCAACACACCTCAAGTGTTTTATTGTCTCCTCTAAAACAATCAAGAGGTAGCACAGTCCAATGATGGAAGCCACCAGTGGTTTAGGACTCAGGAGGTCTCAATGCTGTCCATAGGGACAGTGGTCTCTTACTATGTAGTTTTATACAGAGAAGTCCCAGTTTTATCCATTAGAATAATCTTAATCACCCCAAAGTCTAGGGTAGTCTCGGGCTCACTTTGCTGCTGAATATTTCTCAAATACTTGGGAAGTATTAGTATAATCCCTACTCCATACCATGCACAACTGAAGGAGCAGTGCTTCAGCAACAGTTTTCCTGGAGCTATTTTTCTAAGCATTTGAATAGTCTCAATTTCAAGCAGCAAGAAAGCTCTTATTTCTGTCCATCTCCATAAAGCTAACATCTGGCCACTCAGTTGCTAAAACTAACCAAGAGCTAAAAATAAAAAGGACATTGGATCTGCAGAGTGTTTTCTACGGATCTGAAAACATTTTGCTTTGCTATTTAAATCAGGCCATGTTGGCAGCCGCTGTAGAGGGAATAATAGACCTTGCACAATGCACCGACCACACCACCTTGAAATTAACTGGCTTATTAAAGCCACACAGGTCTAGAAGAAGCCTGGACTCCCATTTCCTAATTACATGTATAATATTTGTCCTAGAAATGCATCACGATCTAACATATCTAAAGATACTTTTTTCTCACTTGTTTTGCTTTTCAGCAGTAACATCAAGAAGGACACAGAATTCATCCCATGTTCTCCAGAAGGTTTCAGTCCGGAGTGTCAGTTTTCACTAGCCAAAACAAGCGGATATCCCAGGCAAATTTCTGCAGTGTGTTGGCCTTTTACTCCCTCTTCCCCCAGATGTGAACACAAGGGGCACAGCAGCAAGGACTGGAGCCTCCCCACACTGCCTCCAGCTCCACGAGCAGGGATTGGGAACACTTTGCTGTTCATCAGACCAACCTGAAGTCATCTCTACTCATCCGCTGGGACATTTCAATTGATCTTCTCATGGCCACTAGATATGACACAATAGGTACATCGCCACTACATCAGATCGTGTTGCAAAAGTTTTAATTAAAAACAAATACTTCAAACAAATCTTTTCCCCTTCTTTTTCCCTCTCCCCCTTCTCCCTGGCTTACTTTCAACCCCGGCAGACACAGACTAGAGGGAAGAGAAAAGGGAAAGCACTAATTAATTGCACTGTTTGACTGCCGGCAATGGCAGAACAGTTTTCCTCCTAGGCAAACTCAGCTAATTCTGTTTTGGAAAGAAAGAAAAAGGAAGGAAAGATTTATGGATCAGCTCCTCTTGGCAGGTTAGCCCCGCTCGGAGGCAGAATGAAATCTCACTCAGAATGGGCTGCAGTGAAAGGTAAATAATAAAAGAAAATGAACTTACAACTCAGGAAGGTCTATAAATCTGCTGTCTCCTGAGCGTCAAAACAAAAGGGAACCAAGAAGGAGTTGAGTTCATTTAGGGAAGAGCTTCATTTTGCTGAAGGAGGAGGCAGCCTACTGAAAGGAAGAAGCAAGCCCTGTGCAAAGCACAAAAGGCAAAAGCAGCAAGGAAATGTTGAGAATAAGTTGAATCGTACACCCTTTGTTTAGGGGGGAGGGTGTTACACCTACTTTTTCAGCACAGATTCCCCCAAAAGCTGAGATATCCCAGCCACGCCATTCTCACGGGTCTTGGCTAAACTTTGCCATCAGCCTCCATGGGAGTGGGGGTGAGCCAAAGCTGAGCATAGACCTGATACAATCCAGAAATGCAACGTGGCCCAGGAGCCAACTGGTTAAAGATAACAGCCAAATACCTGCTGTGTCCCCCAGGACACAGGACATCCTCTCAGGTCAATGTGGGCTCCTTTGCCTTGTAGTTGCTAGAGCCAGCTGAAGGCTGGTGAGGGACCTAGCATGGCTCTCACACATGCTTAGTGTCCTCAGCCAGCACACACCACGTGGCCCTGTGGCATCTCTCTTGTCCATCAGAAACCCCACTGAGGGTAGTAAAGCAGTTGATGCTCTCAGGTTAGGCCTTACCTCATCTGGTTTTGCTGACATTGGATTTAAGCCTTCTCTGCTCCATCTACACCTGGCTCAGGCCCTGAGCCGTCCCTCTTCCTCCACATCCTTGCCTCCCCAGCAGCCTCAGCATTGGCAAGCATAGGATCAGCTTCTCCCCGGGCACTGCTGCCTGTCTTTCCTGGAAAGACGACCTTCCCTCACCTGGCAGGGCTCGTCTCAGCCTACATCCAGCACTGCATCGCTGCACAGCCACGCTGTCGGCTCTCTTGCTGAGTGAAGCTGTCATCAAAGCAACCACACGGTCGGTTGAGGCAAGGCAGCAGGCAAGAGGCGGTGGGACGAGGAACATGCACACAGACTCCCCCTCTGCCTGTGCCCTTGTGTCCTGTACCCTCAAGCTGCCAAGTTTACTGCCAACTAAGCACCTCCCCAGAGAGACTTATCTCTTCCTCATGCTTATGTTTTTACAGGTGCTGCCACACTGAAATACCTCGCTTATTTGCAATTGCATTATATTATCCACTAACACACAAAAAACTTAAGCCACTGTGTAAATAAAAGTACTGCACTCATCTACTCTTAATGTTTTCCTTAAGCTCCCCTTTATGATTACTATTAGAAGGCAGTTTGCATCAGGTTCTTCCCGAGATCAATGCTGTGCTCCACCAAGCGCCCTGATAAGGACATAAAGGCAAAAGGAAAGAGAAGAACAGTAATGGGCTGGGTGTATACCAGGCAAATTCATTTCCCTCTTAGGAACAGATGCTTAGGAGAAGGCTGAAGGGAAATAACCAGGTCCCCCAGCCTCCTTGCAGATAGCCCAAGATCCAGTCCTTTCCTAGAAGGTCTGCCCACTGGAGTTCTCTCATTAACACGCACTTGAATCCCAAGTTAAAAAAAATGACCTGGGTGATGTTTACGCTATGCGGCATGGTGCTGCACACAGATCCCCCAGCTATCTCTAGAATGGGAAGCAGCACAGCCATGCCAGGGTATGATTGCACCTGAGCCAATTATGGCCTGAAGAGAGGTGGGCTAATTAGGTTGTGAAAACTGCGTTGACAGCTTGACAGTTTCCAAGACATGAGTCAGTGTATTTGCAGGGGGCAGCTCTCGCAACACGTTATCACAGATGGTCTTTCAGAGCCACCTACCCCTACCTACAGTCCTCTCCTAACGGGCTGGAAGTCCAGGCATAGCCAAAGTCCTCCTGAAGCTGTCCCTTGCACAAGGTGACTGAGCCTCAAGCCCAGAGGTGGTACCTAAGTACAGATTTAAATGTTTTTAGCATCCCTGTCAAACAAAGCTTGGCCAGAGAGGTGGCAACAGATAATTTGTCAGCAATCCCTTGCAACAGCCAGTTCAGACATTGGTTCTCTTCTAATTCTTTCTAGTCTTACTGTAAGACAACCCTACAGAGTCCACCCCTCTTTGAATACTGAAATAGCTGGAAAACCTGCATGTGATCCTCAGACCTTTAGAAGTACCATATCTCAACTCTATCATCAGATATTTCTGTGGTTATTACATATTAAATAGGAATTCCAGAACTGGGAATGCTTGAGAATGCTCTTTGTTGCCATTCCTCTTCTCCAGCATCTCAGCACCTAGGAGCTTGGTCACTTAACTGAGAGTTAGCACTGTTTTGGGAAGGGAGATTTTTCATTTGTTCTGATTGTCTCTTTTTCTACTAGCTCTCTTCTTCTTTAGTTAGATGTGGAAACCAGTTGTAGCTAAGCAAGAGCCAAAGTCTCTGCACATAAACAGAGGTGAAGGGCACTTCTGGGACATTTTGGAAGCTTCCAAAAATAGTCCCAAGACTCAGCCCAAATGCACAGAGCCAAAATTTCCATGGGAATCATGAGTGTCACAGAGGCTACGGGAAAGCAGAGCAGACAACTCTGAAAATCAACCCTGAAATCTAAATGCAGAGCTGGAGCACGAAGAGACACTGGTGGTGCTCCAAAATAGCACACAGCGAGGTTCCTTGGAGCGAAGTCTAACTGCTCATCATGAAAGGCTGCAGGCACAGTTTACACCATATTCTATTTCCACTTCAATTCAATGAACTCCATTAGCCTGACAAGGACCACGAGCCTTGCAAAAATGAAATGCAACTCAGCTACACAGCAAAAAAGCCTGCTTGGTAGCAAATGGCTTCTCTCCCTTGCGGAAGAATTCAGACCCAACTGATGCCCATGGCAAAATGCCCATCAGCTTCAGCGGAGCCAGGATTTTACATGCACGCGTCCACAGGAGGAAAACAGGAAAAAAAATGAAAATTAGTGCAGCTAATTTTAGCGTAGGGCAGTCTGACTGAAGGCCAATTCTTCAGGAGTCTATAGCTTCTGTGATGAGCCAAATGTAAGCGGGGGGGAAAAAGTGGCACCTCATCAAATGGTAATTTTTGACAACAGCTTCTTAGGTGGGGGAAAATCAGAACTCATCCAGGAGTCCTATTTTACCTTCCCTAAGCACATTTGAGCACAGCCACTTTTCTGTTCAATGATACTTTTTTGAGGGGGTAGGTTTTCAGCTAAGTCGCTGCCAACAAAACCCCTGATGTCTGTAAATATTAACTTGTAGAATAACAAGTGTAACAGATTGCAGCTAAAAGGTGCTCTTCCTCAAAGCATCTCTCATCCTGCAACTACCTGTCCAGCTGCCCAGAGGTGTGTGGGGCTGGACACACACTTCAGCTGCTCTTCCCCAAGCTGTGGGGCACTTTGATCTGTGGTTAAGTTTAGCCCAATTTTAAAGCCACAAGTGACATTTCCTCAGCGCTTGGAGCTGCGAGATCCAGGTTTTCTGTTTCAAGCCTGTCTCCAGTAACAATTTCTCAACATAATGTTTCAGTATAACTTCTACATAATAACAGTAATTAATAAGTTTGAACGCATCTGAGGCATGCACGCCGGAGGCCTTCACAAAAACTAACCAGAAAGATAATTAATCCTCACTTAATAATGACATTTGATATTTATATTGTGTTTTTTTTCATGTTTAAGGCACCATACACACAGTAAGTAATTGGCCTTGAACAAATGACGAGGCTGAGCGCCTCCCTGAACGAGAACTAGTCTCGCACCCTGCTGCCACAGGCAGATGTATAATACCCTGCCTTCGACAGGACTTGCTGTGGGGTGATTATCTCTTATACACATGATCCAAAAATTCACCTACGGCATCAGCGTCTCCAGGGATGCCAGATCCCTAAAGGACAGCACCAGGGTTCTTCTGGCAGGGTTGGCGATACCCATTATAACAAGCTAGCTTTGTTCAAGGGCCACACTGGTGGGGGAGAAGATAGGAATGCATGTTGAACCTGGAGTGGGAAGACCTGGTTGTGCTGCTATCCCGGGGCGAGTCACTCCGCCGTGGTTTCCTGCTATCACGGGATAGCAACACTTAGCTGCTGGGTTTCTTCTCAATTGCCAGAAAGATAGAAGCAAGCACCACCTGGGTGCTGTAGGTTGTTCTCCTTGCACACAGCGGCCTTCCTTCCAGGCTGTCTGTCAAACAGGGGAGTGTGCCAGGACCTTGTCAGATCCTCAGTGAAGAAGAAAATTTATATATAGAAGATTATTATTTTTTTCAGAAGCATTTAAAGAATCTATTTGGCTGGCTCTCAAGAAATCCTTTGTAGCAAATGTAATAGCACTCTGGCTTAATCAGTAGAGAATGAATCAGAAGAACACGCACCAGTTCTCTATTTTGAATTATTCTGCTTCACGTATTCAAACAGCAACCTGCCTTTTGGAAGGGAGCCCCCCTTGAGTCAAACCCATACTCTCCAGGCAAACTGAGCGTGGCTGAGAGAGGTCCTGCTCTTTGTCTGAGGCTACAGAAACATGATTCTGTCTGGGATTCTTCCCCAACAGCAGATGATCCCTTTAAATCCTACTGAGTGGGAAAGGAGGTACCCTGAACCGAAGCAGATCAGTCCTAATATCTCCTATTAGGATACATGGGCCTAAGGCCATCACGACTGGAAACAGCTCCAAACGGAGGGTGGGTTTGGACATGAACCTCCATTCCAGGCCCTTACTGTTCGGACTCCGAGGGAGTTTTAAGACCAGGCCACATTAGTCCCAGAGAAATAAACATGAGCACATCTCCATAAACGACAGCATGCAGGCAGTGCAGGAAAGTTACTGGGATAGAAGCCATCACCTCATTTACAATATCTGCATCGAGGGACACTTCAGCTCCATTAAGCCAACTTCAATTTGAAGCTCTTTCTTTTAAACTATGTCATGTTATATACTTCAGCCAAGCGTTTCCTCCATTACCGAGGATAAGTCTCAACTCTAGGGCTCATCACCCGTTGGACGCAGACTTAGGAAGCAAAGTAGCCAAAAGATTACAGAGTGAAATAGCTAGAAGGAATGGATTTACAGAGAGCCTCTGCTCTTGTCTATTGGGGGTGGAGGAGAAACACTGCACCAAGATGACATAGCTCTCAGGGTGTCTAAGCTTAAATTGCAACGGGTTTGTCTTTACTGATGACAGCCAGATGACTAGACATCTTAGGACACTGGGGAGAAACACAGGAGGCCAAATCCAGTCCTCTGTCCAGATGGTGTCACTGGTCAAGGAGCAAAATTTGGATTTAGATCTGGAAACGGATCATCAGAGCTGAGAGGGTACAGTTTAATGGAAGGATAAGTCACATTCTGTTCTTTATACTGCTCCTTAAGTATCTCTCACTGGCCACCGTCCAAGCTACAAGTCTATATGGACTTTGGACTGACACATTATGACCATTCTTATTTCCTTACACATTTGACAAATAAATCTACCCCCTCTCGGGATTTCGCAGTTTCTGTCCAAGTTCAAACACATAATGCCATGCACGCATAAATCAATCAGTCCTTTACTTCCTGCTCTGTTAATTATTATCACAACATCCATAAGCAAACACTTGCCTTGGACAGCTGACTAGCCGTGCACACAAAAGCACTCTTCAGGTTTCTCAAGCCCACCCCTGTGTGAGCTCCAGCAAAAAGCTTGCCATAAATATCACCGCCTCTTCCTGCTTCGCGCCTCTAAAACACTTTGGTGAGTGACACATGGGGAGAAAGAGCATTCAATTGTTTCTAAACACCAGACTGTGTAAGTTTGCCTGATGGATCCTTTGGAAAACGCTTTTTTCTTCTCGGGAGAATAGTAGATCAGTGTTTAAAATACACAGACACCCCCCTCTTTTCAACCACACTGAAATGAAAGAGGGACTTCAGCAAGTACCAGTGTTAACCTGAAAGAGACCTGTCATATCTCGGCAAAGCCTCTGTCTCATAATTGTGGCTTATCATCTCAAGGGTCGCTTTATTAATAATCTTGCCCCCATCAGGACATGTTTAGCAGAGAGGTTGGTCTCTCTGAGCTGCATATATGATTCTTTGATCTTGCATCTGCCCTAACAGAGAGAAAACTCATCTGTTTCCTCTATGGACAAAAATAAACTCTGCGGATGATTTGGCTGAACAGCTGCACAAACAATGCAATTTAGAAGGATGCAAATGATACACGAGCAGGTTTTGTTCACAGCCTGTCTATCCTTTGTGTTTGCCAATTAGATCAGTGATCTTAACCCAGCTCTTGTGGCTGGGGTAAGGAAGAGAGACACATACAGGGAATTATGCAAAGCATAATGCACATTACACTATTACTCCAGGAAGCCAAAACCTCATTATGGCAATCTAGAGCACCTTGGCATAAGGATTTCCTCCAAACCTGATTTTTTAGGTGGAATAAGCTGACAAAGACTATGTCATAGCTTCCACCAGCACAGGGCATAGCTATTTTTATTCCCTCCACATCAAATAACAGCATACCCATGTCACCCCATGGATTGAATTTTAACCCAAACAGAATGAATCAAAGACAGCGGGAGGGGGGGAGTACAGCTGGATTTCAAGTTTATCAAGACTTTTCATTGCAAACCGTTCTGCAACATTGCTAAAAACCAGTGCTGGCAACAGCCTTCCCAAAGCTGCTGCCTTGACTTCAGCAGGACTGGCTACATCATATATAGTCATGAGCTGAAGATGTTGCAAGAACCCTCGGTCACACGGTGTCATCACTGCCTCTACCTGCAGCCGCGTCTATCCAGTATGGACACGGGCAGGCGGGATGCTCACATCGCTTACACCCCCAGTCTCCAGGCAAACCGATATTCCATTCACTTCAACATCTGCACATAATTAGCCTGCCCTGTGGCCCAGCAGTGAGTGAGGACAAGGAAAGCTGCATTCACTACTGGAGACATCATGGAAAGAGCACGTCAGACCGCAGCATTACACATGTATTTTCACTGCAGCTTACAGCCACTGGATGAAAATACAAACAGAACAGACAAGGCAGCTATGGGGTTGGTCTGTAGCAGGGAAAAGAGACAAGCAACAAGCAGAATAGCCAACTGCTCGGTGAAGGAGGACCTAGAGGACTCCAAACAACAGTTAAGTCCATGCTACACCAGGGTGTACTGTCTGCACCAGACTTTCAGCTTGTACAAACCTGCATAGCTCCCAACATCAAAACCAGTCTGATTTATAGTAGCTGAGACCCAGCCCATTCATTTCAGGGTGGGTGGTGGATTTTTTCAGCTGAAGCCCAAAATGAGTTTGAAATTCATCTAATCTCCAAAAGCAAGCTGAAAAATGTCTCAAGGATGGGCAGGCTCAAAACGGACGCACCCAGAGTAAGCAGTTCCATGAGAAAAACGTCAACCTTAGAGTTGCAAAGCACTTTTGAGGCATGCAACCGCTCACATGTCATCTTTTTTCTGACAAGGTTTCCCAGCTACCAGCCTGCCTATACCACAGCATTGGTAGAAGGATAAGCCAGAAATTCCAGTTGGTGAGCTCGACCTGTCCCAATCTCCAAACAATACGAGCCCTCACTCACATCAGCCATCAGCATGCTGGATGTTTTTTTTTTTTTTTCTGTTCTGATAGGAAGTCAGCCAAGGAGACACTGTTTTCACATCTCCAGACAAATACAGAGTAGGACTTAGGGTGGAGATAAGCCCTAATTAATCATATGGGTTTGAATTAGGCTTCTACAGCGCTCAAATTCTGCTAGCTTTAATTGTGAATTAATGCCATGAAGGACAAAAATGTTAGAAGAATGCCTGTTCCCAACAGCTCCAATCTAGAACTACAAACACGCCCCTAGAAACGCTCTGATTTAGGGATCCAGATGGGATACCTTCCCTCACCCTAAGGTTTGGAGGGCTTTGAGTGGAAGCTTTGGTTATCACCCATCTCTGGTTTTCATCAGCACATCTATTTACCTCTGATTCTCCTACGGCACCTGTCACTGAGGAATGCAGCATCGCCGTGTTCCACAGGTACGTCTGTGACTCGATAATCTCATTTAAATACCAATCACAAAAGTCAATACGCAAAAAACAATGCAGCCCTTTCTTCCCTCCACACATGTGTGGGTGTACAGTTCCCACTAGCATTAGAAACAAATCCAGACTGATGGGAATATTGTCTCATTCCTACTGACTTTACTCTCACCTGCCCCATAAAGGACCAAAAGAACAAAGTTCTGTTCACCTAGGCGTAGATTTTAGGGAAGGACATTAGGCATAGTGTTTCCAACCCTGCCACCACCTTAACGTAGGACCTCAGCCAAGTCCCTGAATCTCACCGGACTTCTATTTTCCCCACATGCAAAATGAGGATGATAATAGCTACCACACAACATTGTTTTATGGTCCGGAAAGTACTCAAACGGAAGCCACAAGGGGAGGCAGAGGTGTTACTATCTCACAGCTTGCTGAAGACATGTCCCATTAATAAATTGCATGAGCGCCGCATTGAGAACTCTTTTGTGTCATACGATTACAAAATTCCTTAATGTGCCATTAATATATATGTTAATATTGAAGCAATGCATGTATCCTGTTATTGTGCAACTGGCAATGTTTCCACGGGAACTCCTCCAGTAACAGGCACATATGCAGTGCGTGGTTTTTCAGACCAAAATAACTTTTTTCAGGTTTTTTTTTGGTTTTTTTTTTTTTTTTTTTTTAAAGTTCTTCTAAACCAAGAGAGATTCTGCCAAAGATCACCCATGACTGCCAGTTTTTACATGATGGTGATGTAAATAAATAAATCTGCAGGGAATATTTTTTTTAGTTCTCAAACACCATCATTACCAGACTCCTTTATGTGGCACCGCTAGGATGAAGCTCATCTTAGATTGGGTATTTCCATGCTCTCCCTGCAGGCAGCGCGACAGGCTCTTTACATTGCCAGTGCGTTCATTAAGCTTTGAAATGGGGGCCGTATCCCACCCAGAACGTGATTAGATAATCTGTCCAGAGAATTTACGCAATTATTGGCATTTACTGCTATACGATGAAAAGCAATGAACGCTTCCAATCCATTGAGCTGAATTGGTTTGCTTTGCTCAGCCATGGTATAATAGTTATGAGGAGTCTTTTAAATTCCAAGTGCTAAATGAGCCTTTAATATATGTTTGGTGAACCACATCGGAAAAAGCACTTCAATTCTAACCGTTTTTAAAAAAATCCTACTCATCTGTTTCTCTCGAAGTATCGATGCCATGCTGTCTCTGTTTCCGCCCTGGAGGATCTGCTGGGAAGCCAGATCCCAAGTCTTTCAGTTTATGTAGAGCTTTAGAAAGACTTGCTTGGACGCTGCAACTAATTTCACAGTCTTCAAATAGATTTTCTCCAATTAGAGTCCTTTAAGTCTTTTTCCTCCTTTCTTTATCAGATCAGTCTATAGAAATGAAAATCTTCAAGTTAGATGGATGCAACAGTGAATGCATTCATTCCAACTTGGAGGGAACAAAGTAACAATTGCTAAAGAAAAAGAAAAATCCTGTATTAAAACAAAAATCCCTGTGAGTTGCCTTTGCACACATTATGAAGAGCCAAAAGAAAAGGCATCATTTTAATTATTTTCTCCTCTTTGTGGGTCACCTTTCATCAGCTTGTTGAGAATAAAACATACTCCCACCAAGACGTTAACATCTCATTTCCAGTACTGCTTGGGTGAGGAAACCAAATAAAAATAAATGGCTTCTACAATAAGACACATCATCCATCATCAGCATGTAAAACGCAGTCATTAATCACAGAAGCAACCTACTTATTACGGGTATTCAAGCACTGGCAATACAAATGCTTATAAAACAGGGACTCCTTTCATAATTCCCTGCCCTTGTCTCTCAATAGTTTAGAGGATTAACCCTTTTACAACGAGGGATGGGCAAACTGGTTTTGCCTAATTCCAAACCAACTTGACGTCATGGGTTCGAAAGTTCGGCTTGAACTCAAACATTATCAGAAGCAGTTTGTGCCGAGGGGAGACAGCAAGAAAGAGCTCGGGGAGCAAAAAATGAAGGAAGACGGTGAAAGAGCAAATCGAAAAGCACAGGACATGGACAGAATGAAAAAGGTCCAGCAAAGGGTCAAAGGATGGATAAAAGTCACCAATGAATGAGTTGAAACCCCTACAAAGTAATAACCACAGCTTTGTCTTAACACCTATCTTAGTGTGATTCGTGGGGAAAGCTCTTCCCTCCTACAGGCTTCTCTCTGGTGGGAAAAACATAGATTTTAGTTGTACTTAATTAATCCTCACGAAGAGTACAGTTCAATGTATGCCATCCCCAGTGACCATATTACTTTGGGATTCTCTTGCATTTCTTAGCAAAGGATTTTGCAATACCTTGCACAAGTGTCTAATGAACCACTGTTTTCCTTTAGCTAATGGGAAAGATGAGGCATGAAGTGAGCATGTAACTGGTTCCGCACCATACAGCGAGTCAAGTAGAGATGGCCAAACCACCAAGTGCCCACTGCAAAGGTCTCAGCTATTCCAGGGGCTCTGCAAAATCACAAGCTCCATTCAGTTATCCCCGCTCCCAACAGCGGCATGCCCCAAGCTGCCAGCTAAATGAATGCTCAGCAGAAAGCGTTCATATATTTGCAGTCTGATGCAATTCTTTCTCTACACACCCAAAACTTCTATTGACTTCAAGGAGTAAATAAGAAAGGGGGGGGGGGGGGGGGGGGCGAAATCAAGAGATGCTGAGAAAAGCAGTATTTGGACATAATCTGCAGCACGGAAAGGGTTAGAGTTTAAAATACATAAGCGTCACTATTTACTGATTGTTGTAAAAAGTGAGACATCTGAATGAAGAAAATTCTTGTGGAGAGAAACCAGATGAGGTGTGTACTTGAGTTTTCTCACAATGTGCAAATTGGCCCCAGTTTAACCAAAGGCAATAACTTTTCAAACACTCAACTTTGTCATCAACTGGACAAACATTTCCACTGTCTGTGTCAATTACTGGAGGCAAATGACCCATGATTGACTTTGAGGAAAACAAACATTTTAAGACAAGAATCCACCACATTTTAAGCCACACTCAAGCTACACACCAGCTACTGGCAATGAACACAAGTTTCAATTAATTAACAAAGCAGCAATAGGCAATAGCAGCTATTCCATTACAACTTTTTTTGTATGGAAGAAATACTCAGTGAATACCGTGTAGGCATGACTGGTTTCAGGGTAGAGTGGGCTATGTCCTGGCAAATCATCAGCAAGAAGTTCAAATCATTGCAGAGGAACTCAGAAATCCAGCATAAGCTTTGCTTCCGAAGGAATATCGGGAGTTTTCCCCGAGATATTTCCCCTAAAGGAAATGTTTTTCTTCAACCGAAGCTGCCGTCAAGGCACCGTGATGAATGAAGGCGTTTTCAGTATCCTTCACTGTCCAAAAGGATTTTCTATCCTGTAATTTACTACAGGAAAGTACCATTTTTATTTTGCAGGCATATACTTGGAGATAGAGAAATACAATCAGCAGGTAAAAACATTATCACCGTTTTTGCTTTTGAAAGGTTAAGATCACTGGTGAGTTAATACGAGTCAAACAAATCACGCCTAGGCTGTACTAAGCAGTATCTGTGAATAGATAATAGTAATGCTCAGTTTTTAAACAGCTGTCAACTGATTTTAATGCATTTTTACAAGTTGTAACATGACTAATCGTGCTAATATCAAGAACGGAGAAATAAGGCACAGAAATCGTTTTTTTTTCAAACATATTAAAACCACAGATCATAAACTATAGCTATCAAGTTGTCTGCATTGCTTTCACCACAGCGTCTTTGGTTTTTACTGATGGGGACAAAAACAGGCAGTATTTTTTCCTCAAGTTGAGTATGTGCCACAGAAGTCCTAGATCAACATTTATCAACGTTTTATCATGGTTGTATCCCTTTTTCCCCCGAGAAAGACCGCTGGATAGGTATCACTTTTACCCTTCTCTGAAGGACAGAAATTTCTATATCATAGTTGCAAACTCTTTAGAAAGTGTTAGTGGAAGCTATTAATTGATCCTGCTATTAATAGAAACACATGGAAAACAGAAAAGGATACAAGAAGAGGCAAGACGACCATGAAAACTCTGACAGCACAAAAGAAAAGGAAATAATTTGCCGAACTGAGTTTGCCAGCCTAAAAACAAAGTCCATTTAGCCAGCGAAACAGCTCTGCAGAGGCTCCGACACCCCTGTGCTAGCTGCGCACGCCGCCAAACCCATCTTTGTCATTTCCACCCATGTCTCATTTTCCATCCTTTCACCGCTCTGCATCTCCATCCACCACAAAGGCGTTTCACAGAGCCAGAGTGATGTGTCCTTAGTTAAAACACAGAGCAGGCCCTATCTGTCATTTTAAACACAGCTGTTTACGAAGACAGAAAAAAAAAAACACAGACCAACTTCAAACCCTGCACAAGTCCTTTCGGCGCTTGGCATGGCCTGGGAGATCGTCTGTCTGTGGGGTGTATTTAGTTCACCCGGAGAGACAGGAATGACCCCAGTTAAGAGCTATTCCCAGTTTTATTCGCAGCTCGCCATGTCCCAAAGCTTTTGACAGACCTTTAGGGATGGCACTTAGGATGCGGCGCTAAAGCCTCCTGAGACAGCCCACCCCATCACACAAATGCACGCCAGGAAACCCTATACCTGCCAACTTTGAGCTGCTCCCAACAGCAGGAGATGCCTTCGCCCTGTTGCAAAAGGGACGGCAAGGAGAAATTCTGAGGACTGAACGAAAAGGCTCAATCCTAAATTTATTTAAAAAAAAAAAATACATAAATTGTCCTAAAGCAGGCTTGTGACAATTTAAACGATAATCTCCCTGATTTTCTGAAAACACCACCATATGTTGTTAAACTTCAATATATTCATAAATCCATCTTTTTTATCACGTTATTTCTTCTAAAATCATATTTTGAATGCTGGACTTTGTTCAGCTGAGACAAAGATGAATACCCATAACCATTACAGTTTTGAGATTGGCTCATGCAAAAGCTTCAGCCGTTTATGAGCTGATACTTACACAAGTAAGCTCCCTAAACCCTGACAATTAGATGAAACGACGCTGGGATTTCTACGATCTCTTTTTGGTGTTCTTTGCTGTCTCTTCTCATGCAATCGCTAGCCGGCTAGTCTCTGATGGGCAGAAACAACGTCTACAGCACCAATTGCTGAGACATCTCGTCGCGACAGACAGGTGCTCCACGGGTTAGGCACCAGTCTCAGAGGTCTCAGCCGCAAGGAAAAGGGTTTCAATAGAGCTGTACAAATAAAACACTATCAGTCTGGGATTTCGTAAGTGCTTTTGTATTAATGTAATTTAAGTGCTAAACTACCTTATAATAATGTGCTTTTAAATGTTTACAGTTAAGGCATAATTGAATTTGACTCATTTTGGCCCTGGTCCAACTGCGATTTAATTGACTTCAGTGGGAGTTGGATTGGGCTCTAAGTAATTTTAACCAAAATAATCCATCAATTGTTCCTCACCCACTTCATCAAACTCCTTCCCATCATTTATGCTTGCTCTGTAATTTATTGCAGCAAGGTGAAACCAACCCTTCTAACTTCTGGCATGCCTTCCTGTCCCTCAGTGGAGGATTTCACCGCTCTCCAGCTACCTAAACCAAATCTGCTTAAAGGAAAGCAAAAGAGCGCAGCAAAGAGCAGACGGCAGAGATCCAAACTGCCGAGGACCATCCTCTGCTGTTACAGAAAACTTCAAATATCAGCTCCTCCACTACTTAGTCACCGCAGGAACAAAATGAACTGTTAGCAAAGCTGTCAAGAGGAGGTTTTGAACAAAACAGACAGAAGGGTAAAGCAAAATGTATTCACAAACTCACACAAATGTTTTGCGGCAAAAAAAAAAATAATAATCATCCCCATTTGCTTCAGAGTTTTCACCATTATATTGTATCAATTATTACATTACTCACTACTTCAGGGAGATTTTTCAGATTTTTCCTCTTCGAGCCACGTGAATAAAAGCAAGCCCAAGCACTAGGCTTTCCTAAAGACATAGATGTTATGCAATTATACGTACGTGATACACAGTGTGCAAGTCGATACTTTCCATAAGACAGTACCACCACTGCTAATTTTGCTTCAAAGATGACAGGTTAATCTGTCACAGAATACCCTATTTAAGTAACCACAAGCCTATCACACACGTTTCTCTGTCTTGTAAAAGAAAAGGAGATGCTTTTATTAAGGCTTCAACCGTGCTGTGCTTACACAACAGTGTTTTGTTTTTTAATGTGTAAATGTAGGCAGCTGGACACTAGATGTGGCAATAGGCACCTGTACACTCCAAGCTACAGGGACCTGTTCTTGCTTCAACATTAGTTCCGCAGATGGCTAGTAAAATTAAATTCATATGAAAGCCAACTGCTGTGAAGTAAAATCCCAGTTTAAAAAAAAATTCATAATTCGCATCATCAGGAAAATTAGCCATTAACTATCCTGTAACTTGGAAGATAATCATTAGTAGAAATATCCAAAGCCAAATGGTGAGCCAAATGTTTAAAGATTACTTGAAGACCACACTGAAAACTCTCTTATTTTGAAGAAATTCCACAAAACAGCAAGACTGAGTTACAGGGCAAATACAAAAGCTTCCAATTCAAATCCTTCTTTGCATGAGTAGTCCTGCTGAAGTCAGCCAACTACATGAATAAAAACCACTGGCACGCTAAAGAATTTACAAGATAAGACCTGAATGCACACATCCAAACACATTTTAAGGTCACTGTAAGGTTGTTGCTCGGAATCTCACAGAAAAAAAGAGCATAAGCATTTGCAAGTTTTCTGTCATCATATTTTCAAAGGGAATTCTATTTTTGTCATATAGGAAGTTCTGGAAAACTTTTTCTCCTTCAAAAAGAGAGAGTGTGATTTTTTATTTTTTTTTATTTTTTTTTTTTTACAGAAAATGAAAAAACAAAGCAGAGATTTTTTTCTGGGAGCTGTTGATTAAGGGTAGTTTTCTTTCAGGTTTTGTGGTTTAGAGAGAGCTCAAATATTCTGGAAATAAACACTGCCAAAACCACAGTTTTATAAAAAACTCATACAGGGAAAAGACTGTCTTTTCCCACTCATCATATATGCCAGGATATTCTAGAAAATGTCTTCTTGTTTTTAATGAAAGTCATTTCTTGCTGAACGATAGATATTTATGCTCTAGAAAAGCGCCAGCTATGAACAGATCATTCAAAAAAGGGAAATTAAATAGTTTGTTGGGGGTTTTGTGGTTTTTTTTTTTTTTTTCATTAGGAAGAGATGCTGCACTGCCTTTCTATGTGGCACGCCAGAGATTTACACAGCCAACTAACTGATGTTGACCCCAAGAACCCTGCCACTCTCATGAATTCTCATCAGGTAGCTAAGAGCAGAATCAAACCTTTAGCATCCTCACAGCCGTGTTCTACCAGCATCACCCAGACCCCTTGGACTCGTCCCCTCTGGGGCCTGGGTACGTTCAGAGGGCATGCGAGAAGCAGCACATATATAACTTCATTTGCAACACTGGGATGCACTAACTGCAGTTGGAAGAGATTTGAATACTAGTGCAGGGGTCCACGTTTGGGAAAACAGAGGATTTTTGGGAAAGGCTGTTCTTCACCCTTCCCTTTAGTTACTTAAATGGGTCTCAGTGCTGAGTATCCGAACACCTGTCCAAAATATCTGCAACTGGTGACTTGGTGTTCTTCCGAGCTACGTTCTGGCCAAGAGAAATGAAGGAGAAGATGCCAAGAACCAGTCAAAATGAAAAGTTACATGAGAGGAAAATGGAAAATATTAAGTATTTACTGTGTGAGCCAGGTCCTAACACCAAATCTCTCTATATTTTTAAAGATGTCATTAAAATGTAGCTTTGGGAATTTCACATCACTCAACAAAGGGCTAGAAGCCTCTCAGCTAGATTCTCCCAGAGTGCCAGGAACACAAGAAATAATAGATAACCCGGGGGGGGAGGGGGGGGGAGAAATCCATCTCAAATATTTCCCTGGATGGTAATATTACTATGACCTCACGATTTATTGCCGCTAAGCCTACTCTGAACCTCTCATGTTCGTCTCACCCGTGCAATCCATGGTGGGAGCGAGCAGACACACCATGGCACAGAAACTTTTCCTGGCAGAGTGAGAAAGGTGAGCAACGCAAACAGGGGACACTTTCCTGTATCAGGCAGTGTGAGCAGACACCGTCACTCCCATCAGCAGAGGGCACAACTTGGTCTGTCTCATCTGAGCGGAGCAATCCTGTGCTCCACTCCCCGCCGAGTAAAAGCATACATAGGACATCCACTGCCCGGCTCCCATTAGCTCGTTCTTGAGATCCCGTTCTGTTACAGACTTTGTCTTGACTCACACAAATACAGCAGAGATCACAAACCAGGTCCTAAACTTTCCAAGGAACCATTATTTTCTAGCAAATGAAGCTTGTGTTAACATGTTCTGGCTTCCGCGGTCCAGCTGAAGCAATTCTTAAATAGAACTGACTGAAAATGTTTGGTTGTAACTTCCTTTCCTCAAAAAAGAAAACAAGATGAAAATTTTTCAATACAAAAAGTAACTTCATTGCTTTGCCAAATGTCTCATGAGAGGAAAGTGTTAGAGTTTTGTTTCAGCCTTTAGAAGGTGTTTTCAATCTTTTATTCCAGATCAAGTGTTTTCTCTGATCTGATTCCCCCCTACACACTTTTTAAATTTTTAACTTGCCAAAATAAATTTAAAACATTTTCCATCACTGAGCCGAGAAGTACAATTGTTATTTCTTCTATCCACCAACAAACCAAATCATCCATTTCTCTGAGTACTCCTAGTATTTTTGCTTTGATGTGATGAAATTTTGTACATGGTCTGCAAATGCAAAGCCCAAGTTTCCAGTTCCTCCAAGCAGAGCTGCACCATCACCTCTAACTGGACAAGGTATCAAGCGAATGAGCACAAGAAAAAGATATACAGAATCAAGAAATCAAAACCATCTGAGCAACAGTGTACAAGAGCAGAGCCTCTCTCTAACCCAGTAAATGCCAGCAGTGGATTAAGAAACAACTCCAGCGAGTGTATTGAGCGAGTCGTCCACCGAGATCAGTTCCTGATGTGATGATCAATTCCAGATGACCAGCTCTGCCATCTACCACGTACAGTCACATGCAAATCTTCTCTCCTCACAGGCTTACACTAAGGGCATGGAAGTTACTTAAAGTTAGAAAGGCAGAGATTTCTTTCCATCATCCAGACCTGCGTACAACACTCCTATTGGCATTAAAACCTTTCAGAAGGTGGATCAACACACTGCCAAGGTTATGATACAGCGAGCGGTCCTTCACCATACTCTCTCACTGGAAAACAGATGTAATGCTCAACACAAGTAAACAGAAGAAAAATCAAAAACTCTCCTTAGCTACTGCTCTGTTCCCCACAGCCTGGCGAGTTGATTGGGACTTCACACAACCCGTGGGCTCAAAACAATCTCACTTTTTCTCCCCCAATTTCCCCAGTGAAGATTCTTGCCCTTGTTCATACCCAGCTGCTACTGAAGGCAGCAATGCTGGGGGACATTCAGTCTACTAGACAAATCTGTCTTTTCCTACATTTTACAGCAGCAAGTTAAATAAAAGTCATAAAAATAATAATCACAATAACTTGAGAGCTGTGGCATGAGGTCTGTATCACGTAGTCTCCATGAGCAGTGTTCAAATTGAGGATACTTTTTACAAATCCACAGCATTTAAACCTAAACCTGTGTAGATAGATTTAATCTGCGCTTCAGCGTGAGCCGTGAGGCTTTAGAAAATAAGGTGTAGGTGTCAATTTTCCCAGTGGAATCCCACATTCATTAATACCTCTTATTATAACATTCCTCCACAATGCTTATTCACGCTTAACCGCAACCACAACGCTGATTACTTTCCACAGCAGGTTTTATTGCAATCACTGGGGTGTGATTTTCTGCTTTGTTCCACGTAGTTTCGCCTTTCATTAATTTCTTTTACTCACTATTAACAGTACCAAGATACAGTCAGCAAAATTCAGCCTCGATTCCAAATTTTTAAATATCTATCTAGTCTAGAGCCAGACTTCCCTGCTCAGTCTAAGTGAGACCCATTTTCAAATTCAGATTCTGACCTGGCTTTGCTTCTGAAATACCACCTCTAATATTGGGTGTAATCTGCCTAAGAAAATTGACAGATTCTTCCCTGAGTATATAAATATGATTAGCCAGACCATTATTATCCCTCATACACCATTTTTTTGGCATTTCTGAACAATGTTTTCCGCTAAAGACATTAAAACACGTAAAAACCAAGGAAGACATCCTGAAAAGTGCCAAGCTCTTTAAAATTAAATTTTGTGCCCAATTTTCAGCAGTTACAGACAAATCCACTGTCAAAGCCTGTGGCGTTTGTTCAGTTTACCTCAGCAGATAAGCTGGTCTTCAGCGTGATTGCTACAGAAAGATTTTTTTCTTGTAGGGCTAAAATGGATGGGGCTTTATTTGGCTGAGAGTTTTGAGAAAACTCAGACTTTCCTGAGGTTGCAGCTGAATAAATCACGCTACGGGAGCAGGGAGACAGTTCCGACAGCAAATACTGACTTTTCTAGAAGAGCGTGCCGAGAGGTCAGCTTAAATGTGACTGCATCTTCTAGGATCTGTATGCGGTAACATCATCTGTGACTTACCTTACATTTATTAGGAATACTTGATAGCTTCCTTAATACTGGATTGGAGACACCTACAGAAGCAACACTTCATATTTGTCCGGATTAATAGATTTCCTTTGTCATTTCGCCTTTACTTTTTGCTTTTAAGCTATAGAATTATACTGAACACTGTAAGCTAAACTTAATAAATGTAGGCAGCTTTCAGATTTATTTTTCTTCGTATGTTTGCACAAATCAGAAAAAAAAAATCCCAAACAGTATTGCAGCAATGTAGATTTCCTCGCAGAGACACTTACAGCTTTGCAATTTAAGTTGGCACCTATCGCGCTCTGCTGCCGTATCAACAAGCATATTCATTTTGTCCTGCTTCCCTCGGCAACTACATTTTGGGACCCAGATCTTTAATGGACCTCGTGAGTCATCGAGCCCCAGCTCCTGCCATCGCAGGTGCACTTTTAAGACATCGAGGTCTCCTGAGCACCCACTCCACACACCACAGGACCAAAACTCTTCCCAACTCCTTGGACTAATGACTGGGATGCCACGGCAAAGCCTCACATCTGCAGCGTACTGGGGATGGCGATTCAGCCCCCCCTGGAGATGCAGGGCTGATGCTGGGCACACTCAGGTTCAAGTCAGCCTGGGAGAAGGTATAAGCACAACTTTGTATTTGCTTTATCTAAGGGGATTAATCCAGCTGTTATGCTTCAGATAACGCACTTTGAACGGATGGCATCTCATTTTTCCCCACATTGGGCCATACACTCCATGGATTCCTTTTTCCCTTCCCACAGTGCCCTGCTTTTCCCCAGGAACTCCGTAACAGTACCCATTTAAAGGAAAAGGTTCAGCGAGTATTTGAGCAGAAGAAATGGCTTCCAGCCGATTTTTAAGTAATGTCTCAGAGCAAATTCAAACCTTGTCCATACCAAGGCCTTTTTGAACAGAATCAGAAGGAATCTTGTTGTGAGGTCACGCATAAAAACGGAGCTGTTTTAAGACGCAATAAATCTACTTTCTCACCATGGTTTCCTAAAAAGGCTGACAAGACTGACTGAGGACCAGGAGTATCAAAGCTCACACTTGATGGCACAAGCAAAGCTTCCCCGCCGGCCCCAGTGGTTGCGGGTATCGCTCTATTTAATCTAGAAAGCAAAAATATCAAATATACCAGGAAAATGGAAGCTCAAAAAAACCCTTTAGGATAAGCCGTTCCCAATTTCATCCTAAGATAAAACAACACAAGACAGACAAAAGAACAGAAAAAGAAGAATTTAAGTTTTGAAGCACTGTATACCAGAAACCTACCTACATGAAAACCTCGATTCATTCTCCCCCTCCAAAAAGAAAAACCCAACCCCAAAATCCAAAATAATAATTTCAAGGAAGTCATAATTATTAGTGTTCTTTAAAGGCAACTAGTTCCACAGATTAGTAGTAAGCTTTCAAAAAGATGAAAAAAAAACTGAGAAAATTAAGGTTATGTCCACTTCCAGAAGCTGTGGCACTTTTAAACATACGCAAAGCAGTACAATCCCCTTAATACAACTCCCCTTACACAAGTGTAAATATTTGATATCAAAGTAGCTAATTCTCTCAGAAGCCCAAACCACAGCAATATAAGGCATATTTGTACCTGTAAAGCTACACTCATGCAAGGCATTGCTCAGGTATAGCTACTGTCGCAGACAAAAAGAGAAAGCAGCGCAGGCCTACCCGAGATACGGACCAGGAAAAAACTTTGGGGTAGAATGGAAATAAGTTACACGGATGTTCATTGGAATTTAAATTGTCAGTCACTACGATAATTTTAAATTCAAGGTATTTCAATGAGGTCCAGAACGGATCCAGGTAAAAATGAATACAGAGCATAGATAAATAATATGCAATGCAAACATTGCTAAAATAAACAAAACTCACAAAAAGCTCTCTTGAAAGAGGCAACATCATTCTTTTTAATTCGGCCATCTTAATTTAACTGAGATCATTTAGAAAGGACACACAAGAACAATATTGTCCATTATCAATACACAATGTGAGGAATTCCACTATCACCAGGGGTAGCACACAACTTCTCCCCCACACCCTGTCCATGACCACCCCAGCGTTTATTTTATCAGGTTATTTTAGTTACTTCCGTAAATATGAAACATTTCCAGCTTGAGCTCACAATATCCTACACCGACAATGTCCTTTGAGTCTTTATCATGCCCTGAACTACAAATGTGGCATTTGGATTTTGAATGTATTGCTAAAACAAGATTTTAAGGAAATCCAGGAATCAAATCAGAATCGGTATAGACTCACCTACAAATATTTTTAAATTTAAAATTGAACAATTATATAAAGACAATTTGAAAAGTGATTCCTATAGGACTTCGCTCAGTCAAAAAGCAACCTTCAGAAATCACTACAACATACTAAGCACAGTATACATTAACACTGTAATCATTACTTATACAACTCTGAAAACTCCGTGATTCCATGAAATTAATTAGATAACATAATATGAAAAGCCAATAAAAATAGAAATATCATGGAACAAAATAAAAAGTTTTCACTAAGTCATCACAATCCAAAAAGTCATAAATTAAAGAGGTATTTGAAAATATTTCTGTTTAAATATCTTTGTGATCGTAATGGCTCTGAACCTGGGCATTTTGTTACAGATTCAGTGTGAGTACAGCCTCGTTTATTTGGCTCAATGAATGCCACAATACATGTCCCTACACCAATTTTAAGCTAGTGATGGATTTTTTTTTTTCCCCCCACAGGTAATTGCATTTTTCTTTCCAAAGAAAAACTTTGGTTGGGGCTCGTTCCAAGCTCTTTGCGATGGGAATGTCCCCAGTGAGACCTGTGAGCTTTGCGTTGGACCTCCTGCATCCTCCTCACGACTAAACCACCAGTCTTCACCTTCAGGATGCACAGGAAAAGTCCCAAACACTCCTTCCACCCTCCAGCTCTCTCTGCTTGACAATTTTTGTCCCAATTCAGCTGCACATGCTCAAATATTTAGTGTTTGATCATAGCCAAAAGAAAAAGTATTTTCCATTTGGTTCCCTATGTTCTTCAGATCACTTAACAAGGGATGTTGTTAAACACACACGCTGCACAACTAAAACATCTTCTATTTTTCAGCTCCAACTAAATTATAAAGGCATATCAGACTCCTCTGACTTCACCCGAGACGAAAGAACTATTAACTCGGAGCCATGAAAACACCTGCAAGATTTGCCTCCTGACTCGAGAAAAAGCCATGCTGCTGAGGAGAAGTTCCGCTGAAGTAACTAATCACTCATTAGTGTTTCAAGCACTCCAGAGTCCCAGCCATGACTACACTGGCAAGGTACACTTCTGTGATGTACATTAAGATTCGTTTCTTCTAGACCACAAAGAGACTAAGCGCTCACTCCCTGATTAACTCAAGAGACAAAGGAAACGCAGGCAGCAAGTTAAACGCCATAACGCTGTATTTCTGTACTCTTTAGTCACTAAGTGCTTTGGTTTTGTTTTTTTTTTTTCCACTTGGGTTTGGTTTTTTTTAAACAGATTTGTGTTGGGTATTTTTCAAATTCTTTCATATTTAGTTATCTTTTGTGGTATTGTCCACTTCTTAGACAACAACAGAATTTGTCCTCTTTCATAATAAAAAAAAAAATCTCATTATCTAATACATACAGGACTTCAATTGTACCTATAAACCTTGGAAGGCTTACAATTTGGAAGCGTGGACTTTTCTAGCAGTTTCTTTTATGGTTTTAATCCCGCAAGCAAATCTCTCTCCGTACTTCACTTCTCAAGCACTGCAACTCCATAAAGCTTATTCCATTAGAAGCAGATATTCACAATCCACCCTGACAGAGGGACAGGCCAGAGCTTGGGCTAGAAACACAGTCTGGAGGGCAAACTCATTAAAGATCCCAGGCACAAAAAGAAATAAGGCTTTAATTGAACAGTAACCACAGGAGTCATGCTAGCATCACTCAGAATCCACTGCTGAATCATTTGAGGATTATTAATGATTATTTAATGAATCTATATTAGTCCTGCAAAGACAATGTTTGCTATACTTGACACAGAACTACATATTGGGAAAAAAAAAAAAAAATCTCTCTTTTTTTCCCCATGGGGATGGTGAGACTCAAAACAGCTGCTGGGAAACGCCCCACACATCGAAAACGCTAAGGATCCCTTAGACTAAACATGACATTCAAAGCATGTTTTCTGATGCCGAGTTAGTCCTACATGCTTCTGGATGTCGGTAAATATTCAGGTGAATATTCCTTTTGGGTGCTAAAGGGAGCTTTCTTTTCTATTGCTTCCTTTTTCTGTCCAAAGAGAGATGGAAATCTCTCTCCTCTTCCTGGCAGACCAAAGTCTGTGGAAGTCATGCCCTTGACGCCGATGTGTGTGGAATTGGGTCCCCTCCGTGTAACTGCGAGCTCCCATACACTGAACCCATTTGGGACCTTCATGCCCATTTCGGCCAAGCTCCGAATTTCACTGTCTACGCAGTAAGGAGGGATCAGCTCTGAAAAATTCCCTTGTCAGCAATATCTTGATTAACAACCAGATCTTCTGGCATAAAAATCTGTCAGCGATTAGAGAAGGCAAGGAACGTCACGCACAAATCAATCGGAAGAAATAAATGTTGAATGAGGATCACGCTATGCGTGTAACCTCTCCCAAAAAGTTGGTCATCCTGGTTCTTAATTCTGATCCAGCCTCCTAATTGCTTCTGGATCTTTAATTATAAGTATTTATAAAATAAATATTGAGGTTGGAGGAAGATCAAGGACTTACTCTACCCGTCAAACTGTAAGGATACCCTAACAGCAAGTTTGATATTAGCACAGCTCCGTGAAGACCTGAAAAGTTCCTTCTTATTTATATTCAGCTAAGCATTAAAAAAACATAACAAAACAAAAAAAAAAAACCACCAAACCTAAGCCAAAGTGCAGATCTTGAATTTTTAAACACAACTTAATACAAATGCAAAATGAACATTCCCAGGAAAGAGAAAGAGGAAAAGTATAATTTTATGACTTTGAAATATCTATTATTTTACTGGGAATTAGTCCTTCACAAATATTTTTAATAGTTAAGATCTTCTGAATAACGTATTTTTAAGTTTCAGTTTCATCAGCCGATTCTGTTAAGACATTGGTTGTCACCACTGGAAATGTTGCCTTATGGGAAGAATATAAATTTGGAAAACTGCCTATTTCACCAGAAAGAGAGGGATATTTAATTTTCTTTTAATCTGGAATGCATTATAAGAATGGTATTTTTTACTTTTAACATGGATTTTTAAAAGCTCACATTAGACCAATCTGTTTGTGAAATTTAATAACGCCCATGGTCAAGACACAATCTTTCCTTTTGTTGCATTAAAATCAGTGGTATGTCTCCAGGACAGAGATCAGTTTGTGTGTATTTATTTGTGGGGCTTACGTCCACAAAATCAACACAAATATTTTCCTCATCTCCTCTGTTAGAAATCTAACTTGTTTCACAGGAAGGGAGAATTTAGGGTAGAAAACGATGTGCCTCAACAGCAGGTTTTCTCCTTTTCCAAATTTTCTATTAAATTCTTTGTACTCCCACAGATGGCAGTGAAAAAAAAAAAAACACCAGTGGTTTCCACGAGCACACGATCAAGGCCGCTTTCTACTAGAGGACCTGTGCTCCTGGTAACTCATTATCATTTGCATTAGTTAGTTATTTGTGAACACCCCGAAGAAGATTAAAGCTGAATCCCACCACCGTGCCCTGAGATTAGCAATGTGGCCCTGAGGATTTCTTAAATGACATCTCCCCGCGCTTCCCTGGAAAACACAGGGAGCGGGAGCGAACGTGAACCCCTCCGTTGGGGACGGGGTGTGAAAACTCGGGTTCAGGGCTGGATTTTGGGAGGAGCGGGACATGCGGGAGTTTGTTGGCCGCACCGAGGTGCGAGAGGCTCGGCTCGCAAACCCACGCACCCCGGCGCATCCCCGGAGCCCCGATTCCCTCGGGAGAGCATCCCCGGATCCCCCCGGCTGCGGCGCTTACCGGCGCAGGAGTGCAGCGGTTTGGGTCGGACCAGGAGGGACGGACAGACGGAGTAGAGGGAAAGTTTCTCGAAGTAATCGCAGGTCTCCTTGGAGAGGATCTCGTCGATCATGAAAGTCTTGTAGCGCCTCCTGCCTGCCTTGGGGCGGCCGGGCGCGGCGAGCCGCGGCTGGGGCTGGCAGTGCATGGCGGGGCGGCCCGCCGGCCCCGGGGCTGCGGGGGCTGCCAGAGCGGCGGGCGGCCGGGCATGAGCCCCCCCCCCCCGCCGCCGCCTCCGAGCGCTGCCCCGGCTCCTGCCGCCGCTGCTGCCGCTGCTGCCCCGCTGCCTGCTCCGCGCCGCTCCGCGCCCCCGCTATATAAACCCGGCGATAAGCATCTCTCCGCGGCCTTTTTTAGGAGGCTCCGGCTGTCAATCAGGGCGCCCGCTGCTCCCCGCCGAGCACCATTGTCACCCCGCGCCCGGCGGGGAGGATCCCGCCCAGCCTCTCCCCTCCCCGCTCGCTATTTTAAGATACTGGGGTGTGCGTCTTGCTTTGCCTTTTTTTTTTTTTTTTAATTTGGAAAGGTTCCAGATTGGGACTGGCTGGTTTCTCCCCCCTCCCTCCTTTCTTCTCTCTCTATTCCCCCCCCCCCTTCTCTAGCCTGTAATTACTTTAAATAAATTAAAAGCGCACATCCTGCAAATACGGGCTGCTGGCGGGAGAATGCTTTTTACCCGAACCCCTGAAGCATTCTCCGATCAGCATCAAATCTATTCCCCAGCCGCCAAGTGCTGGAGAGCAGCTCGAGAAAAAAAAAAATAAATAAAATAAATTCCTATTTATAGGTGCCTTGCTGAAGCAAACGCTGCCTTCTCCAGAGCAGCGTTACTCAGCCTGAGATGATTTACTGGCAGACCACTGCTTATCTCAGCTGGATTTTTGCAAAGATGAGTTTTGAGCCCCTTCTGCTGAGGCCAGACCCCCGGCAGCCCACAGGGCAGCGCACGGGGTGCTGAGATTTCCCTGCTCCGCCAAAGCTCTTTTTCCTCCCGCGCTCAGCCCGGAGTTTTATTTCTCCGCTCTGCGGCCTCTCTGCGGCAGTTCCCCTGATTCGCAGGAAGAACGGCTCCCAAACAGGGATTTTTGCCCGCTGAGAAATTGTACCGCGCCCCGTTTGGAGTCAGCATGATTTAGCACAGGAATCATCAGGACACCTTATTCAGGGGAAGGTGGATCAGGAAGAGTCTTCCCCATTTCAACTGGTTGGTGCATGGTTTTCCAGCAACCACAGTAGCTCGCAATTACTTGTGGACATAAAGTTTAAACAGGTAAAGAGAGGGTCGTTATGGAAATGTGTCACCGCCCCCGCCCCCCCCCCCCCCCCAAAACATTATTTGCAGGCTTCATGCAAGGATTTAAGCATAATCTACAAAACACTATCAGCCACCATTTAGCTTTCATGCTTTGGTAATCCAAATGGCAGTAAACTCTTATTTTCTATTGGAAAACTCAATCTGTTTTTGCAGAAGGAAACAACCCTCCCAAACTCCTAAACCATTCAAGCAACTTTTATTTTATTGATCTATATTTTTAAAAAACTTTAAAAAATGTATAAACTACCTTTAATCTCTTTTGTAAAAGCACTATTTCTTTTTAATTACAAATATCATTTGGCTTTAAGCTTCAGATTTGGACATTTGCCGATTTGGACAGCCCTAAAACCAAAAAAAGATACTCGCACTGGCTGCACACTGTCAAAACTGGAAGGCCAATGCAAGGAAATGTAATACTTTTGATATATCCTTTGAACTTTTTTTCTTAAAAACTCATTACGTGGTTTTAAAAAACAGCACCGCAATTTATAGTAAAACAAAGATAAAACACAGCATTTCGCTCATTGAGCCATTGAAACAGCATTCTCATTTAAAATAAACTGGTTTGAAATGGTTTTACTTCGTTTTATTTTGAGAAACTAAAGCTATCTTACAAACAGGAATTTAACTAGAATGACAACAACCACTAAGGAGTTCAAGGACTTTTTCCCCCCCCCAATGATATAATTATTTTTAAATTACTTAAGCTGTTGCTGAACAAACTACAAATATTTAAGGAGATTTGCTGCCTTCATTATGAATATAGCTTCATGAATACTCAATTCAGCCATAAAACATTTTAGGAACACACTTTCTTTACCTGTTTTTTCAGACTTTTTTTTGAAAAAAAAAAATACCAGTAACATTAACTTAAACAATTAGTGCTTGCTGATAATTATTGCAAATGATATTTCTGAAGCAATAACCTGAGCGAGTAACTGATTTAAATCCTGAAACAGCAAAAACCAGCAGCAAACAGCATTTTGCTCCACCGTGTTTCCTCAGTGGCTGGGCAGGAACCCCCATACCCCCACTCCAAATCCATTTTGCCTTTACCAGCTTCACAAAACCTGACAAGACACAGCAGAGGAATGTTTCCTAAATTGAGAACACAATGCAGGCGCTGGAAATCAGAGTCTTCCATGAGCCCGACTAGATCCAGCCCAGAAATCAAGAGGGGAAGAAAACAGTCAGCTCGCCGAAGTCGCACACAACTGACCACACAACAAGAGTCTCCGCTTATCTTTAAACATTTTCTCCCATCTGAAGGGCTGCATATCCAGAGACGGGGGCTGGCACCCCTGCCCGTGCTCTAGAAACACCGATGCCCTCCCCAGAGCGTGAACTGGCAGGTGGGATTAGCATACCCTGGCACCCCTCTAGAAACTTTCTTTTATTAATGATTTTTTTTTTTTAAAGAAGTGGCCAGAGCAATACAGTGGGTTATGTCGTATGAAACACACACTGGCTGTCAATCAAAAAGGGGGTGCTTTGGTCAGGAATAATCAGGGGTTTTGTTTCCAACATTAATGAAGTGGCTGGAATAGCAAACATCTGCCAAGGGGACTCAAACCCCGAGCAGCTGTTGGAGCCCCCCGTACTCTTCCCATGTAGGACAGCCTCGCTGATAAGCACTTCTCCCTAAGGTTTCTCTAGCAGTTGAGAAATGGGGCCGTACGGGAGGGTGGAAAGCAAAAGGCATGTTAGGAAAGGTTTGGAGGGCAGAAGACTCGAAGCAGTTTGCGTGCAGGAGCCCAGCACCTGCACTCCCCGAACGGCAGTGTGACAGCAAGTTACCAGGATTTCTGCACTTGCCCTTTTACCAAGAGAGAAGGGAGAATTAATCCAAGGGAGAGGATCCTGCAGTTCACTGACTGAGGCAAATTTTGTTGTCTGTAAAACCAGTATCAGAACTGAGGAGGAAAATAGCAGTGCTCTGAGCCTGTCAGTCAGCAACAGGTTGTTAACGACTGAGAGCAGGGAGTTCAGCGCTCCGCCAGAGAACTGAAAGTAGATCCTCCAGGAGGGCAATCATGTTCAATCAGAAAAGGTACGGCAGGAGACCTTCTCAACTAGGGCTTCTGGACACAATTTGTTTCTATTTGGAGACAATTTGTGCTACCAGGCTCTTTTCGTGCAGTACTGGAACCCCACCGGTGCTGTGCACCTCGGGAAAATGATTAAGCACCTTACAGTAGACTTGTTTAGTCCCAGCGCAAACATTATCATAAGATGGTGATTAAGGCCATAGGAATTAAGCTGCCGCTGTATTACTAAATTTGTTATTTAGGTAGTACCCAAGTACCTGGCTCCGCTCAGGGAAGAGCTAGCTGGCTGTGATTACTTGCTTCTGTATTTGTACATTGCCTCGCACACTGGGATCGTTTGCCTAAATAGAGGAATTCTATCTGGTGGGTTTTCAGCTCACTAGTTTTTACATTTAAAGAAGAATTTGAAATGCAAAAAACTTGGGAGGGTTTGTGTCCATTCTGTTAAAAAAAAAAAGTGCTAAAGCTTTAAAGTGCATTGGTTCTTGTTCCGAATTCCTTTTCCTTATCAAAAGGGTAAAGATACCTTTCACAACCCCCTGACATTACCATGTTTAATCACTAGAAAAGTCCCTTTTCCAGTGAAATTCAACCACTTTTGAAAGTGGATTCATACAGACATAACCAATCCTGTTAAACACAAACACTCTGATCTTAAGCATATGCCTTTTTCAGCATGATATCGGGCTTGATACCTGATCCAGAATAGAAAAATCAAATGTGTGGCTAGAAACACGGAGGCACAATTTGGGCCAGTATTTTGCTCAAGGGAAGCGTATGCAGAGGCTTTGCCTTCTCAGCATGAAAGGTCTTGGTGCATGAAAGTGCCTTTGAGTAAAAGATCTCAGCATCCATCTCGCATAAGTAGAGAGGCTTTCTAGTATCTGCCTGATGCCAGACAAAAGAATTGTCCGGGAAGCTTTTTTTTAAAACCAGGAAAAGAGCATAAAATCTCCCCACACATACACACGTAAGGTAAACCAAATGAGCCCCGTAGTAGTTTATGTTCCCCTGACAGAAATGTGGTTTTTTGAGAGAGAGAGAGAGAGACAATCAGGGTCTCTCTCTCCCCCATCTCCTGGAAGGCCTCTCTAAAAGCTGGATCCCATCATAGGGTAGAAGAGAAACTGAAGCGTTTGTTGACTCTAAACTTTACCTTGGCCCCTTCGCAGATGGCGAGATGATACCACTGGGCACCCAAGTGTGCGATGTAATAGAAATCGCAGAGCAGAGAGGTAATCGCACATGCTCACGCACTCCATTGGCTTCAGGGAGGCTGTTGCTTCCAGCTTATCTTTACAAGCAAATTTCACTCCTGGCCTAAGTGACTGCAGAATAGGACTGCTCCAAGTCCAGCAGTTTCATTGGAATTCTTTTTCCAGCTCCCAAAGCTACAGAGTCTGTCTCAAATCCTCACAGTTACATTACTTCTCCTGTCACCTTTAAAACTGTCTGCAGCCTCTTTGAGCATCAACAGACCTCACTCTGAGCCCAACTTATTCTCCTCCTATTCCCCCTTCCCCACTGTGATGCTGCAGCATTTATTCGCTCCAAACCAGCCCCGGCTTCGCTAGCAGGTTTTGTCCCATAATGGACAGACCTGGCCTTATGGCTACACTAGAAAGTAGCCCCCTTGACATGGTCAGAATAAATCAAGGCTTGAGTTACTTTCTTCAATAAAATTGTAGTGAAAGCTGAACTATCGATTGGAACACCTTTATCGCTCTGCCACAAGCCCTAAATCTAGTCTCCCTTACTTAGAGCCAACTTTGAATCATCTAGAAATAGAGTATAATGGTACTTATATAAGTGAATCCAGGGACTAGTCCCCAAAATTAGTTAAGATGCTCTACTTTAAAGTACTAATACAGCTAATATTAGTTGGTTTTACCAGCGCTGGTAACAGGCTCAGACACACAACACAAAGAACCCATTTCACAGATTGTAAAGTCCCTTGGAAAGGAGATAGGGATATGGCTTCAGATCTACATGCAGAGAAACTGAGGCAGAGGGTCCCTCTGGACAGAAGCCAGACCTCATTCAACATCATGCATTCTCCAGGTGGAGAGCATAATCTAAATCCCAGTATTTTCCTCCTGTGACCTCATTTTTTCCCCACAACAGCACTGAGGGCTGTGAGACAGCGTCTTGCTATTTTTCCAGTTAGCTCTTTGCAGGCCTGCACACCACCTGAGCAGCTTCGCCTTTCCTAGGCTCTATTGCTACCAAAAATCAAACCAGATCCTGCCATTGGCAGTGGTGGTTGGAGTGGTTTCCATGATCTCACCGGGGGCGTTGCCTTGCCGCTACGCAGGGCACCAAACATACCAAACCGGATAGAATAAATCATTATGAATCCTGAGACAGACTCACTGGCAGAACTAAAGGCATTTAGAGAGATATTTATGGGGTAGCTCTGATTTTCTGGGTGTTGTATAGGTACCACATACACCTGAGTGTACGCCAAGAAACATATGCCATCTTTCAGCAAGTGGGGATTTGTTTTTTCATGCTATAGCTAAGAGGTTAGAATCCGGACTTGTAAACTAGGGATAAGGAGTCTGGGAGCGGCAACCAGGAATGCAAAGGAGCATTCTGTGTCATCTTGAGCCATAAAACACAGCGAGGGGACTTGCTGTGGAGCAGAGGTAGCAGATCATACCAGTCATGGACAGGCCCACTGCTGAAAAAATCCTGGCGAATGTCACAGAAGGCAACTGTTCCTACTGCTGTCCTAAGCACAGCACCTGAGGGTCCAGTTTGGGCAAGACAGATGAGTTCATTGCCTTACTATTCATCCCAAATACTAATGGTACAATAAACACTGGTTTCTCCATGCATCCATTTCTCCAGGGAACTCCACACTGCAAAACAGTCCTTCCTCATCATCCTACCCACATTGCTGTCCTCTCCAGGATGCCAATGGAAACCAAGACACCTATTTTAATATGGCCAAGGTAACAAAAATCTCATTTAAAACACTTTCCTAGAGAGAGTGGAGCCAACAGTAAGAAGAAGCATCTGATCTCATGAGAATGAGACTCTTTGGGATTGGAACATCTTAAAAAAGCTCCCCTAATTTTTTGGCATGGTGGGCCTCCCAAACCTAATACTGCTTCAGTCTTTAATCCATACTCCAGCCTAATTTGGATGAGGATCCACATGTGAATGCTGCTTTATCCAGCTTTGCCTAAGGCCAATTATTTTTTGCATGAGGCTTGCTAAATCTCTGCCAAGCTGGATGGTGGCGTGTTAAAAAAGGAAAAATCAAAATATTTCCAACTCCTTCTATAAAAGGGGCAAAGACATTTTGGTGTTCTGTGACTGATGCTTTATTCGTTATTCACAAGGATTATATCTGTTTGTTTTCTTTTTTCCTACAAGACAATTTACCTGAAAGTAGAGAAGAAAAAAGATCCCAAACCAGTAGACCAGAAGAATGTCTCCGGTCTCCATAGAGACACCAGAAAAACACCACGATCATGTGAGTTGTACACAAGAAGCCTATTCATACTGGAATGGGTGGTGTTCCAGGACGTTAAGTAATTTTGACAATCTGCCACTATCTCAGCCTGCGAGAAGCCCAGAGGGAGTTATTGATGCCATCAAGTACTGATCTTTATAAATGGTTTCTAGACAGCCTCCATCAGCCTGGGCTCTGCAGGACCCCAAATTCAAACCTGCAGATGGATCTTAGCACAGCCACTCAAAACAAACCAAGACCACCATCCCCAGAGGGAACCCAGACACTATGTGTCCTACACAAACCACTCAGGCTTCCCCTCCCATGCAGGCTGCAGAGTCTCAGGAATTGCCTGCAAGAGGCTCAGCTATCACAGTACACTACAAGAGCCCAGGTCTCGCTCCTCACTTACCCAGGCGCTGTACTGCTCCAATTCACTAGTGTAGATAGACTCACACTTAATTACTACAAGGACAAACAAGAAGAGCTAGGGGCTTTAGAAGTCGATAAATAACAGCATATGAGAATTTACCGTAGCACTGCTGGGTCCCGAGAGTTCACAGGTAAGGCTGAGACTTTTGTTGCCTCATGCTAAGAGAAGGGCAGAGAGATTTCCAAGAAGCAGAGCCTATAAATAGATTCAGTCCTTCTAAACAAGGAAAGAGCAAAACCTCAGCTGCAGTGAAAACCCCTTTCAGCGGTTCTGGCCAAATTTACACTTCTGAGCTAGCCTGCTCACAGGCAAAGGGCTTACTGTATGCATGGTAGCCCATCAAGGCAGGGTTTGGTGCTCAAAAGACAGGAGAGTCTCCCTCCTATTAGTAGTGCCTAATTTGGCTGCCTATGATGCTTAGTATTCTTCCTCAACCTGCCACAAAGTCTGCATAAAGTTCCTACCTGGGGAACAGCTCAGGAATCAATTTCACAGCCAGAGCTGAAGAACAATGCCATTCCCAGAAGGATTTGTTGCCCGGGTTGCAGCAGCTGGGTATTTCAACATCAGCTAGGAACCAGCACACAGCTCCAAGAGCACAGGAGCACCGTATTTGGGGGGACTCTGCACAGACAGCTGGGCTGCCTGCAGTACACTCAGATTCATCAACCCCAGCTCTGTCAAAACCACTTGTAACACCAAATCCCTCAGAGTAGCCTTGGACTACAAGATTTGGCCCTAAAGAATGACCTGTCTGCAGCAGTGCTGTTCTGGAAACAAATCTGCCACACTCTGGATTGCTTAACAGCAGCCAAGGCACCCACAGGAATCTGCAATCAATCAGGTTGTGCCACTGCTCATCTCCACAATAACTGGTTCTGCCTCACTTCCCTTCTGTTTGCTGCAACATGTTTTCAGATAGAGCTTTTTGGATGATCCCAGCACGGTGCAGGGACAAGCCCTGCCCCAAGCCTAGGGTTCAGACAAAACAGCTAGTACCCGTGAGGAACAGGGAGAAACCAACTATAATTCAATTGCCATTCAGTATAATTAGGACATTAAAATACACATAGCTGTTAAGACCCTGGTGCCAATGGTTAAGCCACAGAGCTTTTACTGTGTTATCAATTTAAGTGTGGGAGTAGGACATGAAACAACTGGCACATGCGTCCAATTCCCTCACAATTAAGGAGGGCCTCCAAGTTCCTTGAATCAGATGTCCCATTTTTCTGCCCATAATCTCAGCTTTATGCTTCACCTGGAGCTGTTTGTCTTCTCACCATTGCCTGTTTCCTTGCCTGCTCTCTCAAAAGCACTCTCAACAGTCCTTTTCCAGTGGCATTCTGAAAGCCCTTAGTCTCCACTGCCAGCAACCTTACTGCTTCTGGGAGCCTCAAGCCTGGTATTAGCAGCTAACTGATCCTAGGCACAGTGTCTTTCACTCAGGGCTTAACTCAGACTGCACAGATCTTGGTCATGTCTGTTCACAAGCAAGAGCTACTCACATTAGCCTTTTGCCTATTTCCAAGATTTCCTAAGCTAAAGTTCCACACTCTCCAGCTGGCTGTAAAGAGCAACAACTGAAAAACATCTTCAGCACAGAAAAAAGCTTTTTATAAACTCTGCCTGAAAACTTGCCCCTGCTACCTGCCTACCACTTTGCCACCAATCTGCTATTAACATTTTTTCCTACTCCAAAAGCATTCCTGCTTACCCAACTAACACTTTACATTTTAAACTCTTTATTGCTTAACTCCATTTTATTCTCTTATTTCCTATTATTTCCTTATTATTATCTTACCAGAGTTGAGATGATGCCTTCCTTCCTGGTTAGCTCTGAAAGTCTCCCTGATATAAGTACAAGAAGAAAAAGAAAACCAGCTAAAACAGCAGAAAAGCTCATCTTCCCCCTTTTATAAGAAAGGAAGACTGCCCACACCCTTTCATTTCCACCTGCAAGCACTAATTAGGAGACATTGTGCTAAGTGCCTTCTGTGCTATAAAAAGGGGACAGTCTTAGAAAAAGTTGTGATAGTTTTGGTTGCTGCTTGTGTTGTGGTTAAAGCTTTATATTAATCTCAGTGTTTAAAAGCAAAGTGTTCTTGCTGTTAGAATAGACCCCATCAAGATGGGAATAATCTCTATGGACCACGACTCATAATATTGGCCTAAAAGAACACCATGAAGAATAGAAGCCTGAAATCTTACGGTAAGGATACTTTACTACAGTCTATGTTTTATCATGTAGAATTCTTTTTTTCTTTCTTTTTGACTCAATTTTGAGCTTCAGACAAATGTTGTGTCTACTAGCCCTGGAATAAGAATGTTTGAAGATTTAGGCTTCTCAAGTTTTACTAACTCACATGAAACTTCACTCTCATCAGCTATGGATCCTTGTTGTAGGTGAGAATGTTCCTTTCAAGCTAGAACAAGAGTTAGGGACCACTCTGAGACTTCTTAGTCTTAATTTTTCTCTGTGTTCTCTTCTGTGCTTTTTATATAGAAGAAAGTTATTGCTTATTGCTGTTACAGATCTAAAGTCTATAAGAATACTAAATGCATAGGAAAATAAAAACACAAAAGTAGGTATGTACATTACCTCATGGAAGAAGAGTTAGGCTTATAGAAAATCTTCTATTAACTGAGCAGTGATTAAGTGAGAAATGATGCAGCTGCAGCTAGAGAGTAAACCAAGGTATAAAACTTCTCATAGTAAGACAAACATTTTTTAACTTATTACTACTAATTCATAGCTTGTTGATGACAATCAGTAATGAAACAGCTTACTTCAGCCTGTTCCTCTACAGTGATGTCTGTTCCTAGAATGACAAATAGACCTTCATCCCCTATATAATAGAGTAAAATAACAAATAACGTAAAGGAAATATACAGCATCCCTACTACAATTCTTTCAGGAAAAAAAAACCCTGGGCAGACATGCCTGGGCAGCTGGGGTGAGAAGGATGGGGCTGACAATAAAAGGTAATAGCATCATGAGCTGGAAAGCTTGACAGTAAACTAGCAGGTGTTTGTCTTGGTGTAATGCCTGAATGTGGACGTTTGATGTACAACTAATTCCAAACTCAAGGGCATGCTGTAGATACCAATAAACAGAGCTAACCTTGCTTATCTGGGTAAAGAAAAGCAAGCTATCAACTTCATGTGTGGCAACCAGCTTATGGCAGCTCTCAGTCCGCTCCAGCATGACAGTCTCCTGCCTTAGCTTTCCCCATAAAGCAGCTTGTGGATGCTTTAACAGAAAGCAAGATGGGGGGAGCTGAGGGCACTTGAGCATTGGAAGCATGAAAGGCGGTGTGAGCGCTAAGAAGAAAATAGGAAGGAGGAGAAGGTTTGAATGCCATTGCATGGAGGGGCCTGGCTAGAGAAGATGAGGCAGAGAGCTATCTCCAGTAGCTCATTTGTGTCCCTTTTTTTTGTGCTGCTGCTTTGACCAATAAGCATCATTGCTAGCATGCTACCTTCACTTCAGTCTTCCATTTAACACGTGCTGTTAGCGGCTATGTTTCTGCAGACTCCCAGGGTCTTCCAGAATATTAGGATTGTGAACAGGTTCCAGTCTAACAGTTTAATTTTGTTCCATTGTCTGCGATGGGACTAAATTGACACTAGATAAAGATCTGGTTTGTGATCCAGATGGGGCAAAGCTTGAGGATAATTACCAGCTAATTAGGTCTCTATGGTCCAACTGTTCTCTTGGTTGAATCAGGATCAGTAACTGCTTAACAATAAAGACCTGCTCTGAGCTTACAGCAGCATCCTTGTGAAAAGTTGCTCCTTTAAACTTCCAATGTGATGTTTTTAGATATATATAGTAAAGGCATGACAATGAGAGCCTGAATGAGGCAAAGAACAGTGATTTAAGATGTACTGGTAAGCCACAAATGATTGTTAGGAAAGGCAAAGAGCAGGTTAAAGGGTTTTCTGTTCCTAATTGTTTTGAGTAGAACTGGTATGGCCACATTGTTACAAGATGCTCCTGTGTACAGGAGTACAAACAACTCTTCCATCATCCAAAAGGCTCTCTTGATATGAGGCACTACTTCAAGCAAAGAATAGTTTTGTTCATCTAGTGCCTAGTTGTCACTTTGTATGCTTAAGTAAGAGTAGATATGCAGCCCGGATCGTGGGCTGGGATAAGTCGGGCCGGTTCTGTTTGCTTCTGCAGGACTTAGCCAACTTATACAGGAGATACAGGTCTTCTGGGCAAAGGTGCATGTTGTCAGCTGCTGTTTTCTGTCTCCCCTGCAAGGGATTTTTGAGGATTTAGTGACTAGCACCCAAGCAATCTGCAGAGTGGGTAAAGGTAGAGTGTTTGTGAGCGGTTCCCCATTGCGCTTGACGAAAAAACAAAGGCTCTCAGCTCTAAAACGAGCACTTTAACGCTCCTAAATACATGCAAATAGAAGAGGATGACAATGTTATCAAAAGACAGACTGATTAGAAGTCCTGGACTCTTTCTGACCTTTTCACACTGCACTGCAAACTGGAAGAGCAGCTGCAGGTCAGAGTAACAGCAGTCTGTCCTCTGGGCCAGACTTTAGTGGGTTCTCCGAAGCCTTGCTTCCCAATGGATATGGAGTCACTGTGTTAGTGGCAGGTGGAGGTGGGTCAGCACAGCTTTGGAAATTTTTCAATGAAGGTATCAATATCCATCAGCTGAGAATCCCTGTTCTGCATATCCTGCTGCTAAAGCTCGCTAGTATTTTGTGGTGGGTGCTGACAGTCTATCTGAGGCACTAACGAACTGGTCATTAAAATGCTAAGTTTGAGAACATTGTCAAACACAGGATGGTGTGTGTGGTTAGAATAGATAGCACCACGGAAACACAGATGCTGGCTAAAGAGGCAAGAAAACAAATGTGCCTTTGGTCTGCTTCAGCCTCAGATGCCATCTAACCATGTTCAAACAGCCATGTTCAAACCGGGCTGCTGTTTTCTCATGACCAATTGACTCTCCCTTTTGCAAGTGTTGGGTCGCAGACATGTGGGTTATTCATGTTAAAAGACAGGCAACACAACTCTTCCATAAAAGTCCAACAGACAGACACATTAACCCCTGTAATCCCTTCCTGTGGTGTATATGACGCCACCTAGATTTATTAATTAAACCCTGTTATCCGGTGGCCACTGTCAATTAAGTGTTTCCTTGTAATGTGTATAACGAGGGCTCATTCATTAGCAAATGTTTCCATTACATTTAAGGCTGTGACTTTCTCTGAAGAGTTCTCTTCCCCAAAAAGAGGTACAGAATTTGTTGTGGTTTGAGATTCTGGGTGAAGGGCAGGGATGGAGAAGTAAAAAGCGGGAGAGGCAGATAATGGACCTGTTGCTAAACTGAACATTAATAAATGATCATTGCTGTGCCCTGGGAAGGCACAGTGCCATCTGCAAACAACACAGGAGATGGATGCAATTCCTGGCTCTGCCACTTGCCAGCCCTGTGACCTCAGAAAAGCTGCAACACACGCCTACCCTTTTTTGTTGCTGTTCTCTGCTTAGCCAGCTCTGGAGAACCGCACGTACAACTGAAAAGAAGCAACCTTACATGTGGAGCCTGTGTCTTGATCAATGCCTATGCCACATAGCCTCACCCAATAGTCCCTTCAGATAGCCAACAGTGCTGAGGTCTGAAGGGCTCAAAAATTCATTGCAAGATTTGTAGTGCTAACGCTCTTATTAAAGTCCCAGCTTCCTGAGTTATGTTACTAGAAACGTAATTGCATTGCTGTCAGATAAACTGTGACTGCTGAGAAACCAAACCACTGAAAGACTGAACAAAAAAGCACAAGACTCTCCTTTCAAGCAGCATCTGTAATAATAAAAACTTCATGACTTTAAATGAGTACTTAAAGTCCCTTCAGACCTGATGTGATTTTTAGATCACTGGGTTTTGGCAAAACTGATCTAATAGAATAATTAATACACTCTGACTGTTACCAAGAGTTCTTTCCAGCAGCTGCCTCAAGAGAAAGAGGGAAAGGACTAACTGAATCCAAAGTTTTTAATAAGTCTGGGCCTGCCAGTTGTGCTAGAGCAGCTGTTGGGAGATAGAGCTACAGTTCCCCCTTCTGGCAAACTTTGCAGTTACAAGTCCTTTTTAAAAATAGGATTTAAATGAAAAAAAAAAAAATATTAATCCAAGGCTGGGTTAAGGCTCCTTGTGAATAAAGCTCAAAACTAAGTATGTCAGACAAATCACAAAGTCTGAATGTCAGAGGAAAAAATAATCAAAGCCTATTTGGAGATAATTGACAAATAGCCAAAGGACTTAAACTCAGCCAGTAACTTGTTGGCTAACTTAACCCTGGTAACGGTATTAGTGCTGCAGTGGTGTTATGCCTCTGTACAATGATCTCAAAGCTTTAGATTTACTACACTGGCAAGAGAGAGGGAAGCCTTTTGTAGTGACTCTTTAGTTGTCAGAGGCCAGTTGGAAAGCTTGGAAATAAATGGGAGTGGAAATTTGGATATCAGGTTGACAAGTTCCTGGGTGGTGTCCCTATGTTGTTCCCCGCTTGTTGGAGCGCTGCAGTAGGTTGTTGGATGCCAGCACTGGGGAATGGGGTCAGCAGCAAATCCTGAAAGAATCCCACAGAAAAGATTCGAGTCAGATGTTCCCCCTCTCCCAGGTCCTCTGCAGCCAGACTGAGTGAATGAGCTGTTACCGTTGAGCACATGGAAAAGACGACCTTATCGAATCAAAATCACTGGGAAAAAAAAGACAATACCATCTGGACACTTCTGAGAGAGCTAGAGACCATGCTGGCACTATCTAAGGCAGACTGTACACTCATCCTTCCCCACGCATTCCTGGGACATTTCTAATCATAACTGTGAATGGCATCCCGCAGTGCCTTTCTGGGATCAGGTTCCCCTCTATAAATGCCCAATCCTGTGTTTGGAGGCAGCAGAGCTCCAACTGAACTTGAAACACAGCCTGACTCACTACTGTCTGAGCTGGTATGTCATGGAGGGCCCATTAACAAAGTTTTTAAAATAAAGTAATTTAGACTTTCAGAGTATTGTTGTATCTATTCAAAGTTGCATTTTTTTTTTTTTAAGGAAGCCAGCAAAAGACAGGCAAGGATAAAATGATGTATCACATGTCATTTCTTCAGAATTGTTCCACAGTAACACATGTATATAATCAATTATGGAGAGCAAAAAATAGGATTATTTTTAAGAAGCCCACTTTACTTTTTTCCCTTTTTAGTGTTGGCATGTTCACACAATTCAAAATGGATTGAAGTGATAACGAGTAACTCAGCACATGGTCCTGTCTGCTCAGTTTATTATCATGCATTCCTATCTGACTATCTAATCTAAGATGCTTTTAAAGGACCCATCATCAAAATATCTAAGTGCTGCCACAGGATCTAATTACTAATCTTCAGGAAGAAACACTGGCTTTGCTGCAAAGTTGGAATAAACCCCCTTTAAATCTTTATGAAGCGGAGGGGCAGAAAGCTGCAAAGCAAACTTTTATAAAACATAAAACTGTCTTTTTTATGCATAAGTCTGTGAGCACTTGATGCATGACGCAATATAAAACTATTGTTCTGTCAGAAACGATGGTGTTATTTTACACTGCACGAGACCATGAGTCATTAAAATTGTGTTGTACCACATCCAAGAAATGGTTTATATTGGCCTCTGCTATTCATCACTTTCTTTATTGGTTGGGTTTTCTTTGAGCATGTTACCACAGAATTTAAGTGCCCTACAAGTACTAGTGGATTCACTCTCACAGCATCCGCAGATCATGCAACGCTATCCTTTTCTTTACATGTGGGGAGTTGGAGGCAAAGATGAGGGATGAGATTTGTCTAGGGAAATAAGACTGATTTGCAGGGCAGCAGTCCAAATGCAACCAGATGTCTTGTGTCATAGTCCTTCTCTGCAGGACCTCTACTCATCGAAATAGAGCATTTTCCCTTGTCTCCTGACAAGCCAAGGACAGGTTCACCAGCTGGAGCAAATAAAATCATAGCCAAGGTCTGCATCCTTCTGCTCAAAGTTATTAAAACTCTTAAGGTGCAATAGGCTCCCAGTAACACAGTGTTAGATACAGGCTTTGTTGCTTGCCATGTAAAATGGGGGACTAGAAGACTAGGGAATGGGACTGGGATGAGTCTTTCATGCTTGTTATAGAAACCATCTTGCCTAATTATAGGTGTTTTCTTTATTCTGTTCCTGTTGAAGTCACTACCAGCCTTGTATTTGGTTCCTGCCTATCAGGAATATCTTGCATAGCCATATTCCTGGATAGTTCTTCATCACAGACAGGAACAGGCTCCTGAATCACATCCATGTGTCCCAGAAAGAGAACACACAAGTCTTCACTCCAACTCAGTTCACACTGAGTTCCTTAGCTTTAAGTCAAAGTATGATTTTTTTTCTAAAACCACTGTAAAAATGTGGGTGGGCACTGTCTGACTTACAACTTGTGTGGAGCAAGTGGGGTTGTAGCAGTACATTTGCAGCTAAAAACTACAACAATTACAGTCAACTTTAACAGATACTGTACTCTCATGTTGCACCAGTATAACTATGTTTCTAAACAAATGTATATAGACAAGGCTATCTAGTCTCATCTTAATGATTGCCATCCACTCTCCCATGGACAGAAGTATAACCCATACAATCTGAACCCCAGTCCAGCCTTCTCTTCCCGTTATTCAAGTCAGCCTCCCTACTAAGCAAGAGCAACATGTTCATAGAGTTAAAGCACGTACCATAAAGTTATCCAGATGGCTAAATGCAGATGTCCTTGAACTGTTCTGGTTAGTAATTTGGGGGTGAAACAGCATCTTCAGAAAAGCGTCCACACAGCCTTCATCTGGTGTCATCCTGAAACACAGAATTCACCCATCTGCTGAGATGTGCCACTACAAAATGGTATCTCATTTAAATGCATTCACCTTTAGCATCTAAGCACTGGCTTAAGACTGGTATTTGATTTCTGATGTTATGACTTCTAGTAATTATTTTGCTTTTTGGTGCACTTATAAAAGTGTGTATATAAAAAAAATATGTAATTTTGCAAACTCTTGCAGACAGCAGCATTAATCATCTGTTTAAAAAAAAAAAAAGTACACTCATCACTGGAAAGGCATTTTAAAACGTCCAGCCTGGCTCCCTAGCCTGGCTGGCCTGGAGTTAGCAAAGGTGCTCCAGCCCTGCCAGGGGTCATACCAGCTCATGTACCAGAGGGAACAGGGATGAGCCAAGCTGCACAGGTACAGGGGGGATTGCAATACGCCAGGTCACCACTCACTACAGCCGTGCTTTTCCAAGAGAAGACCACCAGATGGCAATGCTCCAGAGCAAAGCCTCAGAGCCAGCACAAAAGCATCACCTCTTACTGCTGCAATGGGAGCCAAGGGCAATCTCAAGGCAAGGAAACCTGAGAAAATAAAAGACGAAAATGTCCCTGAGCTTTGTTGGAGAATTCAGGCTGAACATCTGTACCATAACGGGCAAAATCATCACTGCATGCCCTCTTTTACTTCTCATTTGTCTGTCTTTCCCACTCTGTTGTTATTACTATTATAGCTATTTTTATTTTGGAAAGCAATAGTTCCTCTTAATAGGATGGCATGCAGCTGGGATGAGCACCCCTTGTGCTGGATGCTGCTGTCCCTTTCACCAAGATTTCACAATCTAATGTTTTTCTGTTTCTCTGGGGGCACCCCCCAGACAATGTCACACCTTTCCTACCCTGGCAGCTCCTGTGCAGAAGTTAGAGGGAATACTGTTAGTTTCCACACACCTCGGGAAGAGTGCCTGCCTGGTTCGTACCAGATGGTTTGCGTAGTGAAGGGGCTTGAACGAGCATGAATAACACTTGTGTTACTTTCAGCAGGAGTGAACGAGAGCTGGGATGGAGCTGGATGCTGAGTGCTAAACAGGCGAGGAACAGCAGGGGGAGGTATCAGGCCAGACATGAGAATAACCCAGAGAAATTCCCTGCCCCGTACTGTTCGACAAGATAATCACGATAGGTCCCTTTGGGTCTGCTTGTCTCCCACTCCCATCTTCCACTGTGGGAGACGGTGGGCCCTAAAAGTAATTGTGCATAAGGAAGAAAATTGTTTTACAGGCAATATACAGAGCCAATCCTTAGTGCCCTGGTCAACTGCACAGCTGTGCACATGTGTGGGCTCTTGAAAGGACACAGTTACTGAAGGGATGTGTAAAAAGGCTTTGCCCTTTGGGTGTACTTTTGAATGCTGCTGATCTCACTCCCACCATGCAAGTCTAAAAGAAAGACAGGGATGCCATGTGCATCCCTGGAAGACGATGTAGTTCTCACCCTCCCAATACATGGATGCTCTCAACAACCGGAGGCTCTGAGGAATGCATCTGGAATCACTTACAGCAGCATCTGGAAGCTGTCATGAGCAGCAATGAGACACAGTTGTTTAATTATTCTGGGTCCATATCCTTTGCCACTGTGAAGCTGTCAGTGGCCATTCAACCTCCTCGGCACAGATCCCAGCACACCAACTCTGCATGCTACTTGTCGCATGTAACACTCGTGATGGTACGAGAAGCATCAACTTTATCTTCGGCCCCGCCCTCATGGCATCCAGCACAAGCAAACAACTATGGGAAGCTCACTGTTAGAGCAAGAGGAATGAAATAAAGAGGAAAAAGTCTTCAATACTCAAAGATCCTCGAAAGATACCCCTACAGTGTTCATAGTTTATCTCACCACCAGACACAAATGAAGATTTTATTCTGTGGCATTAATCCATTCTTTCATGAGAAGCCCATTAAGAAATCTATTTGCAGCAGCTGTATGGTTAAGACTATTTTCTGAGATATGCTGTAGGAGGAAAGGAGTATGGAAGTACCCTGGACAGACTTCTACTTCACCATTATATTCTCAGTACCTCATGCTCTTTTACCAATACAGAATAGGTGGAAGATGCTCCTTTTTGTTTCCCTGTTTTTTTAATAGTATCTTTGCTTGCTTCTGGAAGTGAAGCAGTTAAGCAGACTGTACTGTGCATTTTACTCATAGCACAAAGGGAGAGAAGCTAAGGATTCTTGCCCATTATCCCAGTGCTGAACTTCAAGGCTGAACTTCCTCTGGATGGTTTGCATCTTCCCTTTCCGCCTCCAGCAATGCCTCTGAGGTCAGTGTCTTGACCCAGGATGGATGGGATTAGAGCAGGAGGGAGGCTGATCCCCATGCTCAGTCAACTGTTTGAGTGGGATGGTGCTCCCTCTGCTAACAGGAAGCAGAGAAACGTGAGAAAAAATGGAATAAAAATAATAGAAACCAAACAGGAATGTTGAAGTTCTGGGGAGAAGAGGAAATATGGAAGTACACGGGATCCAAGAAGACAGAGTGCACTCATGCAGCAGTGGCTCCAGGGGAGCAAATGAGACATAGAAAATGCAAAAGAATGATGGAGAAATCATTAAACCAGGACCAAATTCCAAAGGATACATCTAAGAGTTCAGCTCATGCTGCAATAAACAGCCAGATGGCTGCATATCCCAGAGAGACGCTGCTGGGAAAGGAAATGGAGAGGGAAAGAGGGGGAAAGCCAGGTCACTTACACATGACTCTTCCATTCCCAGTGAAAGAGGAAAAGGAAATGTAGATTAAGAGAGGTCTTCACGGCCCCAGCACTGGCTGAGCCAGCACAGGCACAGGAGGCAGAAGCAGCCAAAGAATGTCTTTGAACCTCTCGCGCTCGCATATTTTTCTTGCCCTCTCCCCTTCTCATTCTCTCCCACCATTTCAGCCCCCTCTTTTTTTACTTGCACGCCACCTCTCTCTCCATTTCTGACAGTCTCGCTGCACTTTTTCAGAGGCCCAGAGCAAGGACTGGTTTATAGCACCCCAAGCCATGTGTCAGAGTCTCATCTCTTCTTTCGGTTCTCCAGAGTGGAGTCCCTCACAGATCACGGTCAAAGAAAGGGGAAACAGTAAGACAAGCCTTTACTCTTACAAAAAGTGCTCTCTGGCATCCCCAAAGGTCCACAGGATCTCCTGGATTCATTTTCCCTGTAAAAAAAGGGTAAAATCAAATGCTCAAATTCATACAGGCTGCACCTCCCACACCAGGACAGTTATGGGAAATACCGTGAATTTAGGATTGCATCAATTGGCTTAAAATCAGGACATCATCTTGTAGTTCTTGACACTCTTTGCACTTATTATGTGATCTTGAATAAGTCATCTACCCTTTCTGTGTCTCAGTTTCTTCAGTTCTGATACAGGGAAGAACGCTGACCTTGCTTTGTATAGGACTCCCAAGATTCTGTGTTTAAAACACAAAACCAGTTTAAAGAAACTTTATTGGATGAATGAGCTGCTGTTAGTGTCTTCTGTAAATAAGATTTTAAAAGCTTGGTCCTTCAAGCAGCTGTGAAAGTAAGAAACACCAGTGAATTTCAAAGCATGAGGGGTTTGTTTGGTTTTTTTACTGGGCTCTTTTTCTGCCTTGAGCTGTAGGTGTTATGTATTGAATACGAATTCTTTTATGCTATTCAGCTAGGATGCACCAAAGACAAGTTCACACTGAAGGCAAGAGGGATGACACATCAGTTAGCTGTTCAGACAGCCCTGACCCTGCAGGGTGAAGGGCAGCAGCAGGAAAGGCAAAATCAGAACTACCTGGTGTCTCGGCCAGCTGGCAAAGCAAAAGCAAATAAAAAAAAAGGGAAAAAAAACAACAAAACACCCAACCCCGATATTCTGGTTTGCTTCGATAAGCTCCTTTTCATTGAATAGTATTCTCTTACCTGTACAGAGGCCCTGAGTCAATAAAAATTAAATGGCTATGGAAAATGGGGGAGCTATGTTATACAGAAAGAAAGTGGCTGTCTGAAAGGCACACAAAGTTTGGACATTAAATCAACATTAACCAAGTCCTTTTACTTTCTCTGTAGCTGGCAGATTGTGACAGAGACCGACTGTCCTACACGCAGCCACAGACTAACCAATACTGGGAAGCCAGTTCATAGGTGCGTAGCATTAGATCTCCTCTCTGCTCCTGAACGCACCACTGACTTGTGTGACATTCTGCCAGACTGCACAGAGCTCAGACGAAGGGGACTGGAGAAGCTAATGGAAAGTAAAACAGTAGAAGCAGTATGGTATTATCCCTGGGAATGCCAATGGGATTCCTGGAAAAAACAATATCAGAAGCCATTACTCAAGACATATTCCCAGTCTGGCTGTAAAGGGCTGACAAAGTTTGTTCTGCCCAGGAATGAAAAAAAAAAAAAAAAATGGAAGAGATATTACCTATGAGCAAAGGGAGAAGGCTCTCTAACAGAGGGAGACACAAGAAGCAGGTTGCAGATTACACTCCTTCCATCACCCTGAGCAGTTAATGTACCAGGTTGATTTATCCAAGCTTTTTAAAAAATATATTATTATTCAGGGACGTGGTTTAGTAGTGGTTTTGGCAGTGTTAGGTTGATGGTTGGACTCAATGATCTTAAAGGTCCCTTCCAACCTAGAGGATTCTCTGATGGTATTCAGGAAAAGGGTGGGGGGGAAGACTGGTTTTGCTTTTTTCCTCTTTGTTCTATCTGCTGCCTACTGTAGGATCAATAAGGTATTCTTTCTTGTAAGCTTTTTATTTTTAGTATCACTATTTGTAAATTATTTTTCATTTTACTCGTGTCTACCTTTAGAAGGAGATTAAAGTCTGCTGTTAGGAAGATGTTGGTTGTACTTCTCTCCCTGGGTGCTTGAATGACAGGGTGCAGTACTTTGAGAAGTCAGCATTTTTAGGGCTGTTTGCTTTCATCCTTGCTTTGAATCTGTTTTAGAACCTGCTGACTAAGCAGGGAAAATAGAGACTGGGGGCAGGGGGGAGCTGGCTGAACCAGGACAAAGACAACAGACAACTGTAACACCTTGTTAAAGGATCTCTTTTATACTGAGACTGGTATAATAATGATGCGTATGGTTTTACCATCACTTCAATCCTATGAGCCAGAGCTGAATATTAGGAGAAAGACTAGTTTCATGGATTGTCTTATAAACCAGATACTGAAAATTGTAAAGCAGATATTGCAAATTATATGTATCACCTTTAGTAAGTCACTATGTGATAGTTCATGTGTGGAAAAACAATTTGCTTTTCTGCCTTGCCTTTTGAAGATGCGTGCTCTTTTGGTGTCTCACATGACCCCCACAGCATCTACGCAGTGGGATTGCTGTGTCTCTAAACACCACCACAGTGGGAAAATCAATGGCGTGGGCTGAATCCTGGAATGCAAAACTTGGCCCTGACTGTATCATTTCCACTCAGCAGACGGGGAGATTGCTTCTGGCACCTCTAAGAGCAGGAGGCCTGTTTTACTGACTGGCTCAGATTCCAGATCCCCTAGAGCAATAGAAATTGAAACGCACTGTCCAGAAAGATTTAATAAAACAGTCTTTCACCCACAAAGATGGGCATCAAGCCATTCTCGCTTTGCCTCTGCCTAGCAGCATACCTTGGCTGACAGGTGATTGGAGTCCAAGAAAGCCAGAACGCAGAAAGGAGAACGATTCTTCTGAGTCAAAACAACTGCAGCATAAGAAATGTTTGCATTTCTGGGCTGTAGCAGTAACCGAGACAAACGTACTCCTCTCTGACTGCCGTAGCATTTGCAATATTTCATACTACAGGACAGCTCTAGGTATGCAGGCTTTTCAATGGGATTTGCCCTAACTTCCTCCCCAGGCCTGCTTTTGAAGACAGAAATCCCTACCTCCTTGCCAATTATAGATCCAAACTGCATCATCGGAATAGAAAAAGTTTTAACTGCATCCTTGTTGGAGTTTTCTTTGACTTGCTTAATGAGGTGCGGGGTATTTTTATTACCATCATCTGTTTTGCAGAAGCATCTAGGATTCCCAGTCATAGCCCCGCAGTCCCAGCTGCTGTACGCACACAGAAAATGGCAACAGACTTTTCCTGAGGAAGCTTATCTGATCGGACTTGCTGCGTTCTACTCATGACCCATACGTGTCTAGGTCCTACACCTTCAGAAAGTGATTTCTCCTTACAATTATCTTTTTTCTCTGGAAATAAAGCCAGTTCATACCAAATTAAACTGCCTCAAACCATCAAGTTGGAAAACAAACCTCAATCTTTTGTCATTGCAAACAGAAAAAGGTTTAGGTCCGTTACAGCTGGTGAAAACTTCCCAGGGGATAAGGTCAGTTAATTGGGAGGAACCTGTCAGTCACCCTTTCATGCTTATAAAATTGTGTCATTTGAATGTCACACTTCAGTCCTAAACTGGACACTGCACAGCACAGTGGTGCAAAAAAAAACCCCCAAACCGACCAACAAACAACATAACAAAAAGCCCAGAGCAACTTGCTAAAATCCATGCTTTTATCTAGGGCTCTCGGATACATGGGAATCCCTAGCCAGATTGGTGTTTTTTCGCTTGTTTCTTCCAGGATATTTTATCTGAGCAGCACTGAAGAACACATACACTTTCCTGGGTTTCTGGATGTCCAGCAGCAGCTTTGATCAGGTAATTCTGTGTTCAGGACTCCTGAGCATATCCTTTGGGTATGCAAAGCTCATTGCTACAGCACCTGCAGAGCAAGACTAACGCTTCCAGGAAACTCCAGAGCTCTTAAGCATGCAACTCACAGACAATCTGCATATGCAGAGTGAATCCATGGTGTTTAGGATGTACTACAAAGAATGCCTGAACAGAAACATGGCAGTCCTTCACCTCTCTGGCAAGACAAACACCGTCGGTGTGAGAGGGAGTTTGACAAAAGGCTGTATGTGTAGAAAGTGAGCACGTTAGCTGTGCAGCAGCTAGCAGACATGTTATTCAAGGGCTGGGATCCTCCAGCTCTCTCTATAGGGTGGCTTATATTGTTCTATGCTGGGACAAGCCCTGACAATTTAGAAATATGCTGCATGGGTTCCAGTCCACCCATTGGCAGCTGCTTTGGTTCTCTCCTAGATCCAACAGTTCTCAGTTTGAGCAGCCTCTTCAGTGTGAGTCAGCGGGAGCTGTGGGCATTCCCTGCCATGCAGAACGTCCCACACTGCCCTTGCCAGCCCCACTGTCCAGATTCTCCATCTCAGAACTTTTATGGCAGCTGTAGTCGCACCTTGCTTCTGTACGCATGCCTGATCCCCACCTTTGTGATGGGTCAACACCCTGAAGAGTGTTGATAACTGCTGCTGCAGTTATCCATTTCAATAAGCATTTTCTAGAGATAGAAAGGGCCAGTCTTTTCAGCTGATTTTAATGGCATTAGTCATCTTTGGCTTGGCACAGGTTTCAGAGAGCTTTCTTTGTTTCCCTTTTTCCAGTTTCAGGCATTGCAGAACCTTCACACCAACTCTCACAGTAAGCAGGCTCATCTCTGGAATGGAGACAAATATGGAATATCCAGGTATCAAACCAATTTTTATAAGGGACTTTGTGCTTATTCATGGGAATAAGAAATGTTTGCATTTGGGAAGCAGCAAGAGGACAAAAGTCTCTTTCTTCCTCTTTTCGCATCAGTAAATATGTTTATTCCTCAATACCAGAAAGAGTAAGTGTGGCAAGAAGGAGCAAAGGGAACATAGATCTCTCTGAAATAAGTAAAGAAATTCCAGTAATTTAACAGCTCATATTTTGACACACTGAGTTATTAAATTTGGGAAACTAATGAAATATCTCTCTAGACATAACACTGCTTCCTGAGTGCCAGGATAAATACCAGAGCTTAGGCAGCCTGATTTTCAACAGATACATTGTCCATGCCCACAGGCAAGCCTACAGTTGCTGCTGATAGAGAAAATGTTTAGGAAAAAAGCCTAAAGAGGAGAAGGTGTCTCTGAAGGTAATGGAACCACAATTGCTGCACACATGCAGATGGATGCTGTTCAATAACCATGGCTTAAAGATCCTGAAATTAGAGCCTGTACTTCAGTATTCCTGTGAGCTCTTCAATTTCCTACTGATTTTACTGAAAGCTGAGCAACCTCCTCCCACGCAATCCCCTCCTCCAGTATCTATAACCTGCTGCATTTCTGGCTTGTCTCTGTTCCAACGGAAACTGATGGGACCACTCCCACAAGCCAAATTTGGCACCGTGCATCACTACCTAAGTATACACTTGAATTTTGGCTTGCAACCTGAAATATGCCATGGATCCAACCTGACTGCAAATTGAATATTTCACAATGAAACTAAATTGTTTTTACCCTGCAAATAGCTGGGAGCATCGCTGTTAATAACTAATAATCATCCCTTGCACATATGTAGCATCTTTCATTCAAGAGTCTCAAAGCACTTAATAAGCAACAATTAATTAACCCTGTAACATCTCACTGCTGTAATTAAAGTATCTATATAAGGAATAATTGAACCACCAGTGATTCCGGTTCCAGTAATTTCATCAAAATGCAGCAGATATGTCACAGCAGTTTGTAGTGCACTGCAACCAACAGTAGCAGCCTTAGAAAGATCCTAAAAAGTTCTGTATTAGGCTCTGGAGAGGGACTCAGGAAAGCAGAATGGATATAGGTAATTCATCAATGTTACAGGATTTCTGGACAAGGTGCTGGAATACTTATTTATAGATATATTAATCACCAGTATAATTTTGTTCATCACATTCACGTTAGGTTAAAAGAACCCTGTAGAATCCCTATAGAAGCCTTGATCTACAATTCCTGTAGAAATAATCAAGGTTTTCAACTTCCAAGCACAAAGTTTATGGATCTGTTGGGCAAGACTGCCACGAAGATGGCGAATGAGTTTGAGTGTCTAGCTGCACTGCCTTTAAAATACCTTTGAAACTTCCAGGTTAAAAAAGAAATAGCATCAACGAGCCGAGCATGTAAAGTGCAATTGTGTCAGCCTCCTGGGTATTGTATTTGCATTCCAGAGCCCAAGGCATTAAGCAAACAAGAGCCATTGTCTCCCAGCCACAAAGGCCCCTTAATATCAAAGTGTTTATTAGACACTCTCAACAGGCTGATTTGGGGATACTTCATGTTTCATTACCAGTTTGGATGAAGAGCTGTCTCCCATCTCTTCTTTTTCTACTGTACCTTTTTATACTTCCTTTTCAGTAATAGTTGTCCTATCTTCCCATACAATTATGACATTTTATTTCAAGAAGAAGGAAAAGGGAATTTGTTCCTTTAGAGAGCTTTCCCCTGCACACAATGCTTTAAGGCATCTGCCTAGATTTATAAAATCTGACAGCTTAAAGATGGAACAATAAAAATAATAATAATGGCAAGATTTTCCATTTTTTCCAGCAGCTCTCAAAGCAACGCAGTGTTCTTTATCAACATCAATTAAGTTTTAAACCATTGCCAGTGTTTTTGTAAATGGGAACTCTTAAGCACACAGTGGTTAAAAGGACTTGCAGGGCGTCACAGGAACAGAGTCCAAATATGCAGACAATGACGGTAAGGCCTAATTTTTCCTTATTCCTTTACACTATGTAATTAAAGGGCGTTTCTAGTGTGCTGGTTTATAAGAAGTCTCTGTACGCCATGCCTTGCTGCTCTCTCCCTCCAGGCCCACATGTCACCAGACTGGACCGATACCCAACACTGCAAGGATACTCTAAAGCAGTGCTTGACTGGACCACAGCAATAGAAGACTGCTGATACTGAATTACCTTGTATTCTTAGGCAAAAACCCCACGGCAATAAGAGACTGAAACCTTACCAGGTATAATTTGGCATAGTTTTATTGAACCCAGAAACTCCAGACCAACTTAAACCAGTCAAAGCTGTCGTAGCAAGACTCAAAGGAAGTATTTAACATGCATAAACCCATCAAGATCTGGAGTTTCATCAAAATAGAAAGATAAGTATCTTGCTTCAACATTTAAGCCAATCTTTGGAAAGGGTCCAAAACCAGACTGGGGGTGAGATTTTCCCCACATACTCACTCTATTGCCTAAACAAAGGAGAGCCAGGTTATTTCCATCAAAGCTCTGCCTTGTGCTGTACAAAGAGCAGAGTGAGTTCTGGCAATGCTTGGACCTGAAAGGCAACATTGTTAGAGTGACAATGTGACAGCCAGTCAGCAATAAAAGCGTTAACCCAAGTCTGGGTTTGTATTGCCCCCGGATCACTGCAAAGGCAGCAGAAAAGAATTGCAACTTCTCTGCTTGGAAGGCTGAGAACTCACCAGCTGTAACTTCAGCTGTATGGGTAACCACTACTTTAAAGTTTTAGCATGCTTCATACACCAATTGCTCCTGAATAGGAAACTAATGAGTGGCATAAAATGTGCTGTTAATTAAAAGCTTCTAAAACGCCAAACCTTCTACATGCTTCGGCTCAAGTCAGCAGTTCTGCAGGGCTTGGTTTAGGCTGCAAACCAGCCCGCAGCCTCTGGCAGCAGTGTTCAGCTATTTAGAAAGATGTTCAGCCAGTATTTAACCCACTGTTAAGAGACATCCACATCTTGTTTAAATTTATCAGACAGCTTGCTCCTGCTAAGAAACATTTGACATGGCAGAGCTCTGTCAGCTTAGAGGTTGTGGTTTCTGTCTAGGGGACCCAAGCCGATGTTAAAAGCATATAAGGAGCACTCTAACTCGGTGTGAAGTCTAAGAAAATGCAGCTAATCTACCTCAACACAAGATGCCTGCAGTGCTGTGCAGAAACAGGCCCCAGATTCTCAGGTCGTCACAGAATTCCTATAGCGTAGGGTCTGTCTTACAAAAAGATGTGTGCCTCTTGCAAATCAAGAGGCATTGCCTATGTTTACCATTAAGGTCCATTGTTTGGCACATCAAAAAGTCTTGCTGGAGGAGAAGAATGTTGTTCTCTTTTAGAGAGATAAAGCTTTCAGTATTCATTTCTGCCCTGATGCAAAACAAAGCAAACAAACCCCATCCAAATCAAAATCAATTTCCTTGCTTTTATGGCACGTGGGACAAAGCAGCTAGTTGAAACTAGAAAGAAAAAGGGGAGAAAAGGAGACTGGGTAAATCAGCATGCTGGTCAGATCTCCCAGACTTCTAGTAGCTGAAAAGTTAAGAAAAGCAGTAGTATCTACTTGTCATTGCAAAGTTTCTTAATGCCCTCAGATGAAATAACTTCACGTTTATAAATTGCCTTTTATGTGAAATCTTTGAGATGAGAATCTCCTTATTTTATGTAAAGCACCTAATGTGCTGAAGAAGTAATTGATTGACTGCTGTCAGCAAGCACTACTATTACACTGGGTGCATTTTGCACCTGGAGACCTGACTGGATAATTATAGCTTTAAAAATGAAAAGTCTAAGAGAACTCAAGCAAGGAAGGGTGGCTAACAGTTTCTGCGGCACTTGTTCCTCATGACAATTAAAAAAGGTTGCTTCAAGAACTCATGGATTAATATACAGAAGACTAGATATTAAATTAAATACATAGCATGGGATATTCTCCTCTCATTTTGCTCCAAATTGGCATAAGGTATGGAGAACTTGCCTTGCAAGGAATGCTCTTGTTTAAATGGCTTGATAAATTGGATTCCTTTGATGCTGTTTGCTCTTGCCTTCCTTAATCTCTCCTAATCATAATAATGATTTTTTTTTTGTCTGCAATGCATCTGACCTACTTCCACATTCCCCCTATCCTGCTGTTCTTTTCTGTCTATATTCTCTGTGAAGTATCTGTATTTTTCCCCCGCTTTTTCCATTAAAAAATTATCAATGAAAATGTCTTCAAAAAAAATTAAGATCCTCGGGCAAATCAGATGCTGTTTTGCTTCTCGCCACCCACTGAATGCTGGAAACTTCATGTTGGGATTCTTCCCCTTTAACCAGTCCAGGCATCAAGCTTTATCAGTCCCAAGATACTGTTAGTCTACATGGAATTTGTTGAAGTATTTGAACCACAAGGCTCTAAGAGAGACCTACAAAATGCAAGAAATATAATTCAATTTTTAATCACCCTAGCAAAAAAAGAATTTGACAATTAAAAAGGAAAAAAAAAAAGGCAGCTTTGACACAGGGACAGAAGGAAAATAACTAGCTTTAAATAGTAGCAGGTACATCACTTCAGACAAATTATACACCATCCATCCTGAACTCTGTCTGAAGCAGAAGGACAGACCAGGGATTAGGGTTTTAACAGAGAATTTAGAATTAGGGATTACAGTCCCTGCTCCACTACAGCCGCTCTATGAGGCTCTGACCATTTACAAAACAGGTTTAACAATTTTTCTCCTCTCTCAGCAATATTAAGAAACAAGCAATACAGAATATTGTCAAGCTGTTAAGGCTAAATACAATCTAAAATAAATAATTCTTGGATGGGATCTTAAGCACCTCACATGGCAGCTCCATGGGCATTTAAACTGAAAGCCACAACCCCTCTGCCCAGAGCTATTGCTGGAAGCGTGTTAATTCAAGACTCTCATATTAACCTAGAAATATCCTGGGTAGCTGTAGTTTTGCACAGACCTAAACAGGCCCTGATCTGAGCAGGGAAACACTTCAACTCATGTGTAAACTCTGGTATAATCTAGGAGAAAAGAGCAATGCCTTTTTACATTTCAAGCTCAGCAGTCACCCTAGTTTCTACTGTAGCTGTAGCTACCTCTCTTTTTGTTTGTTTGTTTTTATCTGACTCTCAGATACAGGTGCAATAGGTGCCATAATAAGGAAAGTGCAGCTGATTCCCTGCAAATCACTTCCAAACACATGTAGGTGCTGATGGGGACCAGAGTGCCACGGCTCAGAGGAACTGAAAACAGCAGCACAGGGAAGTTTAGACCAGATCTGTTTGTGAGGCTGTAGCTCTTGACACAGCACGTAGCAGCAAGAGAGGAGAGGGACTGAGTCTGAAGAAAGTACTGTGACACAATAACACAGAAGACCTCGGGACAGTTACTATTTCTGCTCAGACCTTAATTATTTTCCATTTTTGACCAACTCAACTCTTCCCTGGAGATCAGGAGAGGTAATAGAAAAGCAGCTTTTGCATCAAGAAAGTAATGTCTTTCCTCGTTTCTGGCATACTCCACTAGGAAACCATTAGCAGAGGTCTTGCCTGCAGATTCTCATTTGAGGGTCAACACTCGTGCAGACTTTGCACCATTCTGTCTCAGTGACCCTCCAGTCTTCACTTGATGTTTTGAGTGTCTTGTGACCAAATATGTGAGTTTGCTATCTGCCTTGAGAGTCTGACTGTCTGGACATGCCTGGCTTCGGAGATATCCATCCGGCTGAGTTAGGCAGGAGTCAGGCAGCTGCACACACAAACTCCCTTGGTGGTGTATCTTGCGCTGTGACTACAAAGCAGTGAAGGAGAATCATGTAGCTGGAAATATGGTGCGGATTACCACCAGGCAGAGTGTAAGTCACTCAGTCATGGAATTGGTCTGCACCTTAGAACTAATACTGGAAGATTTGGGAAGAGCAGTACAGAATCCTTGACAAAACTTGAAAAACAAAAATAACCAACAGTGCTAATTCCCCTCGTGTGTGTCAATGTGTCTTAACTAACTGCTTCAGAAGCAGTATTCCTGCTTTGCTGTAGCATGGGGGAGAGGAGAACCTGGGCCCATGTTCAGGAAACAAAATGTTTAGAGCCAAGCAAGCAAAGACAAAAGGACAATGGGAATCAAAGGCTGCTGTATCTGATCCAAGAACACAAGGCAGTTAGAAGAACAGTCTCAGAAGTAAATGGCAATAAATGGCAGGTACTATAGTAGCTAGAGAGCTAAGAAACAAAGATACTTCCTGTGCAATAAACCAAGTAGCATTGCATAAAAGAAGAACTTAATTTAAAGGGACAACCATCCTCACTCCATGCTTTTCACCGCTTTTAACACTTTTGTGACAAAGCAACAAGACACCAGCATCCAAGGGGGTCTCACTTCACCACAAAATCTCTGAAGTTATTTTTATGGATGCCAAGCCAAAGTACAATGAGGATATGTGACCAAAGTCGCACAGTTTGTCTCTGGCAATGCAAGAGCTGAATCTGGACCTCCCATAGTTCAGGCCAATGCTCTCAATACTGGACTCCCTTTTAACACCACCACCCACCCTCAATACCCCCCCCCCCCCCCCCCCAAGAAGGGGGGGGGGGAAATGGACACAAGCTTACTTTATTTTCTTTACTAGAAACCCAGTGAATCAGCTTTTGATGATAAAATGCAGAATCATGCATATGCATCTGTTCAAAACGCAGAATGCTGAAAGACATTTTCTCCCTCCTGTCCTCTATACCTTACATGAAATGAATTTGCTGGGTGCCCTTCCTAGCACCAACATCACAAACCCCACCATACTAACAGTGTTTGCCATCTTGTCAGATGCCTTACAGAGACTAAAGAGCTGCGTCATCCAAGAGCCAGTCTTCTGCTTGCTCTGTGCATGCGGTGGCTTAATCACAGGTCTCATTCCCACTGGCTATCTTGCGCTTGTCACAAGAACTGTGCAAAACTCCCCTATAAATGAGAAGAGAAAGACTCTTAGAATAAGTAGGCTTAAAAAAAAGTGCAAAGAGCAGCTTTTGACTGGAGTATATATGTCTAATAGCTAATTATGATGCTAAGTCATGGAATCTGATGATAAAAAAAAATCAGCTATCCCCAGAAGACACACAATCTAATAAATGTTCATTGCAAATCTAGCTCCTAAATCTGCTGCCCACTGAGATAATGAAGAATGATTCAGTCAGACCCAGGCATCTTTTTGATTTCAGATGCAAAACTGCTCAGTGTTGTGTGAGGCTGCTACAGAGAGCAGCAAGGTAACTGTCGGGATGGGGGGGGGACGACACATGGGATGGGACAGGACGACGACAATCAGGACAAAACAGGCTGATACAGCCCAGACTGCCCGACAGGAGAAACTCCCTGCCCACTTTCTTGGGGGCTGGAAGATGAGTAAAAATATAGGGCCATAATGAAGGCTTGGGGACAACATTTGCCAGTAGGATTCCTGGCTTAATTTTTGGTTTGACATCCCTGTAGAGGTGCACATGTGTTTACGCCCAGCCCATGTATGGAACAGAGACAGATTCTGCTCTGAAGACTTTGCTCCTTGTTAGCTGTTCTTCCATCACAGCAATCCTCACATGTAACCTGATTCCCCAGCAGGTATTTTTATTTATTAATGCCACTGAAAAACCTGTGTCTGCGCTTTGGGTAGCAATACCTGGTGACCCTCCTTAATCCCTGAGCTGAGAACAAAGCTATTATTATATTACCTTCAAAAAATGATCAGCAGCTTCAGTGATATAACATTAGGCAACGAAACTCTCATCTATTATATAAATTGGGATGTGCTTTCTGTTTTCTGACCTACATATTTAATCAACTTGTATTTTCAAGGGGCTGATAGCACATGGCTCTGCTCCAAGGGCAGCCCGAGAGTTTCCATATCATAAGTGAGCTCCAAAAAAGTGCCACAACTGATGATGCAGCATTTTGCAACAAATTTCCAGATGCAAGGAGGTGCACTTCCTATCCACCTCCCGACAGAGAAGCCCAGCAGGTAAAACAGACCTACAACTTCTGAGTTGGCACGTAAAGCATATATTAGGGAACTGTCCTTGTAAGGGACATTTCTTATGCCTTTCTTGTTTACTTGCCCACAGGCCAAAACGCTTGGCCCAACTGTCATTCTAGGATGCTAAGAGGGAGAGCAATCACATAAAAGCATTGCGACTTGACCTGAGGCCAATTTCTCTCCAATGTAAGTTAAATCAATCAGCAAAGGAACCTTTTAGCTAAATTCCCTGGTTATTTCTCACACTTTCTCTTTCCTACCCATTGCCCAAAGCCACCCTCAACCTTTCCCTTCCTTCCAGTGTTTGTTTTCTCCAGCTTGTCCCCACTCCCACAGCCCCATAAGCTATCTGGCTCTCTCTGTGATGCTGCCTCCCCTTATCTGGGATTCTCCGCGAGTGCCCAAGGGCCAGAGTAGCCTTTGCTGGCTGTGAAACCAGTCTGGAACAATCAAGTTAGTCTGCTGGTTCATGGGGTGAGCCCAGCATCAGCTTGGTTCCTGCAGACATTTTCTACAAGTGAACTTTACGCACCCCTTTATTGCTGTGCCCCATAGGTACAAAAAGCTGGAACAGTATCTCACATCCACTGTTGAACTTGCCACATCTCTTGTGCATAGTTCTTATCACCTTTTCTACTAACTCAAATGAGATTTAATCTGGCTTGGTGCACAGGACTTCTTTCATTGAGGACTTCTCCCTTTCCTATTCCAGACTTTTGGGGTGGCTAATGCCCATAGCCAGAGGTCTGACATGTACCAGCAATAATCACCTCTTACTTCCAGTAAAAAATATTGTAGTCCTGGTATGGTAGTAGTATCGTAGTCCTGGTATCTGCACAGCTCTGCAGCTAGATATCAACCCTGAACTGCACTGCTGTTAGGTTCAGTGTTCATATCGTGAGCTTGCTTTCTATCTGCTGTCTTCTATCCCATTCAAGTTAAACTTTGCAGCTTTAACCTTCTTTTAATCTACAGATTAAGCTTTTTATACAGTACTTTAAGTCAAATAATGTCTGTACAAGCTGAAAAGAATTATGTGGCAATGTCCAGCCTGCCCTTAAAAATTACTGTGATTCCCGGTTTTCACTGCAGCAATATTAGAAATTGACCCTTGGAACAGCAAAAGTCAGGGTGAAGTTTCAGGTGATTACAAAATAGTTTCATAAATTTCTACCGTAAGTTCTGTGAAGGTAAGTACTGAGCTTTGAGCTGTTCTACAGTCTTCAGCTTTATAGTTCTGTAGCCTGCGTTAACCTTTGTGTGGCTCAAAGCTAGCTACAGATAATCTGTGAGGGCTTAGAGTAGCTCATACTCACTTTAAAAGACTCTTAAATTTATTTCTAAGATCATTAAATTCCTACAGAGTCATTTATTTGCTTAAACAAAGCACCATACAGTATCTTGGGTTGACAAAAGAAGTTTTGCTAAAAAATTATGCAAATAACTGTTGGTTGAGTGCTACATTAGTTAATTATTCTTACTAAAGAATGTGCTCTAAAACATAAAAAGCCTTCCAGAGGCTTCGCTTCTGTCACACACAGGCAAGTTGCCACATATATTTACACTTGTGAAACAACTTTTTCAAAACTCATTTGCAAGAGGAGTTTTCCCTTACTTCCATCAGTTTGTATCTGGGACACCCAAGCACTAGAATATTTAAATACCTCTTCTAATAATAACTGAATATATTTATAGATATTTGTAGATATTTTCATCCTCCAAATAAATATGCAACACTAATTCTTGTTTAGCACAGAGCACCAGTATCTTATGGCAGCAACTGCTGCTGATTGTAATTATACAGTTCTCAGTAGTCGGTATCAACTGTGGCTTCCCCAGCTCCGAGATGGGTGTAGGAAAACAAAAATTCTGCTCCTAGGTGTAAGTCTATAAAGAGAGAGGAATTCTCAGCTTGTGTATTTGATGTAAGTAACCACCTTAAGCTTCTGGAGAGTTCACAGCCAAATAAAAGAATTTGGTTCAGTCATGGCTCTTCTTACAGCCAGCTGCTGGAAAGTTTTACCCATCCCTGAATTTCGTGGTATGTTTGTTAACAAGGAAGAAATTTAATTTAACAAAAGCTTGAAAAATAAACTGCCCTCTATCCTTAGATGTGGAAGCAGTTCCCTGGAACAACAACAGAACTTAAAAAAAAAAGCTGCTTCAGCCCTCAAGTTCTAAGGTAGATGAAGATTTCACCAAAAAATTTCACCTATTCTCCCCATGCTGATAAACCCAACCAAAACACAGCACAGTCATCAATGCAGGGGATGAACTCCAGACACATCAGAATTAGACAACGATCAGATGAAGTGCTCAAGTACAAGAAAGGAATAAATGGAAGATTAATATGGGACACAGCAAAGTAATGAGGTCTTGGTCTTGAACCCTCTTGACAGCACAGCCTCTACCTTTGTTATGCATTTTACTAGTACTTCCCCAAAATACAGCTTTCTTGCATTTGCCTATGTTTATAGTGCACGTGACGGTAAAAAATGTCCACAAGTTTCCATAACCCAGAACCTGCCAAGCATCAGCATCGGGTGTGACATGTTCACACTTGACAGCTCTGTCAGGCTCTCCCGGAGGCTCCATGAAATGCCATACGTCCATCCCAGCTCCAGAAAGCAGCTCTGCTTCTGCTAGCAGGTACCAGAAGCCATTTCTGGCATCTGCACTGTACAGCCCCTCACTTTCCCTCCTTTCACTTGCTCTTCTTGCAGGATTGCAATTCAGTGGGTGCGACTGGAAAGGCAGAGTTCATATCTCATCCCGGTTTCCATCCTGACAGCCCGTCACTTTGTTTTAAGCTCTCCCCCTCTCATCAGTCCACCTCCAGATTCCCTCCCTTCGTGGGTGCCCCCATCTAGCAGTCAAACTTAAGAGCTTCTAGACTTCATTCCCCCTGCTCAGGGTTACAGCAGCCAACTCTATGTCAACCCACGTCCAATATTTGGATATTAGGAATTGCCACAGTTGACATCATTACAACAACTGGATGTTATAGCTCCTGTATCAGGGGTTAAGCCACTCTCTATCAGAGATGGAGAAAATCTAAGATTAAAAATGCAAGATACAGTGCACTTCTCACCGGATACTTGTCCAGCTTGTGTAGTTAGACCTCAGGCCTGATCCAATCTGTTATGTTCACTGACTTCAGGCAATGGAGAGACATGAATAGAAACAGGCAGCTCTGGCCACACACAGTCATAAATATACAAATTATTACACAACATAATTTGCATTAAATATGGCAGGGAGCAGCACTAAATCAGGCACTGTGAAAACAAGCAGGGGCTGGTCTGCCCTGCATGTCTGACCTCCATCACACAGTGCCTCAGATACTCTTTCCCAACTAAGGGACAGTGCTGGGAAAGGTATCCCTCAGCCCAGTATCTTTACTCACTCAGTGGTGTGCTATGATGTTTTAAGTTCATATTCTTTCTCAGCTCTTTCCTCACAGAGTGGGTATAATGCTAGCATATTTTCCATGCTACCATGACTTCCCAAACCCAGGGTCATTTCTCCATAGGAAAAAATATCCAAGTGTCAAGTTATTAAACAGGAATCTTGAACACTTACTCAATAAGTCACAGAAGTGCACAGCAAGTGCTAAGTCTATTCAGTCTTGCGGGGCCTCTGCTTACATGTTTATTGGCTCATCTCAATCTCTGGTCTTATTACCAGAGCAAGCTGAGGCGGTTCTCCACCCACACCAGTGCCCATAACTACTTGGAAAACTGATGGTGCAATGCCCGTCTGACAGCTGGGGTATCTGTCTCAGATTATAGCAAAAAATCGCAAGTCAGCAAACTTCAAGAAAATTGGACACAAGCATTTTAAAGAGAGAAATTGTGAGAACAGGCAAGCAGTTCCAATACAGTCCCACTTCCCTTCTCACCAAGGTCACAGCAGCTGGAATGCGCTTGCCTGAAGTTCGCTCGCAGAGAAACAGCCATGTGATTGACCCAACTAGTCACTTGATTTCACAGATGCTTCATGCCAGTATAGCTCCAGGAACATTTATGAGACTATAAAGGGGGGATTAAAGAGCAAGCAGTCAAAAGAGCAATTTTACTCTATCCCAGGCACAGCATCACATTTGCACGCAGGGAGAAATAAGCCCAATAACTGGAAGAATTCCATTCAGCAGCCTCCACACTCATCTGGGTGGATGTGACCATCAAAGAGACAGGCTGGAATAGAAAGTTATATTCTGCTCCGCTTGTATTTATACATGCTTGAACTTTACATATGCATAGTCCCAGAGACTATGTGTGTACACTAAGAATATTTTGTAAACATTAAGAGGTTCAGGGCTTTAAAAATCAATTTATTCAGTTACACTTCTAATCTTCCTCCTTGCCTCGTGTAACCAAACACACTGTTCTCCACAGGGGTGACAGAACAGTAAAGGGGTGGAAAAGTGTCCAATTCTTTCGGTAAAGGCTACAGAATATTGCAAATTTATACTGTTGTTTGCAAGCACTTTGGGTATTCAATGACTATTTCAACCAAATCATTTCAGAGGATGGTAATTTTTTTGCTAAATAGTCTAAATGAACGGTTCATTAAAAATCTGATCTCAGTTATTCTGAATGCATATGTTCGGGAGTCTGGAAATCACGTGGATTTACAGTGCACGTGTACAGAAATGTGACCAACTAAAGGATCCGTATCAACTATGCTTTGGTATTTGGGAGTTGTTTTACCTTGGGGATAGTGGGGTTTATCCCCACCAAAACTTTTTAACCTTCCATAAAATCTTGAGGTATTTACCTCTGATGCTAACCAAGCACAATGCATGTGCCAGCATCACACCTGACATGACCACATTATTTAGTTATCTTCCTGTTTATCACTTCGACTAGAAAACATGCAACAGCAACGAGTTGTGGCATCATCAGTGACAACTGCTCACCAGCTAAGGCTCTGTTCCTGGGTGTATGCAGTACCATACCGTAAGCAGCTATGTAGTCACAGATTGGTATCTCTCTTATTTTGTGTACACCACACCCTTTCCTTTTCCAAGGATGAGCAGCTTAAAAACATTGATCTGTTTTTGGGTTTGTCCTATGTGAGTCAGCAGGATTCCGATATTTAGATACTGAAAAGAAAATAAACCAGCCATAAAATACTGGAGAAAAAAAAATAAATATCTCCTATCTCCGATGAATAAAAGCTGAGATGTCTGAATACAAAACATTCAGGAATGGAGCACAGCATGTCACAGAGTGACCAGCCAACTGATCAGACAGTTAGTTAATATATTCTTTGCCAGGAAAAGATATATTTATTCTCTGAAAACATGAGCAGGAATATTGGTAAAGACAGAGTCTTTGTCTCTCCTCTCACATGTGCCAAATTTGCTACTGAAGTTACTTGGATGAAGTCTCCTGCTCTTATTACTAACATCTAATTTTGGGAAAAAAGCCTGGCTTCAATTGTCAATGGCAATACTGCTATTCAACAGAGGCAAGATTTCACACTTGATATCTCAATCCTAACTGAATTACAAGCTCTACCAACTGAAATGAGGGTTATCTTAAAACTGAAGTTAATGAAACTAGTTGCATTTTTATGCTGATGCTTTTTTTCTTGATGGCAAAACACTTGCTGGTCTAGTTCAGTTAGGATTCTGATAACTTAATTTCTCTCTGTAGTAATTCTCCAGAAGCCCCAGTCCAAATTCAGAACCCCTATATAACAAGCTCTCTAAACATACAATAGTGACCTGTCTGGCTCCCACAAGCCAGAAAGGATTGGCCTTTTTCCCTGGGTTATATATATCCAGGAGACATTCTCTAAATGGTGGCAGGAATTGCCTCCCTCGTCTCCCAAATCTAGCATGAGGCATGACTAATGCTTGTGATGTGCCCTGAAATACTGGGAGGAAAGGTGCTATAGAAATGCAAAGCAGCTTTCAGAAACAGAAATACATTGTCTCTCACTCTTCCTTTCCCCCACCTTTTTTTCTTTCACACTTCTTTGTTGTGGTCCCAGTTTATTTTGTAAACAGAGTCTAGTACTGTTTGGCAATGGCATCAGCATCTTCTTGAAACAAACATGTAAAGCTCAGAAGAAATCTCGAAATGCAACTGATTGTCTTAAATATTTACAATTTCTCTCCAAGAAAAATATTTAGTAAGAGAAGCGGAACATGAAGTAAAGGAAGGAAAGATACAGAAAGATACATATGCATCTTCTCAAAACACAGTCAGGTCAGCTTAGATAAAACAAAACATAACTTTGAACTAGCTATCAACATAGCTGATCTCTACAGCCTCTCTCAGCAGAGGCTGAGGGGTCTTTTCATTGGCATTCCTGGACAAAAAAGCCACCCCAAAACCCCCAACAGTTCTTAGCCAGGCAAAATCCCCTTCTTCTGTTTCCCTAATCTTGTCCTTCAGCAGAAAAAAAGGATCGTGGAAAAAAAAAAGTACATACGTAACAAGCCATGTGGCTCTAAAAAAGTCCTCACTTGAGAGAAGAAAAAAAAATCATATTCTTGATAATAAATAAATATGCACCAGTTTTTAAAAGCTGACACTAAAAAATCAAATCTGGAGGAAATGACACCTGGCCATATTCCTCCCTCTCTTCCTTTGGGTAAGCTTTTTTTTCCCTGAAAGCACTGGCTAACTTGCTGATGAGGTGGTCAGGGCCGAGTGACCTTCATATCCAACATGAAAAGGGCAGACAAGCCCTCTAGACACACAACAGCAACCTATAACTGGCAAGGGCTGAAGCAATTCAGATCAGTCCTTTCCTGTTTGGGTGAGCTGGATACAGGGCTCTGTACTGTTCATTCAAGTGAAGAGTCATTAATGTTTTCCAGAAAATTAGCAAGACCAAGGACTGACGAACAAGAAACAGAGAAAGTTTGAGATGGGAATACTGTTCTCCCTTTAGTTTGTGTTTTTTTTTTTTTTTTTTTAAGCAAAGATGTTCAGACAAAAAGTAAAGGCAGTGAGCTTCAAATCACAAGCCACAAGCTTGGTGGGAGGCAGTTTAAGGGGAAGTGCAGCAGGGATCCTCAGCACTGAGTCAAGACCTTTCTTTGATCTCCAGTTTTCTCAAGCTGCATTCCCATATGCAGCCCACCATTTGTTTTTAGTTAGACAGACATAATGAAAAATACTCTGCTTGGGAAGAGCAACAAACAAGCCTTGCAAAAATCACGCAGTGACAGCCAGTCAAAATAAGGAAGAATTAAAACTGCAAAAGAGATGATGGCATCTAATAAAAAGGGAAAGGCTCAACTAGTTGGGGATGCTCTGGGTATCTTTCATCCAGGAATTTCAAAGTCACTCAAATCAGTGATGGATAGATAGGGATCACCTCCTCACACATTACTGAATCTGCAGTCTCCTATATATGGAACTAACAAACCCGGTTCCAGTGCCCCAAGGTTTTATCAGCAGTGAGCCATGTGGGTACGGTCCTGGCTCACCCCAATTAACTTGTCAGGTTTGACAGGATCAGAGTTGTAGGTTGTAGCACACATGAGCACAATAAATCACATGATTTTGCCTTGTCATCACTGTCGTTTATGTATCCACTGCATCCTCTTTTGTTTAGTAGCCCACATAATTACACTCTTCCCGGTTTTAGGGGATACTGTGCAACATCTTCACGATTTGCTGGCCCCTTACACGTGGAGCCCCAAATCCACCGATGTTCTTAACTACAGTTTTGTTTGTTGGCATCTGGCACAGCATATGCTGACATGAAGCAGTTCACATGTCTCAAAGCTATTGTTCCAGACTCTGCACATTTACAGTTATCATCACTCACGACAGGCTTTGAAAATTTTCATCACAACAACTAAAAATTCTTCAAATCTTTTAAATTAAAGCTCACAATTCACTCCTTGCACGCTTACGGTTTGCTTTTCTTAGTCGCCCAATACATTAGCAAACAGTGGTATCATTTATCCAAACACTCTGGATAGCTGCTATCACCAGAATAGTCTTAATGTAGATTACATACTATATTTACAGTGTTTCACAGATGGAAGTGAAACCCAAAAAGCATCGAATCCAGCCCATGGAATAGTTTCAACTATGCCTCTCATTTAAAACATTTCTGAAAGCATATCAAGTGGACCATTTCATATTTGCTTTTGCAATGCAAATGTAGCTGTCACCCTGTGATTAAGACAAAGTACACAGCACAGCTCTCACGTGAACTGCCAGGTGCACGGCAACATACATGATCCACAACACAACGCGGTATTACAACTCTGCCCCTGGGCCCAGGGCAAAGGCAGAGCGTGCTCTCAGAGTAACTGCTCTGCAATGCCACTACTGAAGGAATAAATATACACCAGCCATCAGGTTTTTAACCTCTGCGGTCACCAAATGGCATAATTATCAGGAAGGAATTTCCACGTTGCCTACTGCCAGCAAAATCAAAATGTGCGTTTCCAAAAATGCTAGTGACACAATAAAGCATCTATAAAGCACATTATAAAGTGCTTGGGATCAGCTACCGAAACACAACACGGGCAACGTCTCTGTCAGAAAGATCCTTTAATTCAACATCTGGAGAATGGAGTTCGTGGCTAACATTTAAACCTCACTCAAGTTTGAATTAAGTTAACTTTTTCTGATAAAACAACACTGTCTCAAGACTAGATTGAATACATTTGAAGCTTAACCAGAGGGGAAGGCTTTGCATTGCGAACAGGGTGTGCAAGCAGTCTGTCCACAGGTAAACAACGAGTCCTGTGACTGAGGTAAAGCAGCTTTCTTGATCTTCCACTAATACAATGGAGGTGGGAGGGCCCTGGTGCAGGCAGGCACCCAAGTTACAGCCCTCCTGGCAGGGACCCATCCCTCAGGGAGGGAGCTGCCTGAAAAAAACCCCAACAAACTTCGTGACTTCTTTGGCAAGATTTTGAGTACTCTGCCTCCAACGCAACTGCTCAAACGACAGAAGCAGCTCCAGCCTCAATACTAGCACACATAGAGGCCATTGCACGCCCCGCCAAGCTCCATCCCTCAGTGGGGACAGCCCCAGCACCTTGCTCGGCACATGTCCTTCCCTCAACCCCAAATAACCCCACTGCACTGCACTCCAGCTCAGCCCTCGCATGAACACCAACCCTTCCCCACCCCAGCCTGACCCCAAACCTCAGGTGCACCTTGAAGCGTTTCCCCATACACAGAAGCCACCCGCATCCTGGGCTGCATCCCCAGCAGCGTGGCCAGCAGGGCGAGGGAGGGGATTCTGCCCCTCTACTCCACTCTGGGGAGACCCCCCCTGCAGTGCTGCCTCCAGCTCAGGGGGTCCCAACAGCAGAAGGACACAGAGCTGTTGGAGCGGGGCCAGAGGAGGCCCCAGAGATGCTGGGAGGGCTGGAGCCCCTCTGCTGGGAGGACAGGCTGGGAGAGTTGGGGGGGTTCAGCCTGGAGAAGGCTCCGGGGAGACCTCAGAGCCCCTTCCAGTGCCTAAAGGGGCTCCAGGAGAGCTGGGGAGGGACTCTGGATCAGGGAGGGGAGCCATGGGACGAGGGGGAACGGTTTTACACTGAAAGAGGGGAGATTGAGATTAGGAAGAACTTCTTTATTGTGAGGGTGGTGAAGCACTGGAATAAGCTCTCCAGAGAAGCTGTGGCTGCCCCATCCCCGGAGGTGTTCAAGGCCAGGTTGGACGGGGCTTGGAGCAACCTGGGCTGGTGGGAGGTGTCCCTGTCCACGGCAGGGGGGTTGGAACGAGGTGATCTTTAACGTCCCTCCCAACCATACCCATTCCATGATTCTAAGCCCCTCCAACCCCCGGGCCCACAGCTTTACCATTCCCAATAGCTCAGGTATGGTGCCTTTCCCCCCACCCCGACCCTGCGCCCCGCGCTCCCACCCGCCGCCACAGCCCCCTCCTCCATCCAACCCCCCATGCCGCGGGCAGCACGCGCCACGCTCTGTAACATCCCAGCCCCCGGCCCCGCCGCAGCCCCGCGCAGAAAGGCCGCCCCCCAGCTGCTGCCGCCCGCCCTCCGCCGCGGCGCCGGCACCGGCCCGCCCTTCCCCGGCGTCGGGGAGGAGCTAGCCAGCGGCGGCAACGCGCATGGGCCCCGGAGCCTTTCTCTGGAGCGTGTGTGAGGGGGGCGTGTGCCGGACGCGGTTCCCCCTCACTCAGGGCCCTTCCCGGCGGCTCCTTCCCCGTCGTATCCTCACCTGCGGCGGCGGCGGCCATGTCGGCGGGACGCGGCTGGTAGGCGGCGGTCGGGGCGCCCGGGCTCGGCCCCCCGCTGTGGCGGAGCGAGGTGAGTGCGGGGAGGGGAAGGGCTGGGGGGGTGGGGAGGCACGGGGGGCGGGTGGTCCGTGTCGCGATAGTGCCCGTATCGCGGAGGCGGCGCCGGGGGCGGGTGAGGTGAGAGGAGGGGGCGCGCGCAGCAGCCTCGCCAACGGCCGCGGCCGTTAGTGCCAACGGTCAGTCACGCGCGGCCGGTGCCTCAGGGGACTTTCAGCCTGGCCGTGAGGGAAAAGAAGAAAATAAAGAAATAAAAGGAGTCGTGGTTTTTTTTTTTTGTTTGTTTGTTTTGTGGCTTCCCGTCCCTCCCCCCTTCTCTGTTCTCCCCCCCGCGTTCAGTCGCCATCCTGCAGGGAAGGTCGCCGAGGTGGATAAAATCGCCTCTCGCCGAGCGATAATTTGTTGGGAAATTAATTTGGAGGGGTAATTCGGATTTCAGCCGGCGCGTGGGGAAAAGCGCGCAGCGGCTGGCCGGCTTTGTGCTTGGCCCTCCTCTCCATTGTGCCTGCTGTCCTCTGGGGTGTGTGCCATGGGGCCCTTGTAATGCCTGGTTAGACCTTTCCTGGTCTGCGGGGGCTCCTCGGGCCACCGAGGGTCCTCTGCGAGCCACAGCCATGCGCCAGGAAACTATGGCATGGAGGAGCGCCCAACAGACCTTTGGTGCGTGTGGAGATGGTGTTCAAAGCCAGGTTAGACGGAGCTTGGAGCAACCTGGTCTAGTGGGAGGTGGCCCTGCCCAGGAGGGTTGGAATGAGATGATCTTTAAGGTCCCTTCCAACCCCAACCATTCGATGATTCTACGACCGGACGATCTTGATTAGTTTTCGCACCAAATTGCACCAGGGAGGTGAGCGAAGGGATAGCAGTGCAGGGGCTTGTAAGAAAAGGTGCACAACATGTTTGGACTCTGAGCAATGGCTTTAACTTGAGAAAAAGGTAAATTAACCTTTGGAACTTGCATGTGTCGCACTGTTTTCCTTTCGCAAACTACGTGTCCCATCTCTTTCTCCCCTGAGAACCTGTCTTGTATTGCAAATCGCTGCTCCAGACCGGACTGATGGCTGTTGAATTGTAAGAAGGTGATGGGAACGAGTTATTTTTTTGTTACACATCTGTACGTTCCACACGAGATAGTGCAGAAAACAGCACTTTGGACAGAGGCTGGGACAGCATCTGCTGGGATGGGTGTCCAGTTAGTTGAGTTGGTTGATACTCTTAGAGTTAAGAATGCAGTGTAGAGGAATAGGTGAAAAGGCAAGAAGGTGGAAGCTTAAAATATGCTATTTCATTTCGAGAAGGAGCTATAACCCTCAAGCATATTATCTGAAAGTGACCAGACGTTCCTCTGTCATATAGAGCATAATGAGTAAGTTTCCAAGACTCTTAAAAGAATGTCTATTTCAAGCGTTTCCTGTTTGAGCATGAGATAGACACCTTTTTCTACAGAACAGGGACAAATGTCCTGCATGTGCTTATTTAGAATCATGCAATTTCTTCCCTGCTGCACAGATGTCTTTTCATTCCAGTTTTGCAAAATTAGGTTAGCTTTGAGTGAACAATTTATTTTGACTGGTAAGTAAAATATTACATGTTCTTCATGATGAAAGACCAAGCAAATAGTTCTTGTGCTTGAACTGATTTGTTTTCATGAAGCCTACCGGAGGTTGCTTGTACCATATCAGGCTGTGTACCTTTATATAGCTGATGGATTTATAACGTTTGAACATATTGACTCATCTGGAAGATTCAAATTTTTATTTCTTTGAGGGTATATAGTGATTGAGATGATGAGGGGGGGAAAAATGGGGTGAGCCTGGCAGTATGCATTTTGTAAAAACTAGTATTTGGGGAAACAATGGAACTTAAAGTGTTAATGTGGTATTAATGCCATACATAATGTACAGAAATATTAATCCGTTGCCAGAAGCAAGTTGTTGTTCAATCTTTCATCTTCTGGTCTTAATCTGGGATTTGTTTGTTTAAAGTATATTTGTCAAGTTTTTGAAGAAACGAGGAGGATCTGAGGTAGGTCAGTAAAAATATTGGGCAATTGCTTTCCTTTTCCGATTTTTATGTATGGTTTGTAGCTGGGTGTTGCAGTGTTTTTGTGCCACTTGCTGACGAGTTGTGAAATATCAGTATCCCAGTTCTTAATGGTCTGTTTTTCCATAATGCAAAGTGAGGGAAATGATGATGTCATTGAATTTAAGGGGGAAGGATTGCAGTGGTGACTTAGTGGCTGGGGAGAAGATCCCAGAGGGAGTGGAGGAAGTCTAACAAAAAGGGGAATAGTGCTACTTTGGCCATTTTTTCCCTGGGCTTCTCTTTCTTCTGTGAACTTCTGAAAAGGAAATGTCATTTTGCTATTTGAATGCATTGTCTTGCATGAAGTGTCATACCACATTAGGGGGATGATTCCAGTCAGCTTCCCCTATTTCAAAACAAATACGTCAAACACTGCAATATGTTTATACAAAAATTCAGTGTGTTTTTCAGGAACCCAATATACATATTTCCAAAAAAAAAAAGATGTTTTTCATACTTTATTATGGCTAGAAGAGTTTGTATAGGAGAGAAAAATTGGAATGGGTTCCCTTGGCCTTTGTGTCTTTCTCTCCAAAAATAAGAGGAAGATGTTGGCCTCTTTGTGAACTGGGGGATTATTTTCATTCGCACTTCCTCTCAGAGTATTCTTATCCATGTAGTAGTTCCTATCCGAGTCCAGTAGTGGTGACGATGGCAGGAGCTATTGTCTCGCTGTTGTTGGCTTGATACCTTTTTGGCTGATCCCAGGGTAAGGGCAGAAAGGGAAGAAGATAGAGAGATGTAGGTAAATTTGTAAATTTTACTTGCAAAAACCTGGACTAATTGCTCTCTCAGGACTGTTAGTGTGGGTGGCTTCTGTCAGGTGTAGCTTGCAGACACACGGGGCAAGTTCCTTCTCACAGCTGTGCTTTTGGACTGCAGCTCCAGTATCTGGTTTCAGCCTTCAGTGGACTGCAGCGGCATCTTGCACTAGCAGAGCCTTTGAGCTTGCTGGTGAGGGGATTTTATGATGAACACGGTAGGTCTGAGCTGAGAAGGGTCCTGACAGACCCATCCTCCCTCCACCAGCCTTGTGCTCCCCTTCAGGTTCAAATTCTTGCACTTGTGATGTCTGTGCCTACAACAGTGAAAGTTGTTCAGATTCACTGTTTGGGTCTGGTGGCTGCTCTCGGGATGTCTAAAAGCATAATATAAAAGAAACTAATTGAAGTGTTTATCAACTTTTAGAGTCCACAACCATTTTCCTTGGAAAAATAAGTCAATTTGGTATCTGGGGTGAAGCAGGTCAACAAGTCTGGCCAGTCAGAGCATGTGGATTTTCACAGTGATTTCTATTCTTATGCTAATCCTTTGAACAGGCTGGCTGTGCGCTGTTAGCCAATGTGAGAGAGGGGATGTGCATACTGAGGACACTAAAGGGAAGCCATTTTTTGTAGTTATTGTTATGCAGATTAGGTCTTACAGCCAACCAGAATTTGGAGAATCGCATAACCTGCTACGGGTCTGCAGTCATTTAGCAATTCTCAGCTGGTTTGGTTGAAACTGTTTCTTTTCAGTATTAATTTTGGGGGGGGGGTTGTGTGGTGTGTTTTTTTTTTTGTGTGTGTTTTTTTAATCCACGTTGTAGCTGAAAACAAATTATTATCTTTAGTGCTGACAAATTAAAGTTGGAAAACTTAAATTCCCAATTTTTAATTACTGTGTTGGGTAAAAAGTGTAGGAAGGCAGCAAAGTTGTCATTCCATTGATACAGCTACGAGCTGCTCATTTGTATCCTGCCTCTACTTTTGTTGGTGACTTGCTGTGTTTCTCCCACACCGTTTTTCCACGTTGCCTCAATTTCTGCTGTGTAGAGCACTTTAGATTGTTGAGTAGTCTGTGTGCATATGTGCCTAGGGGTCTGCGTGTGCTAGTTGAAGCCAGGTAAAATATGTAAATCTTACTCAGAAGAGTTTATTTGTTTGCTGTATATTTGTATCGAGAGATTGTTTTAGAAATAGGAAGTAGTGGAAATGTCTGAAAGAAATGCTCCAAGTTAGTATTTTGTTGCATATTATACATGCTGCAATTGTGTGTGGTTTCCCTCCTGTAAAGATTGGGGCTGACATCCATGGGGGCTTCTGCAATGCAAGTTACTAGGCTGGGGCTGTTAAGCATGTTAAGAAGCCTTTGCGTGTTTTATTTAAGTGGTGTTTTGGGTTGCTGGAGTCTATATACGCTTTAGATCAGCTTGCCATATCTGTGTGTGTATCTAGTGTTAGATTCTTGAGAAATGTGTGAAATAATTAAAAACTGCCCTTTAAACTATTTAGTAAATTGGATTTGCTTTACCAGCAGTGGGACAGGAAGTTAATCGTGTCTAAGCTGATGTTGACTTTTCCAATCTGATTTTCCCTGGGAAGAAACTTTATTACCTAGTTGTTAAATGCACAGTTAATTAGCTGCTGGTTGTTTAAGCTGATAAACCAATACTACCAGGTTTATTGTAATCAGTTTGGTAAATGTGCCCTGTATATGCTTCCTTATGTTATTGTCTTGCTTTTTGATCAAACACAATATTAACTATCATCATACTAACAACTTGAAATTTAGATAGTATTGTCAGGTGATGAAATTTAACTGTTACTATTCACTGGATGTTCTTTTGCTCTGTGCTTAGTTACACATGTGTAGGTCCAGAGTTCATAGTGTCATCTACGAATTTTATAACAGATGAGAATATGGCTCAGCGTCTCCTGTCTTTTAACGGATAGTTTAGAAAATAAAATACTCCTAAGTCTCCACTTTTAAAATAACTGTTTTAAGAAGCTATGTTTTCTTTTAGTCTTGTTTCTGTAGCTGAGTTGCAACCTTTTGAGCGTGTCCTGTTGATGTGGCTTGAAGTCACCAGTTGAAGAAATAGTTCAGCATAAACTCCTGATCATTGAGTCGTTCTTCCTCTTGTCATCTCAATTGCTTTTGCAGGCAAAGCTGCACTTGCTGCCCCTCCATTCCCTTCCTGGTGTGTCCAATGCTTTTGCCTGTCCACATCTCAGCCTTTAATGTTTGTGGGTGGAAAGCATTGATTTAATGTATCCATTATAACTCTTTAAGAATCAGAGAAAGTGGAGTTTCCCCCATTTCCGCCATTAATTCATTAAACCAGGACCACAAGAACTTTGGAGCCTGGTTTCTCACGGATTTCAGGGTAAAATTAAATGCTTAAATATCCCTGAGGTTGTTTGTTGGATGGAGGGACACTTGGTCAGCCGCAGCCTGAGTTATGGCCTTAGATGTCTTGGTAGTGGATTTATAACACAAGGCTCACATGATGCAGAGAACTTTTCTTGGATAAACTCACTGTGACAGTTCAAATTTAGCTTGTGGGTGTTAGTTTACTTTTTAAGCAGGCTTCATGCTAGTTGAACAAGATGTCAGTCTTGTGTTAATTTTAATTTGGTCATGCTCCATCTTTTCTATCTTGCAGCAAGCATAAAGTCATAAAGCAGGTGAAGCTTTTTTACAGCAAAACTTTGCTCATGTGACATCCCATGCTGTGATTCAGCCCTGTGTCAGTGTGTAGTTTGGCAGTACAGGGACATAGTAGTGGTCTCACAGCCATGGCCCCAGAGTTGAGTTGTAGAGAAGGATGACAGTGATTTAATTACTACTGGTAAGTTGCTTTTAAGATACAAGGATGAAAGGTGGTATTCTTAAAGCTGTGTCATCACTTACTGGCAGATTGAGATAATCAGTTTTGCTAAAAATAACTTTGATGGCAAGGTGTTAGGTTCTTATAATTTGTTTGAAAATTTTTGTTTCCTGAAGAAAACCATGTTTAATCCACTGTGTATTTAGTTATCTGAGATATATTTATCACCGGCTTAACCAATGTCTTTTAAAATGTTAAAGTTAAATTGTTTTTCATAGTTTCAGTAACAATGTTTCCTGGCATCTGGGAGGTGAAATTTTTGGTCTCAATACTCAAAATGCTTACAGTGCATGCAAGTGCTCTGGGGGGAAAGAAAAGATACAGTGCTTGGTGTTTTTAAAGTTGTTCAGTCGGTTTTGGTGCCAGTGCTAAAACAAAAGTTTTCCAAATCAAGATGTTACAATTTGGACATATTCATACTGACTTCACTAGGGGCATAAGCATGGCTATTATGAAGAAGAATGTAGCTGGACAATCCCCGTTTGAGCATGGTTTTAATTGTTGCAAGGGCCTTTGAATATTTGCTGGGATTTACCCTTTTACTCCTTGTTATGATTCATGAATGTCTTCATTAGATTTCATAATAGCCAGCCTATGTGCTCTAGCTTGAAGGCACAATTTATCAAAAAAAAGGTTTATCTTTTGTATTGTGTATTTTACAAGTAGCATCTCTAGAGAGTCAACTCCCACCTGCTAGGAACAATTAATCTTTTAAAAAGGTAATTTCAGTATTTTTTTATTTATTTTTAATTCAAAAAGCCTGTTATCCTGCTCAGTAATGCACCTTGCTTGTTTTTTTCCCAAAATTTACATAGCAGCTGATACAATCTGATAGAATCTTTACAAATTTTATCAACAATTTCCATATCTGCTTTTCATGAAATGTGAATATATTTCAGGAGCTGCTTTCCATAGCTTGCCCTTATAAACATCATCTCATCCCTTACAGTCTGGCTGGGTTATAAACAATAAAAATTGCGATTTGGATATCATTGTTTCTTTCCAGTGCATGCACACGTGTGTGTGTCTATGAGTATTATTTTAAAAATTGCTAACAGATACCACTTTTGCACTCATAATAAAATTCTACACATTTTACCTTTAAAACTCACCAATGAATGAGCAATAGCTATCAATATTATGTTCAGATAAAAAAAAAATTCTTTGATACAATCTGTAAACCGGCGTGTGTTGATCCTTCCTCACTTCTATGTGTATGCAGAAGTGCAGTATGTTTGCAGGAGGTTGATTCAGTAAGCAGTAGTTGATTTTTATTTTAGAAAAAGTTCTGATAATTTATTCTTGAAGCGTACGTGAGATTCCATAGTCCTTCAGTTGAATGATGCACAAGGCAAGCTTCAGATGTAAAGTTCAGTCATTGGTAACTGCTGCAGCCTATTTAATTGAAGAAACAGGAACAAAAGTTTGTTTGTAACCACTCTGGAACTGAGAACAAAGGCTGCGGGGACCTTTGAACCTTTGTGGCTGTGCATCTGAAGGAGGAATTGTTCAAGAATTGGCAAAACTGCCAGAAGACCAGAGATCTGCTTTTCACTATGTCTTTCTACAGCAGTGTTCAACAACCACATTTAAAGCAAAAAAAAAAAAAAAAAAGTTAGTTAATTGGAAGACTTCCTTAACTTGTTCTTCCCACCAAGCTCTGATTTGATAATCAAGTATGCGGAATGGTTATTCTGTTGCCTTTTTTTCACCGAGGCAAGCTTTAAACAAATGATTGTGTGTGCTGTTTTTCTTTTTTCTTTTGGAAGAAATCTTGATGATTGATTGTATCCTTAAACATTTTGTTCTCTCTCAAATGTTCTGTGCAAATAATTCTGGCCTATGAAGCAATTTGTTTCCCTTGCTTCCTGGTGTTGTCCTAATTTCACAATTATTTTTCATTCCGTGATAGCTGTCTCCTCAGGGAAGGCAGGAGGGAATAATCAGTGGTCTGAAGAAACGGCTACTTCTCAGCAAAATGTGTTGACTGGCAGGTTGAGGGTTACAGTCTCCAGTGGGTTGTCCAGCATGAAGGTTCTGCTTCAGGCAGCGATTTGTGCCATATCACTCACCTTCATGAATTTTACAAAGCTTAAAGACAGGATGGGCTGTGCTGAAGAACGTATTCCCTAAATTGCTTTGTGCAGAGGGACAGAAACCACAGTATTGAGCGTTTATTATTTTTCTTTGAGTAATGAACGTAACACACCAGCTGGAAAAAACATGATTGTTCATTTGTATTTCTCACCCTGTACATGCAGCTCATAAGTGTGCTCAGGCATGCATGTAATGTTCATGTCTGTCTGTCTGTCTCTTGCTGAAGAAATACTCACTGCTGCTCTGGAATTGTTCAGACAGAAGGGAAAGGCTGGGGTTGCCCCACATAGTCTCTCAGGAATTGAATTGGGTCTGCAACCTGCAACTCGTAAGAAAGCTGGCAGGAGGTCAGCGCCATCAAAATGGAGGCACAGTATGAGTTGTGGCATCTTGCGTTCTTCTGCCTGGCTTCGTTCAGTCACCGCTGGAGAGGGCACTCTCTGCATCCGTTTGCGGGGGAGTGATGTTCAGGTGGCTGCAGCCAGCTTGGCTGGTGAGAGCATCGCTTGGGCTGTTCTCTGGGTCCCTGGTCCCCAGAAAAGCATGGAAAGAATTGGAAAAGCTCTAGATACCTGAAAGAGGAGAAGCAACCAGGCATGGCTTAGTTGACAGATAAGCATTTCGAGCAGTGAGTCCTCTCTCTGCTAGAGAGGAGAACAGTTTCTCTTTTGGAGTATTAAATTGTTAGAGGAGTCTTCAGTCCCTCTTTTTCCCCATGACTGGGTACCAGTCAAGGTGAAGTTTATGTGGATCTTTATGCTGTATGTTCATCCTGCCTCTTCAGCTGTCCCAAATGACAGTGTATATCAAATGTCTCCTTTTGCTTCTTAAAACTGTTGTCCTCTTTCTAACTTTTGGCTGCCATTTCTATAAAATGAGGCTGTGCTGTAAGAGAAATTCAGCTTTCTGTCTTGCAGTCAGTATGTAAACCTGGCTCCCAGGAGCATGGTGGTTGCCCTTATATCTTTGAAGTTCTTTACAGTGTGCTAGTTGGTTTTCACTGTGCTTTTTGCTTCCTCCTATGTTAAGATGTACAGCAGCTTGAAGTACACAAGTAACCTATCATTTTTTAAAGATCTTGCCATAAGGGAGTATTCTTGGCCTAATACTTTCAGTCATCCATACACAGAGCAATTGCAAATTGCATAAGGAAGCCAATACATCCTTGGCTATTTAGTTATGTAGCCATATTGTATTAATTTAGGAAGAATTTAGCTGTCTAGAATGCAGCCTAGTAGCTTTCTGAACATTTTAACCTAGATTACAAGAAGACTTGTTCTTGATTGCATCATTTGCTATAGGTACCCCTTGCATTTCCTGTTTGTCAAATGCCAGGTTTAAAAATTAAACCACAGTTAACTTCTAAGATTAAAATTGGAAATGAAAACATATAGATCAGTGTTTTAGAAAACTTAATTTGTCAGTTCTTACCGCTAGAAAACATGTGTGTGGAGGAGGGGTGCCATATGGCTGCTAAATATAACACAACTTTCTCCTGAAAGCAGTCTAAAAAGTACAGAAGTTCACAATCTGGTATCTGTGTTTTTAATAAGAACGTGCTGCAGATTTCAAGAATCTTATGAGTGCAAACTAAGGTAATGGGAAGAGAGCCAAAATGTAATCCAATAAAATTTAAGTATTTCCTGTGTAGAAGTGATGTTGGCTGGCACGCTGGAGAGATGCTGAGCATCTTGCAGATACTGGACCCTTTCTTAGCAATTTCTTTAAAGCCTAAGGGTGGTAATAGCTGTCCAGGTTCCGTCAGTTTTCAGTGCTCCCTACCCTCTAGGTCCAACAGCTTGTATTCTTGTTTTCTTTCAATATTTGCACTGTTATATCCCAGTGCTGGGATGCTGGAGAACTTGATCTCCTGCTGTAGCTGTCTGAATAAGAAGAGGAAAACATGGTTGTGGTGGTGAGACATGAGAGTAATTGTTTTGTTTTTTTAATTTATTTTCTTTGTGTTAATACTAATCACCTTTTGTGTTTTTGTGGAGCTGCTGCCAAAATACAGATGATTCCATGTTTTAAGGATACAAATATAATTGAAGTATGGTAGCATTTCTAGTAAATTATTAGAAGTTGTATGAGTGTGTGCATTTGGAGGGAGTGAAGATTAGTGATGTACTGTGCAGTGTAGTATTTCTCCGTAGATTTCAGTAGTGGACATTTTTGTGAAATATTTCGCGTGTAGATTAGTAATTTTTTGTTGGGAAAGCCTGTGAAGAAAACAGCTCCAAAATAATTGTGTTGGTTTTTTTTAATTTTTTTTTCCACCCCCAAAAAGTTACCCACCACCCCATGCTGCCATGCTGTCTCCTTTTTTTGAATGGAAACATCCAAAATAGGTATTGAATTTCTGATTTAGCAAAGCACTTTAGAATAAGTCTAATGTTAGCATGTGAGTAATCTGAGGGCTCCCTCCGTATAGGATAAAAGGCATTGCTGAACTAAGGCAGAAATATCTGATAGGAAAAGCTTATCCTGGAAAAGAATCAGAAGAGAAACTGTATTGGTTATATTCCTTAAGGCCTTTAAAATATTTCAAAGGGATGAGTATAAATTTACTGATGGGGTTTTGGTGACTAAAAATGCAGTTATGCAAATCACAGCTTGTCGGGGCAAGGAGAATTAATTTATGCACTCGAGCACATGTGTTCTTTCATTGTTTTCTCTATGAAGTTGAATTATAGACAAGAATGCACTTTGTTGTTCTTTAATACTAAATAACAGCATAGCAGTTTTGATCTTCAAAGCTCTGCTCAGACCTTAATTAATCTTCATAATAGTCCTTTGAGAGAATTAAAAATACTCCCTACCCTTTTGGACAAGGAACCCCTGAACATGGAGATGTTGGAGGATTTGCCAAGGGCCATATTGTCAGTGACTGCTGGGACTGCTCAGAAATTCCTGGCGCTGGGTGCTTTGGCTAGTTCTTGAGGCTGTGTTGCTTTTCTCACTTATGTGTTAAAATTTCCAAAAAATTGAATATATAAAGAAATGTAGTTCTGAATTCTTTGTGTAGTTTTGGATTTCCATCTGAGTGTTAACTTATGCATATGTATGTTGGAATTTCCCTTTTGAGTATTCCCGTAGGCACAAAGTGCTAAAGGTCTGTGTGTGTGCGCGCCGCCGAGAGCGGAGTGTGGGAGCAGATATGCAAAATTGCTTTTCAGAAAACCTGGGTCACAACTTAAGTATTACAGGAGTGGCAAATAAAAGGATATGCAGCTTTAGAGTCTATAGGACACATAATAAATAGAAAGTGTCTCTCAGTCTGCCTTCTCTAATCTTCCTAATTCTTTGAGGTTTAAAATAAGGAGAAGAAGAGGAATTAATGTAGATGTTTGATTTTCAAGCTTTTTCCTAGGTAATTGTCGTTTTGAATTGTAAAACAGATTTAGGGAATACACTCCTGTTGGAAAACCTGTAGCCTACGTTTGGAGAATAAAATAAGAATGGCAAAATAAAACTCACTGTTCAGCTCATCTGGAGAAACGGTTCAGTAGGAATTATAATCTAAAGGTGGCGATCTGTCTAAATAACCCCATGTCACCAGTGTCTGGAGAACAGTAAAGCTTTGTTAAATGTCCATTTTTCTCAGAAACAATAGGAGGGAATATTCATTAATAAACAAAACTGAGGGAGCTTGTTACTGCTGAAGATGAGGGACTCAAAATGCTCGCTAGCATGAGAAATGCATAGATATATTACAGTATTCATGTCTGTGTTTGATTCTGACATAACAGACCCAAGGTCAAAATGTTTAACACGCTTTATAAACTCAAATTAGTTTTTCATAAACTGGGATGCTTCAAAATAATGAGTAGCCCCTGACTGGTGTTTCTATAATGAACTCCAGCTTTGGCATAAGGCATTGTAATTTCTGCTGGAGATTGCACCAATTTGCTTGAGGAATGAACGTGGAACTATCTTGCGAAGTAGAAAGTTGACAACCCGTTAAACAGGTTTGAAGAATTCTTCAGTATAAACAGCTAAGTCAGCAGAATCCTATAACTAATGCCAGAAAACCCTGTTATACTTAACCTGGTGACCTTGTCATCTCAGAAGAACTTGCTGACAGCATGATGCTTCCAGCTTTGTTTGGGGGAAGGTCTTTTCAGCATTCCCTGCTGTGGTTCAAGAACTCCTCTTTATTTGGTACATGCATTCTGAGGAGGAATCTGTGAAATTATTTAAATGTCTTTTATTTAATTTGTTGGAAATGCTGTGACTCAAGGGTCAATATGAATACTGTGATTTATTTTGAATACAAAATGCGAATAAAAGGTCGGTGTGGGAAAGTTGTTAAAAGTTTTTTGGAGTTCGGAACTATCAAGTCTAGTCTTATATTCTAAATACTGTAGGGATTTTTATTAGCAAAATTTTTCAGATAACGTGTTTTCTTCTTTGGGCTTAGGTATTCTGTTCTTTATCTCTTTCAATACGCAAGAGCAGCAAATCTTGATTGATAGAGGGCAGAAAATTTTTAAGTTAGGAAACTGCAACCCCATAATCTATAATGCATGAAGCGTAAAATCTTCTATAGGTTTTCCTTCTGTGAAATGTGTTACTAGATTTATGGAAGCTACTCAAGTGTTCACAGTGATAAACTGGACATCAACAAACAAGTCAGAAAATAATTGGTGTATTGTAGTTTCTCAGGTACTGTGACAATAAGGAAAGGTATTGGGGACCATCTGTGTCTGGTAACCGGTATTTGAAATCTGATGGGATAAGCTTTAGGAGAGGCAGAGATCTGATGCCTTTCTGAAGCATACATTGCAAAAATACTCCTGGTTAAAAATAGCATTGGGGGGTATGAACTTGAATACCTTTCACAAGTTTTTAAAGCTAGTTTTACAAATATAGCAGCTTCAGTGATCTGGCTGGCGGTAATGCATAGGAGTGGTTTGTTGTGGTTTTTTTTTTATGCCTGGAATTCCTTTCTGGGCCTAAGTGTGTGCATACACACGTAGTGTTCGTGCATGCCCTGACAAAGGTCTTTTTTTCCCCCCTTCCTGGAAGTCATTCTTCATGCTACATCACAGCAAACTTCCTATCCATTAGGACTTTTAGAAATTAAGATGGAGCTATTTGAAATGTTAATGCATGGGCATGTATAGATGAGTTGAAGTATTAGCTCTTAAGGCTTCTATTTCTTGCCTCAAATTTGCTAGCAAGTTGCTAGACCAAGTGCTGTATGAGGGGATAGACAGTAACTGCAAGAAGAAGACATTTGAAAGATCCTGCTGTTATATTTCATGTTCAAAAATATCATCTTAGGCACCTTGTCCTCTCCCCAAATGCTGCATATCTAAATCAGACTGATCTGTGTGGTGTTCAAAGGCTGACCCTTCCTTTTGGAACAATGGACCTTGTAAAACACATGACAGCGATGCATAGATTTTTTTAGTTGGTTTGGAAGGTCTGAGTTCAGCAAGTCTAACAAACCAACAACTCTAAGAACTCAGGTTATTTTTGTCACTTAAGACAGTGGCAAAAAAAAAATCTTTATTTTTAAGTGGGGGTAGCACGTGGGTTCAGTAACTGCATGGTCTTAGCTCTGCGTGTGTCAGTGGCACCAGTTTCTTTGCAGAATACATTGACACCTTCTTGCCACTGAACTTGTTTGTTGTGGGCTGATTTGCCTGATGTTTGAAAGGATTAACATTTGAACAGTGCGTGAATTTTCTTGCATCACTGCTTAAAGTAAGGTAGTTCCTGGTTTTGTGGGGAAATACGGATAACCTGTAGCTTTAGAGAATGCTTTTTGAAAGATGATTTGGTAAGGTTGTTTGCTGACTGACATATGGTATGACATACGGTGCTATTTACCACCTCGGTGTCTGAACTTACAGGGAAATGATTTTCTTTTTTAAACATTTGACTCTATTAAGTACTTGTAGACATCATCCAACATTGTCCTGGCCAAATCAATTTACACTTTCCTCTTCTTCTGTTTGTCCCATCTGTTTGTGACTGTTTGTTTTCTTTTTTTATGTTGTAAATAGATTTTTAGTGTTTCAAGGGCTGAGGGTTTCAGTAGCAACTAGGACTTGCAAATCTCTCAACTTTTTACCTGCAGCCTTCAAGTTGCTAGATTTCTCTTACCCCCTGTGAGATAGAAATGCATGCCAGGCCAACTACTAGGCTGGAAAAATTGCTCTATAATAAAGTCTAGTGTAACATCTTCCTTCAAAGTCATCTGAGTTCTCCCCAGGAATATCAAACTTTGGGAACAGAGTAATCAGCGAGGATGAAGAAAGGATGTCAGAGGTGGCGTTGTTTTGTTGAAAATCTGGTCTGCGGTAGAAGAGGGAAAAAATAACGTGGAACAAACTGTTAACTTAAAATCTGGGCAAAAGTAGCTTTAAGACCGTGGGGTTTCTGGAAGAATACATCACACCTCTCGGCACTGGTGGAAGATGTTGAAATGAAAAGGCTTTGGAGGAAGAAAAAAATTCACTAGAGTTTTCCAGGCATGACTCCCAATGCCATGGAAGTTGTTGTTGGGTTCGCTGTCTTTTAGCTGGACCTCTGTACGGATTGTAATGAGGATGGTATTTATTTGTTTTTTATATTACTGCTTTTTCAACAAATACTTTAAGTGTCCCCCTTAAGCATAGGCACAACTGCAAATCTTAAATGAAGATAAGTGAAATGAGTGCTCAGGTGTAGATTTGCATAAGAGAAATGAAAAAAGGACTTGAAATATATGGGGGGGATGTAGAATGGCTTGTTTTTTCTAAGCTTGTTTGCATCTTTCTAGCTTATATTAGTCTCATTTCTCTACCAGATGCTGCAATTTTACAGAAAGAAAAATTGAGAATGTATACAAACATTTTGAGAATTTTTCTTCTCCTCTGAATCTGCTTTTGTCTTCTGCAGTCTTATTGGGAGCAGTCTGATTGAAATGTGGCTATACATCTCCATTAACACAGTGTGTCAGAATTTCTTGCTATCTGTCCCACTTCTGAGTTATGTGTCACCTTGTAAACATTCATACAGAGAGAAAGCAATAAATGTTTCTCCTCCCCTTGGCTATACTGCCTTTTTCTCTTCCCTTTTTTTTTTTCCCCAACTCCCTAAGGAAATGTTGTGAAAAGTCTGTATAGACTACTACGTTTGTTGCTTAAATTAGGTGGTAGAAAAATTTGAAGTGAATAGGTAAAGGTCCAGCCTCCACCAGTTTCCTGCGTTTCCATTCTGTTCCAGATATTTGGCTAGATAATATCATTCCAGGATGCTAAATATCAGTACTCGTAGTGTATTTAATGCAGACAGTGAGAAGTATGTAAAGGAAAGGGGTTTTTACTTAGGTTTTTAAACCCTTCATGGTGTGAGGCTCTTTCACACAACAGAAAAAACTATTATGTACTTATATGAAGCTTTGCAAAGATTAAGAGGTTCAAAACTGAAAAATCTGCATGGATTTGTCATTTAGAAATTTGTTTCTTAAAATTAGTTTGTAGAACGTGGAGAAGTGGTTGAGTAAGTATGTCAGAACTGCAGGATAATGCAAGATAGGGAAGCAGTCTGGGTGACCAGTCTGATGCTTAAACAGAGGAAGACTAAGAGGCTTTCTTAACTGTATAAAACATCCCTGTGAAAGTGTTTAAATGAGGGCTGGTTTTGCTTACCGACAGAGGCCATACATTTAAATAAGCTTAAAATGTAAACACAACTGCATGCCTTCTGGGGGAGACATAAAACAACAGACATTTTTTTTATTGTTGTTTTTCCCTTCTCTCCCACTAGAACTTTGTGTTATCCTAAGTTTGCCAAATGACACCTCTTTGATCATATTCAGGAGAATTTTCAGCATTTTGAAGTAAATTTTATTGTGTGTAACCATGCACATAGAATGTTACGCGATTAAAAACCTGGTGCCGTAGTAAAATAAACTGTGTATGGTATCAAAGTGTTTACTGCCTGGAGAACTATGATGAAATCATCAATCTGGTAGTCTCTTCCTTTTCCTGTATGTGCTAGGATAAAAGGTGTTCTTTACAGGATCTTAGAATTTAGTGGAGGTGGAAAACAACGCGCCAAGTGGGAGAAAGACTTGATCTAAGTGCCTTGTGATCACAGCTCAACCCCTCTGAAGAGGGATAGCACAGGAAGGGAACTGTAGCCATCTGCCAGCGGCCATAAGGGCTGTGTGAACGTTGCTGAAAGTTTGGTGAAACAACTTCTTTGTGATGTAAATGTTACTTGGACTCTGCTAACCCTCTGTAGGGAGTTCCACCCGCAGGGTGCTTTCTCCGGAGGTCCGAAGCATGGTCATTAAAACACCTAGGTCCGGGTCTGCAAGGGCCTTAAAACCCCACAGGGAGTGTGTGCTCACAAAGAGGAGGTGATTCCATCAAGGCTCTGACTGTCTTCAAACAAATGGACAACCCAATTTAAGGTGTCGCGCTCATAAAGCAGAAGAGTCAGCAGAAAGGAAACGTATTTGAGCTTCATCAGATCCAATTCTGGCTGGTACTTTCTTGCAACCCCAAATTTACTTGAAGTTTTCCATCTACTGTGCTGGACTGAACTGGGGCAGCTGAGACCCAGGTGCTCTTCTGGTTCTGCCATGTCTGCAACCTGAGCAGTGACTGCCTACCAGTGGGGCAGTTGTGTCCCAGGTGGTTGTGGTGAGACTTGATACTGCAGCCCCCCATCTCGGCTGTCGCTGTCTTTTATTTGGTACTCTTGTATTTTTTGGAAGTATTTATCACATCTGTGTGTTTTACTAATGTGTGGCAGAGGTGTCTCGTTAATTTCACTTGATATTTCTTTGTCAAACTGCAGAGTGTACCTCAGAGCATGCTAATTTGCTTTAGCGGAACCTGAAGGTTGAATTTGAACTTTTTTTTTCCTAACGTTGTGAAAAATAAACCTTTTTTAAGGTTAAAAATTTGTCAAATTATTTTTTTTTTTTAAGTAATTTATTTATTTAGCCCATATTATTAGAAGCTTTTTTAGGTTACTTTTTTCTTCCTAATGTAGAAGGGGAAGAATAAATGGCCGTGTTTTGGAAACAGGGTTAAATCTCTCTAAAGTGGCTTTAATAAACCTTGCTTCATTGTTGATGTCCATCCTTTGGAGGAAGTGTTGACAGAGCAGCTGAAGTTTTTGCCTCCTTTGATGTATAAGGGTTTGAGATCTCTTCAAAATTGCTGTTGCTTTAAATAGCCCCAAATATTACTTTGAAGCATGATGAGCAGAAAAAGTGAATGACTGATGAGACAGATTTGCTTAAGAACTTCCCATTTAGCCAAAAGATAAAACTGGTTCTGATCTAGCATTCCTAATTTATAGTAAGACGGATCAACAGAAGTCCCATGTAGGTGTTTCTGTACACATGCTCCAAATCAGCTTCTGATCTATTAAATAAATCACAGGCCTGTGGCTGTGTTTTTTATTAAAGTTACAGATGCAAATTTCTAAGTGTTGAAACTTTTGTTGAAAAAATTTTATTTTATAACAATTAAAAATATAGGGCTGTTACTTCATAATGTCAGCTTTTGAGGGGGGCGTGTCTATGGTGTGGAAGGGGATGTTTGCTGTTTTATTTTCCTAGCTGTGCTCAGAGAGCTTGAAGATCGGACAGTATTGTCATTTGGTCTTTTTCGATATATCTGTGGGTGCATGACACTCTCTCATGTTTCAAGCTAGCTGTGGTTGTAGTTCAGTTCTGGGAAAGGACCTATAAGTTGCTGGTTTCGTTCTCGTGACCTCGGTATAATATAGGTGGGATCTGCATGTGTATATAAATGAAAAGTACATATACCTTTTGGTAACTTGAGTTATCGACTGAAAACAGTGTGAAACACATCCTTCATTCCTTATATGCTTTGGATATGCCTTACTTGATGTAGCAATAATTGTGAAAATACATGCATATTAATTTGCCTCCTGCTACCCACTTTAAGTGAGCGTATGCCTTGCATTTTTCCCAGAGTGGCTTTCTGGGTCGCTGACTGCTTTACTGAACTGCCAGACCTCCATCTGGGGAATGGACCCAAATATTCAGAAAACCTTGGAGTATGACATATCTTTTCCTGATCGAGAGCAGAAGTGTGGTGATCCTTCCACTGTAAGGAAGAAATCTAGAATACCTAGAATCTAGTTGAGCTTTAGAGTTACCAAACCCAGTGAACAGAACTTGTCATGGGCTTCCTTTGGCTCGGCTGGAATTGGCATCTAAATGCAGGGAAAAAATGTAGCTCTAATTCAATATGTTTGCTTTTTAAAAAGTGCCACTTATCCTTGAGATTTCTTTTTTATTGAAGGGGTAAAGGCTATAAAAAATGGAAGAAAAACACTTCATTCAGTTACCTGTGTATTTTTTTAAAATTTGGCGTTTGCTTTTCTTTTTTGTTTGTTTTGGTTGGTTTGTTTGTTGTTCCTCCTTAATTCGATTGTAGAATTGAAGCAACTGTTTGGTTTTCGCTTTTTTTTTTCTTGTGGAAATCTCTGAAGTTCTCTTGGTTAAACTGTCATTGAGTAGTCTTGTTGCTGCAGTCCTTTGGAGAGTTGGCCAGTGTGTTTCCATAGGTGATTGAAATGGGAGCACATACGTTGGGTGCAGCAGTCCTGTACGGTGCCTGGCATGCCTGAAGCCTGGTCTGGAGCATGAGATCTGCATATTTTAAGTAGGAAACGTGTTAAAGAATTTCTGTTGCTGAGCAGTTACCTACCAAGGTGAGTGGCTTTTAACTTTAAATGTGGTCTGCTGATATAGGGTAGCTGTAATCTTAATTTTGTCAAAAATATGGCCAAATTATATATTCTAGGGATAGGGGGAAGGGTTGAATCTTTGAGTAAGTAGTTTTTATCCATGCTGTTTCTGACAGTTGAAATGTTACTGACCAAAAACATATTTGTGTTTATTCAGCACGAATATACTCTTCTGTAAGAGTTACCATCTGTTTCGTTTCTTCTGCATCTGTGGAAACTGTTGTGGTTTGTTTTTTTTTTCCTCTGGGTAGACTTACTCTTATTTTTAAAATCTGTAGTAGATGATTAGTAGTTTTTTTTTTTGTTTGTGCGTTGTTTTTGTGTTTTTTTTTTTTTAAAGCCCATCTTTAATTCATTACTTAATATAATCACACTGATATACTCCATGCGAGTACAATTTAAAAGCAACTTATGATTATGAGCCCTTCTCTTGCATTTTTGATTTAGACAAACACATTGAGTATTTGACTCATGTAGCTTTTTTTCTGGCAGTGGGAATTTTTTAACTCTTTCCTCCAATGGGTTTGATAAAATACACAATTGTAATTGTGCTCTGGCATAGCTGATACTCAGCTCTATTGTCATGTAACAAACTCCTCCTCTCTCAGGGTTTGCTGGTGGTTGTATTAAGCTATGATCCATCACGCTATGGAGCTGCAGCAGGAGGTTATCATCTTCTCACTGCCTCTTGCTGTCCCCTCAGGTCTGCCAGTCTCTTTGCACTTGTCACCCCTTAACCCAGTTCTGCCAGGGGGCTTTAGGTTAGAAATACAACCAGACCACTTCGCGAAGGCCAGGGATGGAGTTGCAGTGACTGCTGTAACCTTGGGAACTGCACTAGCAGCAATGCCAGGAGCATTAGTATTAACTTCAGTGAGGATTGTGTTTAATTTCTGGGTGTATCTTCCTGCAGCAGCAGTAGCTGTGCTCCTGCTGACTTAAAATGGATTTGAAATTGTTCAGCATTTAGAAAGAAGCAGGCATCATCTTGTAGAACCAACACTGAAGTCAGCAACAGTTGTAGGGGTTATGATGTTTCCCAAGTGGTGTTAATAGAGGTCAACATGGGAAAATGTCTGGAGGGAATTCCAATCCCTGTAGTCTCAGAGAAAAACCCTCTCAGTATAAGTGGAGATTTGCTAACAGCTACAATCTTTGGTATGTTAACCAAGACGCTGCAAATAGTGTATTTAGTTAGTTAGTTATTTCCCAAGGGGGGAGGGGGTTTATAGTTATCTAGCTTTTGGAGATCACTCTTAAAAAGAAATTTTCATTTTTCATGGGCAATGGTGATAGATGATGTATTTCTTTTTAGAACTGGTAAAGCATTATTCTTGCACACTGCTTTTAAATTTATTTTTTCCTTCGTTTGAGTAAAAAGCATTCATTATATGGCTGATGTGAGGTTTGCAGAACTTAATGTGATGAACATGATGGGGCTTTAAATGATAAGGTGGAAAAAAACTCCATGGCTCAAGGTAGTTTTAAAAACGAATTAATTTCCTGTGCCTCTGTCTGATGTTAATGTGGTGCTTTGGTTGTTGGTTTTTTTTCTTTTTGTTACTTTCTTGAAAGCTTCAAGGAACTACCAGCTAACCTGTGGCATTAGAAACCCAGTGCCTTCATTTGTAGTTGAAATGTCCTAAAGTAAGATCTTTTCTGCTTAAAAAATAAGAGAGGCAAAGAGATCAGGCAGTTGTTAATAATGGACCATTTTAGTCACCGAATGGATTGTTTATATGGCTTCTGTGTAAATAAATAATGGTAACAGGTGACAGGAGGACTCTGCTACATGTTACAGAATATTATCTGAGATGATGAACCTGAATTGATGAAGGATTTTTTTTTTTTTTTTTTAATGCACTGGCTGAATGAATCATTTTGTGACTGTGAGGATATTTGAGCAATATATAGCCTCTTGAAACCAATGTGTGTGCTTATTGTAAAGCGATTTGTGATTCACTTGTATTTCATGACAGGTTAGTTATACTTCCTTCAGCCTTCATTAATGATTGTTGTGAATCCTTTCATTGAGCTCCTTCACGTAATTTGTACGTTCACTAACTTTAGAATGCATCTCTCGGGGGGAGAACAATGTATTTAACAGCACTTCAGCAAAATACAAGATAAACTCTCACTGAAATCTTGCATTCGGGTCCAACAGGACTTTAGAGCAGTATTCTTCCTGACATGGTTTTGTTTAAAGAGTTTTTATTGTTTGCTCGGTTTTCTTCGCTAATAAAGCAGTTTGCTGTGTTCAAGTCAGCTTATTTGAGCATCTTTTTTTTAAAATACATTTTCAAAAATCCTTTGCGTAGTTTATCTGCACTAGAAGAGAAGCTAGCCGGCCACAGTGTGTGCTCAGAGGCTTGCGGTTGCCAGATGTGAGGATGGATTCTTCTGAGCCACAATGACTACATGGGAAAGTGAGTGCTCTAAAGTGTAGTAGGTTTTGCTACAGTTGTATTTATAAGCCTTCACACTTCTGGAGGTGCAGAAAACCAAACATTTCAGCACCGATTTGCGTCATAAACACTGTTCATTGAAGTTGCAGATGCACTTGGTTTAGGACAGCGTTCCAACGATTGCTGAACCTTCAACACGAGCAGCCCCACTGATGTCAAGGGAACTGATGTATTTAACTTAAAGCGTATGCTGAGCTGGAATGAGATGTAAAACAGAATATCATTGGATTTTGTGCATTCTAACCCATTCCTCTCTACTTCTAGGGGTAAAAAGGCACTTTCTCCATGCTTGTTTTGCAACTTGGTTATTCCTTTTTGTTAGCCTTTGAAGATCTCTCTCTATATTTTTCTCTAATAAAGAAACCTGGTAGTTCTTCCCCATCTCTGTAGTTGAACTACACAGAAATTACTTTACCAAGATAAACATACCGAAACAAAAATTTGTTTAGGAAACAATCTGAGCAGGCAAGGCATCTCTCAGAAGACCATCCATACCCAGCATGCGAAGTTAAGAGACAGTTTAGGTAAGAAACATGCCATGTTGGAGTGACTCCACTGTGCCGACTTTTTGCTACTTTTTCTGTGGCCTTTGCTTTCTGCCTGCAAACTGAAGATGACTTTTTCTTGCCATCTTTTGCAGTAGCAGGCACTCAAGGTTATCCCCTCTTACCACCCATATCCTTGGACTTTATTCTCTCTTCAAACTTTCTCCTTGCTAGCCATGTCAAAGCTCATTCTTTCCTCCCCAGCAAAGTTGAGATCTGCATTTGTCTCATGGTATGACCCCTGTAGTGGACAGTGCTTGAATCTTGTACTGTGCTGCTCAGACATGGACTGTGAAGCTCTGTGTAGGTGACAGATATAATTAGTCCCATTTTACAGATAGGCAGGATGATCTGTAAAATCCCGTGTAATCAGGGGAGATACCCTATTCCAGCTATTCAAGAATGCATCTGGTAGGCAACTGGGAGTACATATGGGCACCACCCTGCTATGTCGCTGTGCAGCATTACGCATGTAAGTGCCTTCATCAATAGATGCTGCGAATCTCTTTGTTGGCTGAGCCTCAGGCAGTGGTCTCTCCTTGTTCTTCAATTGCACCAAAGTTTAGACTGCAGCACTAGGTCTTTTTTTTCTTTTATACAAATAACATTTTGAAGCTTACATTGCCTGGTCATACCTCTTTAAATGTAGATTATTTTATCTGACAAACCCTGGATTTTGGCTGCACCTTCTCTCCAGCGACTTGTGTATTTAAGAGGAGGTCACCACTTGAGCGTGAGAAAAAGTGGTTTATTGAATTGCAAAAGAGCATACTTGTCTCTTTGAATTCCTTTGAGAACAGCCCTACATTATGTGTATTGATGTTTTGAATTGGCCCCATGCATTTGGCAAGCACAAATGGAAGTGGGTAGTAGAGCCAGGATATTGTACTTGCTTTTCTTAGTGCTAGATCCTAAAGGTTGGTGTGTCTTTAGGTTTCATTAGGTTACCATATCATTAAATTACTCAAATATGTGTTTGTGTGCATTGGAAGTAGCTTTTGATAGTCAATTTTACTTAAGTGTGTTGGGCGATTCAGAATTTTTCACCCCATATTCACACTGCATAAATCATGGTATTAAAACGCTTCTGTTAAGGTAAAATAATTTATGCCCCGAAGCAAATACATTAGAAATATGAACTGTTTTTATGATTAACTTTGGAGATGTATCTCTGTTTAGCACATTGAAATTGTGATCCATGTTCCAACACTGTTGCAGTGGGGATGCTAGACTAAAACAGTGGTGGCAGTTTATGGTATGCCAGCGCAAAGTGATGGCTTCAAGTATAGAAAAAAAATATAAGAAGAATATTATTGAGGGGAGAATTCTCAATATTGTTATGAAATCTAGCATTCATTTCTGCTTCCACTGAAAGTTTTAGGAAAACTTTATTTCAAAGACTGCAAAGAAGCACTCGGCATACAGAACTAATAGAAGATAATTTCTAATTATTGCTTGGAAAAACAAAATCTGTACATTTCCTTTCTTTCCTGGCTCTCCTCCAGCAGCTGTTAGTGACATCAAAATAAACTCTGCTTTTTGGGCAAAGAGGGGATTGTGAGTTTGATCACATGCTTATTCCAGCTGCAAATATTTATTTATTCTGGGACTTGCAATCATTTTTGTTTATTGCATGAAATTCCTTTTCCCTCATTGATCTCCAGCACTCTCTATAAGTGAGGTCTTCACACATTTTATGTCTCTGCCTTTTTTTGTGTGTGTGCGTGCACGCACATGCGTATATGAAAGCCCTTCTCTGCATTGGATTGAATGGGTAATGCATTGAAGTATACAGACTTTCATCTCCTCATAAAAGCAAGTGTATCTTGGTAAATGGACCCTGGAGGTTTAGAAATAAGATGTTTCTCTGCTTTAGTTCAGATATAAAAATCTGAGGAGCTCATCTTTTGTGATTTCTGTATGGCACACTTTCTGTTTTTAAAAGCTACAATGAAAGCATTGTCATTATTGGTAAACTAACTATGCCAAATTTATTTGGCCTTTCAAAGGCTTTCTCTAATTAAGCTGTTAAAGACATTGATTAGTCAGAAGATATGCTACAGGAAATTAATTTTCTTTGGGGAGTATTTTTAATCATACGTTGTGTATTTGATTCTTAGAATTAAATAATGGAGAGCCTAGTAACTGCAGACTGTTCCAAAGGGAAGTATCAACAAAGGATAAGAATTTCCCTCCTGAAAAATAAAGTTGTGGGCTGGCAAATCAGTCCTCTCTTTATTCCCAGATTGATATTTAAAATTTATTCAACTTCACAGCATCATCCTTGTTTTGAGGCATTGTCTGCCAAGTGCTGTCCAGTAGTTCATTTATCTTGGCATTGACTTTTATTTAAACCATAGATATTTAACTGAAGTCAAGTATTCAAAATCATATAGACCTGTTTCAGTGAAATTTTGCCAAAGAAAGGTTAGAGAATTGTTCCCCAGCATAAAATATTTGATCATCTCTTTCTCAGCTCCTTCTTTTTTGGTTTAAATACTAGTCTTTCATACTTGTATAAGAAGATCAAGGAAAAACTACATATTTAAATAATTTGAATGCTGCTTAACAAGGTGATGCAGCTTCACATTTTAAGATGATTTAAGAAATACAACAACAACAAAAAACCTGTGTTGGGTAAGCTGCAGAAGATGCATGTTTTGAATTCTTATTCCCAAAGTCTTTTTGTCATATTTGTTTTTAAATTGTTTCTTTCCTCATGTTTGAGATTCTGACTTTTCATCTATGTTTTATCTTGTTCTTTTGCAAAGTGCATACAAAAATTTTTATAAAACTTTGCAGTTATGACTTTAGTGCGGTACAGGAGTTGGAACATGTTTCCATCTTTCATACACAAGTTCTCCCTAGTGAAGTCTCAATCCATTGCCCTCCCTTGACTCAGACTCCTAAAAGTAACCACCTTGTATGTGATGGCTGGAAAAATAAATAGAATAAGTAGGATAATCAGAAATTTGGGATGGGGGTCAAGGTAGAAAGGTTCATGTCCATGAGGGGCTTCTCTGCTTTCATTTAAACTTCCCTCTTCCATTTAAACTAAGTTATTTGACAGAATACCTGTGTTCCGTGGATGGTACAGCCCTGAACATGCTGTTAAACTTTAGTAAATGCTAATAAAGAATAACAGCCCAAGGTGCTTTTTTTTATGCAAGATGTGAATTCCTTTCACTAAGACAATCTGTTTTTAAACACAGAAACAAATGACAGTGCTTTGTACCTCAAAAACCTCACCTACAAAATATACCAACAAGAGAGTCTCAAAAACGGATATTTCTTTCGATAGAAACTCATGGCTGGAAGTCGGGTATGGGTTATAGTCCTGAACTTACTGTTGAATTGCTTTATGATTTTGGGCAGCTCTTCTGTGACTCGATATCTTCGTCTGTAACATGGATGGGGTTATGAGGCAAAAAACCCCACAAAACCAAGAAAGGAATTGTAAGATTCAGTTGCATAAAGCCTGTAAAAATATTTGACAGATCCTTAGATAGAAATGTAATGCCCAGATTCTGCAAATTGAGCATTTCAAAATCACTTTCGCGTACGGCTTTGAGGCCTGCATATCATTTGTAGGGCTAAAGATGCCATTCTTAACTGAAAGTTGAAGCTACTGTTCCCTGTGATAACCAGTGCTAAGTACATTGGTAAAAATACATTGGCAGTGTCATACGACATTGCTGCACGTGTTGGTGTTTTGCCACTTCTTTGAATTCAAATCAGGTTTCCTTGTATTTCCTTACCTTTGTGTCATTACTGTGGCTTTGGGAAGCAGTATAGTTATACAAGAAGAGATGTATAGATTGCATTGAGAATAATCAGCATTTATTGTACCATGTTTCAAGAAGTATTACGTGTTCCCCGTGTTGATGCAGTTCGTTCCCAGCTTTCTTGCACCTGCAACTCTGTATTTGCGGGAAGAACTCTACATAGAGTCAGGCTGCAAGCTGCTGGCATGTTTCATAAAGATACAGGTGTTACTTGAGTGTGTTTTTTAGCTAGAATCCAGGTTGAATGTTTTCTTCTGTAATTGAAAGCTTACCTTCATTTTTCTTCCTTTATTGCTTCCCAGTGATTAAGTTCCATCTTCCCACTAAAGGACAGTAAGAGTGGGATGCAGTGTGGTTAAAAGGTGGTAATAGGGGTGGAGGGAGGACGTGGAATTTAGCTGCGGCTGGTGCTGTCTCATTTTCCTCGATTTACATGGAATAACAGCAGAGTACAAAGGACACTCAAAAGAAACGGATGCTTTCAAATGATAGGATTGTGAATCGCTACCTCCCAGTCACTGCACTGGAGGCACTGTCTCTTTCTGAGGAGGCATCACTCCAAAAAGCATAGCTTGGTTATTATTTAATGTAAACTAACTGTGTCTGAAGATCTGGTCCTCCTCCTAGTCTAGAAAGATGATCGAACCAGTGAATTTCACAGGCCAGTCAGCTTAAACTGGTGCATCTTTATGGACTTTTAGTGGAGCTAAAGCCAGTTGAGGATTTAGTCCTTTGTTTTTTTGGAAAAATTGTGTCACGATAGCATAGGACTATATGTTTTTGTTTATATGTTTATAGTAATCTATGAAGAACCGCAAACCACATGCTATGACTATATTTGCTGAATGTTCTGCTCTGATTTTTATAGTGTTGATGAATTTATAAATTGTTTAATATATCAAGTTCTAAAAATGCCTAAATTAAAGGCAGTATAAGATCTTTCTACTGAGTAGAGGTTCCATCTGAAGTGGCCATTATACCTCAAAAGTACTAGGATTTCTTATTTTGGCATTTAATTCCAAGCTTTGGAAAAGACTGCAGAAGTTTTGGGGCTGTTTGTGAGATGCCATGTCTTTTAGACCTGGAAGGCAACAAATTGGAAGTTACCTGGAACATAATTTGACCAAAACTCTGTTCCAAATTCTGTATTTAAAAACTCAGCATGGATGTGGCAAAATGAAAAGAACTGTTTCCTAGTTGAATTTACTGAGGTTAAAATACATATCTGTCTTTGCAAATTACTGTGAGAGAGGTCAAATTTGCTTTTTTGAGTGGTAAGTGCTACTGCCTGTTTGTTAAGTAAGAGCAGTAGGATGAGAGGCATGGAAACAGCACTTCTTAAAATTATTTGGTTTTTAGCCTCAGGATATGATACACCTGTTCAACAACCTATCAGGGCCCTGAAGGCACTAATAAGCCTTAATGACCCTGATGAGCCTCACCTGGGGCCTCCAACCACACCCGAGGGCTCAGGGAATTCAACCCTCCTCAGTCTCCACCTGGACTGTGCTGGAGGAGCGTTGGTGTTCTACTTGCCCACAGCCATGCCTATATCTGCCCCAGGGCCCCTTGAGCTGTATCTCAGCCCACAGGCTGCCTTCCTGGCTTGGCCTCAGCCCTTTCCAGTCGCTGTGGACCTGCCTGGTGTTCACTGGACCTGGCTGGAACCTTGACCTATGGATTGACTTCCCAGCTTGATCTCAGACCTGCCTCAACACCACGATCCGGACTCTTGGCTGGACCTGGCCACCATCTCTGGGTCAGTCCTGCTCGCTTTGCTTGGGTATGTTTGGGCTGAGCCCTGCCGTGTGGTTTTGCTGCTCTTTGACAAGATGAGAGGTACCTAAGCCAGGATATAACTTATTTTAACTGTTTATCTCTCAGAATTTGTAAGCAAACTTATTTTACTCAAGTAGTTCTTAGAGGAATTCAACAGCTGAATTCCTCTAATGTATGTCACCAGCATTTCAGAAACAGGTATGTTTCAAAAGGCTTTACTTTTATTTGAGAGTCTTTCTCTAGTTAGCTTGCTTTCCATTTTTCTCAGTTGTTTTATTAAATTGAAATGCTTGGAATTAGGTATTTTTCACAGTTCAGCCTCTCACTGGTTCTAACAGTTCTGTTGAAAAATGTGAAAAGCTTTCTAGAGAGCAATACTGAAGCAGTGTATGTGTTAAGCCTCTTGCTCCCCCCCCCGCTCCTCCAGCTTTAATTCCAAATCAGCCTCCTATCCAGATCTGCTACTGTGTTTTCTTAATCCTAAGAAGTTCAGAGGTTGTTTTTTTTTTTTTTTTTCTCCTCCAGAGGAATTTTAATTATTTTTTGTAGCACATGTGTGGAAAAAACGAATTAAAAAAAACCCTTTGCTGTAGTGTGAATGTGAAGTCATTGCTATTGTCAACTCTCAGTGGGTTACTTGCATATAAATAAATTAACGGAGGGGGAAAGTAATCTTTTGTTAACGTGCATTCTGTTACTTGTGGCTGCTATGGTAACAGATGAGGGAGAGACACTGCTTGCATGGTAAAGCCTAATGGCAAAGCAGCAGAATGTAGTGATGAATTTAGCGTGAGGAAGAAGGGAAGACAGCACAAATCCTTTCGCAATGCTGTGAAATGAGTCACCAATTAAGCCACAGATGGGGTAGGGCTTCCACATTTATTTACAAATGAATCAAATCAGATTTTGCTGATTATATTTAGAGCAGGAAGAGTGACAGACTGGAACTTTGGGGAGCAGTAAATTAGACTGCATCTTTTTCAGATGATTCTTTTTTTCCCCCACTCTGAATCAGCTCCTTTGTGCAGCTTTTGTAAAGGTGGTATTGCTGTCGGGATTGTTTCTTAAGTGCAGTCCTGAATGACTTTCCTGACTGGACCTTGCCAAGAAAAGTCAGCAGGCAATTCTCTCCCCCTCCTCAAGATTTTGGTCTGTAGAGGTGCCTTATCCTGTTAGGCTGAAAGTAAAGTGATTTAACCCTCTCTTTCTTAAGAAGATAAATGGTGAGTGTTTTGACTTTGCTATTTCTTTAACCCTTCATTAGTATAAAGCGCTTCTCGCACACTTCAAAGCTTTGCTGGAATAGCAGGCCGGGTCATAACTCAGGATTGAGTTATGAAGGGAGGGTTTTATAGGAAAGACTGCAGAGTGTCATCTTGTGCCATGCCTGGCTTTAGGTAATACTTTGAAGTTGATAAACGTGATGAGCCCAATTCTGTACTCAGCTGGTTAGTGGCCCCTAGTTTTTAAACTCACAAACTTTAAACTTTTGTTGGGTGGTGGGGTTTCCACCCCTCATGCCCTCATTCCCCCCTCCCCCCAGCATAGATTCTGGCATGACTTCTATTATGCTGAATTACAGAGTGAATTCTTTGAGCTCTTGGGGAGAGTACTTGTCATCTCAAGTTCTTCTTGGTGAAACATCAAGGGAGAATTATAATTACTGCTTCAGTGGGAGTGTTTGTGTTAAGTAGAAAGTTCCAGAGCATGGAATCTTTTCTGCAGAAACTTCACCCAAAGCTTAAGCATTGTGGGTGTCATGTAATGAAAATGGTTCCAGAAGTTAGTAAACAGATTATTTACTGCCAGTAAATAGTGCCAGGCAGTGTAAATGTCACAACTGTGAAGTTTTTAGCGATGCAGGGTTTTCAGAAGAGCTGGAGGGAAGGAATGGGACATGGCAGGAAAGGCACAGGGAGGCTTTGCAAGAACAAGTGAAATATGAGATGAAAAGCTGTAGTGAAAATGGTTGGAGTGGAGGATGTTTAGAAGGCTGTTGGAGGAATGACAATAGGGTTATTTTTTATTACTTTTTATTTTAGTGGAGAGAAGAGAACGCAAGGGGAAGATTTTTTTTGCAGAAAAGTGAGAGGTGGATGAAGGATCTCGTGTGAAGAGCATTTTGGCCAGACTAAAGGACAAAAGAAATAGTGTCCGTTGGCTGCACTAGTAAGAGGGACAATCATTGATATTGTGAGTGGTGCTTCCCTCTAAAACAGAAGTGCTAGAGGAAAAAGTGAACAAGCTATAGATGGCAGAAAAATGCCTTGTTTAAAGCAGATACAGATTGTGGAGAAGAAAGTATGTTTGTCTACCTGAAAGGGTATCCTGCTATGACATGCTTTTGGAGATGGTGTTGGCACTTTTAAAAGCTTGCATCTATATTGTCTTTTTTCAGACTTTGATTTAATTAATTAAGAAGGTAGTATGATATGGCATGACTCTGTCAGAGCTGGGTATGGGGTTTTCTGCATTGTTTTGTGTGTTGGTGTTACTCTTTCTGCCTGTAACTGGAAGCACAACACCTGAGGTTGCTTCATGAGGGTAGAAATAGATGACAATTGGGGCAGGGTGGGAGAAAAGCTAACTGCGATGGAAAAAAAAAATCAATTTTTATGTGTTTTCCAAAACTAAGCAAACTTGAAATACCGGGAAGTTAAATTTGGGCCTCCAGTATGTGCTGTGAGCTTGTTAAAATGAGCACTCTGTCACTGCTGGACAGGGAGTATGTCCTTGCCATCCTCAGGAGTTTGTGGAAGCAGTCTGCTTTTACAAAGTGAGAGGCTTTGTGGGACCTTATCTATCCTCTTTGATTATCACACCCTCTGGGGAGATATGGAGCAGGTCTATAAAGGACTGTTGACTTCCATTTCAGGACAGGCCTTGCAACAGGATGTGAGAGGGAAATACTCCTGGGTCCTTTACAGCCTAATTCTGGTTGCGGGAATAGCCTTATTTTGCAAGCTTTTGTGGCTTGAGATGTGCCCTGAGGATAAGGCTGAAAGATTTCATTGGAGGATTAGTCCTGCCTGAGCTGAGGAAGGCAAGCCATCATCTTGCCTGCAACATCTTTGTTAAGAGTCTTGGAAATAAATTTTTGTCATTGTTTAAAGGAAAGTCTTATTAAATGATGTATTTCAAATAGTGCTGCTGTGAAAATGATTAATAGGAACACCTTGGATTATTACAACTGGCTTACTTTTTCTTTTCTCATTTTCACTTGTATGAAGGATGTTTCATCCCTAGACACTTACTTTTATTTTCTGCTCCATAAACCAGCATAGCGTTGAATAGCTGATTTGAGCAAGAAGCACCTCGTTAAAGGTGAAGGTAAACCGAAGGTAAAGTCGGGGTAACTTCCTTGCCTCTGACAAAGTGGTCCCTATTCTTGAGATTGTTATACCGTTCCTGCGAAGGCTGGCTAATAATTGTTAAGCAAAATTATTTCTGAGGAGTTGGGATTTTTGCCTCGGAAATAATTTAAACCAAATTGCAGATAGGGATTTAAAAATGAAACCTTTTTGTCAACGCCCGCTTTTAGTACACATGATGACTACTCAGCTGGTGTGTGTAGTGGATGCAGGGTGCCCTGAATTCTTGCTGTTCTCTTGGTGGACCACAGTGACATGCCAGTTTTGGCTGCGAGGTGAAGGAGTAAAACCATGTATAGAGAGAGTTGAAGTGTTGCAGGAACACCACACAGTTACTTATAGCATGTGTATGTTTTATTCGGTGAACTCAGTGTTTTATAATTACTGAGCTGCTAACAGTGCTCTGAAATAATCAGGGAGCTCTCTCCATTCTGGACATGGAAAGGCAAAAGCGTAGAGGAGAAAAACTGTAAGCATTTGAAGTCATTGGGAAATAAAGATGCTCAGCAAAGTCTTCCCTGTGTCAAACAAAAAATGAGTCTAGAGCTTGAAATAGAACAGGGATGCTTGACTTGCAGTGCGCTCTGCTGCCCCTATTCTCATTTTCTAGCAAGAATCCTGTTGGTGTCATTATAGTGTTGGTAATAAAATGAATCAGAAAAATGTTCATTTCCTGCTTTGCAGTGATTTCCACAGAATTTTCTCAGTTCTGAGTAACTTCTCCCAACAAAATATGCCTTTTTTTTTTTTTTTTTTTTTTAAAATCTGGCTCTGTTGGGAAGTTCAGATTTTGACCCTTTGTACAGTGCTTCAGGTTTTTGGGTTTTTGGCTGGTTCTTGTGGGGTTGTTTTTTGTTTGTGTCTTTTTTTTTTTTTTAATGATTGCAGTTAAGGGACATTGAAGGTTGTTTTGAATTTTGTTAATTTTCACAGCTAACTTACAACTCTTCTGACTAAGAGAAGTCTTCAGCCTTAGCTCTGTTTGTCCTTGGATCTGTCCTGGTACTCATGTTTGTTTGACGGTTGCATGATCAGCCTCTCTAGCCGGTATTTCCAGTGGGGTTTACCTCTATCAGCTCTCTGCTTGGGACTGAAATGCAGAGTATGTGGGGTGAAGTCAGATCACAGCTGAGCAGATGGGTGTGGGGAGGATCAGAAGAGAAAGAGGCAAGTGAAATAAATCAGACATTTGAGGCCGGGAGGGGTGGGTATGTTGAGGAGAGGCGGGCTTGTCCTCCTAATGATTAGGAGGAAGGGGAACTTGTAAAGCAAAATGAGCCAGCGTGTGGCAGAAATGGGAAAAGCATTGCCTTTTTTGTTTGTGCTGAAGGTACTGAGTCCCTCTGGACCCCGGGCATTCCCTGGAGTTCAGGGTGCTCAGCACGCCTGGAGATCTGGCCCCAGAGACAGACAGACAGACAGCTGCTGTTTCCTGACAGCTCCAAAGAGGTTTGACAAGATCAGCACAAAGTAATACTCTAAATCTTTTCAAACTGCCTGAAATGTGGGTGGACAGCCTGGTATCTTAATAGCCATTTGTTTTCTATGGAAGGGGAACAGCTATTTTTGGCTCCTTGCTGTCATTGACCTTTAATACTATGAGGGACAAACTATAGGAAAACCAGTTTTGAACACCATAGTGTAAGCGTTGCTCACTGAGTACAAAGAAAATTCCCTTTTATGTGGTGATTGCTTAATGTACAGGTATAGCAGCACACCTGGAAGGCCTTAAAAAGCTAGGCAAGACGAGACATGGCAAAAGCCATTTTGCCTGAACACGTTTCAAATTCCCTACTAAAGAGAAGGTGCATATATGTTGCTCTCAAGAAACTGTAACTGTTCCTGTATCCTTCAACAGTCTCAGTCAGGCTGTCCCCAGTGCTCAGCTGGGCTTTGTAGGCTCTCAAGAATAATTTGTGTGGTCAGTAAGACTGCATTGTCTTTATTCCATATATTTTCAGCGGCAGACTGTGTCTATAGATAGTACATTCACAGAATCATAGAATGGTTTGGGTTGGAAGGGACCTTGAAGATCATCTCGTTCCACCCCCCTGCCATGGGCAGGGACAACTCACACCAGCCCAGGTTGCTCCAAGCCCCATCCAGCCTGGCCTTGAACACCTCCAGGGACAGGGCCTCAACAACTTCTCCGGGCAAATTCAGGTTGTAATACTGAGGTGTACATGTGAGGCACAAGGGTTTTGTATTTTTTTTTTTTTTTTTTTTACAGCAAACCTGTAACTAGTCAAGTTATTTGTGTGGTTGGAGCGGGCTCACAGTTGTAAGATACCCTCAAGATTTGACATTACTCTCAGCAATTAAGTAGAGGCTTCTACAGCGTCATTAACTACCTCAGAGTGCCATCAAATGTGAAGTATTCTTCCTGAGTATAGGTTTAGAGCATATCCTTTTTAAAGAAGAAAAGAAAAAGAGATACGAAGATTAACTATCTGACCCTCCCCCCCTGCGCATCCCGAAAGCTAACCAATGTATTTCTAGCTTTTGTTATTCATAAGACACGAAGTTATAAGATTATGATGATAAGTGCTTTGCACTGTTTTTTTTTTTTTTATGTGATCTTAGCTGTGAGAATCTATTGCTGACATTCTAAAATACCATATATTGAATTATGTAAACCATTAATCTTCAAGTCTAGCAGAGATACTAGAATTGTTGGGATTATTAGCCTTTTGTGGTAACACATGTACTTGTGTAAATCTGGTGCCTTCTCAGTTACCAGGCCTTAAGGGGTGTCTCTGGTATTATTGACTGTATTTTTGATAGGAGAAAGCTTCTAGCGAAAGTAGTTTTCAAGCTCTGAAGCTTTAAAAAGGAGGGGGAAAAAAAAGGAAGGAAGAGACTAGTGCTAATTGTTGCTTTCTTATGAGCACGGCTTTCCTGCAGTGCAGTTGCTTGGGGGTGTTTAAGAAAAATTCTGGAGACTGTAATAGGACTCAAGAATGCTACAGGAAACTCTTTTTATGTTTTTCGGTCAGGTTTTCAGAATGGCTGAATGACCTAGCCTCCTTTTTAAAAAGCAATTTCATTATTTAGTGTAAATTTTATGCATGTTTTAGAGAAAACACCTTCACCAGTACCTTATTACACTTCTAATGAGGGCCAGATGTGCTTCTCTGCTACAAAACTGGGGCCCTAATGCAAAAAGGCACTCTGTGTAGAATCCTTTGCAACACAAGAGAGTGCCTTGTCCAGAGAGAGCAGATCTTTCGAGGTTAAAACCTGAACTTCTATCAATAATTGGGGGGGGGGGGGGGGGGGGGGGAGTTTAGGAATTGGTGAGAGATCATGCCTATCACTGATTTGTACAGTACCAATGAGGCAACCGCAGAATCCTTTATAATTAGCAGAAATGACAGCGCAACTGTCTGAAAACAATTACACTGCAAATAAACAATCTGTGTCATCTAAGTGGTGTTTATTGTCATAATGGAAATTAATTTCAAAAGCTTCAGGCAAAATGAAAATAACGCTGCTGAGCGGTACATACCACATGGAGGTGTTCCTTCTCCTGTGGTTCCCAGACCAGGTAGCTCAGGTTGTTCTCACGGAAACAAGCGAGTGGCGTGCTTTTCCCTGTCAGTTAGGTGACATGCTGACAGGTAGTTTCGATCCATTAGACTTTATGCTGTTGTGCTTTGTTCAGTGGCGTGTTAAAAATACTCCAAAGGAGACAGACAAATATCTTTTTAATTAGCAAGTGGTGTGCTGCCGTACAGTGACATGGACTGGGAGAGTGGCCCCTGCACTTCAGATATACGAGGCCTTAATTTTCAACCTGGTTTATTCCATTGCCCCAGTTATCTTTGCTGCCAAGATAAGAAACTCCATTTCCATGAACCTTTCCGTACATGTAGTTGCCTGACTGGGATGAATGCATTGGAAAGACTGTGATGCACCCACGCAGTGGTGATATGGGCTATAACGGGAATTGTCACATTTCTTTCTTCCACTTTTATTGTTCCATTGACTGTTTACACACACTCGTATGTGGGCTGTGTGCCTGCTGCTGTGTTGTACTCCTGGCATGTGTGTTTTTACTTCTGCTACTGTGCTTTTTGAGGTACCGTTTCTACTGTAGTTACGGAAAACTTACCTGGGATGCAGGGCTGAGACTGTGGTTAAAGGCAGCAGCTGTGCACTAGTGCAAGATCAGCAGAACTTTAATACTGAATGTAAATCCTCCAAGATCTGCTTTTGAGAGTGTTGTGGACTTCCTAGCGTGCTTGCCAGTTGTGAAGAAGCCTTTTCAAAGAGACTCCTCCTAAGCGACTGTGGGATTGATTTAATGTTGCTGGAGTTAGCAGGAACTTTTCAAAACAACTGATCTGGTGTATGACAATCTATAAGGCCTTTAATAGCGGGTGAAAATCTCTCTGTAAAGACAGCTTTCTGTTTACTCAGGGGTCTGCCTTGATATATCATGTCTGGGGCATTGAAACGTCATTCTGATGCTTTCTGCAGAGGACCATGCAATGAGTATATATATCAGTTGTGCAATAAGCTTGGTTTAGTTCTTCTGAAATCAAGGGAGAAAGGGTCAGAACACCAGAATAGGCATGATGTTTTATTAAAATAATTTTGTCTGAGTGAGGAGGATTTTCTCCTTTTTTCCTGTGATGCCAAGGATTTTCAATTTGGAAACAGTTTGAACTGTAGCAAAGATGAGTAACTGGGTCAGGATGTATGTGGATAACAGTGTATCCTTTCAGAGAGATGCAAACATGTTCAAGCAAAAAAAAAAATGAGGAAAAGAAAAAACAAAAAGAAAACCAACCAAAAAAAAAAACCCCAAAAAAAAACAAAAACAAAAAAAAACCCCTGACCTTTCCTCTGCGTGAGCTGCCATCCAAAGAGGGGAAGCCTCCTGGGAGAAGCCTACAGAAGGAAAATTTTACTACAGAGAGGGGCACTGAGGAAGTTCAGAGGTGTCCTGTTGCAGAAATAGCTCCCGTGATGGATGGACTGTTTCCTTGCTGTGTTTTCAGCAGGTTTTGAATTTTATATGAGCGTTTTTTGTGAAGTGTTTTCTTACCTCCCGCCCCCCCCCCCCGCTCTCCCAATTGTTTGTTTATTTTTGAATGAACACCTTTATATGTGAGACTATGGAGCAGTGAGCCATCAATATTGTCATAGTAACTAGAACTGCAGCACTGGCTTTCTGCCAGAAAATATGGTGATTCATGGCTGGAATGTGGGTGTCTGGAAATGAAATAAGTTCTGATTCTCAGGTGAATCAATGAAGTAGTATTTGTGTTTGGTTTTGTTTTTTGTTTGTTTTTTTTTTTTTTTCCCCCTAGGAGGTATTTTGAACATCTTACTTGCCCACATATCCTCTTTTACTTCTACCATTTTAAAAGATAGGAAGGATGTTCTTTAACTACATGCTCAACATCTGAGCAGTAAATACAGCTCTGTGTGTTGAATACATACTTACCTGTTTCTTTTTTTCATTTTCGCTTAGCCTTAAATTCAAAAAGTATGAAACCTTTAAGCTGGAATTTTGTAATATAGCAATTTGATTTAATTATGGACGAGTTTGAGAACAGGTTTTTGTACCGTATGTGTGAATGTGGTCTCTGTGTAGGACATGAGAATGTGATAATTGCAGATCAAGGTTTTCTAAATGCAACCTCAGTTTCTATAAATGTTGTTTGTGCCCACACTGAATCCTACGTTTTGTTTATATTTATCTATTGAAAGAAAGTAATTGCAGTGTACACACAAACGTAGATGAGAACAGCAAGGCTACGTTATGGGCACGCATCCTTTGGGATACTGCTGGTGGTGAGGATAAGTGCCTCATTTTAAAGAAGTGCCAGAAGGATGGTTCCTCTTCTTTAACCGGTGGATCCCTTCAGTCTGTTTTATATGATATACTTCAAGAGCCTCATCAAATCCCTTAGTTATACTCAATTCTGGTACAATTAAATATGTGTTTGCAATAAGAAGCTAAAATCACAATGAAGACCTGTCTTCAGGGGTGTCTGAAAAATGAAAGCAATTTATGTCCAAAGATAGTTTATGTTGTGTTCATCTGCTTTGTTTTATTAATTTGTTTTAAGTTACTGCTACTGTGGCCAAAGAATCATATTGCTCTGCTTTCTGGCTGTCATGGTTTTGTGGGAGTGGATGTCTATAAGGTGCATTTACTTAAGCTTTGGGAAAAACCTTGCGTATCAAAATTTTTCACTGCTGTCTTTGAGTTAGGGTGCTTTATTAATTCATAAGGAATCACTCCAGTCAGTAATTTGAGATTACAGTGAACTAATTTAATAGGTTTTACAAATTTGAGTGCCGTATATTCATAATGATTGCTTTTCTGTTTAAATTTTCTGTTATTACAAGTAATATACCGGATGACTTTTTCCTCCATTTCTTCCTACTCTTTTGCTTTCTCCATCAATTTTGTGGTCTAGGTGATCAATTTTTCTTAATCACTTTTGCTTTAGTGGACTGTACTAATCTCTGGACATCTCTTTCCTATGATCAAAAGAAGTCCATTTTGTTGCTGGATCTGTGGTTTTGCCTTCTGTCAGGAATGCTACAAATTCACATCTATGTTGAACTCCTGGAGTAGTTCTTTCACCTAGTATTTGTCAGTCAACAGGCTTTGATGTCTGGCAGTTTGGGGTAGTTGCTGCTGAGATCATTTTTCCTGTGGAAGTTTGTAACAGGTTTTTTAGTGGTGCGGTGAGTTCCGCTCCTGTGGTGTAATACTACTCTTGAAATTTTAAGTCCCTTCTCCAGCTGTGCAGAAATGGGGACGTTGACATCACAGGTTCAGCAGGGCAAAAGATTCAACACGGGTGTATCTTCTACCCAGCTGCGCAGCAGTACTGAGAATGTGTGGAGAAACAAGAAACTGGTTACACAGTGCAGCAAAAATGTGCTATTGGGAGGACTTGTTGGGACCAAATATTGGTTTGCTGTCCCATCTCAGAATCCGTTTCAAACTGTCCCTCTTCTGCCTTTTTATTTTAATAAAGCAAAAGAACAAATTTATTCCTTAACACAATTGTTTCATTATATTCTGAAGCTCCTATGTTTACAGCATGTACAACTGAGAGATATTAAGGGTGGGGGAGAAAGGAAAAGGAAATCTCTGTGGCCCTCATGTGCTTTAAAATGCATCTCTCTGTATTTCTGCAGTGCCCCAAAATGCTTTTTCTTTAATATGAGTAGTTCTGTGTGGGGTTTTTCCACTGTCTATTAAATTAGCAGGGCTGGTTTTGTTTGGCATCTTTTTGGTTGTGTTTTTGTTTGTGTTTGTTTTTTTTTTTTTTTAATATTTTGCTCTAGTGTAGATGCTTTTCACCAGGGGGGAAATCTGGGTTGGGGTGTTGTCTTGAAAAAGTAGGGAGAGCTCCCTCTGTTTCCCTGCTTTCCCTGTGCTGTGTGCATATTAGCACTTCGTTTGCCTGTTGTCTTTTATGAATAGTGTGGATTTTATATCATCATTCCAATTGGGAATGAATGTGGAGGAGGAGGAGAATGAGGTAATGCTTCCTCAAAGGTGCCTCTTGCTGCTCAATAACGTACTGCTGTGCTTCCTACCTCACCTGGTGAAACTGCTGTCTTGTAGCTGCTGTGGTAAGTGTCTACCTGTCACCAATGGCAAGGATTTAATTTTAGATTTTTTCAGAGTCATCATTGCTATTTTGTGGCTTTGTTTCTGTCAAATTCATAAGGATACATGTCCTAGCTAGAAAGTGCTCAAGAAGCCTGTGTATAAATAGGTCTTATAGAGTATCTGACAGCAGCTGGAGGAGATGTTTCTAAAGGATAGCAGCATACTATTTTGACTCATGAGAAATGTGGCGGAGCAGCAAGCATTTGTGTACTTTCAGTGTTTGCCCTTTGGTCAGATGGAAGCAAAACTAATCAATATTTTTAGTATGAAAGTAAATATTGGCATGTAAAGTAAACAAGAGATGCAAATTACAGCAATTGTTGGTTCTTTCCTAAAAACTTTGAAGATATTTGATTAACATGTCTTATTAAATGCAAACAGACTATTACGCAGCATAACACATCATTGGTAAGGAGAAGAGAGCAATTTGATTTCACAATTAGGATAAAGGACAGTATTTCAAGGCAAAGAATGAGCTGGGTTTTGTCCCTTGATAACGAAATTTGACAGCATAGCAGCTGTGCTGGAAAAAACTTTATGCAGACAAGTTCTTCTGCAAAGCTTTGTTTTTCTTTATCTCTAAGGCTACTGTGTTTGGAATCCACTTGATTCAGTTGTTCAGCGCCTAAATGTGAAGCTTTTTGTACTTTTATAAAGCGAAAACAACAAAAAACTGCTTGAAATGTAGTTTAGAGATGGTTGCTACCTGATGGTACTCTTTAAAATCAGGACTGTTTGGTTTCTTTTTTTGTTGTGGTTTGGGTTTGGGCTTTTTTTTTTTTTTCCCCTTCCCTAATTCTAGGTTAAGTTGTCGCCTTAATTTCAGCCATATCTACACAAGGAACTTCAGTGACCTTTTTTCTTGTATTGAGTCCTGGAGCTTTTCCTAACAGTGTTCCAGTCATTGGCCCAGATTTAACGGGGTTAGAAACCACCTCCTCTGGTAGGATTCATCTGCCTCAACTTGTGCATTTAAAAACTGGATGGCTGTGTCTGGGCTTCCTCTGTAGCTGATGCAGACAAATAAGCACGTCCCAAGGGTGATAAAGCTGACCTGTCTGTAATGCTTGCCTTAGGATAAGTTTAATTCCCCCCTGAGCAGTGGTGTCAGGTTTTTTTTTTTTTCCATGGACTACGAATGTAATCTAGGGTTGAGTAGCTTGCATTTAGATTGCTGACACAAATAGTAATAAATGTGTAGCTCAAGAAAAAAAAGCATCCGTGTATCTCTGAACACTGTTTGCAGTTGAAATAAAATTTTTCTAAACTCTGTGCAGAAAAACATTGAGTTCCAGAAGGCTACAGGATTTCATAGCTAATCAATGCTTAATTTTCTCTCCTCTCAGAGGAGATCTTTTACCTCATATTGAGCTCTGAAAGTCTCCTTTGCCCCTGTTGGGAAGAATTGGTGAGACTACAGGGATTGGGATGTGATTGAAATTGTTGGTGTAATTGCTCTCACATAAACTGAGATTGTGTTTACAGTCCCAATTTACATAGGTGAAGTATGGCAACAAAAGCTAACTAGCAAGCAGAGACACCATTTTCCTGTCCTTTTCTGACCTTGGGTGTCACATCCCTGGGGGCAGTCAGCATCCCTGAGCACCCTCTGGCTGAAGGAGAGAAGAGCAGAAGGTGGCCAGCATAGGTCAGTTTGCAGGCAGGCTTTGCCGTGCTGAGACAGCCTGTTGAAATTGACCATCTCTCTTGTTGAAACAGATTAAATGCTTTTAAAATGGCTGTGCTTGGTTCTTTTCACTTCTTTGTGAATCCCGAATACTCAAGAAGAAACCATCACAGAGAAATACAGTGGAGGTTTCTCCAAAAGTGGTGGGCCTGTTGGGGCAAGAACTTGTTTTGCCTTGAAATCTAATCCAAAGCTTAACTAGATCTGAAGATTAAAGGCAGTTAGTGAATTATAAACGTTCAATGTTTTCTAATGTATATTACTTTATCTGAGGGGCCAAAGTTCAGTGAAGGTGACTTTATAACTGTCTTGCAGCTCAATGGCTGGTAGTAGGCAAGTAGAACAAAGATTAATCAGAGGATTGAACTTTTCTTTGTATTAACTTTCCATGCATTTGTAGTATCAGTGGTTTGGGTTTTTTTCCCTATCAAAATTCAAGATAAACTTGGACTTTTGGGAGAGAGGGCTGGTCTCATTTATTAGTATTTTAAGCTGGAGTAGGTGAATTCTCTAGGACTGAAGTGATGCGTACCCTTACTGCTATTGAGCAATGTCTCTGCTGTGTTTGACTCCGTTGCTTTTACAATGTCTATGCTAGAATTCAAAAGCTGCATGTTTTTCTTTGGTTTTGCAGCCTCCATCTTAACAGTTTCCTTTATTCCAGGAGTAAGTACATCGACATGCTTCAGTCATTTCAGTTATCAGGAAGGTATGGGTACTAAAAGAGTAACAAGGAATCTGTGTGTAGCTGCTGAGAGTTCAGCCGATCTGTTTCATTAAGAAACTCTAAGTTGTGACAAGTCAAAACAGTTCTGAACAGTGCAATGTGATTGTTGATATCTCTTTGTGTTTAATGGATGATTATTTATTTCCTGCAAGCCATGAAGGCGAATGCTTTCCATTTCCCAGCCACAATTTCAGTTATGCGGTCAGTGTGGCTTGCATTTTGGTTGGGCAAAATATGAAGCACGATGCTTGTTGAAAACCACACGATCAGTTTGGAAGAACATACTACTTTTCTGTAGTGTTCAAAAAGGCAGCCTTTTACCTTATGTTTAAGAATTAATGGCACCTGTTCTTTTGCAAGTCTTGTCTGAGTTCTGCAATGCCTCAGCTGCTGCGTGACATGTAAATCTCTATCGTATAGAAAAATAGCTGAAAACTTGATTTGACTTCAGTGAAAGAGCAGTTCTGTGCGTATCACTTGAGATTTTCTAAGGGTTGGCAAGATAAAAATCTTATCTCAGTTGAGATAAGGGGGTCGCTATAATTCAGAGCAGGCAGCGCTAGTTTGGTCAGTTGTCAGAAAGGCAAAACTGCATGGTGATTCAAGCTGGGCATCTGAACGCGAAGGATGCTTTTTTAATACCTACTGTCTTTAGCAGAAGCCTTTATCCTGATGCGGATGCTACTAGAAGGCCAAAATTCTCAGTCCATTCTCAATGGTGGCCCTTTTCAAGTGTCGTCATTCTTTACTAAACAAACCCAGCAACAAGCCCTGTGTTTGGGGGTGGTGGGTGGAAGTGCACAAATAAGAAAACAGTCAGAAACAAGAGTAATCCTTATCGTTTAGGGGGCCCAGTGGTACAGAATAGCTGCTACCACAGCAGGGAAAATTGAAAACCGTAGAGAAGTAGTAGAGAACGGTGATGACAGTGATTGCTGCTGCTTCTACTGCTGGTGTAGACAATTAACACTCTTCAGTTTCGATGAAGCCAAATCAGTAGCGTTTTCCAGAAAAGGGATGATTCTGACTTACCACCCCTTTGATTAAATGCTTCTACAACCAAGCATACAAATGTGTTACAATGCACAATTCTTGGAGTGAGCAAGCAAGGAAATACTCTTCTGTTGCTGTTAACCTTTTAAATCCTTGGTTCCTATCTCTATATCCTGTTATTTTTTTCTTGTTCCAGTGCTGTGTTTCTGCTCTGATGTTTTTGTGTTTCTGCTCCCTTGACATCCACACGCTCTTATTTCTTTGGGATGAGAGTTTTGATAGAAGTGGATGTTTCAGTGACACGGTTTGGCCAGACGCTGTTTACTACTGTGTCTAAGTGGGGTGACGTGGAAGCAAAGAGCAGAAACAGAACCAGATGGTGAACTGCTGGAAGAGCTCTGGGCACTGGAGGAGAGATGCGCTCTGGCAGCCTGGCTGCCTTGCAAGTTGCTGCGAGGGGACGAAGGAGTTGTCGACTGAGAAGTAGGGCACATCTGGGGTCATACAGCTGTTCTTGCCCTGCGTTGTCTCTCGCTTGAGTCTTCTCTTTCAGCTTGTCTGCACTTGCAGTGTGTTGGAAGTTAACTTATTCTGTAAATCAACAGAGTTTTCTGCTTTTGTGCCCATTCTCTGGCATTTTATGGCACGTCCTAGTAGTTTTGCTGGCATGCAGTTCAGCTCAGAGCTAAGTAGGTGTTGCCACTTTGGAGCTCAAATCTCTTGTTATACTTCTGGAATGCTCTTTTGCTGATGTCTTCTACTTCATTGATGGCCACCTGGACTGTGCTTGTGTGTTCTCCTTAGCTTCATGATGATTTTGACTGGACAGTGCCTTTTTTGTTTAAATTTCATAATGAATTCAAAGCCTTACTTTTAAACACCCTGCAGGCTGGAAGTTGCATGTGCCTTTGCTGTATTTATTAATTTACTGCAGTGCTAGGAACTCACTTTCTCCTTAAAAGACTATTCTCCTCAATTAGAACAAAATTTTCTTGGAAGCCAAATGCAAAACAGGTGCAAATGAAATTGTAGGGAGGCAAAAAAGTTCTGTCTGTGCTGTAGGAATGACAGGTACCCAGGGGAAGTTAATAATTCCAAGTACTCCTTACCCTGGTTTTACATCATCAGCGATTATTTATGCTCTGCCAACTTAAAGTTACTTTATCTGAAGTTTGTTGAGTCAGAATGGTGTCTTACTGCTTCTATTGTGTCACCTCTACTTGAATGTCGCCACCTCTGCTACTTACTAATTCAGTTTCCAACGCTTTCCATCCCTCATCTCTCTTCTGGCTTGCCAGACAGCACTGCAAAACTATCAGACTTGCTTCCCGTTTGAAGTCATTGCAGCTCAGTTCACAGCCAGCCTTTGCAGTATTAGTCTGGAAAACTTTTGGCAAAAGTCTGATGCTGAATGTTGCAGCAGATGTGTTCATTGAAGGGATGTGTTGGAGTGAAATCTAGCTGGTGTTTTTATGCAGGTGCTGGTACAGATAAGGGCACTGGGAGGTTTTTTTTGCTTTCCTTCCTTACAAAAGATTTCATGGACTTATTCTTCTTTACTCCACAAACTGCTGTCTACTTCAAAAGTTACCAGAGAAATAAAAATTTCTAACAAAGGAAGGATACAAAGCACAAAAATGTCATTTAAGGAACAAATAGGAAGTGTAGGGCAGAAAGATTTATCTGTTTGGAAATGTACAGTATGCCAAGCTCTATTTAAAATCCTTGTAGGTTTCTTCTGTTTTTCTTTGTCATGTTGTCTTGAAAAGGAATTTTGTGATAACTTACCTTCATGGACAGAGAAAACTTTGTAGCGTGGGTAAGAGTGTCTGAAAGAGAGAGAAAAAGAAAGGCCTGGATATAAATGAGTAAGAAGTTATTCTTGTGGGGTTTTTTTGTTTTGTTTTGTTATTTCCCTAGGGGAATGTCTGCCTGAGTTTCTGAAACAGAACTTTGTTCTATTTATCTTCACTCCTGGGTTTTTGTGTGACACTGAGGGTGGCAGTGGAAGGGGAGGCTGGAAATGATTGTCTTTTCTTGAGTAAGGACATAGGAGATGAGAATGAGAGGTTGAAAATAAGTAGATGTCTTGCCAGGGTTGGGGATCTTGTTTGAACCTAAACGAACTTGTGTTTTATGTAACAGAAAAATTCTTGTTTTAGTCATGTGCTCTTCATGCAAAGATTTCCAAGATAAGTAAAGTAGGAAAGTTGTAATAGCCCTCTTCGTAGATGAAGTGGGGACAAAGGAAAAAAGCTGAATTTCATAAGGGTTTAACGGCTGTTAAGATTACAGGCAGAATCTTCTGTCTCTGTCCCAGAGATAAGCTTATGAGCTCTACACTTAATGTTATTTTTTTTTCCTCAGTAGGTGTGTCACATCTTGGAGGTGGTGGCCATGAGAGTGCTTCTGTACCCAGAGTCACTCGTGCAGCCCTTAGTTCAGTTTTTCTCCCTAACCAAGCACGGCTAAGGGGAGGTCGCTGGGGAAGCCCCACGGGTTTGCTGGGTAATCTGGTGAGCCTCATGTCCCATTACAGGCTGGAGGTCAAGTGCTTTTTTCTTCCAAGTATTGGGGTGTAGGGAAAGGGAGGCTACAGGAGATGCTGTTTTGAGGGGAGTAGTGTGCAGGGAGCTTATGGAGATGAAGTAACTCAACACATCTATTCTTGTAATGTTGTCTGCAAAGTTTTAAGAATGCATTACAAAGCAAAAACAAATTCTGAAATAAGAGTCTCACTTGGCACTAAGAAAACAAATTTTAAAACATGCATTTTTATTGAAGGGGAAGTAGATTTTTTTCAGACTACAGAATCACATTTTGTCTGTGTGCTAAGGCTTGAGACAGAATGAAAGCCTCTTTAAAAAGTTTACCTTGGAGTTGTATTGGAAAGAATGTTATATAGACTAAGATATACAATGTATTTTTGTCTGATGTTTTAAGTTTCTGACTTCTTTTAACTTTAGAAATTGCCCTGCTCTAATTTTTTAATTTTTTTTTTTAGCAAGCCAGTTCATGTATTAAACTGAAATCTGTACAAATTACAGTTAATTATAGTCAACTCAGTGAGGCCTAAAATAGGTCACATGCAGTTTGGAATAAGATGCACTGAAATTACAAAATCTGATTGGTTCGGCCTGAGACACATTCTGAGGAGTTTCATCCTCCCCTGGCTGCTGTTCTTCCATTTTGTTCTTGTGTGCCACTACCTGAATACCAAGGGGGAAGACATGCTATTTACTCCCATAGGAAACAGCTAAGTTAAACTGACTGCATTCCTTTGTTTTTTCTCCTGGAGTTGCAGTTTGAGTCCTGACTTTGAAGGGACATTTCTTTTCCCTCCTGTTTGGAGGGGATAATGACTGAGCTGCCTTGGTGAGTCAGCAGAACCCAGTTAACCCTCTCCCAGCATGGCAAACACCAGCAAGGGGTACAGTGGGTTTTTTGTTTGTAGGTGATGCACAGTCCTTGGCTTCTTGTTGTGGTTCATAGGAATTAGTGCTTTACGCCAACTTCTTTTAAATGATTCTAAATGCTACTGAATTAATTACATTCAACTAACTTCACCAGTGACCTTGAGCAAAAGTTATTTCCAGCAGCATATCTTCTGTGTTTATGTACTGACTTAATTAATGCCTGCACACTTCCTCAGGTTCAGCTATTCTGCGTCAACTATTGTTTCAGATACCTGCATGTATGTCCTTTATGGGAACTAGTTATTATTTTAATTGTATGCAAAAATATGTATGCATCTACATATAGGGTTTTTTAGCATTATTGCAGTAGGTAGTCGTAAAATTGTCTGCCAATAAAAATGAGATCTAAAACTCTACATGCAATGTAGAGGCTTACCTGCAGATATACCTAAGAAGTTGTTTTGAAAGCAGCTGCACTTTGAAAATAGCTTTGTGGACTTGAGTTTATTCATTCTGTTTCCTGATCAAGTATATCTGCAGTGTAAGTAGAAGGGGTTCTTATTTTTTCCCTTGCACAAACCTGGGAGCTCTGTAAAGCCAACTGTGTCTTCCTCCTGTTCTCTCCTCTGTCACTAACCCCAATATCTGCATAATCGTTGGTAACAGTCATGGAGTCAACTTGTGTGTTCAGGTAAGCCTGAGACTTTAAAATCTGTCCTCGGTGAGTACTGCAGCCCTCGTACTGCTCCCAGTGGATTAGCTGTGGGGAAGTAATTGAACTAACTAGGCAGTTCTGTTGACCTGGTTTTGTCATTAAAGTAAGGAGGCATATCTGACCTTGTACAGCTTTCGGGAGCTACGCTGTTGAGCAGAAGGCTGTTTATGTTAACTTGCTTTTAAGGATAAAGCTGTGGTTCAAAAATTGTCTGTTCCTAAGAGCAACTTTTTAATACAATTCAAGATACGTATGCAGGAACCTAAAACGCATGCCCCATGTAGCAGTCGGTCTTTAACTTGCAGCTGACATGAATCTGATCTGGTACACGAGGCTGTGAGCATCCTGACTGTAGAGGGCTGAATTTCTCCCAGTTATGATCACCCTAAGTATGTTAGCGTTGTTTAGATTTGCACCTACATGGCTGGCAGTACCTAGCAGCTTTTGATCTGTTATCTCAAGTCACAGAAGAGGTTAGGCTGTAAGTTAAATTGAGAGTGCTGTTTACCTTTAAATGATTTTGGGACATTTTCATCATCCAAAGTAAAACACTGGAGCATTGAGGTAGTTTTGCTTCAAATTTTATTGAAAACTCACCAAGTACAAAGTGCATTTGTTGTCCCTTGGCAGACATCACTGAAAATGGAGAACCTTTACATACTCAACCTAACGCACTATGGAGTCTTAGTTCCTAAACAGGTCTGTCTTACACTGTAATGACCCCTGCTGATTGGGCTCCTATTGTTGTTTGCCTTGTCTTTCCAATGGGGCTGTTATGTTTCCTAATTGATCATAATTTAACAAGCTAAGCTTGGAGAAGAAAAGAAGGCTTGAGCAGTTGAAGTCTCCTTGCCATAGGAACGGGTTCAGATACTGAGATAGTTGACGATGTCATTCTGCTAAAGCTTCAAAAAAGATTGATAATGATTTCCCATCCTTGAATAGTTCAGTCTGGGGCTTTTTTATTTTCAACTGGTGTATTTTGCAGCTGTGGTTTAGCAGGATCTTTGAGGAGAGGAAAGCAATTGGAACATTTTAGATTTAAATTTCTAGCAGTGTTGAGTCTGTTAAGGTTCTCTCAGTCCAACAGGACTATACAAGCATGGCGTTGAGCTCTGCAAGGGCTGCTTGTGCATCCCTCACTGTAAAGCCATGAGCAATTCTTAGTGAATTTGGTAAGGGGCTACATTATGTTTAGTTAGCCACATGTCTACATTTTTGCAAGAGAAGAGCAAAAATTTATAGTCCCTGTTTACTTAATGGTGGGTCAAGAGGCCAGTGCTGCACATCATTTCTCATTGTAGTCACTTCTATATGGAAAATTTTGTAGGAGATTGTGTCCAGGTTTTTCTTCTCTTCATCTTTTCAGCTTCCTTGTGCTGTTCTTTGAACTTCTAACGCTGTGGGCCACAGAGACATTTTGCGGAGGATATAACCCTAGAAAAGAACACTTGATCGAAGCAACTTGTGCAAGAGAAATACCCTCTGTAAAAGGAAATCATTCATGGCTTTTAGCTCTTTAAAAACCCATCTTAACAATCCTGCTGGGTTCCTTTCACTGTAAAGTAATGCAGAGGATTAGTCAGCATCATCTAATTAGGCAGCGGCAAAGCAAAAATTCTGTTTAACGACTCTGCCCTGATTCAGTTTCCATTCATAGGACTTGCCCATTGAAACCAAATGCAATAAGGGCATCTTATTGATGGCATTTGAAATGTCAGAGTGAGCGTGAGGTGTGAGGCATACTTAAATGAGTTTTGCACCCGAGGAGGAAATTCAAGGTCATCCTGTGCAGTTTCTATACCAAAACAGTTTTCCTGTGTTCTGTGTGAGTCTGCAGGTAGCTGGAGTGCCTCCTGGTTTCTTAATAGCTCGGGTGATTTGAGAGCTTCAATTCCACTCCGTTTTTCTGAAAAGGGTAAGAACAAAAGAGTTGCTGGAGAGCCTTTTCTTCCCATTCCTCTAAGTCTGCGCTGCCCACTTAGCAATGGTACCTGGCAGGCCTGAAACAGGAGAGCGTGTCTTGGATTCTTCTAGGGTAGGCTGGTGGTGGAGTCTCAGGATCCAAGAAAACTGCGTTTTACAATATAACGCTCAGGGACCAGGAGAAGTGGCTTCTATTTATGAGGTCTGTCTTGGCCCTTCGCTTCATAGAGCACTTCAGCACATACTTTAACTGCACGTAGACCTACGTGTCGTGTGCTGAACAGCTTTCTCTGACTTTGGACCTTGCTGAGGAATGCTGACACCTCAGTTCATGTTTGTATATGAGGACAAGATGGATTTTACTTCTTTCACAGTGGTTTGCATAAGATTACTTGCAGCTGAGGAATTTGGGAAGAACAACTTGGCCTTTTCTGAGTAGAGATTATTACCATTAAGTTTTGCCAATTGGGGCATTAGGTCTGCATAAAGGAATAAATTGATCTTTTTTGTATTGAGCTTTAAAACAAATAAAAAAACAAAACACTTTTTGTTATTAGAACAAAGGATTTTTACGAGCATGCAGTTGGCACTGTATATTTTTAAAAAAAAGACTGCTGTAGGTGATATGTCATCTGCAATTAACTGAAATAGCTGGGACATGATAGAGGACACGATAAGAGTTTTCTGCTTTATTCTTTCAGAACTGCTTACTGCCTTCTAGGGGGAAGTGATGACATTGATCAAATCAGCCTTATTGCTGGTATTGATAATGAATCAGTAAGTTGTTCCTATGCCATTATGGCTTTTTGCAACTCCCAGTTTCAATGTAGGTCCTTGCAATTGAGCCCACAAGTGATCTTCTGGGGAAGGAAGGACATGTACCCAAGATGCACTGATTACTTTAACCAGAATGTCCATTTTGGTGGCTGTGAGTCTTGTCTGTTCCCACCCTGCGACGTAGATGAGAAAAGAGATTAAATCCCCTCCTTGTTGTACAGTTGATGAGGAGCTCTTATGAGGAAAGAGCTGTTGGGAAGTGAAGACTGGGTGACTTTGAGGTGGCTGTAGCCTTGGAACAGTTTTGCTTGGCTGAAGGGGATGAGGTGTAGTGGAGAGGGAGCATGTGGATGGGCTTCCAGGGAACAGAGAAGGAAGCAGCTGGGAGTGAGCTAAATGGGGGGGGGGGGGGGGGGGAAGGGGGCAAAGAATTAGAATTTGAAGAAGTGAGAGAAATCTGATTCCTTTTTACCTTTAGGCATTGTAGAAAGACTGAATCTGGAGAAGTTATTTTTCCCTGCCTCCCACACCCCCTCACAAACACCATCTGCAAAATATTTCTCTTTTACAGTCTATGGAGTACCAGAGTAGATTAGAGCCTGTTTTTCCCAGACTTCAGACGAGATCTCTAGGGATGTGTCTACCTAACTTTCCAGCTAAGCTTCCCTGCTTTCTTCCTTGTTGTTTTTTTGTTTTTATTTTAAAGGAATGTCCTCAATATAACAATAAAAGCAATACAACAATTCACTTAAGGGACTGCAGTAAAAAAAATAGCTGTTTAACTTGTCTGAAATGAGATGTTCTGCATGCAGATGTGGTCTGAGATCTTAGGTAAGAATATTCCTGCTGTTGCAGCGCTAGGTGTATGGCAGTGTCGTGTGGAATCAGGATGACCGTTTCTAGTCTAGCTGTTCCTGTCTGCTCACCCGAGACCCCCACGTCGTTTTCGAGCATTCTGAACCTTGAATATCACACTGCCTTTACAGCCTTGTCAATGTTTTGGGATGAACTTTAGAAAGAGATCTTATTATCACAATATTTTTCCTTTGTTATTATTTTTATTTTTTTAAGAGAAAGCGGAGGAGGTGCATTGTCTGAGGCAGTTCTAAGGTGAGTCACGTCTATATAAATAGAACTGCTGAGCACATCGGATAAGCTGCAGTGTGCAGAGGACAAAAATGTTTCAGAGGAAGGAAAGCTGCCTTGTTAAAATGATCACATAATTGTAAATGCCTGTCCTTTAAGAGTGCTGCCAAGGGTACCTGCCATGCCATTTTTTTTTCCTTCCCCCCTGTGCCTCTCCTTCAAGTGCAGGTTCATTTTAAATTTTAATTAATGCGTTTGTTAGACCACTGAAGTTTCAGCAGGACGCATAAGGGGTGGAGACAGCTGCAGTACAGATGTGGGTGCTGCACATGTGCTTTTCTGTACCGTGAGTGAAAACACGTCCTTTCCTCGTCGGAACTGATGCAGGGATTGGAACCTCATTTACCCCCTGTTCCTTCATTTGCGATACATTTGAGAGCCCGTGTTTTTATTTCCTCCAATTTCCAGTGATTTGCAGGTAGAACATGACGAGAGTGCTTGACTTCATTGGGAATACTGTCTGCAAAACAGGCACCTGGGAGCGTTTGGTGCTGGTTCAGTTACGGGTCATTTGAGAAGAGAAAGCCTCTCCTCTTGCACTGAAGTTTAGGATACTGGGAAGGGCTCAGCAAATCAGCTTTCTAGAGGCCTCAGTTTGGACTCTTCCAAAACAGAGGAAGCCCTTAGATGTTATTGTGAAACCAGGTTTGCCCCAAAATTAGGATGGGGACTGCTTTACATGCACAGTTCCCACTGCAGTGTGGTTGAGCCCATTATGGCATCTAGCCAGGTGAAAGCCCATGATGATGGAATCTGTACAACTCATGATGTAATGCTTAAGTCTTTGTGTTCTCTTTTAATTTGTCACTCAGTCTTTATTTCAGTCACCTTAGACATACATTGGCATAAAGAAAGCTAGTTCTTATGGGAGAAGTAAGGAAGATTGAGGACGGTAGCAATCTAGGCCCGACTTAGACCTTAACTGACTTCCTAGGACAGGTTTTGCAGAAATACCCAGTGCATATACAGTTCCCTTTCTCAAAGGCTTTACTTGCTCAAAGTCAGCTGCCTCCATGTCCTCTGTCAAGGTTTTGTTATCAGCCATTCATCCTTGATCACTGGAAAAACTGATTGGTGTGATGTGAGTAAGGGCTCTGAAAAATCCCACTCTTGCCTTTGCAAATTGCCGTTCGTGGACTTAATGAACGAAGCGTGGGAATCTGACAGATGCACGCTTGTTCAGGAAGTTGCAGATAAAGAATTTAATGGAATCCCATGAAACTGAATTGGGCAGAAGGAGTGCAGAAGTCTAGTCAAAAGAAAGGTGTCCCACCACCACTAGCCTGGAGTGCCATGGCTATGTGTGTGGTTTGATGTTACATCAAATCCATTCTAGCTGCAGGTTGCCTCTTTTTTCCCCAGCTGGTTTCCATCCATATATTATACCAGGCTGGGTGAATTGTTAACAGCTCTTGAGGCTCTGTAAGCCTGTTTGCCTCAATAATCTGATCAAGGGAGGAACAGAGAGATGCTTTCTCTGTACTCATTTTCAAAAAAAAGAGAGGCATGTCTTACTATTGCTGGGTTTCCTTTGTTTTTTTTTTTTAAGTAGGCCAGCACTAAAAATGGAAGTTAAGATCCCAGAAATTTCTTTTGATTAGCTGAAAGTTTGAAGAACTGTGTGCAAAGGAGAAAGATGGAGAACATATGCTACTGAGGACACTGCAGAATACTGAAATAATATGTCTGTATGCTCAGATGACACATAATGCAAGAACTTGCGACTCCAAGGCAAATACGAAAATGAAATTACATTCTCTCAGTAACGTGCAATGTGGGTTTTTTTTCTGTATAACTTTATTGGATTTTCCTCTTTTTGCTTAGCTTATCTTAAAAAGGCGTCTCGAGCTTCTCTTTGAATGCATGGGTTGTATACATTTCTTCATTTTAGCAGCCTTTCTGTAAAGAAGTATTGATAGATAGAAGAGCAATGTTTTCTCCTTTTTGCGAATTCTTGAAGATTAGTTTTTTGAAGGAACAGTGTTCCTCTCCTCCTTCCTTCTACTTCTGTTTTATTTTTTTTGTATGAGTGTTATGATACTTAACAATGATAAAAATATATAGATTCTTACAGAAACTAATTTGAAAATTTGTATCTTTTTTAAAGGTTGTTGCTTACGTGCGTTGTGACACACCCAGGAGAAATTTTTAAGGAAATCACTGCTGGCTTAAAAATGCAATAAGATTCTATTAAAAAAAATAATTCCAAACCACTTGCGTCTTTCAGATTTATGCTGAATAGGCCAAGTCACAAGAAAAAGTTGAACTCTTCCAACATCAAATATGGGTTTTGCTTTCATTGTCAACATGAATAAATTTGGCATGAAAACCAAAGAGGCCAAGTTTATATGGTAGCAATAACTTTTGGGGGAGCAGAGAGAAATTCCATCTATTTGCTTATGGCCAGAAACGTGATAGAAAAAAAATTTCCAGAATGTTACTGAGTATTCTAATATATAGCCCACCTTAAAGGGCAAAATTAAGTACTGAATCACTTGGCGGGAAATCCCTAAAGGTTTTTAATATGAGAACAAATCTGTGGCTAAATCTGTGATTATTCTGTGTTCTATGCACAGAAATCCAGTCACAGCAAGGATAACATTTGCATTGGTCTGCTTTAAAAGCTTTAGTTAAGATAAAAGAAAAAATCCTGTGTTAGTAGTGTGGGATCTGTAGCATGAATGAAGCCAACAAAGCTGGTGCATCATTTTGGCTTGTGTGTATAGCATTTTGTGCATTTCTTTGTGCATCTTCTTCTCGAAGAAAAACACTGCCTGGCACAAGTTGAGTGAAAAAGGTTTTCTTGCCAGCTCCAAGAATGCGGTGCTTTCATTGTGATCTGAAATGCGCTTTTGTGCATTGTTCTAGCAGGCATATAGTTCAACTTCTGCACTGAAGCCAACGCTTGAATAAAAGTCTTGTAGTGTCTTTGAAGTAAACTATCTTGCCATCTCTGAAGTGGTGTCAAATGTTATTTTTGTTGCCCTGGGAATGTTTTTGGAGTTGCCATTGTTATAGACAGGTTATGTTACTGAAAGCATCAAATCTATCAGGTATGTCTGCTGCGTAGGAACTTAGATCAGGGATATTTGTAGCCATTTTCCTTCACTTTTCCTCCTCCTGTCTGTGACAGTAAAATTATGCCAAGTGATTTTTGTTTGACCTTCTTTGCATTAAATATTTATGTGCTTTTTCTGCTTTGGAAGCAATATCTTGGTATCAGGCACTGGGATTGAGATTATCGAGGAACATAGCTGTTGCTTGTTTGAAACTTCTGCCTAAAGATTTATTTGGAAAAATTATTTATGTCCCTAGTTTGCCCAGTGGATCTCTCTTAATTGATCTCACCTTTTCAAAATTGTATTCTAAGCTTAAAATGTAAGGTCTGTTACTACGTGATATTCCAGTTTGCTAGTTAGACTTAACATGGTAATAATAGATCTTGTGCTCTGTTGCCATGCTGCAACAAAGTAGAGGCTGGTAACTCAGGGATGCTGAAATCATTCCCACTGACCTTATAGCTACAGAATCTGGAAGAGGTTTTTAAGGCTCTATTCAGTTAGATTTGTTTATGAAAATAAAGCTTCTAGCTGAATGAAGCATGAAAGTATCACCAGGTTTACCATTCTATTAAATTGAGAGGCAGCATTTAAAAGGCAGCAATTCAGTAGCTGTAAGTAAAGGTCAATATGTTGATCAGTACATACTTTGGGAGAGGTAGCATACCGCAGAAGTGACGAGGAAGGAAGAGGCATTTGGATGTACTGGTTCGTAACATTGTGTGGGGTTTGCACGAAGTGAACCTGCCCAGTTGCATTTTTCCATAAATTATGGTGTTTCGGCTTGCCCCAACTCTGCTTTCTGAAGAGTCTGCTCCCCAGTTAGAGGCAAGTTTTTTCATATGTCTCTAATTTCCACTATAGTTTGGGGTGTTTTTCCTGGTTGTTTTTTATTTTGGTTTGGTTTTCTTCTTTAGTTTAGGTTGGTTTTTCCCCCCAGTGCTACCTCTCCTAGTACCTGCCTGGAGGCAGGTACTGGAGCCTGTCGTTCTGTAGAGCCTGTCAGCAGACCTGCCCAAACAGGGTTTCTCAAGAAGCTGTTAATATTGCTACTTGCCGTGTTGGGGTCTGTGTGCACGCAAAGGAGCAATGGGAGGTCCAGCAGCTGAGGACACAGCTGCTATGCGCAAACACAAAGCCATTCTTGCTAAAATCCTTGTTTCTTAGTGTTCAGCATTTTTCCTTTTTTCTGAGTGTTGTAGGTTACCTTGTCACAGGGGGGAAGGGGCAACAAGAACAAAACTTGGCAATAGCATCCTTTAAATCTTTATTAAAACCACTCGTAGTAAACCTATTAATATTTTTAGAAGCACTTTCCTTGAGCTACTGTCACTTTCAACACTCATTTTTCTTGTAAAAAGGCATTTCAAGTCCATTTCATTTTCATAATCTTCATTTAAATGCAGTCCCTTGAACTATACAAGTGATAATTGGATGCACAATTTACTAGTTCTGGAATGCTGGGTGTTTGGCACTAACAGAATTTGAATTAAATCGGCTATGAGTTCTCCTATTTGATCTGTAAGAGACATGTCTGAGAGCTTTTCTTTGGTGATTTAAAGTTATGGGGATGGTCTCGATTTAATTTGCAAGCATCAGGCCTTCTCGTAGGTAAGCTTAGGTTACATATTTAAAGCAAATCCATAAACAAAATGTTATCATCTGGAGAGCTTGTAGTGAGAATTAGAAGCCTGAAAAGTAGTTCTATACGTAACTGTGGTGCAATGCATCAGTAGAGCTTAATTTTTCTTTATTTGAGAATATCTTGATTTTTAGGAAGTTGACTGTAAAATATTTAAAAAAAAATTCTTTTGTGAAATTATTCTGTGTTTTCCAGATCATAAAACAGAGGGTGCAGAGAAAAGGGTATTACTGCCACTGCAAACTTGAGACCCTTTGCAGAGGCACCAGCTCTGGTTTACTATCACAGCTGTTAAAGCATGAAATTGTCAGAAACATCCAAGTAATAAACTTGTGTGCTTGAAATCTATCTGGTGCTTCCCAGAGATTCATCCCTTAGGAGTTCTTCACAGTGTTTGTTTTCAGGCTGGAAATATGAAGGTATTTAACAGTTGCATAATAACGCAGTACATGTTTCAAGGATATTTATAAACAAGTTTCATAATGCTTCCCTGATGGAGTGGTCACCTCCTGCTTACGGGGTGTTGGTGACGGTGGTTATACACTAGTGATGGCTTTTGAGAGGCAGCTCTCCGAGTCAGAGGCCAGCTTTGTGTCGGGACAGCTCTTTGCGCAGTAGGAGCTTCTTGCCAGTTCTGTAGTAGTATTGTAAAAGAACTGCACTTGGTTCTCCAACTTTGTTTCTTCAATTTGTCCTACAACAAGCACAAAAGGAGCGTGTGACTCCTCCATTCTGAGGTTTTGTTGCCCGGCCTTTCAGTTTCATACAGTAAATGTCAATCTGCATGTTCAGGTTTTAAGATATACTTATTTTTGAGGGGGGGACACGATATTTTTCAGCTGATGCTTTTATTTATATTCAAAGAGCAGTCTCCAAATCCTTGTTGTGGCAAATGTACACTCTTTTCACAAAAATACTCATCTGTAAATATTTATTATGATAACTTCTCTGCACCAAATTACAGCCTGCCTCTGCCAGGGCATGATTCACCTCCTACTGCATGGCAGTTGTCACCCAGGAGTCTGGCACTTGTGTTTCTTTTTATAGACTTGACTTGAACATAGTGATTTTTTTTTTTTTTTTCTTCCGTTCCTCTTACAGAAAATGTGAGTCCTGAGATGTTTTAAAGCCAAATGTGGATTGCTGAGCCTTAAAAGCGGCAGCCTGTTCTGCCTTGGAAGACATCACGGGTGTTGTATCTGAACGTTCACCTGTGTGATTGGACAAATAGCTACAAGAAGTGACTCCAAATGATCGGTGCCCTTTGTGTTCTCCTGGGAACACGGCTGGGTTCACACGGTCGTGGCTTTAACCTGCCACACCGTGGCCCTGGTCAGGTGCTGTGGGTAATCAGATCCTACCCACAATGGTGCTGTTGGCCATGGGAGCCCTGCGCTGGTGGCTCCTGTGCTTCCCCTGCCTCCCCAAAGCTATTTTGTAATACAGCTAACTCATTTCCAAAGCGAAGTTCCCAGTCCTTAGTGTTGCACTGAAAGAGTGGTGTAGTTGATTTAATGTCCAGTTCTTGCACCATTGTCCTCTTTAAAATGGAATTAGAGGCAAGCTGAGGCTGTTTCCTGCGACTCTGGTTGATGTCAGTACGGGTATCTGCTGTTGGGGGTCTGCTTTTCTGCTCCCCTGGGGTTTACTGCAGAAGGCTACACGTTTCTGTAATGATGCATAGCGTGCTATCCTGCTAGACTATTAAAAGTTATGTTATATTTGGTATGAGTTACTCATGTCCTTTCCTAGCCTATGGAAAAAATTTACTTGTTTGGTTTATATTAGTTTTTAGATGTGAGTTTAAAGGGTTTATTTTGGCTTAACAAAATGTGCAGGAGACTACAAAGTCTGCCTTCCTTTCTGGCCTCACATGATGATTTTTTTGTTCTTGCTGCTCTATTGAGAGAGAAAGAGAAATCTGTACTGGTGATCCAGCATGGACTGTGAGAGAGATGGGGCAAGAGAAGCTGGGACTTGGGAGACCTGGACTGCGATCCCACTGTATTTCATTGCATGTGCTCAGACAGGTCATTTAATGCCTCATCCCTTTGTTTGTCCTCTGGCTTTTCTGTGCAAACTCTTCTGTTTTGTGGATGTTTCTGCTGGCACTATGGAGTTTGATCTATGCTGGGACTCCTAGATGCCGTTGGAACTAACTTTCTTTGAATGAACAAAGTGTTTTTATTTGTTTTTCTTTTTAAGTGGTCTTTAACTATGGTAAGAATTGAAGCACTAGAATCTTCTCCTGTGATCTTTTCTGATTTACCAACACATCACTTGACAGTGGTAGTACACTTGCAGTTCTGTAACTATTGGGTAGCCATGGCCATGGAATAGATGTTGGAAGACCGGAGGTCTGTTTAAAATAACTTGCAATGATTGTCTAAGAAATCCTGTCCCTGTCACCCCAAAAGACTTGAGTGTAAGCCATGAGCCAAGTTTGCACAGGGAGAGCGCTTTTCAGGAAACGTTGTATTTTGTAGGTTATGCTGGGTTCCTTCTCTTTAATTTGTGAAGAATTTGATTTATGCCAGCAGCAGTTCTTTACAAAATAATGAAAGCAAGTTTGTGAACCAAGAGAGAGGTCAGCCTAACCAGTGAGTTGGCTTAAGGGAGAGTGCTGCTTTCCCATATGTAGGACGTTACAAAGGATATAAACAACAGTGCTGTCCTCTTTTCTTCTTTTAGCTGAATTTCTCTGAAGTCTAATACTTCCCTCCCTTGCCCCCAGTGGCATCCTTTCAAACTTTGTCACAAGCCTATCATTTCAAGCAGTGAATAAGATGTGTTTTTAAAAAGCAGTGCAAGACCGTTTTCTCTTAATGTGGAGTGAGGCAACAGTGGAGCATCCTTACGCACTCTTCATCTTATAACTGTACGAGAGTCTTCTCTTGAAAAACCACTTGTGAACTTCAGGTTGTTGAAATCTAGCTCTAGTGGTTTAAGCAGTTATCTGCTAAATCTGCAGTAATAAACATCTTGGGGGGAGAAAGGGAGTGGTAATAATTGTAAACCTCCCACCTTTTTGCCGAGTGAAGTCAGTCCAGTGTATGTTTAAAAAAGTATTAAGCATTGCATGTGTAAAAAAAAAAAAAAAAAAAAAAAAAAAAAAAAAAAAAAAAAAAAAATTGTTTGTACTCAGAACCAAATAATCAACTACTACATTGTGTGAATATGTACTACCAAAGGCTGTACTTAAAGTAAAAACCAGTCCTGCTGCAGAAGTTTGAGCGTGAAGACAAAAGGTGCAACTTCCTATAGTTGTGAAATCTGTTTAGTTCCAATAACTGAGAAAATGCTTTGAATTTTTTTCCAGTTTGTGTGTAATTTTATTTACCTGGGGATTTGTGGATGCTTCTAAATGGCACTTTGTAGAGATGGAAGAGACTGGGTCTGTTTGCTTTTTAACTGCTGTTGGTTTACACCTTGTGTGCTCATTAAATTCTTGAAACTTAATGAGGAAGCAACTTTTTAGCCTAGTGAGGGCAATTTCCAGTTCATCTGTTTAAATCTTTACTATTGTGTGTTCAGCGATGGTGGTTCAGAAGCCTGGTGGCCAGGGGCGTTAAAGTCTTGAAGTCCAGAACATCCATGGCTGTGCACTCATAACTCTCTGGGATAAATTACCACTGAACTACTTCCAAGGCGCACTTTTTTTTTTTTAGGGAAGTTTTCAGTACATCTTGCAGCTTCTTTTTATAGCCCACGTGTTTAACAACTCCCCGTATTCCCATTCCCACCAAACCAGTACCCCCTGGTGTGTTAGGTGTCCTGGATGTCAGGCTGGAAAGCAGGGTGGTGATATCCTTTTCTGTGTGTCCTTTTCCCTCAGTCATAGTGCTTTTATGTTTTCTTGCTCTAACGCTCACCCAAGCTTCTTGCATGTTGCTCTCCATGCAAAACTAATGAAAAATTTGCTAAAAGGTTCCCCAAGCTCTTTCTCAATCATCTTTTATTTTCTTGTGGTGCTTCGTAGGTTTATTATAGTTTTAAACGCTTAGATTATACCCATAAGGAAAGCAATTAACAAAATTCTGTGCATCAATGGATTGTAATGAGAGAAAATTAGATTTGTCTTTCATCTTCTTTTTTTCTGTTTGAGGAAAAAAAAGTGTAATCTCTTCATGTTCAAAACAGCCATTTCGTTCCCATTTAACTGTGCTCTGTGTTAAAAGCTTTCAGTGGTGTTTAAAAAAATAATCCCAGAAGCCGTACTTTGAGAAAATACAGAATGTATTTTTGAACAGAAAAAACTTATGACCAGTTTTTAACAAAACCAGTGAATTATTTTTTTTTTCCATGAAAAGACTATTGTAAAAACGTATGCTGTGTTTTGTTTGTATGTTCTTTTAACAGTGGTCGCCAGGATTAATCCTTACCTTGGAACATCAGAAGACTAGCTAAAGCTTAAGAGCTTCAGTGGCTTTCCTTGGGGGTGGAAGTAGGAGTAGCAGTTCTTGCTTAGCAACACCTGTATTGTGTAATGTGCCTCAGATACATTTCCATGTATTAATCCGCTTCTCCAATGTTTAAAAAACAAACCAACCCCAGCAACAGCGAAAAGCTTCTGTCACCTGGATCTCGGTGATGTTGTCTTTTGAGATGCAGAATCAATACAGTTAATGAAAGACATCGAATGACGGTTTCCATGAATATTACTTTGAGCCTCACAAAACAGAATATCCATGTGTTTATAATGTGGGAATGTAGGAGAAGTTGCAGATATAGAGCTGGGACTGATCAAATAATCTCCCTGCAGGCAAAGATAAGAGACTATCCCCGTGCAATGAGAAGTTTCAGCCTTATTTTGAAAGATTATGCATATTCTGTTTCTTTCATGTTTGTTTATTTGTGTCCTTTCTGTTGAGCAGGCACTTTCTGCAAAGCACCAGCTGAAGTGTGGCCTCAGCACTTGTTTATCCAGCCCATACTATCACAGCTGGTACCACACCTCACTCATTCGGAGCGTAGTTATACGTGCAAGTGACTGAGTCCTGCCAGTGCTGGGAGCGGAGCACAGCCTCTTCCAGAAGATTGGGAACACTCTATCCATTCTGCTGTGTTTGCCCACCGCTTTGCTTAGCTGCTTGACTTTTCTTTGCAACCCTAGCCCTTTACAAGGCTATGGTAGCGACGTCTTAGGTATCTGCAGGCTCCCTAGCTGTTCCAAGTCCTCCTTCAGCTTCTAGCATTGCTCCTTCATTGCTTCCATTTTTTTACCTGCCAACAGCCCTATTAGCGTGAAGCTGTAGGAAAAAGCCTGTACAAAGGGGAGTGCCTAATTTGAGATGCCTTGCTTGATGCTGGTTAACCCAGGAACTTTAAATACAGGTTTAATACAGACGATACTGAAATGTTTCCTCTCCTGGTCCTCACTCCTGCCCTGTGGCGCAGAACTGTCTGGCTTTTGTGTGAGACTTTCAGCTGAGTCCTTCCTCCTGTTCCTGCTGCAGCCAGGCACGTTTCTCTCACTGACAGCGCCTTGCTCTGCTGTTCAGCAGCCCCAGTTGATGTAACTACACCTCTTTCACCTCTTAAACTTCCAAACTCACTGCAAAGCAGGGGAGAGACTGTGGCCTGTGTTGGGGCTGGAGAAGGAATGCTTAGCGTAGCTGTTTTTTCAGAGGGAAAAAAAAAAAAAACACCAAAAAATCTCAATCTACGGCATGATAACGTGTCCCATGTCTGGATAAATTACTCGACTAAAATGCTTCCCTGTGTTGTGATCTGACACAGGATATTTGCTATATCTTGTTAACATTGGCTGTTGCACAGGTGCAAAAAAGAGTCTGCAAGATTCTTAGTGATAACCAAACAGCACTCTTCAACTTTCTCCAGCTCTTCTCCATAAGTTTAACAATTGCAAGACTCACTTGAAAAGAGGATACTGTTTTTTGGTTTGTTGTTTTTTTTTTATTATTATTTTTTTTTATTGTATCAGGGTAAAGGAATTTCTTACAAAGCAACATTTGGGAACAGGGAAACATGACGTTTTATGATAACAAAGGAATGAAAGAAGGGAAAGAGGAATGTGGATAAGGGGTTGTGCAAGGATAAGGAGTTGTGGAAGGACTGATATCTTAGGAAAAGGAAATAAAGGATGAATAAAATAACAGCAGGACAGTGAAAGATGCAAGTGGGAAGGCAGGGGGTAATAAAGTGGAGAGCAGGAAATATAAAAGTATGAGAACTTGAAAAAGAGAGTGCAGTTCGAGTAAGAACCTGGTAAAGTAAAGTGATGAAAGAGAGATGCGAATAGCAGGGTAAAGTGAAAGTTTGGTGAGCTTTATGGTTTGGCTCATTTGATGTGGCTTAAGACAGACTTCTAACTCTAGTGGAGGAGGAACAGTTCTGAAAATGTCCTCTTGCAGTATGAGAGCAAGGGAGAGGTCATGAAGAGTCATTTGAAGATACCTTCATACGGCAATAGTGTCCATGCAGAACCCAGCTTCAGTCAGTGAAGCTTCATGAAGGCTTCATTAAGACTTGCCACCTGAGATGTGGTGGCCTGACTTCATTATCAATCCTTAATTACTAATCTCTAAAGAAGTAGCACACATTGTTTCCTGGTTAAATGTGAAGAACCTGGCGTGACCCTTAATTTGAGCTCTGAGAGATTACACAGACTTCTTTGGTAATTTTTGAGTAATCATTCATCTTCTGCCTTTTCCAGTTCTCTGCTACCTGCAGTGAGGATGTCAGCAATATTGCTTACTAGCAAGGTGCTTGGATGAACTACTTGAGTGTTGAGTGTGGAAAACAAAGGTGGAACTGCCTTCACGTCATTAGAACTGAGAGAATATACGGATGGGGATACCTAAACCACAGTATTTGCAAACTTTAATGTCTGAAGCGGCAAAACTATAGGCCTGTTGCAGAGAGGGTCAGCCAGAACCAAAGGAGAATGATGACTGTGATAAGAACAGGCAGTAATAGAGAAGACAAAAATTCTTTCTCTCCTTGCAGCTGTCTTGGGGGACATTTTAATTGAAAGCTTTCATCCAAGGTGAGCAGTAGATAGAGGCAGAATTATTACCAGAATTACTACAGTGTATTCCTGTGAGTCAAATCATAGTTGGCTAATATAAGAAACAGTAGCATACTGCTAGCTTTATGCCGGGGGAAAAAATAAAACTGGAGTCCTTTGTATGATTGTGTATTTAGATACTGGGTGCGTGACAGCTACATGATAGGTACTTAATGGAAATCCCACTTCTCTGAGGTGGGAAGCTTGCTGGTGTGCAAGCATGGAGTTAGATCACTCCTGCTGCAGAGGACGGACTGTGTGATCCCGTTAAATGTGTTTATGCAACCTTTAGGTGAACTGGTCTAATAGCCTGGGCTACCAACAGTCGGCACGCGTTAAAAACGTTATGACAAAAGAGAGGATCAACTTGTATGTGAAGAGCAGCAGGTTGAAAAGGGACTTAAGGAAACATGGAATGATGCTCAGAACTGAGAGGGATAGACAGATGGGGGAAGCATTTGAAATTTTTCAACTACTGCACAATCGCTTCTGGTTATAAATACATGGATGCTCAAATCGCTTTCAGGATATTCTTTCTGATTCCTTGTTACTGCTTAACCTCTTGCACTGGAGAAGAAGTTGCTCCCTTAGGTGCTGTCCTTCAGGGCCCAAGAAGCTGTTATCTTTGATGACTTTGACCTGATTGCAGTGAAATGTGCCTGTGCCGATTGCCATTTGATCTGTTCCCCTATTACTCAAACCCTTTGATTCCAGACTTGGCCACCTTCCACCACAGAACGTCTCAGACTGTGGCTCTCCTTCACTGGCGAGGCAGTCCAGTTGCATCATCAAACTTTAATGAAAAGACAGCGTTGTTCTCTTCCTCGTGAGTTTTAAAGGTGGCGGAGTTCTTGGCAGTAGTGTCAGGTGCCTGACCACCTCCTCTTTTCCCTGAGCCTGCCTCTGCTTCTCTCTGCTGCTGAACTTGCTTCTGTTATCTCCAAGTCTGGAGAAAGCCCAAACTTATGTGTGGCAATTACTGTGCTTGCTTTCCTCTCTCATGTCTCTGTTCCCCACCCCTCAGGACTTTTTCTTGTCCTAGGAGCTTATCTTGCATTTTCTCTAGGCTCGGGAGAAATGGGTTTTCAAGTCTTGATCCAAAAATGAAGTGGAAACAAGTCCAAGGCATGAACTACCCTTGAGCAGCTGTGAGGCTGTTGATCTATTTCTACATAACTAACTTCTGAAGATGTAAATGTTTAACAAAGCTCGCTGTTGCTTTGGTAATGCAGAGTCCCCTTTGTCCATGTCCAGGACACATTTGAGGGGATTGTTTTGAGTATGTGCTCCCTCCCCTGCCACGCTCCTCATTCCCTAGAGGGCAGGTGGCTGAGGTGATGACAGTGCAGGTGGATCTCACAGACACACCTTGGACACAGCATTGCAAAGCATCTCTACAAGCATAAACTTGTACTGAGCGGCCGCTTGCTCAGACTGTTTGACGGAGGAAGAAAAGCTGTGTGGGAATACTGAAATTAGTCATCTAGTTCAGTGTCTGCTTTGCGAGACTGGTTCCTCTTCACTTTGGAATAAGGCTTTGCTAACAGTGAGTTGCAGGGAGTACATATTTCTTCTACTCCTGGAGGGGATTCCACCAGTGAAGATTATAGTTTGTGACCTAAAAACACATGCTACATGTCCCATGCAGGTTTTAGAGCTAGGTATGTGCTCCTTAGCTTCCTCTTCAGGTGGTGTTTCTAGTCAAGGTGAAGTATAAGCATCCTATTGTAGTTTTACACTTGCAATCTTTATAGTACAAAATTCAGATAAGGATTGAAATGCTTTCAGTGTGGGTTTGACTGTGGATGTGTCAGTCTTTACTGCATTAGTGTTCTGCAGAAGTGTCATAAAATGTGTCGTCCTGTGCGGATGCTGCTGGTCCTTGCACAGGTACACCACCTGCCCTGTCTCTGATGGCTCAGCCTGGTTTCAGGCTTAGGAGGGGCAGGTGGCAGGACACTGTCCCTTCTGCGTGCGTGCTTGGCATCTCTAGGAATAGCTGCGCAGATGAAGGTTCCTTTGATAGTCTGTGTTGTAACGAAAACTGTATTTGCCTTTTAAAAAAAAAAAAAGAAAAAAGGCTGGATTGGAAGTTGAGGATGTTCCGTGTTATGTACCCGGTATGAGAGGAGTTTTTCCTCGACATCTCAATCACCCTCTTGCAGTCCTGATCTGAGGTATTTGCAGGGCTGGGTTTTTCATTGAGATCCTAAATTGTTTCTACTCCTCTTCGCCTGATGCCACATACATGTAGACTCTGCAGTTTATTTATAGATAAATTGGTAATATATCTGCAGTAGACTAGTTGGTCATCAAAAGAACAAGGTCTGTACCAAGGAATGCAGCACGGCAATAACTGTCATGGAGATGTAATAATACGTAGCTGTATAAATGGCCTTTGAAGATGATTAATTGTGGAGGTGTGCCGTAGTGGCAATAGCCTTGTATTTTAAATAGAGCCTTGAGCATAGTTCATGTATGGGAGAATGTGCAGGAATGCGAACTCCCTTTTGGGCAGGGGTTGGAAGGTGTCTGCTGCAGCCTGCTCAGCAGTTACGTTGTCTTCATGGGGAAGGCATGGCTTAAACCAGCCCTTCAGAAATTCATTTAACTTTAACCATACAAAAGGAGCGTCTGATGTGGAGAGGGGTTGAAAGGCTTTTACATATGTTTTGTCAGTCAGAAATTGCAGTGTGGTTTTCCCTTTCTTGTGTTGTGATTCACCGAGTCCTTCCGGTACAAAAAAAATCATTTTTCATATAACATGAGACTGAGCAGGCTATGAATGACTGTGCTCTGTGGCTCGGAGAAGGCAAATGTCTTGTTACATGCTTCAGTAGAGAGCAGTCTCTGACCTGTGTCATCAATTAGCAATGAAATAGTTCTCATCTTGGGCCAGCAGCAAGATTTTCTTTTAAGTATTTTAGTTTCTTGGTTCCAGCTGTCCAGTTGGTCTTCATGTTTCCTGAACTTGTGTCAGTGCATATTGAGCAATGCTTTAGCTAAAATTGTGCTTGTAATGTACAGTATGAGAATGGTGTTGCTTCGTTTATTCGAAAATATATGTACCTCAAGATTGAAATATTTTCCCATTAAATTAATTTGCTTTTGGAATCAAAAGCAATTCTACATTATCTTGTCATGCATACATTATTAATTGCAATCCATTTTTAATTTAATGAAAAATTATGCTAAGAGCAAGGGAGCAAGCTGTCTTGCAGCATCCTTGCTCTTTCTTTGCCTAGATAACCTCAAGCAATCAAAGAGGTTACACTTAAAATCCACTCCTGCCCAGCATTTTTATCTTTTTAAATGGAACAGTGTTTAAACTTGGGGAAACTATCAAAGGAGGAGTGAACGTATTGGCAGAAGTGACAAGTGGTTTTCGGGTTGGATAATCTTACTCTTTTAGTGGTTGACAGAAATTTCTGTTAGGAGACAATTGTCTGAAAGAGGAGTTCTTATTGCAGTTTCCCAAAGTTTCTTTAGGTAGTAGAAAGCTGAATCATTATGTAAATCTAATTATCATTCTTGTGAGCTATATCAACCTGGAAGTTAGTAAGTTGGTCATGAGTGCAACTGTGTCATAGAGAAGCTTTCCGGATGGGAGATTTGTTCTTAAATTTGATTCTGCACTACCCTCTGTTACCCCAAGGATTAAGAGATAAAATGTTTCCAAGCCCGTTGCTAATTTAACAGCAAATTGGAGCTTGCAGTTAGTGATATCATTCTGCTCTGTTCTCTTAATTAAAAAAAAAAAAACACATCACAATTTGGGTCAAAATTTTAATTTTGTTTTGCTATTATTATGATAATTTAAGCCCTAAATATGGATAAAATGTATCTGACCGGAGACCAGATCTTGTCTACGTTAGAAAAATGATCAGTTACTGTCAAAACTTGTCTGCAGCAGAAATAATCAACCTCCTGTAGTAAGGCTGTGTTAGTTTACATCAAACCGCAGCACAGTTTTGAGCCTGGTCTTCTAAGAGAAGTCTTAAAGACATTTTTTAAAATGTGACACTTATGTGTACACAGCAGTGTTTCTTAATAACTACTGAATTCTTGTTAGCTGTGAAACAAAATACTTATTATTGTTTACCTATAGAATCCAGAGCCCTGGTCTTGAATAAAGGCTGTGCCGTACTGAAAAATGGACAAGTAGAAAGCAAGAGAGGCTCTGGCCTCGCTGAATTTCCAGTCAAAGTGCGAGACAGCAGGTAGTATCTGATGAAGACAAACTGGAAGATGAAGAGCAGAGGGGAGGAGCTGGAGATGGTATCTCTTAGCGTCGCTGGCGGTGATAATGTCATAGAAGCATGAAAAGCACCAGCAGGGTATAATCTACTGTGCCCCAGACACCTGGGTGCTGTCAGTAGTGGATACGCTAAACTTCTGTGCACTAGTAAATATATCTTCTCTGTAATAGTAATTATTTTCACTTAGTTGGCAAGAGTCTCTCTTGGAGCTGTACAGTAAACATGTTTGCTTAAATTTTTCCCCACAGCTACTTCTGTGTAGCTGTTGAGCGCAATAGTAGACCTTAAGCTACAACAGATGCAGTGTGGACAGTATCTGTCGAGTTTTTATGCTTTATCACTTTTTGAAATGACAGCTTTGTTTTTGCTTTATGTCTGTTACTGTTTCGTTCAGCTTGGATTGAACGCTGATCACTTGGAGTAGCAGCTACAGAGGTGGGTTTTAGCTTTGTTCTGTAAGCAGCGGGTTATCCTTTTGCTGTGGTTACCCGAGGGCGCAGGTCAGCATCTGATGGTGGTACAGCTGAGTGCTGAGCTGGCACAGGTTTTCTCACCTTGTGAGAAACATCAGTGCTTTGGGGTCATGGCCCACTGCCGAGTTCTGTTCCTGGCCCTGACCCCATCACTTTGTGCAAGCGCCTTCACTCTTGTAGGGTGCTTCAGTTCGCTCCTGTCCTGAGGTTTGACTCTACCTGATTTAACTTAGCCAATCGCCTCAGAGAGGTCAAACTTCCAAGTTAAGGGATAGAGTCCCCGAGATGAATCCAACCCCTATGCTTTGGTGCCTGCCACAGGGAATTACAGGTGGGGGAAGGAAGAGTTGTGAGAGTTCCTGAAGCCCGGCAGCCACGGATGCAAAGTCTGAGCAGTGTTTTTCTAAATGGGCTTGTTGTTTGCTATTCAGTTCTCTATCTTTTTGGTGTGTCCCATTCCTGCCGGTCTGCTTTGGTGAAACAAAGGAAAATTAGCATAGGGAGAAAGGGATTTAGAAACAATGATTAGGCTTTCTAGGCACAGAACGGGTCTAACCTGTTTGGCTGTGCTCAGGCTTTGCCAAGCTTGCGTCTTCCCCTTCTCCTGTAGCTGCTGAACTAAGGGTTGGCATGGCTGTGTCCTTGTGCGTTAGCTCTAATTAACGAGATTACTGTTGCTCAGTTTTACAGAATTTGGCAAACATTGATCCTTTTAGTTTTAAAACTAAAAAAAAAAAAAAAAACCAAACCTAACAAACAAAAATAGAGTTGTACTTACCGTTTTGCATAATTTGGGATGGTGTAGCCTCTTCTGTAGAATTTTATTTAGTAAATCTTTTGTCTTTCTAAACTTGGTATCTCATGGAGCCCAAAGAGCATACAGTATTTCACACACCTGAAATCTTCACTTACAGCTGATAACCAAGAACATCCTCAGCAATCCTACTGAGCTGAAAGGAATGATGTGCAAAATCGGGTCCCGTTAGATTATATGTTGAGTTTCCATGGGCTGTGTCCGGACGGTATCTAAAATTGTTAGCTACAAATTACAGCTTGCGCATTTGTGCTAGAGCTTCAGCAAACAGCAGTAATAATAACCATACAAAGAACACGGGCTGTGGTACAGAGGTGAGAATGGCTCTGCATTTTGCACCAATACAGAAAGATTAAAACGACTCGATCAAGGTCAGGTAGCAAGCTAATGGCAAAGTCAGGACTGCCAGCCAGTCATCCATCATCCAAGCGTCCCTCTTTATTTGCTAGACCTCACTGCCTCTTATGGATATCTAATCACCTCGACTGCTGCAGTGGTGGTCTGATGAAAGATTTCGGTCTTTTAATGGGATTTGAAAATTGGGTAATAATACGTATTTCCTATTAAGGTTTAGTGTATAAACTAGGAAATGTAGTACCAGTTTTTACACAGCTCCTTATAACACTGGCTGCATAAACACAGGAATAAATTAAGCCTTACAAGTCTCCTCTGGGAACCCAGTAAATATTATCCTGTTTTCAAAAAGGAGGAAGCAGAACAGCAAATACATTAATGTGATATATCCAAGGTTATACGGTTGGCAGAACTGGGAATAGCCTCCTGCTCTTGTGACTCTTCCTGCTTGCTTGCATCAGAGTTGCTGAAGTTTTACTTGGGGGTAAAACCATCCAGAGCAAGTAAAACCATTCATCCTTGCTTGGATCCGAGGGGCAGGGTAGGAGGTGCACAGGACAAAGAAATTCCTCTTCCTCCCTCCATCTCCTCCAGCCGGGAAAGGGTTACAGCTGAAATGCCTCCAACAGCCTCAGGAAAACATGAATCAGTGCTAGTGAGGGAAGGCGGAATGGGAACCCAGAATTGCAGGCTGGTTTGTGCGTTTCATTTATAGATACCTTTTTTTTGGGGGGGGTGGGGGTTAAATCCGGTGTTGGAGGCGAGCTGGGCACAGCCGAGGTTTGAGCCTGCCCGTGGCAGAAAGCAGCGGGTGTTGTTAGCGCTCGGTGGCATGGCATAGCGGTGGCATGGCTTAGAGGTGGGTGGGTGAGCCTGGAGAAGGGGGGCACAACCTCAGCCCTCTCCACTTCCCTCCTCCCGCTCCCCTCTGGCAGCCTCCAGCCATCTGCTCCGCCGAGAGTGAGAGAGAGAGAGTGTGTGTGTGTATGTGTGTGCAACATGGAGGGAGGGACTGGAGCTGCTGCCGCCTTCACCAGCATCTATACGGCAGCTTTCACTGCGGGAACGCGAGGAACTGGAAGCAATCTTGATGAATCTGAAAGGTCAGTACTATCAATAAATCACCCGCAGATAAATGCTCCTCAGAGATGCTTTTTTTTCCCCTTTTTAAATTTTTTTAACCTGTTTTTTTTTTTTTTTTTTTCATAAATGGAGTATTAAACCGATACCACATCCGAGGAATGCAATTGTTTCACAATTGGTCATAGCCAGCAATGTCTAATAAAAATGTAGAGCATGATTTAAAAAGGCAAGTGTGTTATTTTCAGTTAGCAAATGCAACTTCATTTTAATTTTTAGTGTATCTTTAAGCAGATGTATATGGCTCTCTATCTTTTAAGTGGTTGAGTATTTGAATGGAGAAAGGTTAATTACCTCCTTCAATCAGATTACACTATATAGGTTACACTAGCACGTAGAAAGCAGACAAAGTATAATTTTGCATCCTGTTCATCACATGACAGTGGTCCTTGCGGCATTTTCGGGCAAAGCGTGTGGAATGTGGTTGTTGGCATGACTGAAACTTGCATTTTTTTAATCAAAAATGTAATATATTCTGTCTGTAGCAGAGTAGAGCGCATACTCTGCTGCACTTTGGCTGTGTGAAAACAGCAATAGTCACAAGGGTTCTGTGCTGAGTTTTTTTCCTTTCTAATGGATAACTAAGTGCTGTTGATATGGTGTAGGTTTAGGAGCAATAGTTCTGGAGGGGCAGGTTATCATGTAGTTAAAATTCCTGTGGAATGAGACAGTGCTGATTATCTTCATGGCAAATCGCCTCCTTCACCCTAGGCTTGGATTTGTACTGTGCCTGATATGAAATAAGCCTATTGCTCTTGCAGTTCAATTGGGATTTTCTACTTCAGGCTGAGAGTGCATAAATATTTACTGGTGGAAAAAAGGAGGGAGTTGGGGAACCAGTAAAATTTAAAACTTGCCGTCTTGGGCATGCTCTTACCACCTACCTAGTTTACAGATCAAGGCTGTTTCTACCAAACTAAAAGTTATTTATGAACGTAGCTGCTGGAAGCTGGAGATGTGGGTTCTTATTTCACTGCATAATACATTATCAACAAAGTCTTGATAATTTATGCTAACTCCACCCACTTTAGCTTTCCCTGCCAGAAACGGAAGGAGAGTCGCTCTTACCGGCACTGCAAAATTTCTCTGAAATTGTCTGCATTTCTTGAAATATTTTGCTTCAGGAAAGCTGCTACTGCATATCTTCTCATTGTATGTACTGTCCGGTGGCTCAGGTACCGAGAGAAAGCTAGTTAGGTAATTCTCGTTCCCCTTACTGAGAAACAAAACTGAATTTAAAAATTAAAGGTGTCTAGTGTACTAATGCTGGAGCCTTTGCACTCCCCAATGTCCTTTGTGACAGAAAAAGCACAATACGCTATATGTTGGCATCCACATATACAAATGCATGTGTGCCATAGAGGGATTTGTAAATAGGAATACCATAGGTTTTGTGTTTGGTGTGAATTCCCTCGGGCGTGTGTGGCGCTCGCTCTGAATGAAAACTCTGACGTTTGTAAGTCGCTGGCAATGTCAGCGTGTGCAGTACTGGGTTGGTGGCTAAAGAAAGACGAAGTTTAGCAATGATTTGATACAACCTGTGTGTTTTTCTTCCAAGCAGGTCTTGTATTTCAGGGAAGCCTGCAGATTAAAAACGTTTTGGTTCTGGCACTGACAGCCCCCTTTTTTTTGCTGCTTGTGCAGACAGTCCAGAGTATGACAGAACTTTGTATTAGCTTACTATGGTTGGCTCTCCAAAAGGGTTCCCTCAGTGTCCTGCTTTTCAGCATAGAGATAATTATTTGTATTGTTTCTTAGAAGCAAGACTTGCATTTCATAGGATTATAGAAGTATTTTTAACTTTGTACTCTTAAGTCTGCTGCTCCTGACTGATACTTGGAGTACAGGGAATTTTACTATTATGGATGTAAATGTAAATCTGGACAGAATGAACTGCGCTGACGCATACTTTCTTCAGGGAAAAAAAAAAAAAATCATTTTCTGGGTCGTACATCTTAAGGGTTGCAGAATCCTTGCCCTACCTGTAGCAGTAGCTTTATGGCCAGAGGGGAAGAGGGACAGAAAACAGCAATGCAGAGCCTGTGAAAGAGCAGTCATTCCAAGGGACAGCCGGAGCGGCATATGTTCCTTCGGACAGAGAGCATCTCCTTCTAGGCCAGTCTTTGGTGATTTATGTTAGGCATAACTGGTTCTGGGTGACTTGGCATGTCGTGATGTTACCTCTGCCCAGGGACAGCTAAATCGCCTTTGCTCCTGACCTCTGTGTGCCCTCCAGCTCCCCTTCCACAGCTTTCCCATGCTCTCTTCAGCCCCCCAGCATGCTTTCCCTGGAAAAAATCCCTGCCTTTTCTCTTACGGAAGGAGGGGGCAATTTTAATTTTATCAGAGCGTGTCCTTCACACCCTCCAGTTTTTGCAACAACCAGCATATCAAATATACTGTGCGACATATCTTCAGTATTTATATCAAGAATACAAAAAAATGGTTTAATCTCCCTTTACCAAGCTTTTTGGTTTAATCTATCTTTGAACCGCATTTCTTTTTGTTGTTTGATACTTTCTGGAAACTTCAGGAATGAGATGATCTTAAAGGTCCCGTCAAACCCAAACCAGTCTACAATTCTGTGTCCTGTCATCATTCCTTCTGAAATTATGAACGTGAAATTTGTTATCCCAGTGCCTCTGGAGATGCTTCGAAGGTGACACAATACCTGTGTTTCTCTCTGTTGCCTTTCCTTATGCAATCCCTAATCTAATCTGGTTTTCTTCCTTCTCTCTGTAAACCAGCAGTAAAAGTGCAGTACTTAGTAAAAGATCTGTTACCATTTTCTTTCAAAGCTGAAGGCAGCCAGTGCCTGGTCTGAGATGCTTTGTGGTGGCGAAGACCACCCCCAATTACAGGAGGTGGTGGTCGCAATGGGCAGCATGATGTTTGGCAGAGCCAAGCGTGACACCCGTTCAGATTCCTGGGCCGGGAAGAGCATGTGTGTGTGCTGGATTATGGCCATGGCCTCTCCTTTAATTTATCAAGTGTTGCCCGGCATTGCATTCTCTTTCAGTACGCCCCACGGCTGAATAAACTTCTGAAGCGTCCAGAAGATGACAGTGCATTACTGCTTGTTGGGTTACACGTTTACAATTTCTCTAGGCTTGTTTTGAAGCTCCTCGGAGGTCTGAAATCTGGTTAATCAAACTTGGGGAAGGACTTTTAACCTGACGCTTCTCCTTAACGTGAAAGGCTCAAAAGCCCTTGTTACATTAGCACGCGGAGAGTTCAACGCCGCTCTTTGTTTTTTAATTCAGACAGTTCAAACTGGGGGCAATTTTAGCTGGGTGAACACAACCATCCTATTGCTTTTGCTGAAATAGGATGACGGCTTCCTCGGACACTGAGCTGATACGCAGGCAGTGGTAATGGTCTGCTTTCTCTTGGCAAATGAATTTAACGCAGTGTGTAGTCTTGATAGGATTTAACCACTCTTAGAGGGGACAGTTGCGGTGTTACGACTCTCCACTTGATCTGGGTCTCTGGGTGCAGCTTGATGTTGTAAACCAAATGTGATGCACTAATGGACTCCAGCAATATGTGTTTTCTTCTTTTCATTATCTATTATACAGTAATTTTCCTATTCGCAGTGCTATTGAATAGTCAAGGATTTCTCAACATTTTTTCCCCAGGGTTTGTAAATTAGTGCTCCAAACCTTGTTCAGGATTGGAATGCAGCAGATGAGATTTCAGCCCTTAAGGAGTGTGTTAACCATGCAATCACGCTTTAATTTCTGGCCACATTTATTCATTTGTGTATTTCGGAAGGTTTTGTCCTTTTAAAAAGTGAAATGTAACAAGACATTACAAAAACTTTTTTCTGAAACATAAATACAGAATTTCCAAGCCTTTTGAATCTGGTGTTCTCTGTACGTTTTCTCTTACTGATGCTTTAATGGACTAGCTTTACTTACTGTATTAGATAATGTAATTTGTAAACATAGTGTATCTCTTTGCAGCTTGTTCAGTGTCACTGTGCTGAATTCTGTTTTAGCAGTGTAAGTGTGCTGGAATAATGCATGTCAAGCTTTTTAGAAAATTATTTGCATCAAATATCCAACTATTTTAAGTGCATATGCCTACAGTGACGATGTGAAAATCTACTTTTTTTTTTTTTAAATAAAGATGTGCTGGGAGAAAAAAAAAATGTGAGAACCGTATCAACATATACCATGAAATCAAGAGTCAAAAGGTAAATAAAGATAGCACTAAACTACTTATTAAATTTTTTTTTTTCATGGTTTCTGAGCAAACCTCATAATTTGGAGTGGTGGGATGAGGGGCCCTGACACAATATTTTCATGTTTTCCATTAGTGATACAACAGTAAGGCTAGAACTTTGGACCCCCTCACATGCACAGCAAGGCCCTTCCTATGCTGGAAATAAGAGTGAGTTTTGGCCTTGGGCATGTGGCCTGACACCTTTGTTCATGTGTTCGAAACTCAGACATTCTCCTTTGAAAGTAATGCCAGGAAGCCATCCCAGCTCTTGAAGACTACCTTTAATGTGCTTTTGCATAAGCAAAACCTACTTTGAAACCGACTCTTCGCAGTGTTGGTCTAGGGGAAAATCCAACGTGTGCGTAGGAGCAGATTTGAAGAATTTTCTGAAGTTAAATTGATCTCGTATGGTACACCCGAGGAAACGCAGACTAGATGGAGTACTTTGCTAAACAGAAACAAGGCATGGATTGCAAAAAATAAAACAAGAAGAGGAAACGATGATGACTTCTTAATTTGTACAGTTTCTTCTGATGCACGGTGTTGACAGCTTCCCTTTAAAACGGGACTTTCCCAGCTTCTTCTACTACCAAGGGAGTTGCTTATGGGCACACATGAAAATACTTAGCTTTTCGTAGACTGAAAAACTCCATTCCCTGTTAATGACTGAAGGAAACAAGGCCAATGTAAGATATCAGTTTCACAAGATGATTGTTCTTAAATTCTAGTGTTTGTGGTTGCAGAGAGCTGTTAAATTCATGCCCAGAAGGTTAACCAAAGCTGTGTTGACTTTTTTTTTTTGTCTACAAACTAATTTGTTTAATACTGCCACAGTTGCTCATAGCTTTTCACAGGAGCAACATAATGGGATTAGCAAGCCTCTGATCGCTTCCATATCTGATACTTAAATCCCCATGGGAAGCTGTGAAAGTGTCGGAGCTCTGTTGCTCTGGTATGGGGGCTGCACTGGTGCAGCTCAGAATTGTTCTTTATGTAAGATGCTGTAGATTTGGTTGCTGGGATGATGGAGTAGCTAAGCTTCAATCTGTAGCCTTGGAGCCAGCGTGGTTTTAAAAAGCGGAGCAGAGATGCTGAGGCTGCCAGCCGGGGGGTTCATTATGGGAAAGAAAAGACAAACACCCCTCTCCTCCCCCCTGCGATACTCTGAAGAGGGAAGGGAGTTTCATAGGGAGATAATTATGCTACTGGAAAAACTGCTGTGACAGCTCACAGCACCACAAGTGGAGTTCTTGTGGGGAAAAAGCTGTGTTAGACATACCAATTTCTTCCCTTTTTTTCCCCAGTTAGGTATGGTGTATGTGCATAGTGGTGTCCTGAAGCATGTGGTGCATAGCTCCTCGCCTGTGCTTTCTTTGCCTGCTTCAGGCTAATAGGCACTAAGTTTGATTTTTCAAGTGCCACAGCCCACAGTCTGATTTGTGAATACAGATTGACACCTGAATTCTATTTTCCCTGCTTCTAAAAGTATCCATGATTGATTGATTGACAAGTGCAAAATTAGAAACTGCTTCTTAAAAACAAAATCAAAATTAGGGCGAACTGTACATTGTTTAAAAAAAAAAAAAAATCCCAAACCAACACAACATTAATTTTGAAGCAGTGTTGTGTTGCTGTGCTTTCTTTACCCACTGCCTTTAGTATTGTAGTATTGTTGAGATATTCACAGTTGCAATACATAGTTTATGGTAATCTCCACCAATGACCACGATAGAGCTCTCTGTGCACCTTCATCATTTACAGCCCTTTCTGTTTAAGGTGAATGTCTGATTTTTTTAATTAGTTTCCCCCAGTTTCCCAGTGGTGTCTCTCTGGTTCTTGAGCAGAAGTAGTTAGCTTGGTGGAGATGTTGCTTTTTGGCTTGCATATAGGACTGATTACTTGTAGGAAAAATACCTCTTTTCTCCACACTTCAATATATGTTAACGAACATTGGAGACACCCGAATCACACAAAACCCTTTTCTCCAGCAAGCGTCTCTGGTTTTGAATACATTCTCCCTTTCAAGGGCTTGACCACACATGGAACTTCTCAGGAACAGCTGCTCACAAATAATTCCAGATGCAGACAGACCTGAATACCATGTTATGTTCTGTATTGGGACTGTTTATGCTGACCTTTTCCAATCCCTTTTACTGCTTTTTAAGCTCAGGACTGCCTCTTTGCTCATTTAAAATACAAATTCTAGATACTTTAAAATCTCAAAATTCACACATAAAAGCTGAAGCTACTTTTATTCATTGCTCTATTCTTTTCTCCATTTGGGCTTGGCAAATTGAAGGTGCTTTGCTGCTATTACAACTGTCCCTCTAACGAGCTGTGGGATCTGCAGGGTGGGCAGAGCCATTGGGTGCGCAAGCGGTGAATGCCGGTCTTTGCTGTGCTGCTTCTGAGTGTCAGGAGAGAACCTTAGCCACCCGAGAGCTAGTTACTCGGTTACATGCTCAGGTCAGAAATGCTAGGGAAAATCTGAACTTCTCAGCCGCAAGACTTTGTGAAGATAAAGATTTCCCTTCAAGGAATATTGAATTCAGTTTCTTGCTTGTGATTTTCCTTATTTCTCATTTCTTTTTCGGTGAGGAAACTTCAGAGCAAAGATCATTATAAATCCTCTAAATTATTTTCAGATGAGTCAATGTGCCGTCAGTTGAAGAGTGGAATGTATACTTGACCGCATTTACACAGAAAACAGCCAGGAAAGCCACCAGAAAGAGTAGGGCTGGAATTGCTTGAACCTTCTTGGCTGCTCCCTGTACGAGGAAGAGCATGTGTAGCGATGCCAGCTGGAATGCAGCTGCTCCTTAAATCTGGCACCTAATGTTGAGTCCTGTCAAAGTACATAATGTTGAAGAATCCTCATCAGTTTGTTTGCAGACAGAAAAGCATCAGCGAAGACTTGACTTGCAAGGGTGGAGGAAAGCGCTGTTAGGTCTCTGTATGCCTGTCTTTCCAATTTGCTTCTTTGAAGATGAGATTTCTGGGGGTTCAGAAAGCTGTGATGGGTTAATCTAGGGCCAAAAAAAAAAGGGAGGAAAATATTCATGTAGACATCTAGTGGTTCCACAGATTATTGGTGGCTCTAGTCCCATTCAAGCCTGTGCTCCATCAGCAATCTGCAGCTCTCCAAAATGACTCATACCGTCTGGAGTACAATCCTTTCAGAGAATTTGATACCACTTAGTGATTTGCTGTGCACTTTTTTCTCTGGATTCTGTGGAGATAGGTTTAGTGACACATGTACCGTATTGGAGAAGTGCTATATAAATGCAAATTTCAACGTCATTGAGAATAATAGTGTAAGCACATGATGCTTGTTCATGGGCCAGAAACCTCCTTCTAGGCCTTTTCAGTACTTTCTGCTCCTTTGATCAGCAGTAAAGATGTTAAAAATACTTGATATATTTGGGTGGTAACACCAAGGTAGCTGTGATGTTAAATTTCTGAAAAACATTACTAAAAGGAAAAAAGTTGAAGCTGATGTGGTAAACTATCTTTCTGGGGTTTATTTGACTCTCTTCATACCTTGTAAATTACCATGGCAGAAATTAACAACAGAAAGTTTCAGTTCATTTTCAGTTATGCGTTTCCTCTTTGGATCTATGTACGGTGGGGTTAATACCTTTATTCTCCTGGCAAATAGCACAGCCAGGCATCCATCACAGATTAAATGAGAAGGGGAAAAGTATCTGTAGTGTCACGGGGTAAATAATTACATATTTTCTATTTTTCTTCCTTCACAATGGCTTTACTGGCAGATCTGACTTGCTTTTTATGAGCAAATGTTGGCTGAAGGAATGAGATGAAGTTGTGTGAAAGAGAAGGCCTGTCTTAAAACTGTCACACAGCTGTGTTAGGAGCATATACCTACCTTTGGGAGATACTAAGGTTATTAAACTCATGTGTATGCACAACAGTAGAGTGAAAAAAGTAATATGCACTCACATATGTTACACCTTTTCTTTCCTGTTACGTAAGTTCATTAGTGGAAATAGCATGGATGTCTTTTTTGTGTGTTTGTTGCATTGTTCGGTGTCCTGATGCAGTAGACTGACATTTTATAAGTTTGCTGTTTGAAATTTGTTTGGTTAAAACATCTCACTGTTGTCGCACAGAGAGGGTTTTGACTTTTTCTCTGCGGGTTGGTGCCTGTGCTCGGGGCTGGCCAGGGCACACGACTATCTTGTATGTGACACGCTCCCTTTTGCGAGTGAGAGAAGTGATGAGTACCGTATGGTCCAGTGCTGACTCACAGCCCTGTGCTCGAACAGGGTGAGTACAACACTTAATTTAGAGAGAGCGGAATAAAATTACCAGGGCTCCCAAAAGAATTTCTCCATCTTTTTAATTCTAGTCTCTTATTGCTTCTTCCAGCCAGCCATCTCTTCCATTATATGATACTACCCTACCCTAGTGCTGGCCTGTGCTATTTTATACCAAAAGTGGTGGGGTTTGCCATTCTTATGGGAAACCCTACCTAAATTAGGCTGCGTATATGCAGTCATGCTGGAGACAAAGACTCATTTTAAAGAAATGTTGATCTTCTGGAGTGTCTTTTCATCTATAGTACGACTGACTCCACAAGCATTTACAAAACAGCAGGAGAGTTTCTGAAAAATCATAAGATTGACTTTAAAAATTATGCCTTTTAAGGCGTACTTTGATTTCTTTCTTTTTTTTTTTTTTTAAATTTTCCCTTCAGTTTGAGTTTTTAAGTGCAAGGTGGGTCATGTTGCTCATCTTTCCTCTGCAAGATGATTTAATAATTATAGCGAAAGCTGAGAATATTTCTTCCCTGTTTGACTCCGTGACTGAAACTTTGAAAATACAAAATGCTGAGAGGCTTGCAGTGAAATGACAAGAAATTCTAACATTAAATGTTGCACATTGTATTCTGATGTGCTTATAATTCAAAGTCATGTCCAGCCTCAACGACATTTATGCAGGTTGTGTCGGTCCCAGTGGTTGGTCTGGCCGTAAAAATATTTCCCCATTTCTCCACAGCTCCTTGAAAAACAGCAGGATGGATATTTTTTCTGCATGTGCATGTATAAATATGCACACACTTTTCGTTCCCACTGAAGGGGATCTTGAGTGCAGCGTCACGTAGGATTGTGTTGTGCTGTGGCAGCATTGCCAGCTCTGTGCGGGGCTTTATAAATATATGCAGAAGGTAAGCAGCTAACTTCTTCTTCCCTTCCCACTGGGGGGAGGCGGAGTTTCAGGTACTGGAAGAGGCACTCAGGTAACGCTGTCTGCCTTGTGGAGTTGTTCTTTGTCTCCTACAGGGAGACGACAGCAACGTGTATATATATTTTTAAATTGTTTTTGTATATCACGTTGAAATACTGTGAAATACCGCTTTGACTTCAGAGTATTTCTCAAAATACAGCTCCACAGCAGCAAGGGGAAGATGAGGTGTTGATCTCACTGATGCAGGGGTTTTGCAAATGAGTTTCCGTATCTGATTACAGCTAACAATCTATTGACATAGGATATGGCATTGGTAACAAATACCCGCTGAGATGTAAAAGTGTTGTTGAACACCAGCTGATGCCCACACAGACTTTTTAATTAGTACATGGCCTATTTTTGAATCAAAATGTGCCTCTGCGTAGGGACATTTTTTGACAAATCCCTAGTGGCTCACAGAAGAACAGAAGGTAATTTTTTGGGGGTCTTTCTTCTTGTGCATACACGAAGTTTTCTTGGTGCCCGCTAAGGGTATTACCAGGGAGTCCAGATGCACTGAAGTGGAAGGACCCATAGGAAAGAGCTTCAGACTGCTACTTACTGGAAAAAAGTACTTGTGCAATTATAGATAAAACATATGATGTGGTATTGCATGGAGTCTTGAGGACAATACATCCCTGGCAACTTATCCCAGTGTTACCTGCTAGAAAAAAAACAGTTGTTTGACTGGCCTAAAAGAGACAACAAACATTTCGTAGTGAGGGGTGCTGTTGTCTGGGCCTGCCCAATTAAAAACGTTGGGACCTGTATGAGACAATAGTATGCAGTAAAACTGCAGGATACAGAACGTTCCAGTATGCGTTTTTCTAAAATGAGTCCAAAAGTTGAAGAAAACAGGCTAGTTCCTAAATAATACTGACTCAGAGCTGCAATGTAGTCAGGAGGCCCCCGGTTAATGCACCAGATGTGACTTTCTGGAGAACAGATTTATTTAGACGCTGTCATGGTGTGGAAAGGCGTGAGGTTGCAGTAATCCTGTGCTTCTCGCGTGGCTTGCCGTACTAGGGGAGGAGAAGAAAAAGGTACCAGCAGGGTGAAAGCTCCTGGGCAGTGGGTGAGCGTGGCTGCCGTGCTCCGCATCCCTGGGCAGCGCAGCCGGCAGTCCCCGTCCTTCGTAGAGCACTGCAGAGCTCTCGGCTGAGGTTCCAGTCCCTTTGGCTACCGAGTCATGCGTGGGGAGCTCCAGCCGCAGAACTGAGATTCCTGGCAGTAAAGTGCTCTGAAAACTGCCTTTGTTTAGGGTTTTGAAGGTGTTTTATTATCGCTCATCAGGTTATGGAAATGCTGATCAGTAGGGAGTACAGTCACATGTGCAGCACAGGGAGCAAACAAGAAATACGGGTTTTGGAAATAACTTTCATCATCTTCAGCGCAGTTTAAAGAGGGGAAATATTGAAATAGAAACTGCAACTTAACTTCTTATTAATTGTTATATACCTGCTCTTAATAATGACTTGACCTTTGCATGTGTATTTCATTCATCAGATGAGAACTATCTTTGGAAAAATATTTATTAGGAATTCAAAGGAAGCCGATAGCAAATGAGTTTGATGTATAGCGCGTTAGGATATGTGCAGATGTAACCTCTGACTAGGCAAGATACACTTGCTTTTGCTGATTCCGTAAGTATGTTATTCACATACTTGCTGATGCCATGCCTTGTCTCTCAAACATCCTTTCCCAATCCTGGCACAAACATTCCTCTTTCCCAGCTCTGTTTAAGTCAGTTAAATCAGAGAAACAGAACTCATTATTGTTTGACATTTTCTGATGCTACGTACAACAGGACAGGAAGGAAAACCATGCACATCGAGGAATATCTTTTGCTACTATCATGAAGCTCAGAACCTAAGAAAAATAATATTTTTTACTACCTCTTCTTACTACGTAGGCATTCTGAGTGCGCTAAAAGAAATGAATTGAACCTGGCCAGCTCTCTGTGCAATAGGAAGTGTGCGGCAGCATGCTGGGGGAAAATAAGACATCAAATCTGAGAACAGGCTTGGTTCACCGTTTTCTGTCCCCATTTCCGATTGCGTTCTTTTGGTGCTGGCTGTTTATGGCAACCAAAAAAGTGGGAAGTGTTGTCATGGTGTTAGTGTGGCCTAGCAGAAAGTTTCAAGTGCAAGCACATGTTGTGTGGTAGGAAATCTTCTTGTATTCTGACAGCGTATTAGATCTGTTTGCACGCGCTTTTTACAATAAAACAAGGGTGTGTTGAAAGCCTTAATTATATAATGGGAATACAGAATAATCCAAGGTTGTAACGGTGCTCCTTCCTGTAGATTTTCCAAAACTTAATGGGAGGCATCAGGTGTGGGTGGTATTGCCTATTCATTTACTATGTGAAAAAGAAAGCTTAGCAAACTAGAAGGGGACACTAATATAGTTTAGACATCATTTAGATTTTGCTTGAAAGAATTCCATAGTTAACTGTGAGGATCTTGGGAAACTCATGGAAATAAGTGCCAAGAGTTTTCTTGCAAAACACATTGCTAAGTCTTACATTAAATGTAAAAATCTGTGGCTAATTACCTGATTAATTTGATGTATTTCAGAGATAACAACAGAGCAGCTGATTCTTCTTTTATGTTCTGTTTGACATAAGGAACAACTTGGGTAGCAATCACAAATGTTTTTCCAAACAAGGAAAGAATATTAGAAAAAAAAAATTTTTTTAGAATAAAGTTTGCAAAAAGCATTCAGTGAGCTCATTTGTTTCTGGGAAGGAAAAACCTGGAGAGGAGGGATGGAGCTCTGGCTTGGGCGGTCACATGGAATAGCGTCTCCTTCTGTGAACTGCCCACGAGCCTTTGGCTGGGGATGAAATCAGAGCGGCGAGGGAGATGCAGATAACCAAATGATAGCCCCGTGGGATGCCACCAGCCAGGGGTGGGCGGGTACCATGTCCCAGTGTGATAACGTGCTGCAGTGGGTAGTTCAGTGCTGTTTTTTCTTCAATTTTTTTCCTATTTCAGACTCGTCATCTTTCCCCCTCTCCCTCTAGGTGTGTTCCTCCTCTTTGGTGAGGAGATTTAGTGATGGTTAGTGTCTCATTTTTGTTGTGCTGGGGTTTTCCCTGGCCTGGTCACAATGTGAACTTTCTTTTCCGAGCGTTACAGTAGTGAGGAGGTGATGTGTGGGGCAAGGAGCGGGTGAGTAGCTTTCCAGCACATTTCGTTAGCTCTTCGGCTGCTCTGTAAGCCCAATCCTCAACTGGAGTTTTTTGGAAGTGCTGTCTGTCAGGTGGCTCCGTTCCCTGGAAGCTGTATTCTATCTTACGATTTTATTCCTTTATTCTTACCTTTCTTATTTTTTAACCTATTCTCTCACAGCCTTCTCTTTTTGCCAAGTTATTCATTATGCACTTAAAAGTCTCTTTTGCAGGTGTCAGTTCTAAAATCATCATGATTACTGAGAGGGGAGAAAAAAAAGCCTGAAGAGCACTGTTTACTGCCATTTTCCTGGGCACTGAAATTAATGTGCACTGGTTTCAACAATATCTCATTTCTTTGGGCAGGCTAATAGCCCGGTCACTTCATTATCCCGCCTTTCTGTACAAGTACCAACGTAATAGAAATGCTTTCATTTTCTAGACTCCCCTTGGGTGCTTGAGACAAATGCTTTCAAAAGCTGATCCATACTTCCTTTTTTTTCTTTTTTTCCCTGTCAAACTGGAAAAGCTATAAATCTGGTCATCACCTGTCCTTTTAGGTTAACATATTGCACCTGCAAACCTTTTCAATGTCTTAAAAATAATCCGGCAGTGTGTTTTCACTGGGAGGTGAAATCAGCTAAGGTTTTATTTGTCCATTTATTTATTTTCCCAAGAGGGCATTTTATTACTGACAGCATGAGTCAGGACAATTAAAGGTTGCCGTGAAATATTCCAGCCTCTGTTGTGATGCAATATGAACTGGAATGAAATGTTACCTTACTCATACTGAAAAAACCCACAATTAATGCACCATATGCTGTGTTACTGGTGGGACAGAAGCCTACCAGTTACCTCTTCCCAGTAACTTCTTCCTCCCAGTGTACATCATTGTGTGGGGAGTGTCTGGTAAGGAGAAACATTGTTGTTCTGTGTTTGTGTGCAAACAGGGTGTCAGCACAGAGTTAAAAACGTGCATTGTCTGTGGTCACATTTTATGGAGAAAAGGGCAGTATGAAGGAAGGAGGGCAGCCAGGATGCTCGGGTTTTACCCCAGGCTTCACTTCTGGGGCATTATTTTACACCATTTTTAAAGTAAGGGTAACAAAAATAGCTGTTTTACTGGAACATTTCGACTTAATTGTGAAGAGCTGTGTGGCTCAAGTATAAAAATTATTTAGGGCTAAATTTTATTTATCCCTGTTGGCTTTTTGAAACAGGACTGAAAGGTGGATTTAGTGGCTGCGTGCAGTTTTCAGCAGGATTGTCCTTGTTTGTTAGCTTTCCCTCCCAACCCCTTGAATTATAAGAATTCTGCCCAGGGCGCTGGGGAGTGGGGAATGTTGACACAGGTGTCAGGACCATGCAGATGTTGTGATTCTCTTCACTATGACTTCCTGTTTTTAACTGTAATTTATTTTGATACTGCAGTCCAGGGTCTGTCCTGATCCCTCACTGCCGGCCATTCAGCATGACAAATACGTGTATTCTCATGGGCTAGCCATAAAGGCCCAGCTTCCCTTGCCTTGCAGGGTTTCATTTTCTCAGCAGTGGGAATGGACAGTGCCTTGTCTTAGCCGTGAAGGGCGGTATGGGGGCAAAGGAAAGCGTTTAGAAAACTATTGTAAGTACTGTTATCTGCTCAGGTGTCCTGGACAGATTTTCTGGCCTTTTCTCCTCTCCTCTCTGACTTTATCCTTCCCTGCTTTAGCCAACACAGTTATACAGATATATTCTGTTGCACAGAGGAGGCGTTGGCATCCTCTCATCTTTTATTACCCTGATGCATAAGCAAATTGTGGCAGAGATACAATTTATACTGGTGGAACCATGCCAGGAGTGATTTTAAAGGCAGAGGAGAAAGAAGCGATAAGGCATGGTATTTTTCAAGTTGATTGGGTTTGCAAGCGAAGAAAGATGGAAAGGAATTACGGTTATCTGATACTTTTTTTTTTTTTTTTCTACACTGGCCTTGCAAAGCACGTAAGCATCTGCTTGAATTTCACCAAACTTTGCAGCGTGGTTCAAGCCAGGCAGCTGCCTGAAAGCCATGGTGTTTCTCCTGCATCTGGGCTCCAAACTGAAGGGACAGTAATGCTTCCGTGGTAATCTAGGGAGGTGGAGGATTAAATGTTCTTGAAAAGCCATTTGCATAAAGGTTTGCAAAGGGGAGAATGAGTGCGAGAATGTGTTCAAACTGAGCAGTGAAATCTGCACAGCTTGACTTGCCTCATCCATCTGGTTGGACCGTGTTATCTATGTTTAACAGATTACATTTAATCTTACCATTTCAGGGAGAGCTGTTGAGCCTCAGCAGACATGGGAGAGCCATCCTGTAAAGTTGCGCAAGTAAATTGCGAGCTTAAATTTCGTGCTAGTTTCTCAGGAGAAGTGCAGAAGTATCAGGTCATCTTTCTGCCCTGACCGCGTTCCTCGGCTTGGCAGACCAGGAGACGGGAGGGCGACTCTCCCCTGCTTTGCCACACTCCTCCTCCTTTCCGAGTCTGTGCTGCATTCCCCAGGCCAGCATTTTCTTTCTGCTGTGTGCTTATCTGACTTCTGCCCTGCCTTTAGCTTCCTATTGTGTTGCTCACCAAGAACAGCACATTACCAGCCTAGCTAGGCAGAAGTAGCGGCAAAGCAGGGGTTAAGCAGGCTCAGTTTCCTGCTCCTCTGCTTGCTCAGGTGTGCTGCAAAGTTAATAAAGAATGGCTGGTTAGGAGAAACAACTTTGTGCGCAGAGCTTATGGGACTAGGCAGAATTCCAGGCTGGAAACTCTCCTTGTTTTTATTTATTTAACTTATTTTTTGATGGTAGCTGTCACTTTTTATGGAAAAGACTTTCTTATCTGCTGCTATATTTTTTCTTTTTTTTTCTTTTTTTTTTTTTTTTACCCCTGCTGAGTCATTGCTCAACTCAACAGTCATTTGTGTGGCTTGCTTCCTGGAGTCTTGAATCGGTTTGTCACATACCTTTCTTCTTTCTTCCTACATTTAATATAACCGCAGTCGTTTCAAGCACTTCTGCCGAGCGGAACCCCTTTCAGATGGTCCCATGGTATCTCTCTGTGATCTGGGTGAGTGAGGCATCTACTAATGGCAGAATTTGTCCTGTGCTCAGTAAGCTGTTATTCCTGTGATAATGTTAACATCCTAAAATTATTCATTTTCCTTACACAGAGGCAGCCAGCGAATGTAGACGTATTATCTCGTAACTGAGGGGACAGAAAACCCTGTTTGCTTTTGCTTTTTCATACATTCCTCTGCTGGCATCTGCTTAGGCAATTAAACCCCTTTCATGTTTTTCATTCTCTATAGTGCATTAGAAATGAGGTCCTCTTTTTGTTCTTTTTTGAATCTCTTTTCAATCTTGTCTACAAATATATAGTTCACTTTTTTCCCCTCTTTATATGTCCCCCCCCCCCTTCCTTATGCCTTTAAAATTGGGTTGGTGTTTCAGGGACATTCTTGGCCTGCCTGATGTAAAATTAAAGAGGTTACCTAAACCCACAAACCTGTGAAGCAGTACAATTTTAATACGTTTTTTTTTAAAAGGGTGAAAATTTCTGGCTGACATTTTTTCCAGTTTTAAAATGGCCTTGTTCTTGGTCACAGGTTGTTTCTGTAATGCTTATGTTTTCTTGCTCGTAGTTTGCTTTTCAAAGAACAACAACAAAAAACCAAACAGAAGTTTGGCCTCTCCCCTCGCCAAGCATTTTTGTTACAGATGCTTCCCCCCTAGTTAATTAGAAATAACAACAACCAACACAACTAGTCTTTTTCCTGGGGCCTGGCATTCCTAAAGGATTTGGGTGATGTTGCATGACGAAGCATCGTAGCACCCTTAGAAGCTCAGGTCTTCAGCACCATCGGCAAAGCCAGGATAACTGTCCAAATTGTCTTCACTGGCTGTGCAGAGACAAACGTGCACATCAGGATGGGATCTGTAAAAGCCCACGTGAGGCTTCACAGGCCGGGAGGTGGTCAAAGTCAAAAGAAGGTCTCTGATAGGAGCGTGTTAAGGTCTTGCTCATCCCCTCTTTGTGAAACTACATCCCAGTGCAGGTGAACTAAAATGGTGCTGTGGCTGAATGGGGTTTTTGTTAGGCCAAGAGGAGTTCTTGCAGCCGTGTGCTTCGCTGCTGATCCAGGGGAAAGCTAGTCCTTTTAAAAATGTATTTATTTTTCCCTCCAGGGCAGTGTCTGTAGAGATGGGCAAGCACCTCTGCTGGCACGGGGAAAGTATCTCATCAGATGGCTGGGGAGAGGTGGGGAGCTGCCCCTTTTGGAAATAAAGCCCACGCATGGCTGCTTGGGCTGTTACAGGAACCCCATCGCTGGATAGAAGCGCTGCCTTGAAGCTGTGCTGCGTAAGTGCTTTGATAGTACTGATCTCTGCAGCCCAGTACTTCTATGTTTAGGGGTCCTAGTAAGTCTTTCTGTATGTAGGTTATTACTTTCTCTCCCCCTCTGTCTCTTTTGAAAGAAGTTCAGAAGGGAGTGGGTAAAGGAGAAGAGGAGGTATTGCATAAAACCTTAGTGGTCGGAGCCACAGATTGGGAAACAGCAGCCTTCAACCCTCTCCTGAGCCTGTGCAACTGTATTCTCCGAGAGAGTGCCCTAATTATCTGTTGGTAAGCTGGGCTGGGCTCTTGTTCTCTTCTCCATCAGGCTGGTACATTTGTGGCAGGGATTGGATAAGAGCCGAGAGTGCGTGATCTTCTAGTCTGCAAGGGAGGGTGTTGTTCTCCCCGAGTCTTGATTTTTCTCCTCCAGACCCTGATAAGGTGTTTGGTATTTACGTGCCTTAGGATAAAAGCTGTGCTACTGGGAACGGTCTTTGTGGTGACGAACTATAAAACTGAAATTATTTTCCTACTTTAGGCTCAGTCTTCCTCTGAAGTACTGGACAAGTTACTTGACCTGTTAGTTACTGTGGGTTTTTAGAAAATGGATGGAGATCTTCTCTTTGCTCACCTCTTGTCTACTTTGATGTAAGGTAGTCCTTGCCTCGATGTTTTATAGTCTTCTGGCATATCCAAGTACAGCATTTAGCATAATTGGGGTCATTAGGCACTAGACAAGAGTGCTTATTATGAGAAGTCCTTACAATATTGGTTATGCATGGTATTTCAGTATTGTGTTCCTCTGAGTAGCCTTTAGAGTTAATGTTTTTGTTTTATGATGTACCATCTCTCAGTCTCTCCTCCAAAAAGAAAAATAAATCTAAATTAGACTGAAGCCTTGGCTAATTGTTCTTTCTCTATTCATCTCCGTGGCAGCAGGAAACCTAGCAGCAGGGTTTCCATTCACAGCAGACATGCGTGCCAGCTCAAATGCTTTTGTACCAAAAATGCATGTGTGGGTGTTGAAGGTAAAAATGATTGGACAGTAGTGGCTGCAGCTGTATCCTTGAGAACTCAAGGCAAGGGAGATCAATGATCTCTTTCCTGTATGTTGGGTTTTTTATTACTCACTGAAAAAGATACTTAACCATCGCAAATTATTCCAAAAGGGCAAAGTAAATGTTGTTTGATTGTTAGAGACTGTATCCGCACTGTGTCTGTCTGTAGTGCTGGCACTGGTTCTGCACAAGTGAAGGATGGAAATGTACTCTGAACCACTGCGAGACATTTTGACCCCTGTAGCACCTTTATCTTCTGGTCTGCGTCCAGCTCTCAGCTACTGCTGCCACTTCTCACCCCTACAGCTTCCTTATTGCACCGCTGCCACTTCCATTTCCTCGTCTCATGCATCAGAAACTCCACTAGCAGATGGGTGACCCAGGCAGGTTTCTCCTGGTTAGTGCTTTTCTTTTCCAGTACTGTGTTAACCTCGGAATGAACTGTTTCTTTGTGATACACCTCTCTCTGCTGTCAAGAAATAATTACAGTACGGCTTTGCACATAGTATGCCCCCGGCTAATTAAATCTGTCCTTGATGACTTACTGTAGTTGTAGGCCTCCATTTCATCCCATTCAGCTGGTCAAGAACAATCCAGTAGGAATAATAATAGTGAAATGTATGAGTAGAGATTTCTAGACATAGAAAGGACTGAGCAGTCTCCTTTTTGGTGCCGATACCATTGACATGGAGGGATGATAGCGCTGGTAGGAGGAGTGCTGTTGTAAATACGATGCGAGGGCCACCAGTCATTTCAGCCTAGTTATTTAAGTCAGAATAGCTGGAGCTACTCTTTATTTATTTGCTTCTCTCTTATTATTTGTTCAGCTAATCAGGTTCTGGTGTCCTAGAGTTCATTTCCATTCTTTCCCTTGTGAGTACTCACTACCAAGTCTGCTTTGGATGCTTTTTTTCACCCCTGGCTCCTTCCACAGCTGCGCAAAGTGCTGTGTAGAGAGCTATTTTTGCAGCGTCTTGGCTGGATGGAAAGGGCAGCTCAGGTAGGCGACTGGCTCCATATAAACGTTTGAGTTAGGGAAAGGATTTCCCTGCGAAGCAGCCGGCTGACTGGACAAGGTTTAAATGCTGTTTCATGTTAGTAAGAGTTGTCACTTAACAGCAGGAGAGGCTAATTGTAACTTATTAATTGATTGCACTTGATCATTCTGTGTCCTGAAAGCTTCATTTTTCCAATGCATGCTTCTGTGAGGAAAGATTAAATTTACCGTGGCTTTCCATTGGCACTGAACTACAAACAAACAAGAGATCAGCCCAGATGAATGTCCTTTGGAGCGAGGTTTAGGTCATGCTTTGCAATTTTGGGGTATACTTTGATCTTTGCTGCGTTTGGATTAGATTTTATTACTGCTTTGTGTTCTGGCAGTATTTGAAGACTCCAGCAAAGATTGGAACTACTTTTTGCTGGGCAGTGGGGAAGACAGGAGATGAAGGGAGAAGAAAGCGTCATCTTAACAAACAGGACAAACAAACCAAGGAGATAGCAGAGGAAGCGCAGGGAAATTAGTGCAGGGGAAAGGTTTTGACTAAGAGCTTGGTGAGATAGTGCCTGTCTTGCTGTCATTTGGCCGAGGAAGGCGAGTGGTGGCAGTCGCAGCCCTGTTACGGCAGGGCTGGAGCCCAGATCATTCAGCCCGTGGCCAGCGGGAGGCAGAGGCAAACACAGGCAGGACATTGGGCTATCACCTGCACACAAGAAGTTTTTGGTGGTGTTGCCCAAGTTTAGACTTCTCAGTGGAGCAGGAAGGGCAGGATCAGCCATCCTCTCCTGTCTGTGTTGAAGCTAGAGCTGCTTTTAGCCATTTATTAATTGTAAATGAGAGGTTAGTACTCTTTTTCCCTAAAGGCAATTTTCTTTAATACTTTTATGTTTGTTCCTGAATGAAACAAAATAAATCCAAGCCAGGGCTCAGTGATTCTGATTGTTAGTGATTTTTCTAATTCCTTTTCTTATACTGGGAAAAAGTGATAAGAGAAACCTATTCCTGAGGATTTTTTTTTTATTGACTGTCCCTGTGTTCTTCTGAAAGAAAATGCCAAGTACCTCCTAAAATAATGCCTTTTGTGTGTTGCCAAATAAAAGAGTGAGTTTGTTCAGTAATGTGTGTATGCAAAAGCATGAGGATTCTGTGGTTATTTTTATAAAGTTTTTAATAACTAAGAACATGTCTCAGAGCTTGTAAAAGCTGAATATTCCAAGAACTTATTCTTTTCATAAAGTGTTTTGAGAAATTTCAGTTATGCAAAACCTGAAGGCAAATTATTACAGATAGTTCAACAAAGCTCTTAGGTACGTGTTCCGATCTCTTCCAGAGCATGAAGTACATGTCTCTGTATGATGATTACAGAGAGGATAAAGGCTGCCTCTTGTACCTGGAGATCTTTTTGCTGAAACGGGAACTGCCCTACCCGCACTTGCCCATTTGCCCACAGGTTTTAAATTCCAGGTGATCTAATCTTGTTTATGCAGCTTTTCTTTGGCAGCTCAGAAAATGTGTGTTAAATATTCTTGCAAATTAATAAACAAGACAGCTATTTTGAAGTCTGAAAACTCAGTTAAACCCTCAAGCAAGGATATCTTTACCGTCTGACTGCATTGGAGCTTGTATTAAAGCATGTTCAGAGAGTTGGAACAGGGCAAGAAACCAGGATGTTAATTAATCTCTGCAGTACTATTGGCCGCCTCTGCTTCCCTCTGTAGAGGTACATTAACAGTGGAAGAGCCAACATGTCCACTCTGGCATTTTGAAAAATTAATCAAGGGATACTGCTGATTTAAAAAAGATCTTTGTTTAAAAGTTCCTATCTTTTATTTTAAAAATATGTTTTTCTAATGTCATATAGTCTTAAATGGAAGGTTAATTAAAAAAAGGTAGGGTTTTTTCCTTCCTCAGAGAAAGATATTTCTCTTCTGACAGACAGCTGAGAATCTAATTTAACAGGTGTTGATGTACATCAAGTGGGAAAGTAATTTTTTTTCTTAAAAAAAATAATTTGTAGGAGTAGAAACCCCAGAACTAAAAATGTTCATGAAGAGTTTTTTTGTGACCTTGTAAATTGCCTTGTAGAGTTGAATAACAATGATTAATATTAGGGGTCACACAATTCATTTGGCTCTGGGGGTAGTATATTGGTGATCTCTAACTCTGCTTCCCTGGGTGTAGGTATAGTTTTACCAGATTGAATTTAGAATTTGAAAATTGGAAAAGCTAGAAATTCTGGTACTGTAAAGTATTTTGAAATGATGTTTGTAGCTGTAGTTTACATGATTCATTATTGAAAACAATCGCAATCAGTAAAATGGAATTCATTTGTCTTTGTGATAGTGATGATCCCGTTAAGACCTCTATTCCCGTAGCTTAATGATTTCCAGCCGCCTTTATTTGAGCATGTGTACAAATTTGACATTCCTTGAAAGGTGCATATTCACTAAATAGCTGCATAGCACCAGTGAACTTTTTTTTTTCTTTTTCAACTTCTGCTCACTCATAGTAGTGGTTCTCAGACCCTCACAGATCCACGGACCACAAGCTGAAACCCACTGAGCTAGACTTTTAACACTAGGCAATAAATACAGCCTTATTAATACAGGTAGTGCATAGAGTAATTCAGAGAAGTTTAGTTTGGTTTGTGCTTTCTGATATTTGAATGACACTTCAATCAAATTATTTTTAGAAAATATTCTCTTATTGTAATATACTGTTACTCTATTAATTTTTCTTGCGCAGTGGCTTCCCAAACAATTTAATTTTGGCTCTCTGACTATGAACTTCCATTAAAAGTAGCAATTACAGCTTCCAACATTGTAGAATCAATCACAGTAAACCATTTAGTTCTGCCAGGTTTTCATTTTGTGGTTGAGGATTAAATACAATCCATTTACCATTTGTTTATTTATGAGGTGCGCTTTAAGCTGACCTTGTAGGTCTTTTCTGTCTTCACTTGGTGTGATCCTTGAGACAGACTTCAGAAATCTTGTTTTATGTAATACAGATGGACATAATGTAATCAGTAAGGTGTTGACAAAGCTGATTTAAAACATGGGAAATTAAATCCTCTTTCAGGTCAGCACTGTCAGCCTTCAATTCCCATCTCATGTTTCGTTTTTCCTGGGGCTCTTGAGCTATCTCTGCTTTCCATATTGCATGATTATTTTCTTCCTTTCCACTGTATTAGTTTTAATTTCATGGACACAGAGTTTACTTGGAAAATGTGGGTTGGGGGAGGATGTGTGCACGTTGTTGGTTTTTTTTTTTTTTTTTTTTCCCCCATCTCTCATGACATTTCCTTTTTTTGTGTGTGTGTGGTATAAGTTTGAGGTCAGAAATGAAGATGTATCAGTATTTCTCTCTTGATTGCAACTTCTCGTCCAAGTGTTTATAAGCTTAGGGCAGGGTCTCAGTTCTTGTTTCCTAGTTTTTCTGCCTTTCCTCATGGTGACAAGGGGCAACACATACAATGCGAACAGTTGTCTTAATTCTGCTGTCGTATATTGTATGGTGACATCCGCAGTTCTTTTCATATTTTTTTCTGTGTAGCATTGTGACTCCTCAGCTTCATCAAATTATTGTTAAACCCTCTGAAGCAGAGTTTTCAAGGTCTCTCTCTGTTGGTTCACTGTTGGCTTACCTCTCCGTGCTGCGATTGAGAGTTATGGGATCGAATCGGCATTAATTAGAGGTTTCTGCATTGTGGTTCACCTGTAGCAAAGTCCTGAAGCCTGGAATCATAGAATCATTATGGCTGGAAAAGAGCTTTAAGATAGATCATCAGGTCCAACCGTTATCTAACTGTACCGAGCCCACTTCTAAACCATGTCCCCTAAAGTAAACCTGAATCTCGTTTGTCTATAAAATATTGTGCTCATTGTTGTGATGGAGCCCAGCAGCACTGCTGACTCTTAGACTTGCAGCGTAATTCTGTTCTGATTGCTATGTGCACTCTCCCCTGCTCTCCTCTCTCTTGAGCACTGACTGTTAACAGTGGCAAACTGAAGAGTGCTTGTTGAAGACAGAGGCGGTTGCTAGGAGCAAGGGAGATGAGCCAAGTGGATGTACACTTCCCTGCGCGTTGCATTCGCTAGCAATGCAAAGCTCTGTAGTTCCTTTTTAATGCCACGGCAAAGACCCTGTGATTTTGGCCTTTTGTGCAAATTATTTGAGAAGCGTAAATAGCAGTTTTTATCAGATAGTCGTTGGCATTCGTTGGTTTTCAGTATGGGTTTGTGTCAGCACGGGCCTTATTTAAATATGGCTTTTTGGGTAGAATTTATATCTCAAAAACATCACTTTCTGTGGAGCTCTAAATCCTTTTGAATCGTTGGTTCTGTAGGGCAGAGCTGTGCTTTTACATTGGCTGAGAAGTCTCCAGGGACAACAACAGTGCTGTATAAATAATAAATAAACTAATAAATCAGTTATCATCGGCTCTCACCTTCTAAATTGAGGTCAGAAAGAAAAGTCATTGAAGGGAGAAGCAGCAAGGAAGGCTGAATTGCCTGATGTCCCCATGGGGGAGCACAACCTAAAGATCACGCTTGGCATTTAATTTAAAAAATATATAGCCAGTCCAAAATGAGTATCTGTCAAGCAGACAATTAACTATCTGATATGAGGAGTCTGACATTCAAAAGGCTTCATGCTTCCGTGCTAGCACATGGCTTTCAAGCCATCAGGCACGTCTGAAAGTAATTTGTCAACACCCTTGTGTCCTCCCAGAGGAGAGCTATTAATCTGCGTGTCATCAGCATCTAGATGACATCAAAGTCCATGACAACTGTGTTACTCGTACCGCTGTGGTCTGCCAGTGGGACATGGCACGTTCCAGAGAGCCGAAATGAGGGGAACAAACATTCTTGTAGGAGTCCCGTGATATTTTAAAGTTTGTGTCCTTCCTCCTCCCCTCTTTAATTTAAGGAGTTCTTTCCACAAACCCACTCTTTATGATTCTTTCTCTCTTGCACAATCAGAAGGGTGGAAACACTTGATGTTTGTGGATGTGGGACTCCTTCAAACCCATAGGGAAAATTGATTCCTAGTGGAAGTAGTACTTGATATTTACAATATTATAAACACAGAGTAGCTGTAGAGTTTATGGACATCAAGCCAAATGTTAATTTACTTGTGCTATAGAGCACCTGTGCTTATCTATTCCAGGTGCCATCAGCCTTGTGAGGCACTGCAATATGCTCCGTAGTGTGTGCAGGTAGCACTTAGCGCTCAGTAACTCTGGACCATAGGGGAGCCCTGTCAGGAGAACAGCACCGAAATGTGTGAATTCCTGATAAGCAGATATGCAAATACCATAAATGATGGCACCAGCAAATTGGATTTGAGAACGTGGAAAAAGGCTTTAGATGTTTTTTTGATACAGTTGTACCATGTACAGATGTACAAGCTCTGACTTGAAATTCATCAACTTGACCTACCAGAGAACTTTAAAGAATGGGTGTGAATGTGGGCTGTGCCTTTTGTGAAATGTCCTGTAAACCTTTGTTCCAGTACATTTGATTCTCAATTTACAATGAAGAAGGATTCATTCATCTGAAGAGAGATTGCTTAATGGCCTCATACAGCCAGAACTTTTATTAATATAATGGTGACAGATTTAATTTGAAGGGCATTCAGAGCTGCTAAGCAGTTGAAGAAGTGGCATTTTAAATAAAATTGTATTTCTGTTCTTATGGCTAGTATTAAATTTTGTAGCGAGTTTTCAGTCATTTACAACTCCCATGAAATAGCCAAACATAGGCTTTATAGAACAGAGCCGCTTCTTTAACTTGTTTGGCCTTTGATGTTTGCAGAATCCGTGTCAGTGTTTTGTATAAGTGCTAGTGGGACTCAAGGTATTTTCCCCTCCCATGAAAAAGGATCCATGGCAGAAACAAGATAATTAGTCTTGACATACGTGGTGAATCAGACATAGGTATGTTGTGCTATTTATTTGCTCTACAAATTAAAATAATGTCAAATATACATAATAGACATGCATATAAAAATGTGTGCATATGATTATACCTATATATAATATTCCAAGCTTGCCTTGGGGTGAGGCCAGGAAAAATCGCAATGTGTGACTGCTGTGTGGCCCCAAGGTTTTCTATGCCCGGAGGATGTTTTCTTTGATCCTCCTGGTAACAGCAACCAGCATGGCTCTTCCCCAGTTACACTTTCGTCGGCTTCTCGTTTGGGCACTTCCAGTGGGGCTCCCACCAAAATACAGGGCTACGTCTTTGAAAATGAACGGCTGAATTCCTGTAGGAAGTCCAGAAGATTAGTTGAGGGTGTATGCAGAAATAATGCTTGCGAGTGTTGTTGCAGGTGGATGCCACTCTTGTGAGCCTTTTCCTGACCGCTTTCGCACGGACCCTGAGCTTCGGTTTCGTTCTCCATGTCTTCCTTGAGAATGCAGAGTTCTTGGAAAGTCTGTTGAAACAGTGTAAAAAGGGCAGTGTCTTGAGTAGCTGCTTTCTTCCTCTTCTTCCCCCTTTCTGGCCCTACTCATGCCCGTGTTTCAGTGCTGCTAACTCACAAAGGTTATTTTCCAGGTTATCCAGATCGGGGATACACAGGAAAAAGCCGCTAGACTTAATATATAAGGGACTAATATTACCTGTAGCATCTTCAGCCTTCCTTGGTCTCTTGTCTCAGAGGGCATGGAATTAAATAGCTCCTATTAAAGATTAACAAGGGTTCACAGACGGTTATCGAGTGTCTATAATTGTGTCAGAGAGAAAATCTTCAGTATTGTTTCCAATATTTTTGCGGTACTGTGATGAAATATTAATTTCCATCAGTAGTAGAAGATTCTGTTAAACAAGTCTGGCAAATGCTCAAAGAACTGACTGTTTTAAATATGCAATTTTATATGCAGAGCTTTTCTTATTTCCAGTGGAAGTCCAGAACACCTTCAGTAGGACCAATAACAGCACTGTATTTCAGGATCTCAGTGGGAAGAGCTTGGGAAGAGTTTATCATAGAGTTTTGTAGGTATAATCAGATTAAACAAATAATGTGAGCAAATAGATTGGAGTCTAGTACAGGACTGAGTACCGTGTCATCCCTGTCTGTCCACTATGAGGATGCAGACCCAGAACACGGCTCTGATTCCCAGGGTTATTTTAAAACAGAACATATTCTTTGCTGCACTCAGCCCTACACCACAGCCAACACCAGTATTTGCAGCGCCTTCCCAGGAGTAACTTGAAATAAAGTTCCCTGTAGCCAGGCTAAGCGTAGAGTTTGTGTAATACATAGAGCGTGTTTGCATGCATCTATTTTATAATCTTTATTACGGATCTCTGCCCTCTCCCCTTTTGTAGGTTCTGTGCGGTAAGCTTTCTAGAAAGTAACGCCTGCTGTACCTTAAACCTAAACGGGCTCCTGGGGACTGGGTGTGAGCAAGGGTCGGCCGTTTGGCAGAGAGCATGGTCAGATCTTGTGAATGTTTCTCACCTCATGGAAGGAGGAGTTGTGTCCCTGGGCAACCCTGGGTACCGGCAACATTTTAGACATTCAGGGAATTTGCTTCTCGAAAGGAAAGCAGATTTCTGATGAGAAATCCAGGAGGAATTGCCATAAACCTGACAAGTTGTGTAGTAAATGCGTTTGTAATCCAAAGTGCTGATAAGGATGTAAATTCAATCTCATTATTTTCAAGTCTTTAAACTAAGAAAGCGTGTGTTTTGATAAGCTGTTTGTTTTAACCGTGGGGTAGAAAGGTGGGTATTGATCGTATTACCCTTCTTTTCATTCCATCGCCCGATGGCGTTAGACTAAAGCTTCTGTGGAATGATTTGTTTAGAATCTTTTTGTACATCTGCAGTATTGCCAAACCCAAGTGTCTAGAAATCCTGAGGAAAGCTTTATTGTGCCTTCTTCCAAATCATCAGGTCTCTGGCCCAGCTACTTAGCACGGAGGGCTTTCAGAGCTTCAGATCTCGATCCAAAGCAAAGGAGTTTTCTGAAATGCCTTTCACCATGCTTGTTTTAGTCAAACGATACGTAAATGGACACAGTTAACATTTAGCCAAACCAGCCCTGCTGTGGGTTACCCTAAGTAAATAAATGGTGATCTATTAATAAAATAAAAGCCTGCCTGAATCTCATGTTTAATGAAACCAGAATGGATAATACCAGACCTTCAAACAGGCCTTTGACACTTCAGCTCTGCACCATGATCTCTGCAAAGGCACATTTATACAGCCTGCAAGTGCAATATATAAGGGCTCTCTCTGGCTCTAACAGCAGAGCTGGCCTAAGGATAGGCTGAGAAGATTTTATGAATACTTTTAAAATTTTGACTTTGAGCCTCTGATCTCCATGCAGGCTTGAAATATACTCCATAGGGTATTTGAAAGACGGCGCCTTATCTGGAGAAAAGTTTACCTTGATAAAATGAGACTGATTTGAGCACATCCCTGCAGAGCTGGGGCGATTGAAGGTGCTCACCCTTCAGATAGGATCAGTAAGAACTCTGAGAGCTGATGGCTTGCGATGTGAATTCAGGCTAAGATATGGAAACGGCTATCTCCATTCGAGGCAAAACAGGCAGTGACAACTGAGGAATCAAATGTGTGTGTTTCTTCTTATGAGGCTAATGTTGTTTGCCTGGGCAATAGAAGCAATTTTTTGAAATGGACTGAAAGTCACTCCTCTGCTGCCTTCTGTGTTTTAAGACTTGCAAATTGTGCAGCGATTAAAGAAAATTATCCATTGATTGGTTCGGAATTGCAGATGTCTCTCCACCAGACTTACACTCTTGTCCTGCTTGTACCGTGAGGAAGGAAGAGAAACTTAAAAGTCTGTGAGACTTCTGGATTTATAAAAGCATTTATATCATTGTGTGAGCCACACAGCTGAGCACCATAACAGACTGTATGTACGATTACCCACAAATTGTCACTGAGCATCAAACCTCTCTGCTTCCTTTCCAGAATGATGAAGTCCTCTGTACATGCAGAAGAAGATGACTTTGTGCCAGAGCTTCAGAGAAGCATCCACCCCAGAGAAAGGCCAGACTGGGAGGAGACACTCAGCGCTATGGTAAAAGACCTCATTGCGTTTCTTATGTGCATTATTTTTGGTTCTCAACAATATACTCTTATATTCTAGGTACACATTGATTTATAGTCCCTGAGTTTCAGATTTTTAAATGGATTGCATAGTACTTTCTACAAGACCAAAATACTTTCCTTCCTCTGGCAGTTTGTCAAGGAGAGAGAGAAGGAGCATGCATAACGCTTCTGCCCTATTAATATGTGCCCCAGAGCAAGTCTAGTAACCAATTAAAAGGTCCATAATGTCACAACGATTTTCAGTCTGCATTAACCTCTTTTTCAGCAAGACTTTTGAGTGTAAAGGGAACTTAAAAACCATGCCCTTTGAAGCATGCAGCGTTGTGGAAGAGTAAGATTTTCAGCAAAATGCTGGTTAAGTCTACAGAAATAAAATGTCAGCCTGAAAGCTAACCTGCCATCAGAGGGAACAGGATTGCAGAAAAGCAACTGCAAAGGTGCTGGTCTCATGCTTACAGAAGGCACTGCAAGTGGGCAGTGGGCCACAGGCAACTGTGTTACCTCGATTTATTTGTTTTCTTTTTAAATGAGTGAGTAAAGTACCTGCAGTTCCACCCTCCCAGCTCCCTCTAGCATTTGCTGAGCTTGGAAGGTCAGATGTTATTTTATTAGCAGCAAAACAGGGCAATGCGATTAGGTGGTTTTGTGAAGTTATCTTCCCTCACAGAAGCTTGGCCTGCCTTGTTTCAGTATAGGAGCGTCTGGAAGTTGTATCCTGCTTGTTATTTTCAGATTTTTCTAAACTGCCTCATTGGCATAGTCAGCTGAAGAGGAAATTGCCTTCAGTGACAGACCCTGAATGTGGGGAATGTCTGAATATTCCGGGTGCAGTGATGCTCTTGTGGGGTGGGTGGTCCAGCAGCAGGGCTAAGATTACTTACTGTGATGTGGCACCAGTGACAATTTTTCCCTCTCGTTGGATCATGTAGCAGTGACAGGGCTTCAGACTGGAAAAGCTGTCTGTTCCCTGCTCCTGGCCTGCCAGCAGTGCCCAGCAGCCTGAGAGAGGGGCGATTCGCTGTACTGCAGGACAGCCAGATTCATCTGATGTACAGGGCTGAGGGGTATGCATCCCAGTGCAGTGTTTGAAGTTTAAAGCACTGTTACTATCTGACTGGGTCATGTGAAATAGATTTTGGATTAGCTGTTCTTTATACAATGTTCAGAAAATGTGTAGGTAAGAAACACCCCACGAGCCAGGTATTTATGCTAATTTTTAAACGGAGAAACAAAAGTTCTGTGTTTTACTCTTTTAAAAGTGTCATCAAACTGTATATAATACAATGATAGTATTTTGTTCCAAGCTGTATTTTCAGGTCAAAAAAATCAACCCAAAACTTAGGTATCATGAGCATTTTTGCCTGTTGGTATTTTCTGTGTTCTGCTTGACTCCTTGCTTATCCACTGTTAATTCTGGCTTTTTGCAGTTGTCACTGCCTAAGTATGTTTTTTTTTTTTTTCCTCATACGCGGGTATTTTTTCCTTCTCTCCGCCTTGGCCAGCAGTTCGTGCTGGTGCCGCCTGTTTGAGAGCACTGTCTGTTCCCATCAGCGTTATCCAGCCGGCAGCGCGCACTCCCAGGCGCAGCGCACGGTGCTTGGTAGCACCCCAGAGCCAGGAGTCTCCTGTAAATCACTGCTCGACACCCTGCTGTCTGTAACCTCGAGGTGTGTCTCAGGAGCTCGAGGCTGTAATTCTGTGTCTCCACCTGTAACACAAGTTAGCTGCCGTACCTCATTTCAGTACCATACCCAATTTACAGTGAAGGGAAGGTTCACCTCTTCGGGCTTCATAACTTCCCCGTCGTTATCAAGGCTGTTGTGCTCATGGACCTTGTTCCATGTTCAGCTCTATACTGCAGCCTACATGTATGCATAATGCTCCTCTCCCTGTGCAAACTAGTAATTCACTTTTTAGAACATGTCCTCTTGCACAGCTCTGTTGCCAGCAATACACAAATGTCGTGTCCAGGTGGCTATAAACAAGAGATTTAGAGGACGTTAAACAAGAAAATTCACACCTTACTATTTGCTGCATAATGATTTGGTATGATGAAGCACAGGCTACATGTGAAGCTACTGAACCTGTATTTATGATGGCTTGGATTTGTGCTTACAGCCTTATTTTGACCTCATGGTCCTCTGAATGTATTGTAGGTAGGTAGGAAAAACCTCACTTGCTCATGTTTACTGTGTTGAGTGAATCAAATTTCCACTTTCAACCTCTGCCTCTCCAGTTAGAAGGTAACAGTTACAAAATGTAAATATTTACAGGACAGTGTTCAACACTGTCACTTTCTATTCTCTGTTTAACCAGTGCATCTACTACATTCTTTTTCCTGATATATCTACTATATTCCTTTTCCTTTTTTTTTTTTTTAAAGCCTGAGAATATTCTCCTTGCTCTTTTCCTTCAGTTTGCATTTTTAGCAGCCTCTAGTTTAGCCTTTTCCCAGCGCATGCTCCTGACACGGTATGCGAGCATCTCATAGTGGCATAATACATTTAATTTTTGGTTAGCAGTTGTTGAAGTTGCAGAGCTCAGGTTTTGTCATTGCTTGCTATTTCGGCCTCTGGGGAACGGAGGCTGCCGGGGCTTGGAGAGGTTGCATATAGCTGTGTTGTTTGCCACTCTCCATTGCTTCCCATGGCAGACAGCTGGAGAGCCAACTGGGTGCAAGGCTTTGTCACTTGAAATGAATTTCACGTTCCGCCAGGTGAGCAAATGCTGAGCCTAGCAACACTAGGGAGGGCTCGGGAAGCTCTGACACAGTCGAAGGACTGGTGATGCTTATTCATTTGTCTCTTGAACTTCTCCTTTGTACATGTTTTTGTACTTTGGGAAAAGGCGATTTATGCATTCACAGTTAGATGAACACATACAAGTCGTCCCTACTCTCCTCCCCCCTTTTTTATCCGCAATATATTTCAAAGTGCTTATTATTAATTTATAGAAGTGCTTTGTTTCCAGAGCTATTTCTTAATAAAAAATAAACTTTCTAAATGTACGGAGGTTGAGTGTCCTCCTGTACTGTAAATAAAAGGCAGGGCAGATACTCTGCTTTTAATATTTCTGTCATTGCCAGTTTATTTGGGGCACCTGAGTAGCTTCAGTCCTTTGTCTGATACTACTTTTATAATCTTTTTTTATGTTCATTATTTATACTTTCACCTACTCTTAAAAAGCGCTTGTTTCTGCTTGTTCGTGGTTTAGCAGAAAGCCAAGCGATTCTGTATCGGAGACCTGGTTTGTTTGGGTACTTCTGGTGGTTCTTGAAGCTTCCTAGGAGTTGGGGAATTCTGGGCTGCAGATACCGAGAACCAGGCTGAAAGAGACCCAACAGTAGCTGGACAGACTTTACGGGAGTTAGATAATCAGGCAGCTGCCCGAGTAGCCCTCAAGGACTGCTATATTTTGTATTCCCCCCGCGACTCATGTTCTGTATTTTTAGAATTTGGTCATATTAGATTTACCATTTTTTCTCGCTGTCTAAGCCTCCCGTTCCCCCAGCGAGTTACCTGCTGCATAACCTTCACACGTGCCGTTTTTTTTCTTTCTCTGCTCTAGTTTGGAAAATGCAGTTGATGATATTGACTGTCTTTGTAGAACACTTCTGAGTTCCAGGGATGAAGAGCTGTATTTGAGCCAAGTGATATTGCAATGTATGGATTTTCTAACATTTCTCTGAGATGGTAATGTTATTTTAAAGGAAAGGAGTGTCTTTTTCCTTCTAAGGTCCTGAAGAGTGCTCTATTTCTATATTACAAGAAATGAAGCTGTGAAAGAGAGCCTTTAAATAGTATTTCTCATATTAGCCTACAAAACAGCTGTCCTCAGCCTGTCATTAACTTTAGCATAAACTGATATTTGTACTTAATATTATGTTTACCTTACATTATTGACCATCTGACCTGCTCTCAGCACCTTTTCATGAGTTCACTAAGTGGCGATTTAAAAGCAGCATGCTGAGAGCCTCTCCCTGCAGCAGGCTGGTGTGCTCTCAGGCACATGTGCTTGCTTCATCCCCATTGCCTTTTTCTTCCATTTGTCTAAATTTTGTAGGGAAGCAGGCTTAAAACAGTGAGATAAATATAAAAATCTTTATTTATGCACCCTGTTGAAATTACGCTGTCACAGAAAGATGCCACCTGAAGCTGCATTAACCTGAGATAAGGAGATATCTGGAGAGCACTGGAGATAAGGTGAATATACTTCCTCCAAAGCTAGAAATAGGATTTCTTTTGTGTGCGTTTCATGAAAAGGTTGCTTTTTCTGCAGTGTCTGCCACTTTTCACCTTTGGAAGCTTTCAAAATATGAGTCTTAAAGCTGTGGTAGATTTTATTTACTGTGAGATTTTTTCCATAGTGCCCTGAGCATGAGAATATAGGTGTTCATCCTGACACCCTGTCACGTCCTACAGTGAATGTCTGCAGGGAGTCATTCCTGAGTATATCACAGCTGAAGGTGACCGTGAGTTCTTCAGCCTTTCCAACTGCGGTGCACCTCTGAACGGTAGCTTTTGGGATGTAGAACTACGACAGCCCATGATGAGGTTATAGAGATGACAACCGTAGTATCCCCAACTGTTACTGGTTTATAACCAGGTTGCCTAGAAAAGGTGTGATGCAGGAACCTAATTACTGATGGAAACCATTATGAATCCTTGAATTTGGCTAATGTGTAAGTGAACAAGAAGGCAGGTCACTGGCAGTTGGTATGCAGCATCCTTTTTGGCTTATGCTGCTGGAATTTTCTTTGGGAAAATACAAGCCTACAACTGTTTTAGAAAGGCACAGGGGTTAGACCTTGTCCTATGAAGTCTCTGAAATAATGTTAGTTCTTCTATCAGATCAGGTGGATTCTGAGATCTGTAGTATTTTCAGCATTTGATGCTAGATAAGGTAAGGTACCCTGGCTTGTGAAGGTAATAAAGGCTTTTTAATGAGACCTCAATATATCACTCTGTTGAATCTGGGACGTGAGTGAGGAGAAAACTATTTTTAAATGCAGTTTATAAAAGTGTGTAGAGATTAGTGAATTGTAAAGGTTTAAAGAAAGATTTCACTCTCCTTAGCACAGGGTTTGTTTCTTGTTCTTTGTACAGCACTTAGCCCAGTTGCTGCCCCAGATCTTGATTGTGGCTTCTGCAAGAATAGGTGCAAAAAATAGGGGTACGTAGGATTTCTTTTTAAATAATTTTTGTTTGCTGGGTTGGTTTTAAATTCAAAAGCCATCAGGCATGTTTCTGAGTACATTGGTGCTGACCCAAGCTAACATGAATACTTCCAGGGACTGTGGCAAAACCTGAAGAAGGAGGGAATGCGGTAAATCCATTTGTTTGGCCTTTTCAACTATGGTGATTTCTAATACCCTTTAACGTGTAAAAATTGGCACTATGGCTTTTTTATTCCTGTGGCTTACAGCTCTTTGTGCTTTGTATGTGTATGAACCAACACCAGAATTTTACAGCTGGGTATCTCCTTGGGAGCAGTAATGGCGTAGACGGTTTTGTTAGACTGAGCCTGTTTTCTGATGGGTTATATGCCATGGAGTTCTTTGTGAAAAAGACTGCTTTTAAACTCTGAATGCCTACCTGCAGGTTCTTTTTAAAAGTCTGAAGTTTTCAGCTCTCAAGTGCAAGGGAAAGTTTTAAGTAGAAAGTCTCAGTAGAAGCTGCAATTCTGCTTTTTTTCTGTTGTTTTTTGAACAGCTTGGACAATTCAGTGGAAATGGACTTTAGATATTTCTTCACGCAGATGCTCCAGCAGTTGGCTTTCGGCTCTAAGTCTTAAGAGTCATTACATTTCTTAAATGCGATGGAAAATGTTACCTTGACATTTGGAGATTAGTGTTGTGCTGCTGAAGGCTCTCAGGCATTGGTCTTGCCTGGGTTAGTATGCCTTCTGCAGAACCTGTAGTATGTCTTGTCTATCCAGTGCTCGGCAGCATCTTTTGGGAATCTCTTAGCTTAGACTGCGTAGCAGGTAGGTCACAGCACGCTGTTTGTAACAATGATAATGATGGGAGAGAAACGGGATTTCAGTTAGTGTGGATAATACAGGCGTTGATACGAGACAAATGTTCCATACAGCACACCAGGCAGTCATCGGGCTGTAATAATATTTTGGTCAAAACAGTTCTGGTCTGGCATTGCACCAGTAACCTATATTTTCAATTCACATAACTTGTTTTCCTTGTTATTGCTGCATAAATCAAGTATTTTTTTCCCCTCGTTAAGCTTTTGGCAAGGTATTAGGTTGTTGTGTATAGTTCTTTCTCTCCCTTTTGGTTAGAGAGTCGTTTGTATTTCAAAGGCTAACTCCCAGCATGAAGCTTGTCCCTGAGAATCTTTGAAAAGTGGGACAATCACTTAATTGGCACATTGGCTTCCATTTGGGTTTGCCAATTAAATGAGTTCAATTAAGCCAGAATGGATACCATATTTTTGGCAGTAAGTATTAATTTATAGCAATCATTTAATTTTCATTGGTGATGCTATTGAAGCAATTGTTTCTAGTTACATTTACTTTCTTTACAGTATATGCAGTCCTGCAGTACAGTGTTGATCCAGGAGAAAAAATAATACATTTTCTAAATTTCTCATTTAAAATCTGTGAATATGCAACATTTAGCAAAGAAGGAAGGACTTAGAATTTGCCAAGGCTGGATCAGTAAAGTTTGTTGTTCACCGTGATCACCAGTTTTAATGCACCGTTATTTTGCATTCTGCGTATCTATGTATTTTAAAGTAACATCAGTAAATGATGTGTCTTGCGAAGTGAAATGTTTGGGTCATGTATTTACACACCACCACTTCTTTTATGGTCACAGGGGATAATGGCAATTAAAAAGATAAAGATGGCACTGGGGTGTAATGACTAACTTTTTGAATGCTCCCAGTAGCCCTCTGCCAAATTACAGAGGCATAGGTAGGCAAACCCATGCATTAATGTACATTAGGCACTTACCCCGGGGTTTGCGAAGGCATTAGGGAGCCTGAGTGCCTCTGTTTATTGTACTGTGAGTAAACCGCTGGGCTCAGTGCTGTATGTAGCATTGGTGTGGTAACTGCTCGGTCTGTGAATGACCAGTCTGAATTTCTTGGGTTTTAGGTTATAGAATTCTAGGTTCATTTCAGACAGTTTCATATCCCAGTACCCTTTGTTGTTATCACCCATTGCTCAGACAAGCTGCCCGTTGGTAACGGCACGGTGATGCTGTGCTGATGGTTGGGGCTGGTGGTGATGCTGTAATTAGGTTAGGTTATTCACTATGAAGTTTGGAGAGGCAGTCTGAGATGAGCTCTGAAGACAGGATTACATTGTCGTGACCATCCTCCTCTTTTCCTCCCATCCTATTCCAAAGATGATCTTTTTTTACGCATGTTTTGTTGTCATAATCTAAGAAATGCCACATTTGTTTGAAATGTACTTATTTGGGAGATAAAACTTGTAATTTATTTACCTGTCAATCACTTTTCTGTAGTCCCAGCTGCTTAAAAATAAGATGGAACATCCAGGAAAGGAGGCTCTTATAAATAAGTGGTTGTTGTTTATTTTTTTTAAAATCAGTGTTCATTGCTTCTTAGTTAACATAACACAAAAAAAGATGGAACAGTTTTTGAAGGGTTGTCGATAGTTTTCTCATCTATCCCCTTCCATTTTCCCGCCCCCAACTGAACTCCGAGAGACAAACAAAACACATCAAAGTATATATTGCCTTGCTGAAGGCTGTAGGTATAAATTTTTTTGTCATGATTCAGCCTTCTTAATTATAAGGTGATGAATTACTCCCTGAAAATGTTGGTAATCTTTAGCCTGATTTCTTTATTTGAATCATTCCATCCAGTTCTGCCTTGCTACATTTATATTGGTCACTGCTGTGTCGGTGTAGGTCTGCATGACATTTGTTGCTATTTGATCAAATACCGTGGTTGCCAGGGCAGGGATGATCCTGTTTTTGCACTAGTGGTCTTAACACTTCATCTCTGCTTTAGGGTTGTTCCATGAACATTTGTGATGGATGCTGTAGGGGCTTGCTACAAGTGCTTTTTCCATCAAGTAAGGCTTTAAATGGTTTCTCGCCCCAGAAGGTAGTGTGTCTTGTGTAGTTAATTTTCCTCAGCTAGTGTAGGATCCATAGGATTGTGGCTGTGCCCTGATTATGTGAGGGTGTGTGACCTCCAATGAGTGATGTCAGAGCTGCTTTGCACTGTTTCAGACTGAAAATCACTGCTGTTCTCTATAACAATGGTAAGTTTTTCGACTCCGTGATATCCCTGTGGCACTGGCTGTGGTCTTCTGTGGATTCAGAGTACACCAGGCTTCTCTATTGCAGGAATCTACTTTTGGAAGTTGCTGTATTCGATTATTCTCTCCGACCACCCATGTGCCAGAGGAGTGTCTCAGCACAGTTACAGTGAGAGAATTTCTGGGGTGAAGAGTTGGGAAGTGAATCGCTGAGCTAATCTCATTTAAAAATAATCCCCCCAAAGAAGTTCAGCTTTCCTTTCTTTTTTTAATCTGGATTGTTTCGGGAAGTTGTACTGCAGCCACTAAAACAGTTGCAGCTGCAGTGAGAGGAAGTAGGAGAGAGTAGCCTGGGGCTGAAGGGTTGGGGTGGGCGTTTAAAAAATTGGCTTTACCTCTTCAAGCCAGGCTATCATGAAACTATGCCCTGAGGCTAACCGTGCTGCTGGTGCGCCTTCTGTTTCAGAGACTGTAAAAGAAGTTTTAGGGACTGCGTGTTCTTGATTTGCTTTGTGGCTTGTACTGCAAGCAAATATTTTTGGCTTGAAAACATGTGAAGTGGCTCTTTGGTATTGTTGCAGAAGCCAAGGTTTTAACTGTTGATGCTTTGTGGCACAAGGTTTTTCCCTGTATTTGTGTGGGGCCACCTGCCTGCTCTTGGTTTCTTGGTCTGAATAGATGATCGGTGTGTTAGTTGCACACATGCAGGAATGTCGTCTTAGTTTGTTTTGGTTTTCTTTTCTCTGTGCATATGTTTTTGGTTTTATGCCTCAGTCTCTGTTCTTTTCCTTAAATATTGACTTTTAGAGGGGGAAAAAAAAAAATCCTCGGCTTTTAGCTTATAATTTTATGAATGCAAGAAAATATCCTTGGAGGGTGAAGATGCTCATCAATTTCTTCAGAGTTCCTCTTCTTGGTGATGTGAGGAAGAGGCTGTCATTCACCTTCCCAGTTTTGCTGCCCAGTAGCATGGGGAAGACCCTTGCATACATAAGGTGTCCTCTTGGGACCTCACCCAAGTGACATCGGGTCATTTCTGGAGAACAATGTCACCTCCGGTTTGCCAGCGTTGCGGCATCTCTCCTAACCTGGTGCGGAGCACTGGCTCGTTGAGGCTGAGCGGGGTTTTTGAATGGTTGGTCAGGAGAGGCAGCTGGAAGGAGCAAATCCTGCCCAGGTATGGTGAGCAGTGGCTGGAGGCTCTCCGGAGGGCTGAGATCGTAGGCCAGGCTTCCCCAGGTAACCCTTCAACGGACGTAGTGAACTCACCCTTTTGTTCTGTCATTCAGAAGTTTATGGGCAGCTTGTGGTATACATTGCACGTTACAAGTAGACACATTCTTCACATTACTGTGTTATTATAAGGCTTTGGAAAATAAGTGTATCATATACCACTTTGTTATTTTATGCCGTTGGAAACGGCTCTTTTTAGAAACAAAAAGTTGAGTCCAGGTTGGCTTTACATGCATAAATACAAATTCACGTTAACTCTACTGACTCAGGTACTGGGGTTAAATGTCAGGCTGCTGGTTCTTCCACCTTTTCAATCTTTCTTCTACTGCATTAGGAAAATTCTTCAGTTTCTAAGCTGATTTATACACAACATAACATTGTTATTTGCATAATCACTGGATATGGCCAGGGGACTTAGCAGAGTGGTATTTGCTACTTTCAGGCTGAATTCATCTCTGTAGGTTTTTGTGTGATGAGAAATTGCTTTCTACCACAACAACCCAAAGCTCCGCTTGTCCTTTTATACCTAAGCCGTGATTAGGATCCCCTCCTCCCTCTCTGAAACCAATAGACTGTAGAAGTTGTGCATCAAACACGGATTTTTGGGGTCTTTTTAAAATTTTTTTTTTTAGTCACCAAGGAACTGGAATGGAAGTATTGTGCTCATTGGATGCTCTATTTTCTGTGGCTTTTTTCGGAAATTTATTTTGTAGGCTGTACAGAAGGAGGACTCTAACCCTGGCTGCCTTTCCCACGCATATTGTATGTGGGATTTTTGTTCTTAAAGAAAGTGCATTCCTTCACCAGTATGCTATTATGTGAGGCTGTGTACTGTACCGTTGCGGCTCCCTGGGCTGAGATCTTTGTGAATGGTAATAAGGCGATCTCAGGGCTGTTTCACTATAGCCCTGTCACATCCAAACTTCAAGCTGTCAGGTGGTTATCATGCTAATGTTGTCCTCAGTAGCCAACCATTCATTTTTGCTTGGTGCATCTGTTTTTGTCACTAAAACAAATGATAGCCATGAAAGAAAACACAAGTGTGGGACTGTTTTGTTGGAAATAACTGCCATCCTTTGGGTGCATTTGGTTCATCCACAGACAATCGGTGCAATTCTGCACATCTCTTTAAGCCTCACTTAGGAAACCTTGTTGTGACATAGAATCCCTCTGCTTTACAGAGCTGAACTTTGGTCATGGTGACAATAGTACTGCCAAAGCAGGTTCGTACAGCCGCCAAGCTCCTTACTCTGAGTCTCGGCTTCCACTTCCCAATTTAGCTGTTTTACGTGTGAGCTGGAAATGGTTTTACCCGTGTAGCTGTGGGCTAGCGAACTTTATTTGAAAACACAGTAGATGAATAGTTAAGAATTTGGTCTTTGTTCACTCCAGGCTGATCCTTTAAACTATGGTAAATGGATGCCTTGGACTAACTCTATAACGCTAAGTCTCAGGAATGAGAGGTTTCCCTTAATTTGCCGGCTCATGGCAATGCTTAAAAGTTTTTTCTTTTTCTTATTTTTTCACCCCTTTGGAGGGGAGAAGCCGGGAGTAGAAAAAACACATCCTGTGTGGTCTTTTCAAAGAGAAGAATTCAGTGTTAACCATGCCACGCAGTAAGTACTGGCTAGAACAATTCAGCATTGATAGGGAATGTGGAAAATGGAATTAAAAGTCCTAAACTCAAAGAATGATACACATTAAAGTATGTTCTTTATTGAATGCAGATTTCCTAGACATGGGATTAAGAATGTGCACGGCCAGTATTCAGAGTTTCCCTACTGGAAGCACTTGTCATTTTTTCACTGGCTTTCCTCTCTCACATTGCTCATTTACCATGAGCTTTTAAAGGCATCTCTGGCTGGGTGACTCTTTCCCCACATGCCATGATCCCCAAACTGAGAGCTAAATTAAAAAGGCGGTACTACCTCTAATTACTCCAGCTGTTCTGGCCTTGAGCTACACCTGCACCTAACCCAGTCCTACAGCTGTCCTTTGGCATGTCAGAAAGGATGTTGCTGTTATCTTTCTTTGCAACAGGGATCAAGATATTTGCACTAAGTAAGGAGCTAAATGAGTTTTTTAAAAAAATTAATTAAAAAAAAATCTATAAAATTTAAAAGGTTGAACTGTTTCTCATTCTGAAAACCATCTTTGTGCTCTTCTGTTGGATCTCAAAGCTGCTTCTTTGCATGCAGTGGCTTGGGTTGCTTTAATCAGTATGCCAGACTCCTGCACTCTCAGGGGTAATATTTATCTGACGCCTTGCTCCTTCCTGAGTAAGAGCACCTAGCCGAATTCTGCAAATACAGGTGGGTACACAGGCCCCTGGGGTACCAGACCAGGAGCTTGTCCTTGCTTTGCAGCTGTGCATACACTCTAGCTGGTTATTAAATGTGCCAGTGCTGCGCTCTGCTGCTCAGAGCATGAATAGCGTGGATATTAATTCTCACGATGGTCGATTGGGAAATGCAAAGATGGGATGGGGGTGTTTATTTTTATTTTTTACTTCTTTGGTAAAGCTGCTGTAGTATCGTGAGCAGATATTTTTGTTTAAGGTGACGTTGTCGGACTGGGTAAATAAACCAGATGCAGTCGCTTCTTCGTTTTAAATGTGTCCAAATATCTTAAGCAGCTCTGAAAAATGTAGCTGAAATGTGTTAAAGTGACACAAACATCCGGTATGCAAATACTTAGGAGACTCATTTGAATCGGCCACATGAATCAGTGGAAAGTGGTACTATGAAGAACTTGACAAATACTTGCATTTCCATCACATTGCCACTGCACCTCTGACGTTGTTGGATGGATGTTGTATCTTCATCGATTACTGTACGTTTCTTCCATTCAAAAAGTGACCCAGTTACAGCCTTCCTGTGCTCAGGTACATTTTAATCCTTTTAGGGATGGTGCTTGGGCAGATAAACGCTGCAGAATCGGGACCTTTCCTTTGGAGTTATTTGTAGCAACTTGGACATGGTGACTTTCAGTTTGGTGAAAGCATTTTTCCTTTGCTTTGTTGATTTATTTATTTATTGTGCAGAACCGGGATGGTTGTTACAACACATAAAGTGAGAGCGGAGAGAGCTCTCTTTCCCTGGAGTATGTTAGTGGCTGTGGTGTATGAAGCAGAGCTAAACTGTATTTGTTCCTTCACTGTGTTTCAGGCCGACTCTTGAGCAGTAATTGGTAAAAGCCGGACAGTGCTAATAAGCTATTGTCTTGTACCTCATAGTGATCAGGGGATGTTTGTAGGACAGTTTCTTTTTAATGTTGCAAAGGAAACTCTGCGAAGAAGCTGATGCTGAGCCGGGTTTGTGGAGCTAGTTGGTACCCAAGATTTGGAATAGCTGTTGGTGTCCTTGTGGATAAACGCCCACGTCAGATATTGAACTGTGTAGACCATTACCCACCACAGAATAATGACTTTTACAGGAACAACATTTCTGTTTTCTGCTGTTCTTCAGTGAAGAAGTAAAACTCTGACAAAGCTTGGTTTGTTTTTTGTTTTTTTTGAAAGCTCGGGGAGGGGGGGTGTTGTCATGGGGATTTTTTTCCTCTCTCCCCCCCCCTCCAAGAAAATTGAGTGGAAATGAAGATGATGTAAAGGAAAGACTGTCATGGAAACCAACTAGCATTTTGCATCAGCTCTGCCATTTTTAGAAGCAAGGCCATGTGCTGAAAGAATCCAGAGCAATCTGGTGCTTCCAAACTGGTTTTGGTGAGAGACTGGTGGTAGGAAGATGCATAAATGTTACCGCCTGTCTAATAGTTATTCTTGCTTTGTGTTAACCTTGGAGAAGAGTAAATTTCCACCTTCAGAAATCCCGCTTGAATTCAGTAGCCCAGGTACATGCTGACCTGTCAAGTCTTGTGTTGTATCCTTTCCTATGTGTGGTATCTCCGCAGGGCTTTTAGAGTAGTATTGTGAAAAACCAGTTTACCAGTTACGGGATTACGGGAGCTAAATGGGATTCCACAGTTTCTTCTCTTCTTGTGCATGACAAGGTAAGTCTGTGGCAGTAGGAGGAGGGCTGTGGGGTTTGCATTGGTTCAATATTTGCCCCTATTGAAAATACCAAGGTAGAAACTTTATCACATCATGTTCACTAGGCTATTTTCTTCAATTTTACGTGTATTTTCAGATTGTGTTACATTTTTGGATGCGAAGAAGACAGGTTGACATGTTTTCTGATAAATGCAGTAAGACTTTTTAGGAGAAAATCCTTTCATATCATGCAGTGGAGTTGTTAGATATAAATTATTTATGACTAAGGTTTTGTGTGCTAGAGAGCGCAAAGCTGAAGTTTTCCAAATTATGCCTATAAATACAAAGACCGAAAATTTCAAACTTGCATGCTTAAAGCTAGACGCTGTATTTTGCGAGAACTCTCAGGTTCCCAGGGAGTTTGGCAGCAACACTTCAAAATTGCAGAAGTGATGCTGGTGCTTCAGGGGTCCTCCTGCCACCCACCGAGCAAATGGCTGCGAGGATTTCAAAATGGAATGCACGTCCATCGTGGGGTGGGCATGATGGACAGGAGGTCTCCCAAAATTGCTCAGAGCAAATGTTTTAGTGGGATCTACCTGCCTCGCAATGGATGTAGGTGTCTGTTATAAAATACAGAAGTTCTCAAATTTTGTCCCAACTGCTGGTAACATAAGTGCAGGGGGAGACTGGTGGTGGTGCTCAAAAGCCTTGAAGGAAAATGGAAGAGGACTAAGGGTCCTGATAGTCAATAGACTGCATTCTCCATCAAGTCCTAATTTGTTTACCGAGTTTCGGACCAAAGCAGATTGAGGCAGCAGTGACATGAAGCTGTGAAAATTGGACTAAATAATTTGCATAAACGGATTTGCTATGCAATTACTAGGTTTCCACAGAACAGCGATGCATAGAAAATAGGGAAGTGAGAAGCAACTGATGATGCTAGCTAGCTAATTTTCAGATGTAAATAATTCAACTGTTTCAAAATGATTTTAAAAATTAAATTACTGTGACACAAAGCACAAAAGATGACAAATTTCATTTGGAGTGTTTTGTTTGTATTTTGAGAGGAGGGTAATCTAGGGTGACACTTTGCATGTCAGGTTTTGGGTCAAAACAGGTACAAACTCGTGGGGAATAACGTGCACTTTTATGGAGCTATGTATCTTTGGCTTAAATGGAAAGTAGCTGCAGTTTATTTTTGAGTATTATTGTATCTAAAATTGCAGTAAGTTTCTTTTTTGCTTATTGATCTATTCACCAAGTTGTTTCTGGTGTTAGTACCTCCTACTAAAGATTTTAGCTTGCACAAAATCACCATTCTGCCCTTTTTCCTCATCTGTGAGACTTCTGAGAGATTGTTGATCTGCGGCAGAGTCCAAAGAGCTCCGATCTAATTGGAAAAGCAACCAAAGTTAATTACTGTATTGCATCTCATTGTAGTCCATTCAAATGGATATGTGCTGTTGGAAATGGGAGAGGCAGATATCTCCTTCCAGCACAATTTGGATATAACTCAACTGGGAAGAAGAGGATAATACAACTTTTTCAAAGAGAGATGCTGGCATTTAAGTCTCCTGGAGGTGTGAGTTTTGCCTACGCTGCTTTGAGTCAGATCCAGGGTAGTCTCTACCCACTGCTGCAAACTGGCTTGAAGCCCACATTTTTCTGTCAGATTTGTTTATCCATTTTTATATCCCCCCAGCTTCTACTGCTGATGGAGAAGAAAAATTATTTTTCTTCCTACAGAAATTCTGTTCCTTAGAAAATTAAGGCAAGCACATATAGCTTTGCCTAAAAGCCGCTTACAGGAATGGCACATTTATTACTGTAATTAGTTATTTTCTTATGTTAAAGACCTGTAAGGTTTATTAAATTGGTGATCCTCTTAATGTTAAATTCACAATGAGACTCAAGTCTCCTGTTACATACTAAAGTAATTGTGTTCTTAGTAACAGTCAGTCAGCCAAAGATAGGTTTATTTAAGGGTATAAATATTGTCCTTGTTTTTCTTCGGTGCGTGGGTGTGCGTGTTCTGTACAGCTGTGGGACAATGGAGTTAGAGCAACGCTTGTGTTCAGGGCTGGGAAATGTGCAACTGGGAGAGCTAGTGGCCTGGCTGCTTCAAACGTGTTCAGTAGTGTTCATAGAATCACAGGATGGTTTGGGTTGGAAGGGACCTTACAAAGACCATCTAGTTCCACCCCACCCCACCCCACCCCCCCCCCCCCACACACACACACTGGACAGGGCCACCTCCCCCCAGCCCAGGTTGCCCCAAGCCCCGTCCAACCCGGTCTTGAACACCTCCAGGGATGGGGCAGCCACAGCTGCTCTGGGCAACCTGCCCCAGGGGCTCACCACCCTCACAGGGAAAAATTTCTTCCTAATCTCTAAATCTCCCCTCTTTCAGTGTAAAACCATTCCCCCTCGTCCCATGGCTCCCCTCCCTGATCCAGAGTCCCTCCCCAGCTCTCCTGGAGCCCCTTTAGGCACTGGAAGGGGCTCTAAGGTCTCCGCGGAGCCTTCTCTTCTCCAGGCTGAACCCCCCCCAATTCTCCCAGCCTGTCCTCCCAGCAGAGGGGCTCCAGCCCTCGCAGCATCTCTGGGGCCTCCTCTGGCCCCGCTCCAACAGCTCCGTGTCCTTCTGCTGTTGGGACCCCCCGAGCTGGAGGCAGCACTGCAGGGGGGTCTCACGAGAGTGGAGTAGAGGGGCACAATCCCCCCCTCGCCCTGCTGGCCACGCTGCTGGGGCTGCAGCTCGGGCTGCAGCTGGCTTTCTGGGCTGCCAGCACACATTGCCGGCTCCTGGTGAGCTTCTTATCCACCAACACCCTCAAGTCCTCCTCATGGTTGCTGTCCATCCATTCTCCGCCCAGCCTGGATTTGTGCTCGGGATTGCCGTGACCCATGTGCAGGACCCTGCACTTGGCCCTGTTGAACTTCATAAGGTTCACATGGACCGACATGTGAAAGGGGAGAGCTCACTCGTAGTAGCTGCAGCATCCCTTTTCCATGGGCAGTGCTGGAAATAGCAGGAATTTGTGTGGGTGCAGAGAACATGCTCTGCTCCAGCCCTAGGTAAGCCACAGTGATGTTTGTTGGATGTCTACAGTGTATGTCCGCATCTGGGCCAGGGTGATCCTGGATTCCCTGTGTCAAGGGAGAAATAGATATTCCCTTGCTTTTATCCTAATCTAGTTGTCTGAAGTAGGTGAACCGGACCCAAAGTGCCTGTTTATCTCTGGTGACTGTAAAAGTAGCCTCGGGTAGATAACACAGTTGTAGCTGTGTACCTCGTGCATGTCTGGAGTTGAATGAGATGAATCACTCCCTCTAGCACTGTTGCTGTTAGTTAATGAATACAGGCATGCTGAATGATTTTGACTTATTTACTGCAGCTCTTTATGGTGTGGTGAAGCACATGTAAATTTGACCCATGTCAAGTGAAAATGAGAGCTTCAGGGAGGGGGATGAGAAAGATTCCCCCATTGTTCATCCCATATGTGGGCTGGTAGCTTGAATTGTAATTGTCTGACTCTAAAGTTTTGGGGACAAGGACCAAGTTGTTTCCATATTTTACGCTGCAGCGTAGAACTGAATTCTGTTACATATAACAGCTTTTGGACTGCTCATCTCTGTTCAGAGATCTTTTGGTGGACCAGCTTAGAAGCGTTTGTAATGACTTGGATCAGGGAAGTCATCTGTTTGCTCCTTTCATTAGAAAATGGATTTGATGTAATACTTTTTTGTTCCAGAGCTGTAAGAGAAGCCATACTGAAGTGCCTTTCTTCCTCTTGCTTGAGCATTTGCTATTTTGGACATTATTCATGTTTTGTAGCGCATTGTATAAAGCAGGAAAAAGCTTATTTACCCGATCTCACCCACATCACTAATGAGCTATCTCTGGCCAGCATCAGGGACCATATTTTTCTCCTCCTGCTCTGTGAAGCCTGTGCTGATCTTCCTGTTTGATCACTTCTCCTTTCATGAAAGCCTCACCTAAAACCCCTCGTTCCTCTAGGCCGTAGGGCCTGGTACAGCACGGCAAGAGAAACACGTGGTACCGAGTGTTTGAGAGGCCCCTGTGATGGTGACTGCTACCCCAGCACAGCTCACGGCTTATGAAAGAGCAGCTGGAGGAAGGAGAAGATGGGAAAGAATGGCAGAACAAATGAAAAGAGGGAGGTTGGAGTTCTGGCCTCACTGAAGTAAATGAATTTTAGTGATTAAGGAATTTTAATATGTTCATGTACTTATACCAATAGCTTCAAACATCTTTTTGAAAAGCTCACCTCCTACGTATAAGCAGCTCTGTCATTAACTTGTTTTTCCGCTGTATGAGCTATCCAGCTTCTTCCAGTGCTTCTGCCTGAGTCTATGTGCACAGATGTTTGGAAAATCAGGTACTTAATGAGGAGTCCAAGTATGGAGTTCAGGAACGTATGTTGGACTCTTACCTCTGAAAATCTCCTCTTTAGAAACCCGAAGTAGTAATGAATAGAATACTGGATCTCACAGTTATCACTAACACTCAGCAAGGCTCTGCAACGTGGTGCAGGAAGAGATGATCACATACTGCATTGTAACCCTGAGGTTCAGTCTTCCTTGTTAAAAAGGCAGAAGTACAACTTCCAGCACAGAGGAGATTTCAGCTGTATTTGCACATATATGTAAAAATATACAGGCTACCGCTTAGCAGGCGGTAGTCCATAGCATGCAGTCAGATTTTAAGTTCCTTTCTTTTTCTTTCTTCTTTGTTGCAGGCAAGAGGTGCAGATATCCCTGACATTGCAGGGGAGCTGGCGCTCCGGACCTGTGGCAGCACAGCGAGTATGAAAGTGAAGAATGTGAAAAAGTAAGAGCGGTGTTCTCGGATTTTCTTGTCTTTGTTTTGATATCCTGGGGTTTAGCTATTGTGCTGCCATACCGCCAGGGCATTCGGCAGCAATTTTTGATAGTATCTTCCTCAGAGCAACCAAAATCCCTGTGAAACAAAGTTAATTATGTAATGTAGTCTAAAACTGGGGACGTGAGAAGTTTTATTGGCTCTCTCACCTGTTTCTAGCTATAGAAGCAAGGCTTGTTAGAGTTTTGAACCGCACTGTTACTGTACTTTTACATATTTGTGATCTCTTCCTGGAACGGATTAATTTAGGAAAAAGAACATATATATAAAAAAACCTAAAGAGAAGCCCAAGCAATGTATAAACGAGATAATTTTCCCTTTCTCGCTGTGCTGTGGGAAGCTAAACCAGGACAAGTGGGTGGCCTAGATATATTTTTCATTTGATATTTTTTCTCTTTTCCTTTTTTTGCTTTCTGCCCTGTCCCTCTTCATTTGAATGGGTTTTGCACAATTTTTCTTTTTTTAGGGGTATTTTTTTCTTCTCTGATCTCCCAGGTGGTTTTTTTTTTCTTTTTTTTTTTTTTTTTCTGTGGGCTTACACTGTCTTTCTCTCTCATTCTCTCCCAGAGAATGTAAACCAACTTATGCTTGCGGCTAAGGTTTCAAACCTCTAACCTGCAAAGGGGATCAAAATTAATCAATATTACTTGACTTGTCTTTGCTAAGAGTGCTGACTTGAGGACCAGAACTGCCCGATATTGATCGATCTGTGCGTTCAGATCACTTCTCTGTAGTGCTCTGATGCTGTAAGGGAAATGGCTCTTTGTTCTAGTGCTGAGCAGCCAGATGCTGCATCTCACTTCCCACTTATATTCCCGTGGGAAGAGAGAGCTAGATAATGACAATCTCATTGGCTCACCACCAGAAATATCTATAGGAGTCTATAATAGCTTCAGCAGAAGCAAGAGCATGTTGCAGAGCCAGAGGATCTCCCCGTCAGCCATCATTGTAACTGGAGACACTTGGGAATAATTATGCCTCACTTTTGAATTTTAAAAAAGCAAAGGATAAATAGCGTTTGTTCTGCACCCTCAGATACATCAACCCGGGACTGATGGGCTGTGATGCCTTTCACAGGTAAAGTTCTACTTTCCTATGTGTCTCGTGTAAGGCTGTTTATTTGCACTGCAAAAATGCATTTGTAAAGGTAGAGCGGCTTGTACCTGCACCGTGTCTTAAAGATGTGGGCTTTGGTGTCGATGAAATGCCACACAATTCTTTAAGGATGCAATTTAGTTTTCCTTTCTCACTCAGTTCCTTTCTCCACTGTTTTGGTGCATCACATCAGCAATCCCCTCTGTTGCCTTGGCTTTAGGATGAGAAAGTCGTTACTATTTCGTGTCAGTAACTGCGTTTTATAACAGTACTCGATGCTGAGCATTGTTTCAGTGATTTGCATCTATCTTATGGTGTGCTTTTGATGTGCTTCAGGTTATCCTTTACAAAGGGTCATTTCCCGAAGATGGCTGAATGTGCACATTTCCATTATGAAAACGTGGACTTTGGCAACATACAGGTGAGTTTCGGGTTTCTTTTCTATACAAAACATCCATTGCCTTTGGCTGCCAGCTATCCTGGTGGGGGAGGCGGTAGAGGCACCTCCACTAAGGTTTGTTTAGTTTGTTGCAAAACGTTTAGTGGTAAGCAGTTAAAACAATAGGATCTCGTTATTTGGAATCACTTCCGTGTCCTGGGCCAGCGTCTGTCCTCAGCCATGTGGGTTGAGGCTGGAGATGATTTTATTTCCGCTGGATTTGACTGATATCACTGTTTTCAGACTGCATCAAACATTCATTATTGAGTCAGCTGTAATAACAGCATGGATATTTTTAGCTTGTGTGTGTATCTTTAAACAATTGTGTGCACGTATTTATGTAAATATAAATAATTTGCATTTATTCCTTCTCTTCATGTTACCTCAGCTCTGCATTGTGCATTGCAGTAGCTGTGTCATCAGAATACAAGAAATTGCTAGTCAGCCTGAGTTGTATTTCTGGAAGCGTGCAGGCTTCACTCCTTTGTGATCCATCCGTCAGAAATATAGGCAGAAGCGTTTTTCATTGAGCAGTACTGGGGAGGGCTGGGAACCAAGAATCACTGCTGCTTTCTCATAGACAGAGCACATCTTGTTCTGCACTTAGAGAAGCAGGAATGCCTCCAGCATCTGCCAGCCTTCCAGCCAAAAAGAGGTTACAACCTTTTCATTTGTAAAACATTTCCTGTAATATAGAGTGAATTATTTACAGCCTTTCATGTTTCTGTACTTGACAGTTTTGCAAGCAGAATTATGCATCCTTTTTTTCTGTCTCTGTAAAATTCCTGCTGGGAAGGAGTTTGGGTCCTATTCAGGGCTCGTATCTGCTGTTATTCACACTTAGTGGCTCTAAGTAGGTCCATTCTACTGAGCAGGGGCTGTTTGTGCATTGGCAGACACACACGCACAAAGGCAGAACAAGTTAGATGAAGTAGTGGGTTTAAGAAGACACCGGTGCAGAGCTCGGTTCCTAACGAGGTCTCTGGAAGATGCGCTGCTGACGCAAATGGGAGCAGTCCTCAGTCTTCTGAAGCAAAACTGTGTTTCTTTATTCTCACTTTTCTGTGTATAAGGAATAGTGTGACTAATCTATGTCCCTACTTTTAGTCTCCTGGTAATTTTCTGATTTGACACCACTAATTTTTGAGGCATTTTGGAGAGAAGTTTTATGTTGGAGTAGATGTTGAACAGGTTTTTGTACACACGCAGATGTTTTTTGCATCGTGTGGTCCTCTGAGTTTTCCTTTCCATCATTCAGGACAATGTGCAAGCTAGAGACAGATTGCAACCTTTGCATGGCACTACTATTTAAAGCATTTTGAAGACAAATAATTTCATTCTTTTGTGGGTTTAAGCATTTCTTGGAATGTTTTAAGGATGACAGGACATACTTGTAGGGTTGATACGCTGAGATTTTTGTGTTTGTGAGGGAGAGAAGTAAAATCAGATATAATATGCTTCACAGATTTTCTTTGTGTTGTTCTGCCGACAATCCTGGAGCATGTTCTGGTGGGAAGTTTCCACAAGCAGGAGTGGTACTGTCTAGCACTCGTTTTTGGGGTGTCATTGCTGCTCCACAGCTTTCCACACTCCTGCCCAGTCATCAAGTCTGTCTGTGCCCTCTGACACTAGCAGAACACCAACTGCTCTAACCAGAGGGGTGATCAGGCTGAAAAACCATACCTGGGGAAGGATATAGCCCGGGAAGAAAAGGGTGGTGAGCCACATCAGGCCCCTGAGCTGTTTTCTCTCACAGTGTCTGGGGTGTGAAGCCAGGAGGAGAACGGTGGATGATGGCAGCATGGGGGGCACAGTCATAAAGGTGTGACTGTGTGTGCGTTTGGGGGTCAGTTCTCGGTTTCCATCACTGTGACCTCTGAAAAACTGTACACGCTGAACTATTTGTGTACCTAAAGCAAAACCTGTGCTTAAATAAGATGAATCAGCCCCTAATTACCAGCTCTGTGCCTCTTGTCCCTTCCTTTTTTTTAAGCAAGACTTCTCATAGATCCCCATGGTGTCATGACTTTTTAATATGAATAAAAATACTTTGCTCCTGAAATGCAAAAGGGTAGGGCATCACAGTGTCTCCTTAGTAGAAGACCAGTGTTAATGGTAAAATAAATTAAAGCTATTAATACAACAGCAGTATTAGTTTACAGACTTAAAAATAGGTTCATCTAGGGCTCATGCATTTTAATCAAGTGGCATTCATTGGTGGCTCCTTTGTGATAACAAGGTAGACTAGAGAATAGCAGTAGGCTGAAGTGACTTGGAAATGACAGCTTGGCACCTAATAGCGAATTACCGAGTTGCATCTGAGGGGTGGTGGGTGTAAACTCCTTTCAAAATCTATTCACTGTTAAAAATTTGCATAGTAGAAGTGCAGTATTATCTGGCTGTGTCAGGAATTGTGTAATGCCGTCTATTAACAGCCTGGCCAAATTTCAGATTGTTTTGTAACGTTTATGTCACTTATAATATGGTTTCATGGTGTAATCGGTATTAATATCTTGGCATTTCACCTCATGAGATCGTTTTAAATTAACTTTCTGAGATGTATAAAAAAGGACTGGTTCTCTTCTTATCTTGGTACCATGCTAACAGAACTGGGTGCGTTTTGGGATGCTTTTTCTCTTCAGAAATGTTCTGCTGTACTGCTTTCAACGGCGATGTATTTTAACCTTATCTGCCTCTGGCCAGCAGGACACACGTTGCGTCAGCAGGAAATTGCGGGTTTAGCAGGCAAAGGTAGTTGTTGTCAAAGCTGTATTTACAGGATGGGCTTTACAGATTGCGTCAGTGCCAGAAGTTCCCTGGTGTTTTGCTGAAATACCTTACATTCATTACCGCGACTGTTTTTCAAGGCTACATCATTGATTTTTAATTTCACCATGAAAAACAGGGTTCTGCATAACAGATTTATTTTAGTCTACCATTGGATAAGTGTTTAGGAGCTGTGTTAGCAGGAGCAGAACTGTGGTTCAGCCTTGCTATGGTCTATGTCTCCTAAATGAGATGTTATTAGGCCATGGCTGGGTTGTAATTACTCAGCGTTGGTTCGGCTGGCTTCACAGAACCAGAGACTAGCTGGTGTTGGAAGGGACCTTTAAAGGTCATCTACTCCAGCCTTCCTTCTCTCCTAAGCTCCGCTGCCTTTCCACAGTTCTTGGCTAACATCTGCTGGTGCTGCCTCTCCCCTCTCTTGAACATCAAAACTCCATTCATTCATCTACAGAGCAAACATTTCTTGCACGCACATCTCTGTACGGGACACCTCAGTGTTCAGTTAAGCACTGGAGAATGGAGTTGAAAGTCCTCAGCATCCCTTATGGGCAGAAGGGCTCACCGTGCATCTAACTTCAGAAGTGCCTAAATCATCCCAATGTAACTTAAAATAATATGGTCACAATCAGTTTCTAGGGCAGCTCGTTAAATTTAAGCATGATTTCAGTGTCTGCTAATTGACAAGCTTCCTTCTCAGGGGCTGGAGTTGGTCCAGCGTGGTGCGGTGTACTGCAGACAGCTGCACCAATGTGGCCAGAGGTGATGTGCACGCACCAAACGGCGCAGCATCTGCCAGAGACTCGTCTGAGTTGAAGTTGAGCGCACGAGCATGGTGCTCAGCCCCGGCTGATTTGATTGTGGTGTTCTCGTTGGGTGTTTTAGCTGTAGAGCTGTTCGCGTTAACTCATTCACATGTAATTGGAGTATCTCAGTACAGCAGTTGTGTCACATAGTCTCCCTGCCTTCTAGTGAGCTTCAGGGCTTGTTAATACAGAGGAATGGGGCTATTTCAACAAAACCCCAATGTCGCCAAGTTATACAAAGTAGAATGATTCCCCCCCTCACATGGTGAAAATGTGATTTTACTTTACTTAGTGCTATGTGCCATTACTATAAACAGGAGAAATAGTGATTAGGTATTCCATAAATATCTTTACTTCCTGCCAGAAATAAAGACACTGTTCTTCACTTTAAAGAATTAAGAAATTATCTTTAGCCAAGTAGGTTTTAGTAATGGAAAATGGAGAGCTGATCAGCTCTGCACTTCCCAGATAATATTCTTTGCTCCCTGAAATGCCCATTGGTAAAGGAGAGGAATTGCTGTAATGCACATCCCTATCACTTCACAATCTTGTGTTTGACGCAGCTTTACCCCTTCAGACAGCACGGTCTCTGTCTCCCCGTGTTTGCGGTTCTGTAGCTGCCGTTTAAAAATAACCTCCTGTCGGAACAGGGACCAGGGTTGGATTACGGTGCATGGAAGAGCCTCTCCTTATCTGTTAAGCCTTGGCATTCCAAGCGGTAGGAGCACGTTATCAGCGGTAAAGGAAGTATTTCAACCCGAATCATTTCCGCCTGCGGAGGCATCAGCTGCCAGGAATTCCTGTTAGGAGCTCGGCGGTATTGTTTGCTGTTTGACTGCCGTTGGTAGGCTGCAGCCTTCCAGCCGAGCCCATGGGCTGCCGGGCTTTCGACAGGGGCTGTGGTTTGCGCCTGGAATTGTATTTTCCTGTTGTGTTTTAAGAGTTAGAAAGGTTGCAAAGAGCAGTTGAGTTCTTCTTCTGCCTTTTGTCAGCAATGCCTGTTGAGAAGATATTTTTCGGGGTCATCTTCTTTCGGTTTGCCTTTTTTCTTTTATTTAATAATACTCCAGGAAAGGGGGTGCGGAGCGGATGCGTGCTTGTGAAAGTGTCTGTGTTAATCATACAGTCAGATTTTTTCCTGAGATGGATTGCAAAGGAAACAAAAATGGGAAAGCCAGAGCAGATGCCCTCCTCTGGAATTAACTGGGGTAGTTTATAAGACGTTTCTGCCACAGCTAAAAGCAGTCCTCCGCGTAGATGGGCTAAAAACAATGGGAATGGAGGAGTGCTCCCTGATCTGTGTCTGTGTGAAGTCAGACAGCTGAGCTCGAATCTCCTCCCAGCAGTGATTTTTAAACTAAGCCTGCTCACTGCCTTCAGTGTAGGAGGGCTTGTTCGTTCCCCCAGCTCTCCTGTGGGCATGATAATTTTCACTGTCTTGGCAGTCAGGAGCTGCTACAGGCTGTAATGTCTTCATTTATTCCACTCATTTGCAAAGTGTTTAAAAAGACAAAAAATTGTTTATTTTAAAAAGCGAAACATGAAACAGCTGCCCTCCCCGCCCCTCCTGGCCTCAATCCCTTTTAAAAGATGGAAATACATAGTAAAATCACAAAAATTGCCCTGAATTTTGCTGTGTATTGGTGCTATGAAAGACAATTTTGCTGGATTTTGCTTTGTCTTTACGAATATATGAGTGGTTACGCCGTGCATACCCACACTGCGTACGAAGCAGTGCTCCTCTTGAGCCTTTCATCTCTGAATGCCGTTAATCTCCCCCCAGAATGATTTTGCCATATTCCGATACGCTATTTTCCCCTTCTTTAGACCAAGGCCTTCCCCTCCTGTTCCCTGCCTTTTCCCTGTGGTTTCTCTCCTGTTGCCTTCTAAAGTGGTAGGGGGAGATGTTGCAAGGGCTGCTTTGAGGCCGTGGGTATATAAAACCAATGATGTTCATAGTGTAGGTGGAAACTGCTTCTGTTAACTTAATAATTCCAGCCACAACTCCCTGAAAACTGGCACAGTCTCCTGCCAAGATCAACAGATTTTTAAAATTTGGAGTCTCTAGGCCAAGCTTCTCCGTGCCAAAAAAGTTAGGAAAATATTCGAGTAAGTTCACCTCAGTTTTTGGATTCTTCTGTTTCCTGGTCTTGCATCCAACTTGCCACTGACTCCTCAGAAAAAATTCTTCCCTGGAACAAGATCACACCTGTGAAATTCCAGCTTGCTTGGTTTCCTTCCAGTGAAATGGGGAGAAATCCAGCGTGGGTTTTATCGTGGAAGGGTAACTTCACGTATGGAGAGTATCTCTCCGTGAAACTTCACCATTGCTGCTCGCGCATTTACTACTTCTTCTACAGTTGTTTGCTGTCGAGAAAGCTGACAGCTGTTTTAGGGAGCCAGCTTTAATGGGCAGGAGTCATGTAGATTGTCTACCAGATATTAAAGGCTGCTCAAAACCCGGCAGGATAGCATTTCATGGGTAAGCAGGTCCTTCCACTCACCCCGCAGTCGTCGCTTTGCTGAAGGAGTTTGCGATCCTCCAGCAATCCCCCCTTTTTCCTTCGGTGTTCCCTGTGGCTTTAGCTGCTAAATCATTCTTAAAGCACATTATATGCTTTGTTCTCGCCTTCCTCCCCTTGACTGACACTTACTGCAATTAATAATTTATAAATCTGTTTATCTTTTTTTAATAAAGTAAAAGGTAATTTGTCTGCCATTACTGAACTGACTGGTTATTGAATTGCCTGTCATAGGGAGGAAAGTGGTTTTTTTTCTGTTAATATTTGTCTAGATTAGCTCTCTGTCCGATTCCATGTACGTCCTTTATCTTAAGCTGATCATCTAGGCCTATAAATTGAAGGGTAGACTATAACCCACAAATAATTGTTAATAGCAAATGAGATCTTACCTATTGATTCAGTTGGACAGGTATTTCTGCTTTTTTTTATTTTTCTCCTTTTGCCTTTGGATGTTTTTAAGAGTTTATCTAGGCTGGTTCATTTCTCCCCTCAGTGTTGTCACGGGAGAACAGAACCCAGTGCCATGTTTCTCTATCTGGGACAAGATGGCCAATCTGGGGTGCTCTGTTTATGGAGTGATTTTGAGTATTCACAGAATCCCAGTATCCCAGACTGGTCTGGGCTGGAAGGGCCCTCTGGAGCTCACCCAGTCCCACCCCCTGCCAGAGCAGGGGCACCTCCAGCAGTGGCACAGGATGGCGTCCAGGTGGGTTTGGAATGTCTCCAGAGTGGGAGACTCCCCCACCTCCCCGGGCAGCCTGTGCCAGTGCTCTGCCACCCTCACAGGAAGAAAGTCCCTCCTCATGTTTAGATGGAACTTCCTATGTTCAAGTCTGTGCCCATTACCTTTTGTCCTATCACTGGGCACCACTGAAAAAAGACTGTTCCCATCCCCCTGGCACCCTCCCTTTAAGTATTTATAAGATCCCCCTATAGTCGTCTTTTTTCTAGACTGAAAAGCCCCAAGTCCCTCAGCCTTTCTTCATAAGAAAGATGCTTCAGTCCCCTCATCATCTTCATAGCCCTTTGCCTGGACTGTCTCCAGCAGTTCCCTGTCCTTCTGGAACTGGGGAGCCCAGAACTGGACACAGTGCTCCAGATGTGGCCTCTCCAGGGCAGAGCAGAGGGGGAGGATGACCTCCCTCCACCTGCTGGCCACACTGTTCTTGATGTTCCCCAGGATGCCCTTGGCCTTCTCGGCCACCAGGGAACACTGCTGCCTCATGGTCATCCTGTTGTCCACCAGGACTCCCAGGTCCCTTTCCACACAGGTGCTCTCCATCAGGTCAGCCCCCAACCTGTACTTCCCCGCCACTGTCTGTGTTTCTTCTCTGCCTTATTAGTATGAGAAAGATCACACTGCAAATTTGGATGAGTGTTTTCTCCGACTTGAGTTTCTTGAGCTAGATATCTTCTGTTACTTGTGTGTCGAGTACCAGTGGGCCATAGTGGTTTCAGGGAAATCAGAGCCTACTTGGCTCTTCTTTGCAGCTGGGTACTTGGTGCACTCCAATTTAAAAATGTTGACCTCCTGCTTATTTTTTCCAGCTTATTTTTCCTCCTCTGCATTTAACACTGAAAATATAGCAAACTTGTTTGTGGAATTTTAGTCTTTATTGGCTATTTGATGGCATGAGTAAATCTTAAAAGTGGCTGTAACAAGCCCAGCTGTTAACTTTGGCATTGACCTCCTGCTGTTTGCCTCTGTCATAAATCATCTTTAGCAGCGTGTCACAAAAATGTATAAAAATTGTTTTAATTAGTAACTGGAACAGAGTTGTGTTGGAAAATTTTTCTTCCCTGAGGTTTAATGACCTGAAAAAAAACCAGAAAGATGTATTATATGTATAATTAAAATACATTAAAAATTTGAAAAGAATCCGTGGGCTCCAGAAAAATAATCCCTATTTCACTAGTGTTCCATAGTTTGAAAGAGGATTAAAAACCTTATGTTTTTGTATATAGTAAGCCATACTGTTAACAGGAATGGTGTTGAAATGCCGCATGATATCGTACTCAGATCTGCAAGTGTGCCAAGCTGGTGTGATTTTAATAACTAGCAAACTTCATGTTGATATGATCCCTGAGATTTACAGAAGCAGGAGTGTGTTTTTATTCTCCAGTGGAGGTTTGTCATGCCGGTGGATATATTAGCTGTTAAACCAAACATCACTGGGAACGTTTACATTTTGTGTTTACTGTACCTCCTTACAAAAAGGGTAGTTTGTTTAGTTTGTGCTTATGTGCCAGAGTTTTGAGGTTTGCTGACAGAGTTGGCAGCTCAGGGGCAACAAGTTAGGCTACAGGTTTTTAAACTCTTCATTCATCAGCTTAGCTTTCCACCGGGGGGTGTGTACCTTTGTCGTCTAGTTATAAATGTTTTCATTCATTTCCTAGTGAAGAAGTGCAGGTAGGATATAGCCTGATCTTGCACCATTTGCGTTCCTGACCGTCTTGGCTTTGAGACCTCTTGCTGGTGTGTGGGTTTGAGCAGACCAGATACGCTCCATCTGGATTGCCAGGTGTGCTCTGCATCTTGGAGCCCTGTGGAGACCGGTTGCTCGTGATGGCTGCGAGATCTGGTTTCCAGGTAGTTTCCAGTCTTTGAAAATCAACACTGCTTTCCCATCTGCTTCACTCGGTAATGCAATCTCACACAAGGGCATGGGGTGTCGTGAACTCAAGATTGCTCTCCCACTGTAAAATCAGGGAAGAGTTAGAATCATAGAACGGGTAGAGTTGGGAGGGACCTTAGAGACCATCTCGTTCCACCCCCCTGCCCTGGGCAGGGACACCCCTCACCAGCCCAGGTTGCTCCAAGCCCCGTCCAACCTGGCCTTGAACACCTCCAGGGATGGGGCAGCCACAGCCGCTCTGGGCAACCTGTGCCAGGGGCTCACCGCCCTCACAGGGAAAAATTTGTTCCTAATATTTAATCTAAATCTCCCTTCTTCCAGTTTGAAGCTATTACCCCTTGTCCTATGGCTCCCCTCCCTGATCCAGAGTCCCTCCCCAGCTTTCCTGGAGCCCCTTAGGCACTGGAAGGTCACAATAAGGTCTCCCCGGAGCCTTCTCCCGGCTGAACACCCCCAACTTTCTCGGCCCATCCTCCCAGCAGAGGGGCTCCAGCCCTCGCAGCATCTCTGGGGCCTCCTCCAACAAGTCTGTGAGTTGTCTTTGAGTGCTTAGTAAAAGCTTGTTCCTGCACTCGTACTATGATAATCTATCCTGTAAGGTAAGACACTGCAGGGGAACGTGCTGGAACTAACAGTAGTTAGATACTACATGTGAAAATGTTTGCTGTGCTGCGAGAGGATTCTTAAAGCAGTTATGTGTAGCTGTATCAGAGAGTATGTTTCTAGATCTGCTAAGCTGAGACCCAAGTTTTGTTGTTTGTTTTACTTGCAGCAGAGGGATTTGTGCAGAAGATTTCCTGTGAATGGAAACTTTCCCAAGGGTCTGGATTCAGACAGATTTTTAGTTGAAAAGGGAAGGCACACAAACAGGCACGTATTCTCACCCACCCGTGCTATTATCATGTCTAGAAGGCATTTGAACATGTTTGTAGACTTTGATGGGTATGTTATTTTAGCCCTTCCCGTGGTGCTTAAGCAGAAGATAGAGGCTTCTGCTTCCATGTCCTGCAGGCAGGGCTCTGACCTTCGGCTCTCCTGGGCGTCCACATCAACAAGCTCTTTGATCTCCACTGAGGATTCCAAAGATATCAATTACTTATTTCCTCTGACTCTTCATTTGTGGGCATTTTGGCCACAGAACCTGCAAATTCAGGTTGCTCTTTTCCTGGTAAAGCAATTTAAAATTGAATGTTTCCATTATATGTCATGTTTACATACGATTGTGGTTTCTTAAAATATTTACATGAAGAAGCATGTGATCCTCTCACTGCCTCTTCAAGAGTCCCTCTCCTAAAGTATAACTTCTTTTCTCTCTCTTGAAACTAACTGAACAAACTTTGATTCCACTCAGCAGTTCTTCTTTCCATCCCTCTACCATGTTGAATGAAAGAAACATGAATAAAAACTCAGTTACTCGCTATGGGACATATTTTTAAGGTGCAAGACCTCCCCTACCACCATCCTGAATTTCTTTCTTTCAAATATGTTATTTCCCAGAAGGAAGAGAAGCTTGTTTAGGTCTGCATATGTATGTCTGAAGCCCCATCAAATGTTTTTCTGGAGCATCAGGGATTGGTTTGAGAGTTGCAGTCAGAGGTGACACCTCGAAGTACAGAGTGAGCTTTTGGCACCACCACACTCAGAATTATGTCAGTAATAATTTAGAGGGAGGACTGTTGCTTAATAGATACCCACAAATCCAGTGTTTTACAGAGTTGGAAATAAAAATATGTAGTGCCATATACTTTATGTATGTTCGGGATCCATGAACCTGCCTTAAAATTAATTCTGTTCTATTGGAAGACTGCAGAAGCTTATAAATACAGTTAGAACACAAATTGGCTATTAGAAAACCTCACTTTTTGGGTAGGTGGTATTGTCTGGTCCTGCCAATTTACGTTTAGATACTAACAAAGATTCTTGTAAGTTACCTTGAAATTCAGTGCAGCTGTGTAATTGAGGTTTATGGTGCTTGAGTGTTACCCTTCTTTATTGCAAATGAGACATGTTGTAACATTCAGACTTTAAAAGAACTGATTTTGGACCAAGTTCCCATTTATCAGCTTGAAGTAGTTAAAAAAAACCCAAACAACTTCTGTTATTTTTACAGTGTGACTCCAGGAATTTACTTTGAAATGCTGATTGTTTAATAATTCTTTATCTGCTAAGCCCTGCAATGGTTATAGGTGTAGCAATGCTGGAAGGGGCAGGGAACCTGCTGGGAGCTGGAGCCACGGGGAAGGAAGGATTTGCATGAGAGAAAAGGAATGTCATACCAGGACAAGGGTGCTGCCTTGCTAATGGGAGGGAGATGTGGGATTATTTAGGCGTAGTGAAAGTGTGAGAAGCATCAGAGCCTGAGTCAGAGTCCCCTTCTGTGCACCTTCTCTTGTGGCTCAAGGTTTGATTTAATGACAGGCTTCACCATTTGTTTTAAAACTAAATACAAGCTAGATTGAGTTTGGGAAACTCTTTTTGGAGTAGGGAGCTTTTAGGCTAGCGCATGCGTTTTGAATTATTAATGCATTTTAGCAGTAACGCTAGAGTTGTGATGTGCACTTTGAATACACCCCAGACAAGCTGCGTTGGGTTTTATGGTCCCTGCATTTCTTTGAACTCTCTTAAGCCTCCCTGTATCCCTCACTTTCTAGCTACTTTAAATTAAATGGAGTTCAAAGTAAGCAGAAGACCTTTTTAGAGCTGGTTGGTGGTGATGCTGAATCAGAGGGCACAGTGAAGCTTTTGTCCTGGAGCGCTGTTTTTTTCCTCTTGCGACTGGCTTTAACCTCATGTGCCTGTCTAATGTTGTAAAGATGAAGAATTTGGGCCATTCATCGACTCTCTTAGGGACAGTCCGGAAAATAATGTTTGAAGTTTTCTATTATGATTGTAAGATAAGCAAGGAGAGAGGGAAGACTTGGATTTCTAACAGCAAAATATCCATGTGCTTTTGTAATTCCTTGTGTATCATATAGATGAATTTTTTTATTTTCCCATTGGCAAAACAATGAGGATGTGGATGATGTGGATTACCCTGCTGTGTCAGGGGGGTTGGACTAGATGATCTCCAGAGGTCCTTTCCAACCTTGACCATTCTGTGATGTATTATCTTTTCTGTTAGGAAAGATATATATAGAGAGATAGATATGTATACGTCTTGCAAGTTGCTGTCATCAGGTTAAGGATAAAACAGCCACTGTAAACCAAACTGTATAATACTATATCTCATTTCTCCCATAACGTGCCCTTGAATGACAAACAGTCGGGTTCCAGCACGGGTCTCGTGTAGGCCCTCTGCTGTGCGGTACGCACGCCCTGCATGCACACCCCAGGGTGCCACAAACAGACCTTCAGTCACATTTAAATGTGACTGGATGGGGAATGGGGAATGTTTATTCTATGCAGAATTGTTTTCTTTTGGAAACTAGTGAATTATTAGTAAAAAACTTAGTTGAAATACCAGTATAAGAAAGCAAAATAAGAATTTTTTTTTTCATTTCTTCACAACACGGAGCTGCTTGAGGGTCTCTTCTGGAAGTGTTCTGCATTTTGCTCTGCTGTACAGTGGTGCGTTCCTGCAGCCAGCCCCAGTTTGGCATTGTAACCACTGATCGCCTCCTGACTTCAGGACCTGGCTGTTTAGCTTGAGTTAATTAACGAGCAGCCTTTCACCTGCCAGGAGAGGACTGAGTCATACTCATGGCTGTGACAGTAGTGGCAGTGCAGGGTAACTTCAGGGGTGCAGCATCAGCTGGGTTTATACTATTGCTCTTTTCCTCCTGGTTGTGTGTTAAACCTTGGTAAGAGTTGAATCGTCGAGGCCCATTTTCCCATTTTCTGCAGAAATTGGGGCTGAGGGAGGGCTGCAGGTTTATGCCTCTCCATGGAGAACACGTGTCAAAGGAACAAGCATCTTAGGAGCTTCCGAAGAGTACCTTACACAGCGGCAGGATTATCCCAAACCTGTTTTCTTTATAGAGTGCAATTAAAGGCTTAAATGCAAAACTAAAAGCCCAACTCTGCAGTTCCAATGGGAAGTTCTCAGGTACAGTCTGCAGGGTGCAGGCCTGTTTCCAGTGTCACCTGTGTGGTTCAAAACTATCATCTGGGAAATGTAAAGCTTATAATATTCTTTTCGGGTCTTTACTATTTTATCTTCTGCTTCTGGCACTTTAGGCAGAATTTTCTAAATTAAAAATAGAAAGAGAGCTTCAGATCTATCTGTGAGCCTTTATGCAGTTTCCCTATATTTTTAACTCTTGAAGTCCATACTCTGGAGACAGCAAATTAAGATTTTTGATAACATGGATCAAGAAAACAAGGCACCATTTATGAAATTTTTCACAAAAATAAAAGTAATCCTATTTAGTAAGCTTTTCCAAGATAATTTCTTTAATACCATGAATTTAAGGCATTTTGCTTTACTGCTCTTGCTGCTCTTCACTGAGTACAGAAGCTGCATTCTTTATTTGTGAAAGCGTTTTTCTTCCTCCCCTGGGATTTTGGAAATATATATGATATACTGTTTTTACAACATGACATAAATAATCTGTGGTAGGCAAGAAATGGGGTAATTCCTGGGTGTCCTTGTGTTCCGGAAAATATGTGATTTCCAGTTGGCCTTTCTGTATCCGAGTTTGCAACACATTTACATATCACTGCTGGAAAAAACCCCAGTGCTAATGGAGTGCTCCTGGTGTGGAGCGACACGAGGTGTTGAGGGTGGGACACACACCGCTGCTGTGCTCACGGCACGGTCTCTATCCGTGTGATCGCATGCTGGTTTTCACTTGGTACTCTGTTGCGCAGTTCCTCTCCTTGCCTGCCTGATCTCCGAGGTGCCCCAGCAGCCCTGGGGACAACCTCAGGACACCAGGAGATGAATTCTCTTATTTTCATGGCACTGCTCTCCTTACTCAAGAAGATTAGCTGTTGGACCACACTGACACACTTATTTAGTGACCTAAGAGCTTTGCTTCTAGTCAAAATTCAGCAGGAATCCTTCTTTAGCATCTTGTGACTGACAAGGCCCAGAAAAGCTCTAAAAAACCTCCCACTTCCCTTCATTTTTGGTAGTCATAAGGTTGCAATTAATATTTAAGAGCATGGGATGCTTTTCAGTGCGATGTCATGAGTTTGATTTTCCTGGAGTGACAGCTCCGGTCTTTCTAAGATAATGTCTTAAAGAAAGAATATCGCTGAATTATAGAATTGGATTAAACATTGTGGAATTTCAAAATAAGTTTCACTTTTCATCGGGGAGATTTCCCTGTGCGAGCCTTTAGGTGTACACGTGTCTTCAGGCCTTTCTCAACAAGAGTGAAGAAACTTGTTTGTTTAAAGAAATGAGTTTCTCACATAATTGCTTAGGACTAAAAGTTTCAACATGATTATTTCAATCTTTTTTTTTTTTTTTTTCAACTAATTTATTTTCAGAACTGAAAATTGGTGACAGTGGTGTCAACTGTTCCATTCTTAATGGCTACATTATAGCAGCCTTGTGTTTGCTGAGTAGTGCCTTTCACTGGAATTAATGAGGCTGGAACCTCATATATCAACTGTCAGGCAATTGCTGAATGGGGGTTATGGAGTCCTCAGATGAAACCTCTAATTTTCAGTCTCTTAAGAGATTTTCCTCATTAAGTTGGTTGAGATAAAACTAAAACAACCCACTTGTTTTAGGACTGGAATAATGGTATCTACATATCGGTACCCATATGGACCCCTTTCAAGGTTTTAGCATCTCTGTTTTGGTAGGAAGAATGTTAATACTAATGAAAAAGGCATTAATCCTGTTTTCACTCTCAGAATTGTAGATCCTGGCAGTTTACCAGGATGTGGCAGAAATGGGCCTCGTCTCTGTCCTGGATCTTCTTCCTCTTCAGCACCTCCATCCCCAATTATCAGGCAGCATTATCATAGCTGCTGTACATGTGCTAATGGGCATGAGTGTAATCACCTGGCTGTATTCTGGAACACTTCCCGAATGGGTTGAGGATAATTTCATCAAATCATTTAACTCCTGTAAATGTCACTGAATGTTTTCATCATAAATACGCTCAGCCCTTCCTACACAAGGTCTAATTGTCATGTAGCTGTATGAGTATAGCATAATGTAAAATCTCATATAAAACCATGGAATGTGTGTGGGAGGGAGGGCTTTTACAGTGCCTTGTCTTAGCTGATTTATGCTCCTTCTGCAACTAGTATAAATGTTTCTCTTGAATTTGGGCAATATTTACTTTTCAGAGAAGGTAATGACCTGCAGTGCATAGTCAATTTTTTTCAATACGTAGAAAATATTTAGGCCTTAGACCTATTTACGACTGCTTTGTTACTTGTCAGCTGCAGTTTGAATTCTGTTTGCTACTGAGAGTCATGTATTGCCTAAAGCCTGCAGACCCTTTGGGACACCCCTTTATTCAAAGGAAAAAGGTGATACTAGAGAAGTTGTACAGGGCACAGCGCTGTCTCCCAGTATCATTGCTGTGGAATCTCGCCGTAGGAAGACACTAGCTGGAGCTATAAGAATACAGGACGGGTACGTGAGCAGCAGCAGATTAGAACTGTGCGTGTGTTTGTGCACGTGAAGAGCAGGAGAGATGCAATTAAAACAAGCATTGTGACATCCCCTTGGATTATCATGTTAAAGGCAGGTACTTTTAGTGTGGCTGAAGTTTTGATGCAACATCTGGCTTAAGGGGGGGAAGTTCTTGTTTTGACTCTGAGAAGAACTTTTCTTTATAGAAAATGAGTTTGACCGTATACCTCTTTGCTCGTTTTTCCAGCCCCCGGTTCTCAGAAGGGAGTAGTTGAGGGGAAGTGCTTCCCTCTAGTCTGTCCCATGCTTTAGCACTTGCTCAAGTTTTTGTGTAAAAATGCATGTGGTGATACAAAACATATGTCGGTTTTGCGCTGTGCCTCTGCACCCAGCTGTGGAACATGGACTTTCATTTTTGAGGGGGGGGGGGGATTTGAGATGTGAAGTTTTTAAAAGTTCTTTCTCATGCATGTGCACGCACACATGGGTGTGCAAAACTGTGCTTGCACTTTCCCCCCCGCCCCCAGCTGAAGTTTGGCAAAGTAGCAAGTAGCTAAAGGTCATAGGCTCGGTTTGAAAGCGCTGGGAGTCCTATTGCTCTGTGCTGTGTCTGTATTATATTAAAATGCATTCAGTGGTCAGTTTAGTCATAGACTAACCTTTCTGTAAAACTGGGGGGTGTAGGAATGGCTGTACGCCAGAAGCGCTGGGTTTCACACAGCCTGATTTGTAAAGATGAGTGGTTGTTGATCTTTCCCACTTCTGGGGTCATGGGAGGAAATGGAGCAAGCTTCCTCTCAGCTTTTATCACTTCCTCCTGCCAACTAAGGGGAGATTATTTGCCTTCATTTGCTGCTCCTCTTGTCAGCAAGAGAAGTTGGTATTTAGCCAGATAATAAATAATGCTTTTCCTGGGGAAGGAGTTCTCAGATGTGGTTGGAGTAACGCTGATTCCCCCCCTTCCCCCCCCCCCCCCCCCCCCCCCCCCCCGTTTTCTGTCTTGAGCCTATGCCTCAAATTTTCACTCAGAAATATGTAGTTTATATATATATGTCATGTGCAAAGCTTGTTTGCTTTCACTTACAGTCTGTTTCTGAAGGTTTTAAAAAAGCTTTAATGGTGGCTGCTTATCTACTGAATGGTGACAGGTTCATTCATCAGTAAGGCTTTTGAAGACCCTGCAAACCAGGCTTGCCGTGGAAGTATACACCTGTGCAAATTGGGTCAGCATTATTTATTCTCATTTGTAGAGTCTACTTCATAATTTGCAAAGGTACACTTTGTTATCTTGTTGATCTGGCACTCTTCATCCGAGTCTAGAAGGGAGCTGTGTACCTGCAGGCAGTGACTTGAAGAATATGGATCCCTCTATACTTCATAGAATGGTTTGGGGTGGAAGGGACCATGAAGATCATCTTATTTGAACCCCCTTGCCCTGGGCAGGGACACCTCCCCCCAGCCCAGGTTGCTCCAAGCCTCGTCCAACCTGGCCTTGAACACCTCCAGGGATGGGGCAGCCACAGCTGCTTGGGGCAACCTGCCCCAGGGGCTCACCACCCTCAGAGGAAGGATTTTCTTCCTAATCTCTAATCTAAATCTACCTTCTTCCAGTTTTTAAAGCTATTATCCCTTGTCCTGTGGCTCCTCTCCCTGATCCAGAGTCCTTCCCCAGCTCTCCTGGAGCCCCTTTAGGGACTGGAAGGGGCTCTAAGGTCTCCCCGGAGCCTTCTCTTCTCCCGGCTGACCCCCTGCAACTCTCCCAGCCTGTCCTCCCAGCAGAGGGGCTCCAGCCCTCCCAGCATCTCTGGGGCCTCCTCTGGCCCCGCTCCGACAGCTCCGTGTCCTTCTGCTGTGGGGACCCCCCGGGCTGGAGGCAGCACTGAAGGGGGTCTCCCCAGAGTGCAGCAGAGGGGCAGAATCAATGACTGCCTTAAGCAAATTAAGCTGCTTATTGCCACAATACTTTTCCGCCCCATCAAAATCATTGTTTCTGGGGCTTTTTTTGTTGGTCTTCCTCCTCCCCTGGCACTCCTGCTGAAATATCAGGTATATATAAGGCGCTTTTTCCAGTGTCTTTGATTCTTATCAGTGTGAGGAAAAAAGTTAATATTGATTTAGTGGGGGAGAAAACTGAAAAAGTGAGTGAGAGACTAATAGCCTGGAATGACAGGGCTGTATCAATTTTCAGGTCTCTCAGAGGAATCGTATCCTCGTTTCCAGCAAATGGAAAAGTAGACTATGACTAAAACTGTCACTGACCTCCCACAGAATTTAATGGATTTTGGAGCTCGGCGAAGAAAAGGCAGTCATAACTAACTCACTGATTTTAATGCACTTTCCTTGGAAGTCAGCAGTTTTACGAAATGCCTTATGCAGGAAGATAAAAAGCAGATATATCTTATAGAGCTGTAAAAAAATTTATGTTCACTGTCTTGGTCTTTCTTTGACTATGGATGAATGCATTTCTCGATAGGCTTAAACAATAACGTATTAGAGGTTCTAGGTGGTTTATATCCTTACCATATGCTGCCAGCCTATAAAATGGACCTGTTTAAAAATTATGGATGAAAACTGTAAAGCAATCTCATTCTGGGCCCATTCAAGAGGCTTTTCTTGGGAAGCAGCTCCTGAATGGGCTTAAATAAAAATGGTCCCTTTCGTACGCTGGAGGGAACGTTGCATTTATGCCCGTTGATTGCCAACAGCCAAAGTAAGTAGCCCCTTTTGTCCAGTGGTAGACAGTGAAAGAAAGGACGCTTTGTTTTGTGGCAAAGCCACTTTTCTTTTAAATAGATAAATAAAATAACCCAGTTCTTTTTAATTTAACTGCCTCTTTGTTTTTGCCTGAAGCCACCAAGTGGCTGGTTCTTCTTACAGAGCCATCTCCATTGTTTTGACACTGTAAATGTTCACACAGTTGTGCTGAGCCTTACTTTCACGAAGGGACGGGACTACATGAGCTGGAAGATAATTTTCCTGGTGTTTTTCCTTAGGAACCGGAATCGTACAAATCATCCTTCCAATAATTTGTAGTGCAATGCCATCTAGTGTGCGAAGGGCTGTCAGGCTCCTCACACTCTGGAAATTCATGACAGCAGTCGTCTTCTCCTTGCAGCTAATTCCAGGCTACTCCAAACCGCTGCATCTTTTTCCTGGAGATGGTTGTAATAAAATGTTAGTGTCGTGAACTTCCACTTTTCACAATGCTCGCTGATTGCTTGGGATTTTTTGGAGTGAGGATGAGCTGGGGAGTAGAAAAGGACAGGAGAAACAGCGATGATTTGCCCAGCCTGAGGAGGAGTTTTCTGGGGTTGTGGGCTGGTTTTGTATCATTAATGTTTGAGAGGTGGGGAAGAGAAGGTGGAGAAGAGAAGGCTCCGGGGAGACCTTAGAGCCCCTTCCAGTCCCTAAAGGGGCTCCAGGAAAGCTGGGGAGGGACTCTGGATCAGGGAGGGGAGCCATAGGACGAGGGGTAATAGCTTCAAACTGGAAGAAGGGAGATTTAGATTAAATATTAGGAACAAATTTTTCCCTGTGAGGGTGGTGAGCCCCTGGCACAGGTTGCCCCGAGCAGCTGTGGCTGCCCCATCCCTGGAGGTGTTCAAGTCCAGGTTGGACGGGGCTTGGAGCAACCTGGGCTGGGGGGAGGTGTCCCTGCCCAGGGCAGGGGGGTTGGAATGAGATGATCTTCAAGGTCCCTCCCAACCTAGACCAGTCTGTGATTTTATATGTGTGTCTGAAACTAGTTTCTGGGGTTTAGAGCATGTCCAGTGGTCGGTATCTATATCCAGTTTGTTGTTACCGTTGTCCTTTCATGGCTTATGAAATACAGTTCTGATTCTATGCCGAGTCCAACTCCCTAACCGTACCAAATCGGAGGCCATTTGAATCTGACTTTGCTGTTCTTTGGACCCGTTGTTGAGTAGATTTGGTGCAGGAGAAACATTACTTCATCGCTCACGCTGTCTTCATTTGTACTTTGATCCCTTAGCTGGCTCATTTAAATTCTGCACATGGATAGATTTTGCCTGTCAGTAGGACAGAAGAATCCTTCCCTCTCTTATTCTGAAAAGTGTGTAAGGCAGGTGATTCGGTTGCAGTCTCACATCTTTTCCAACACTGTTTTTGGTATTGTTGTGTGATATCCAAAATGTTTAATTTTAAATACTGCCAGGAGGGGGACAGTGTCTCTCTAGGTAGTGACTAGACCTCAGCATGGTAAAGGCTGCTGGAGAGGATTTGTTTCTGAATAATCTCGTTTTGGTTTCAATTAATTGTGAAATCAGACTTTAACAGGGTGTGAAATGGAAATTGAGAGAGGTAACACCAGATGCCTTTATTTACATGTGTTAATCAACACAGACCAAAACAACAACAACAACAAATTAAACCACAGCCATTCATAGAGTTTGAAATGTTCCACATTTGGCTGGGAACTTTGAAAAAAGTGCTACTTTGCAGATAGGTAGAAGGTCGGTGGCATTTAAAAAAAAAAAAAAAAAAAAAAAAACAACCACCCAACAAAACCCACCAACCAACCATGCCAGAATGCTATCAGAACCCTGAAGTTACTGTATTTCAGAAATACCAAATGTGGCTATCGAAACCCCTCATTACATTGAATTAGCTCTGCTTTGAACAGTAACGTGGAAGATATTTACTTTTCCAATTTTGAGCGTAGCCTGTGGTGTAACGAACAACACACAGGAGCAGGCATGTGTACTTCGTATAGCACAGTGCCTATTTCCAAATGTCTGGTATTATATTCACCGGGGTCAATTAACTACTGACTAAAGGTGGTTTCCTTTGGAGACAGACAGGGTTTTTCTTTTTGGCTGCTAGTTCTGAAACGGTGGGCATCGCAATTTTATGGGAATTTGTGTCGGAAGCAAGGTTTGGTTTGCAGCCAGAAGGATTTTGTAATGAGCTGTTTAATTCGGCTCAGTGGGGTGAGGGGAAGAACAAATACCTGATATCGATTGTGCTGCCGATAGTAGTACGAGTTTTGTCTCTGGCAAAACACATTATGTCACTTCTGGCTAATTCTCTCTATTGTTTAACAGAGCGATTTGATTTGGGTTCCTGGGAAACTTGTGGATTGTGATGGTGTTGCTTGGGGATCGGGTTTGTTGGAATGAGGAAGGTAACTTCTCGAGGAAAGAGTTGAGGCAGGTTCAGGGAAACTTCTGTGTTATTCCTCTGGAGAACTTCACAATGCAGAGCTGGACGTGATGGGTTGGTTGTGAGACGTGTTGGCTGCTGTGCTCACAGAGCGTAGAGTTACACCTGCCTGGTGCCAGGCGGAGAGATTCTGTCTGTGGCACCGGGGGGGGGCGTTTCTCTGATTGTAGGTGTGCAGTAAAAGGAAAAAATTAGTTTTCTTAGAAGCACTGTTTCTTCTGGCAGTGAAGCATGTTAATCCTTTTTTGAAACACTGCTTATAAAAACAGCCATCCGACGCAGACTGCCTTTGCGAGTAGAAGCAGGTTCCCTAGCTTCAGCTCAGGCCATTCACCCATTCATTCCCTGAGCGGTTTCCCCCACCTCCCAAACCATTCCAGCTACGGCCATTGCTCATCACTGGTTCCAGTTATACCCACATCACTAAGGAAATGAAAGAGCCGAGCCCTATCCTGAGAATTGGCTGTACTTAATACTTGGATGCTTTCTCCACATCACCCCTCCTTGGGTTTTGCGCTGTCTTGATGCAGCACGAGGCAGTGCAGACTGCGGGGAGCCCCAGCTGGGCTGGTTGGGAACAGAAGGGTTCAGCATCACAACCCGATAAAAGGAGCGCTAGATGGGGACAAGGAGAGCTGTGGCGCTCCACGTACTCTTTGGTGCGCATGCCTCAATATACCAGGCAGGTTGTAAAGAGCTGTTCGTCAGGGTTCCTCTAGAGATGTATATAAACTTAAGATGTAGTTGAGTTTGTTTCAGCATCTCCATTAAAAACACAGTCTGTGAAATGCTGCTGCTGTTTTTTGATAAACCAGAAAATTATTGCCAAGTTTGAAAGTCAGCCAGGCTTCTTATCTACTTGCGCAAATGAGAACTGAATGTTGTTGTTTGTAAGGATGCGAGCAATGATTTCATTTAATAAAGTAAATTTAGAGAATAGTCAAAGATGTAGCTGGTTAATACGTGATTTATCAGTTGAGGGCGTAAGAACTTTTTTAGTTAGTTGCTGGGTTTTCTTTTCCCTTTAGAAGAAAATTAGCTATCTGGTAGGAATAATGTGAGCAAGTAGCATAACTAGTTTAAAAGAGGGAGCAAAATTTATAATCAAGCTTGTCTTACACTGGTAAGATCCTTTTCAGCTCCATGTACTTATGAATAATATATGCTACCAGTTAGCAAAATGCAGGCGAATTATGGTACAGACCACCATTCAGGCGTTCCTCTCTTGCCTTTTACAGGTCATTTCAGGATGCTCTCTTGCCTTAGCAAATATGCTTCCATCCTCAAAAGAGATTTTCTTCATTGTCACTTTCTATAATCTCTTTGTCCAATGACGGGCCAGTCTCCCCATCATTAGCAGCACTAATTCTGCGTCAGGAATTGCTTTCTAATTTTATCAGAGAAGACCAGGTGCAAGAGGGAATTGGGAATCAGCTTTCAGATGGGCTGAGGAGTGGTAGAGACAGCAGGACTTGGAAGGCTCCTGCTTACTGATTACTACCCTGTTTTGCACAAAATAAGGCTGCTCTTGAGGTGGCTGAGGCTATATAATTTAAAGGCACTGACCTCTTTCATCCCGTAATGTTTGTTTTCTTTGTGCCCTCGCAGCACCCCAAAGTCTCATTTACTTAGGTCTATGAGAAACAAATTTTGCCAGCTTGTCATACCTGAAAATAGAACAACCAGTGGCACCTTCTGATCAGTCTTCCGGTGTAACAGTTAAGCAGATGCTTTAATGGAAAGGAATTTTCCAGGTTTTGGGAGAAACAGAGTTCTGGGGAGTGGGTGGGAGGAAGAAACTGAGTTTCTCTTCAACAATGCTAGTTTTCAGTATTTTTTTTAAACAGCTTGCATTGAGCATTACAAATTCTCTAAGGTATTTTCACAACTGAAAGAACACAGAGAAACTTTTCGGAGGGGGGGAAATCGCTATCAGCTGATGAAGGCGGCTTTAAAAGTGTGTGGTGATGTATTATGCTGTGCTATACTGCATCAAAGTTGTATGTGTTACACTGCCACATAGGATATGGATAGGTGAGCATGTAAAATAGATTAAAGTTTGTTGTTAGTGTAGGCAACAAACAGGGAAAACTGGGAGAATTGCACATAGGTGGGAGAACAGGTATCAGAACTGGAGGGAGCATAGTTCTCTGTCACCTCACTGCATCTGAGACTCCACTTGTTAGAGAAATAAATAGGAAAAGCATGAAAGAAGAGACTTCATTTAAAAATCTGTGCTCTGCAGAGTTAGACTTAAAACGTGAACTTCTGGGAAATTCCTGGTGCGTGATGTTGATGGAACTGGTGGCTCTGCTAACACCGCTGGATGCTTAGGTGATAATTTGCTGTCGTTTTTTGTGCTGGCCGGCCCATCTCGGAGACACTTCAAACAGACCACCATCTAGAGTAAAATAATAAGAAATTAAACACAAGACAGACTTCCGAGATATTCAGGGTAAAAGCTCTGGCTCTTGAAAGATGAAGGCACTGGCAGTAACCTGCCACTGCTGAGAACTGACTTAACTCTGGCTGATGTGGTCTACCCCTTCCCTGGGCTGGGCTGCAAAATTACACTAGGATTTGGCCAAAGATTGTAATAAAGGCATGAGGTTGTGCTAAGAAACTGTCTGATATTAAGATTTCCATTTTACCCTGTGAGTTCAGAAATGTAGATGTGAGAAGCGGGAGCGAAATGCCAGGCCAGGGTAGACTGGCCATGATTGGAACCACTGACATGGTCAGTAATTTGCAAAATGCCTCTTTTTGAATAGAAATGACTAAACCTCGATATTCCGGGCTAGCAGAAGTGCTGTGAAATTGCAGTAGCAGTATTACACGGTGTGGTGTTCGTTGTAACTGCTGGTTCTTTGAATGGTTCAATTACCATGCGAGCTTCAAACTGAACCCCAAATTTGGGGCTGAGGGGAAGGGGAGATCTCCTTGTTAGCGCTTATCAGTGCTCAGGTGCTGAACGATAAACTCCTGCCAGTGAATAACGACCTGCAAAATTGGATTTTGCAGATGCCTGTGGATCATTCACCCTATGGTCTCAGCACGGACCCCTTGGTCGAGCGAACATATTTAGGCTGTTAACTGAGCAGGGAAGATTTTGACAGCAAATTTTTCATCATTTAAATCCTTGTTTTCTTTAGGGAATACGTACAGTGAACAGAGAACTGTTGTACCTAGGCATTAGGGCACACATCCTGCATTGATTTGCAGTTTGCACAGCACCGGGGACTGGAGAGGAATTTCATGGAGCTTTAGCTCTGAGCAGTTTGATACCAGTGGAAAAGAAAGAAGGATGAGGAATCGGCTAGCCTTAAACTGCGCTGGGTTTCAGGCATGTGATGGCAGTTTGCTGTCATTTCTTTTTTTTTTTTTTTTTTTTTTTTCTCTCTCTTGAGCTGGAGCAGCAGACTTGTGTGCCGCGCCTGAACACAATCCCTGCATGCATTCCCTCCCTCTCTGTTTCTCTTGGCTCTTGTTAAACTCTACGGCTTGTCTTGCGGGACCTTTCCAATGAGAGAGCGAGCGAGAGAGAAAGGAACACCACTGATTTCTCTCCAGTGCAAATTGAGCATGAAATGGGCAGTGTGGAAACGGCTAACGGGGCGATGGAGGCAGATCTTAAATGCTATTCATAGGCACGTTCATCTGAAGGAGCAGCGGCACCAGGAAGAGAGGAGAGCAGCTGAACCGAATGTGGGGAGTTTAATTTGATTTTGCTAGCCTGGAATTCTCGCTTTTCGGAGCTGATGCCTGGAAGGTTTTTTCAATTAGCTGCTGGGAAGCTACGGAGAGACCTGGAACTGTTAGGCCTTGGCTAGGGATCCCATCCATGGAAAGAATAGATCATTGTAGCAGGGGTAAGTTGTACACAGCCTTTCAGAGATCCTCTATACTTGATATAAGATCCTTTTTGTTTACGGGCACAATATAATACTAATGCTAAAATAAAACCAGCTGGAAGAATGCCTTAAGGATGGCACCAAATGCTAATGTGCCAATAAGGAATGAATCAGATTACAATCTAACAGGCAGGGTTTCTCTGCAGAATGAGCAGATGCAATTTAAAGGGGAGTTTATTGCATTTTTGTGTAGACTGTCTTACATTACAGATTTTAAAGCTTGGGATAATGCAAACTGTGGCTCTCCTTCCAGAGGTTAACCTGTGACCTTTTGAAAGATTTTTTTTTTTTTTTTTTTTTTTTTTTTTTTTTGCACTGAGGAAGTCAGTCTGAAAGTCATATTAATGAGGGGTAAGGGATTAACTGGGAGTGGGGCTGGGGAGGATCCCAGTAGTGGTTTCCTACCTCAACAGAAGTGAATGGCTGTTCAGATCGATGTTTTTAAACTTGTAGTGCATCTTCGATTGATTAGAGAAATGAGGGGCCAGTCAAAAAAGGAGGTATTGCATTTTATGGTGCTAGATGTGTTCCAAACTGTTGCTAATAACACCTAGAACAGTTCCGTTGTTTTGGGGGTAGGTTTAGCAAAGGTTGCTTTTTAAAATGAGAAGATTTTGTAATTTATTTCCTTTTCTTCAATCTTTCTTGCCTCCTTTTTTGAAAATAATCCTTGGAATATAAAATAATAGCTGTTGATAAAGAGAATACTTATTGACACTGAACTTTTATCTGGATAATTTTGTAAACCTTCATTACGTGTTTCTTTTTGATGCAGGTATGTGTGTGTATGTGAAACAGATTTGGATAAATCTTTGATCAGGTGTAGGGACATAAAATACTCAGATGCCACGCTGACAGGAACCACAGAAAAAATATACAGGAGACATAAATTTTACAAGATTACATGCATTTTTTTCATTCATAGCCAGTAAATTATTAACGGGACAAAATCAGCATCTGGGCTTTCTAGGAATGACTTTGTCCACGTGCCTACCTCTGAAATCCCTGCCGCAGGCAGCTTAGCCCTATTCCAAGCTCTTGATAAGCGGTGCAAATCAGTGCAAAGCATTGACAAGACCCCAGCAAAATAATGATGAGAATTACCATTGCTCCTTCGTTTAGAAATCGTAAGGCAGGGTAAGCTTTTAGGATGTGTTGTAACTTCTCCCATTGTGCTGGCTCAGCTCTCCTGGTCTTTTGTGTAGGAGAGAGTTGGACTTAAACCACTTCCTATTTCCTGACGATCTTTGCTCCTTGCTTTTCATATGGCCCACTAAGCCTTTTTTCCCTCGCACCCAGATTTGCATATGTGAATAAAGGGAATCTCTTTACGTACTCTTTTTCCCCCCCTCTCTGTTAGTTGTCAGGCTGAGTGACACCTTTCATTTGAGTTTTTGGTTAGTGTGACAAGTAAGAGCTGGTGATACAGTACTTGCATTACTCAAAAATCTGAGCTTAATATTTGCCATAAGTTAAAGAAATTGAGAGTTTTTTTGTGTTTTATTTATGTGTTTGTGTTTGGCTGCGCAGTCAGAGTAGAGTAAGGAGGACTGTTTGGACTGGCTGCTTTCAAAATACTGCACAGTTTGTGTGGCACTGCTTCTCACACACAAAATTCAGCAGCTGAGAGATTTGAATTAATTATTTGGAATCTATTTGTTTGACTTGTGGGTGGTTGTTTTTTTTTTTCTTATACTGATTCCCTACAACACACTTCTGTGAGTAGCCAGGGTTTCTGTTTGTTTCCTTCTTTTTTCTTTCACATTTTAAAAGCTGTTAACTCATAGGGAACAGCTCGATGTGCTCTGGAGATCTCGGGGACAGACTTCTACCAAGTCCTGTGCAGCTTGAGAGTCAAATCTCTGAAGCTTGAAACAGAACGAGAAGTTCAAAATGCTCAGCCTGGTCCAGAAATGCCGTTTGCATCATACACTCCAAAAGGCATTTTCTGTAAAGAGACTCAAGTATTCAAACTCTTTTACATCAAAACCGTATCAAACCCCTCTGCTTGGGGCCTGGTGGGTTGTAGCTGGAGGTATCTGTGCCTGGGATTGCTGCAATCTTTGTAATTATATTTTGTCAGCAGCATGGTATTATTGGGAACCTATACCCTTAGTCATTTAACACATCCTTGCAATTGCTTTTATTAAGGTAACGTTTCATTTATGTGATATTTTATGGAAAATGAATTTGGAAGAGGTAACTTGTGTACCTCAAGATTATTTTTGTTTCCTACTGCCTGCACTACATGTACTGCTGTCTTTCCTTTCCTCGTGAGCCCTGGCGCCTGTACAGCGAGCCACATGGGGGGCATCGGCAACACACTGCTCACTGCGTTCCTCCAGCGCTGTTGGCCAGGTACGCTGCGTCAGGGCATCCACACTTCAGCGTGCTCCGTGAAAATTCTGAGGCTGTGGAGCAAGACATCACACATCCTCCTGTGCCTGTCCAAGTGGAGTGTTCTGTTTTCTCTGAACAAGAAAACAATCATTTAATCAACAACATGCCATAATAGAGGCTCTGTATTTACTGAAACCAGATGCAGCCACGTCTCTGGGACTGGGCTTACCCTACGGGCTCTCTTTGCAATAGCCGTGGGTTTGATTTCCGTTATAGGTGTGCTAGCAATACTGGTTTTTTTTCCTTTGTTGTTTGATCCCACAGTCTGTCTCTTGGTGGTCAGAAGGAATAGATGGAGGCAGTAACAGATTCTGTTCGTTGATCTTCTAGCTCTTAATCCCTGAAGCACATGTCTATGCAGTGGAGGACATGCATGTTTACTCCTGTGCTTCAGGGCTGCTGGAGCCTGGTTAGAGTGGCCTTAGGTACGGCCTTATAAGCTCTCTTGAGGATGAGCTTGCAGAAGGGACGGGATTGCCTGCACCCATCCATACTCTGAGATACACTCTGGCAGTGATTCCTCAGCTGTGGCCAGAGTTACTGAATGCAGGGACTTTCCATGCATGTTGTCACCACATGTAACTTATTACCACGTTGTGTGTCTGGCAAAAGTGCAGCCACCCTGTGTCCACGGCAAACATTTGTTTGAGAGCCACTGCTTAGTGTCATGTTTCATTGTTGTCTTCTGAAACCCCAGGGGCTGGAAGTAGTTTCCCCCATGAGAAAAAGAGAAGAAAATGAGGTCATCATGGAAGCAACAAACCATGCAGGAAAGAAATCTGTGAAGCAAATCTGGTAGTAGTTCTGTATTTCTCCCACATCTCCCCGGATTGCCTTACAAGTGAGATAGATTCTGTTTCATATGAAGGAGCTGGAAAATCCAGGGTTCACCCAACTATGGTGAAAAGCAGTTTTCAGCCTAGTGGCTTTAATGTCAAAAGTTCTATCTCTAATAACGTATTGGGTCTAGTTTCTCTGTTAGCCGTTATTTCTGTAGCCTGGAATGCATGGGGTGAGGAAGTTTCTCAATGGTCAGTTTCTATAGAGCTTTAAAGGCAAAAGGCAAACCCACTGAATTCCAACCAGAAACCCCACAGGTGGCAAAATCAGCTTATGGAGCGTTCCAGGATGTTATGTCCTCTTTGCCAATTGTCAAGTGCCCGAGGCGCTGCTCTGCATGCAGCTTCACAGAGGGGGTGTTCGTTAGTTTGTTTTTAATAACATCAGCTATTTAAACTTCATGAAAACATTCTGTTTTCAGACCCTAAGAAGTTGTTTTTGCCTAATGGAGTCCCAAATGGCTGCATCTAAGAAGTTTTTATGAATATTTCATTGCTTACGAAGATTGACCTTCTTACACATTTAGAGGAAATAAAAGGGTGACACCACTTGAGAAAACATTTGCAACTTAATACAGGAAAATCTAGGGAAAGTATCTCTGATACAACTCTCTGAGATTTTATGTCTCAACAAGCTTAGGCATCAAATATACTTGGTTTAAGAATTAAAACAAACTCCAGCAGTATATACATCAGCTGTCTGTGTTGGCAGCTCAACCTGGAATCAGGGATTGAAAGTGAGAGCTTTCCAAGTTGTGCATTTCTGACTGCAGTAAGAGTCAGATTCTCTCAAGGTTTCTCCTGATTCCGTCTTCAGAGAGGCACGAACTGGATCCCACTGTGCCTCGTGGCCAAGAGCAGCATTACAGTAGCAGTGTAGTATGGCGTGGAACCACCTCCCCAGCACACCGTGTGAGACTGAGAAGGGTAGAAGTCACGAGGAATTGTCTTCCATCTGCTCTGGCTGTGTGCAACAAAAATGTGGCACCAGGCAAGTGGTTTGCCTGGGTTCACGTTTAGTTGGTATTGCTGCCGTAGTTCCTTAATATTCCTTACCGTGCCTTATCTTTTACCACTCGCCTGATTGCCCAGCTTTAATACTCGGAGTGGAACTGCCCCGCACCAGTCGCTATGGTAAACTTAAAAACATCAGGTTTGAAGCTGCCGTGTTTGTGGTGGAGGCTTTCCTGGTGTGTAGTTACATGAGCACCTCATCCCTGGTACCCCGCATTGTTGCAGCTATGCAGGTCCTTCCTGACAAGGGGATGCTTCGGGACCTGCATGTGCACAAGCACTGAGGGAGAACCATGTTGTAACCCAAGGGGGTATACATCACCAAGAAAACAAAATCATCATTCTCAGCTAGAGTAGTGTCACGGAAATCAACACCCATCAGACCAACGCTGATAACTTTAGTCAGTGCTAAAAGCTGTTGTTTAGTCTCAGTCAGAAGCTGGCTGCTGCTGGCACGGAGGTGCCGTGTGTTTTTTCTCTCCACTGTCTATGGGGGATACTCTCTGCTTTGCCTGAGTCGGGGCTGTTGCCAGCTCCAAAGGCATGCCACTAGCGGGAACCTGTGAGCAGCAGTGCAAACAGCCGCGGGAACCTTTGTCCAGCATTACATTCTGGAATCAACTGCTAAATCAGATGCCGAATCTGGGAGTAATTAAATCTCATGAGATGCCCTCCTCCTCCTCCGCTGCCTCACAGTGATGCCACTGGCCAACCCCTGCGAGAAAGCGCAAGTGGACATGTGTTTTAAAAGTTGCAGCAGCGAGTCATACTGCAGGAGCTCTGTTTTTCACATGTTCTAGTCAGCATGGGTGCCCAGTGTACTCTCCTCCATCTTTAAAGTTCTCCTCTGCAATAGTTTTGATTTGCGAAGGAGCTCGAGGAGTGTCACAGCTGTTCCAACCTCCCTCAGAAGTACTGAGATGCGCAGCACGCGTGAGTGACCTCATTGGAAGCTTATATTAAAAATAAAATAACAAAAGAACCCAAAGGAGGTCTGATCGTGTTCATATAAGACACATATGGAACTGTTATTGCATCCAGTATGATTAAAGCACCTCAAGGATCCTGCTGTGGAGTTAGCATCTGCCCTTTTCTCTAGCTGTGCATATTTATAAACGATGGTAGGATTTATTAGTCTTGAAGGTGAAGCTCCGTTGAAGGGATGCTGACTGCTGAATAATCATGCTTCCACAGGAAAAGATTGTCTCGTGTGATTTACAAGCTTAAAATAGTTCTGAAAGTAACTACAGGCAAAATACACATCCCACAGCCTTTAAAATTTACTTAGTGCTTGTACTTGCATAAAATTCGGCCTTCTGAGTACACCTGCGATTCGATGTGAACTTGTGTCTGCTGGGAAGAGAGTTTAAGCCAGTGTTTAATTTCACCTCTATCGCTAGTATCCTCCTTACGTGTTCCTGTGATGTTTTCTGTGGTACTCTGCTCGATCCGTGGAGGAAACCCAGGATATCTTTGTGGGAACATTTTGCCTTTTTACTGCAGAGGTGCGCTTGAGTTTAAATTCAGCATCCAAATACAAAGCTGAACTATGCTGTGAACCTCAACACCGATATTAGCATACTCGGGTGGCCAGAATGAATCTATGTGATGCTTCTACATGCTTGTATCCTACGCACTGTACAAAACGGAGAGGAAACCCCAGCCGCCCTGGGAGCGCTGTGCTTGCATGCCTCTCGCCTGTGCTGCCCGCAACCCAGTGCGGCAGGTCCGCCGGGCTTCATCGGTGGACTGGAGATAATGTCCAATATACCGCGCTCCGTGCAGCCAGTGATTTTGTCACGCCATGGCTAGCTTGGAGTAGTAATCTGTGTGATGTTACAGGAGATGCGCTTCCCTTTTTTGTCTTGTTGAGCTCAGTTTGATTTTTTTTTTTTTTTAATTTTTTTTTTTTGCTGCTCTTGGGTACCACTTTTGATTTTTCAAAGGGATGATTTCAAATAGCAGTGAAGAAATGGAGTTTCAGGTATAAAAAATATTCTTTAAAAATGTCTGTCTTGTCTTTACTTTCATCATTACTTCAGAATATTTATGCATGTGTACAGAAGCCAATCTGTCGGAAATGTTCTTTTCCTGCTCTGAAGCCACAGTTCAATATGAAAAGGCGAAAGCAGGAGAAGATGAGGAACTGTGTGGGAGTATAATTAGTACATTTAGCAAGATGAATCTGGAGAGAGGGGGAGAAAAAGGCCAGATAAATACATTTATGCTGTCAGAGTAATTACTTAGAAAATGTTTCCCTGTGTAAAAAAATTTGCCAACATGAAATTTCAAATATAATAAAAAAAAAGCTTCACATACATTAAAAAAAAAAAAAAAACCAGGTCTTGAAGGTGCCCCGTTACAAGACAAACTGATGTAAGTAATGGACTCAGCTAAATGAAGATGAAGTGGGCTTTGAATTACCAGGGTAATTTGGGAGACAGTGAAAGTATTGTCTATTAGGAGACTGGAGCTAAGAGAGGTAATAAAAGCTTTTTCTTATAATGAGTCTGCATCTCTGAGTTTGATCAGTGCTAAGGCTTTTCATTTCTTCAGCATTTGTCCCAAGGATATTTGGGCCCTAGAATTTTTCTTTTTAAATAAAACATAGCAATATTTCACAGGAAAATTAGCATCATATTTCTTGCTCTTGGCCATCAGACATACTTTTCACCCAATACATACATTCCAGAGTGATGCATAAAGGTGGCATGTGTCCTGTGGTTTTTCCCTCGTCTGATTTGCTAAATTGTACAAACATCGTAAATTAACAAGAAGACAGACATCAAGCAGACGTTAGAAGTGTGGTGGTTTAGGGGAGGGAGAGAGGGGGAAGACTGTTCCTAATACTGTCAGAAAAATTATCAGATTTAATAGTGGTTTGGAAACTTAATGAGCTTTTGCTATGGCTGAGTATGAGCAGCAGAAGCGTCAGTTGTGTGTGCCTGGCTGCGGTCGCCAGGGAGTTAACCTTAAATTCCATCTTGGAAAAACGTAAAAAGATTACCAGGTTTCCTTGGAACAATGACATATCCTCTGCCAGGAAAAGCATCAGCCTTTCCACTGACTTAAAACTCCTGGCGAAAGACACTTCTTCAGCATTCTTGCCATCTCTTCTCTCCTCGAGATGTCTACAGCTGCACTCTATGTTTGAGATGAAACCTGCTGAGGTTTGTGTGTGCCATCTGCCCCAGCACATCCTGCTGTGCTGGGGAGCTCCAGTCTCCCATGACCTCCTCCTCCTACCTGGACCACTCTGCCAGATGGTGCCACCCACCAGTGGGATGGACAGGTTCTGGCATAAAGAGAAAGGGGCAGGACACTAATGAGGCTTACCTTGCTTACACTTTATATGGAAACTTCTAATAATTTTAATATTATCATAGAATCACTGAAGGGTTTAGGTTGGAAGGGACCTTGAAGACCATCTCGTTCCACCCCCCTGCCCTGGGCAGGGACACCTCCCACCAGCCCAGGTTGCTCCAAGCCCCGTTCAATCTGGCCTTGAACACCTCCAGGGATGGGGCAGCCACAGCTGCTCTGGGTAACCTGCGCCAGGGGCTCACCGCCCTCACAGTCAGCAATTTCTTCCTGATACCTAATCTAAATCTTCCCTCTTCCAGTGTAAAAACATTCCCTCTCATCCCATGGCTCCCCTCCCTGATCCAGAGTCCCTCCCCAGCTCTCCTGGAGCCCCTTTAGGCACTGGAAAGGGCTCTAAGGTCTCCACGGAGCCTTCTCTTCTCCAGGCTGAACCCCCCCCAACTCTCCCAGCCTGTCCTCCCAGCAGAGGGGCTCCAGCCCTCCCAGCATCTCTGGGACCTCCTCTGGCCCTGCTCCAACAGCTCCGTGTCCTTCTGCTGTTGGGACCCCCCAAGATGGAGGCAGCACTGAAGGGGGTCTCCCCAGAGGGCAGCAGAGGAGCAGAATCCCCTCCTTCCCCCTGTTGGCCACGCTGCTGGGGGTGTAGCCAAGGATGCGGGTGGCTTTCTGGGCTGCGATCGCATATTGCCGGCTCATGGTGAACTTCTCACCCACCAACACCCCCAAGTTCTTCTCCTCATGGCTGTTCCTCATCCATTCTCTGCCCAGCTGCCCAGCCTGGATTGGAGCTTGGGATTGCCTCCACCCACGTGCAGGACCCTGCACTTTCTCTTAATTTGTCGAGAGCAGCTGTATTAATTTTATGTACTTAATGATTTTGATGGGCCATGAAATGCATTTTTCACATGATGAGACCGTGCGTTTGCATTACCTTCTGCACAGATATGAGCAGTTTGTCCGTTGCTTCACAGCAGGTTTTGTGGCGATAATGCATGTGTTGCGCTTCATGCATGCAGATTGAACCAAAGCATGGGCAGGATGTTGTGGCTTTCTAGTGGCTCCCAATCAGTGCGCCATGTTCAGAGGAATTTAGATAAGAACTTGGGAGATGCTGTGTGGAATATTGACATCGACTCTGAGAAGTTGTAAGAGTTGTTCCGCAGGCTTTTGCTGCTTTCTGGCATGGTCAGTCAGTGTAGGCTCCGCACCTCTGATGTGAGGTGGTTTCTCGGTGGACTGGTTTGCTTAAAGCACAGGTAATACAGGCAGGTTTGTCTTCGGGAGGAATGATGCTGCTCCTTCTACCTGGAAGCAGAGAGGGGAAAGATTTGAAGGGAGAAGGAATCAAGCATGTTTTCCTAGCCTAGAGTTGTAATTCTCTAATTAATTATCATCTAATTATTTAATGCCTTCTACATTAAATTCTAACCTTAATTCTAATTCCATTGGGGGGGGGGGAGAATTTGTGTTTTTTTTTTAATTTTATTTTCTGTTATGTTCTTTTTTTTGAATTTTAAACTTTCTTACTCGCAGGATTTTAAGCTTTAGATAACAACACTGCAAAATGAGTTACGTCATTGGCAGCGAGGCGAGTTCATGGTGCTAGTTATCGAACACGCGGGATAGCTTTGCCAAAGCTCCTGTAACCTTTCCTTTAAGTATGTGCTGTTGTGTGTGCCGGCTCTCCACCAGCGGCTCTGCGTTACTGACTTGTTGAGGGACGAGTGTTCACGGCTTTATGAAGCAGAAGTTGAAGTAAGTTTGGTAGACAGATTAAATGTGTGCTTTGCGAGCTTTGCGCAAATGATCCTTTCTTCAGGAGAGCTGGTTCATGGAGTTAACATGAGTTGGCCAAAAAGGGAAACAAGGAAATTAAAGGCAAAGCTAATTAAATGAGCTTCCTTGGAGATCTGGGGGTCAGAGGCACGGCTAGGAGGAGTAGACACAGCCCCATTGACCTTGCAAAGCAAAGGCAGCTCTTACCTGCTGAGGATTTGGCACTTTAATTTAGTAGCCAACAGTCCTACACAAATCTAGTGCTTTTCCTTGAAATGGTTTCTAAGAGGAGCATACATTCATGAAAATGTATGAATCTCAAAAATTGTATTTTTCATTATTTTTCTGCCTGTGGTCACGCTGACATGTAAAACATTCCAGTGATACAGGACCACTTTGAAGCTGCCTCTGCTTTAATTAAAGCCCTCTCCGCAGTTGCTAGCCCTTACGTTCTGGGTCTCGGTGCGGGGAACGTGGCAGGTCCCGTGTGCCTTCCAGGCAGGTTCACGGTAGGTTCAACAGTGTGGAGCTCCAGACAAACCGAGACTTCAGAAAGCCTGCTGCTTGACTGCCAGCACGGATCTGCCAGGGGTTGAGGCGAGGAGTATTTCTGTAGGGCGAGCAGAAGGGAGCTTCCAGAGCCACTTTGGAGAGGAGCGATGAGAGTGCGTGTTTTGTTCTTGTTAACCCCTGCTCTGGGAGGTAAATGCACACACACAGAATTGTACCCTGTAAAACTACCGAGCTTTTGAATAAGACTTCTGAATGTGCTGTATCACAGCTTGCTTACCCCCCCGTTTATTTGTTGCTGTTTATGAGAGGGGTAACCAAGAAATTATCCTCTGCAGGACGCTCCTGTAATCACTCTCTTTATTTGCTGGCTTCCTAGAGGTGAGCTGCTTTGTCTCAGACAGTGGGGACAGCAGAAACTAGGAGTATTTTTAAGCTAGTCGTGCCTGTATATATGACCAATAACGTCTCGGCCAGCAAGCACTGCTCTTTTCGACAAAATTGTATATGAACCAGGTATGTAGCTTAATTTTGTCTTTCAAGATACCAAGGTGAAACCAAACCAAGAGCCTCCTGCTCTTGGAAATCTTCGCTGCTCTTTGGTTGATTATAGTTACCCATCATTGGGCACATCCCTGTGTTAGGAACCACAGCTCTTGCTACTCACCTGCACAAAGCGACGTGGTGTGAATTTACAGGTAGCTGCAGAATTGCCTGCCTGCTCCAGGATTCCGTACGCTGGGCGGTTCGTTATGAGCGTGTGCAGAAAGGCAGAGTGGAGATGCACAAACTTGGCTCCAGCTGGGTAAAGGCAAATTTGAACGATACCTTGATGTAACATTTACAGCACTCTGCGTTATCTATACACCTGTTAGAGCGTCTGTTCATAGGACCGTCTTTAAGACTTTCTTTGTGTATCATAAAATGCTGCCACTGAAAAGGTTAGGGTACCATAAACCTAATTTACGGAGTCAGTCACATCTGCTTGTGCGAGCTAAGCATGCATATTCCAATAATAAATGAACCCAACAGAACCTAGTGCATCATAATTGTTTATCAGGTTCAGGAAGTTTGACAGCTGTTTTGAATGTGAAAAATGAACATTTCAGTTTCTATATCAAGCCATATATACAAAGTGTGCTGTTTAACACTTTTGCTCAGTTACCATAAATACTGTTTACCGATTATTTCAGCTATCTCGGATGATACATGTTGAAACGCTTACAGGGTGTCCCTCAAGACCCTGCTGTCTTTGGTCTGTCCTTTAAGAAGATTAAAATCAATTTGCCGGTTTCCTGTGAGTCATGTTCCAAGTCCACTAAGGTCAAGAGAGCCCTTTGCTTTGTGCTCCCTGGATTTCCGATCAGACCCGGGTGCACCTGTGCTTTCTTGGATGTGCTGTATAAGGGATGCTGTGGGAGGAAAGGCTTTTAAACATCAGGACATCCATGATTTTTGGAAGAGCATTAATGCATGTCTATTAACAAAACAAAACAAAAATTATGGCACATGGGGAAAGGGGAGCATAAGCAAATATTCCTTTTCCAGGGCATTTTGCTGTGAGGATAGTTACATTACAGGATCAAACCAATAGATTTCCCTGTGTGTAGAGTTCTGCTCTGTCTCTGCGGGCTGCAGGAGCAGGAACAGTTGTTCCGTTAGCTTTTACCACTGTACTCTGAAATGAGACAGTTGCGTGAATGTAGGGGAATATAATGGATTTAAAATGTCACTTCTCACTACAGTGAGTTTGTCTAAATGGGGACACGCAGAAGCAGTGACATGGAAACGAATTACTTGGGTGTAAAGTCCATGAGCTGAAATCAGTAGGTTAATCCTCGGGTAGGTACACGCTTTCAAATGAGAAGTTTGCTGTAACTTAGTGGTCTTGCACACAGGGACCTCTCTTGCTGCTTCTGGAGAGTTCGTGTGTAGCCTCGCCTTGACTTAAGTCCGAAGTGGTGTAAGTTATGGTATGTGTAAGAAGAAAGGTGATGCAATTCAACCTTTCTCTTAACTTGACCCGTACCTTTTCCTACCCCGCATTGTGTTGCACAGAATCCGACCTTAAATCTGTTTAGGGAGCTGCTGCATTTGTATGTTGGTGATTTCTTTGCCCGCCCGCTAGCATTTCGGGGGAACAGAGCCTGCCGGAGTGACGTGGAGCCTGCCAGCGATGCCCCGTGCCACTGATATACCTACAGGGTGCAAGGCCTGAAATGTCATTGTGGGTTGGTAGAGTAGATATATGTACCCTAAATAACCATAGGGGAGATTAAAGGATAGAAACCCTTCTCCCTGAGTAGCAAACCCACATTTAATTGAGCTGCAGCTCCTTGGTATTTGACGAACGTGGAAAACATCTCCAGCTGTGTATTAGCTTTCCTTTACTGCATGCGTTGTTTTTTGGTTTTCTTTGACTGTTAGTTGGTTTCAAAACTTAGTAGCACTTTAAATGTGAAAATTAATAGCAAGATATGATGATAAAGTGGGGTAACATGCCATACAGAAATAAATAATGGTGATATTTAATGATTATAATGGCAGTGGGCTACATGCTGTTAGACACAGAAAAGTCACTCTGACAAATCTTTAAAAATGCCTCTTTCTGGAATGGAATTTTTTGTAGCGGAATTAAGCTCAGCTCAGTGGAAGATCCTCCGCAGCAGTTAGAAAGATGCGTCTCTGGGACGGTATTGCACACCAGCCTGGTGAGGTTGTGAGCATGCGTAAAAGTCTGTAACGTTCTCACTGCAGAGCTTTGCAGGAGAAAGGTCACTGAGAAGGGAGAAGTTACAGGTGGAAGGAGAGGCTGTCTGTGAGCCAGAAGAGCGAGTGTGCTGAGAAAGTGATGCAGGAGAAGCTGCAACAGTGGCCGAGGGAGACATTCCATGGGTTTTCTAGAGGGGTGATTCATGGCGGAGTGACGGTAGTATCCAAATGGAGGTGACACCCAGTGGGTTTCATCTTCACGAGCTTGTACGGTGTTCTGAGACTTTCCATGTCCTCCTCCTTACGAGGCTGAGCAGCCTCAGCAAAAGGCTCTTAGATGTCCCCAGGTAGGGACAATTTTCTTTAAACCGCTCTATGCTGTTAGGTAACAGTGAAGAGTAAAAATGCAAACTTTGAGTACTGATACAAATCCTTTGATGGAAAATCAATATTTGCGCACCAAAACGGGCTGCCACAAAGCAGGAGAAAGTTTTAGTTGCATAACCAGCAAGAGTGGTGAGCATTTCCATGTACTCGCTCTCTTCCTTTAAATACATTTAATGCTCTAAATAGTTAATAAACTATGGAAATCCGAAGACTTTCTTTGATCCAGAAATCTTTTTAATTATCTGCAATCCCATATACAACCATTAGAAAAGAAATGAGTATTCAGGAAGTTATATGCTGAATTTGTGTGCACTGCTGCTTCCGTACAAAGAGGAGAGAGATACTGGCAAAATTAAATTCGCTCTGGGTATCGGGGGTCATTTATATGTAAGCAAATTTTGTTTATCTCCCTTTTTCTCAGGGGTACGTGCCTCTAATCACGTGGGTGTGATTTTCTCATGCTTACATTCATGAAAATACAGCAATTTGTGATTTTTCACCTCACTCTTATGTTTGTTTCTGCTTTCACTTGTTGTTGGGATTTTTTTTGGTCTTAGCTAATTACGATATTGTTACAGAATTAAATTTTTATGTACACGTTTTCCAAGAGAGAAAGTGTTATTCCAAAAGACCTTTGTGTAAAAAGTCCTGGACTACTCTTCAGCACTTTCTATTTTTAAGCTGGCATCATTTCTGCTTAAGGAAGACAGAGAGTAACTCTTCTGGCAGGTACGGCAGTGCTTTCGCTGTGCCATTTCATGTCCCTCCTACGAGCAGTGTGTGTGCAGAGAGGCGCAGACACCTCACCCTCTCCCGTGCACCTTTACAGGAGCGTTTCGGGGTTTTCTCTTCCTGGGGTTCTGTGCTGGGTGACCATCTCTCTCTCTCTGTTATAAAACAGCATTTTGGAAGACATTTCAGGGTTTTATCTGCGTTGCAAAGAGTTTTAATTGCTTGTGATCAGTTTGTAACTTCTGTTTTCAGCGAAGATGATTAAATGTAAGCCATTTTAAGCAGAGGATATCAAGACTAGTGGGAGTGGCAGGACTAGTAGAAGGACTAGTCAAGGCGCTCGGTTACATGCACAGTTAAATCTCACCTCGCTGCTCTGAAAACAGGCACATCCTGATGATGTACTTCATGACTCTGTACTTGATGAACAGTGCCATAAAGCTCTCTGTTGTGGTAAATTGGTTGACAACACTGAAATTAGGAGATCTATTTTATTATCTACTGTCTGCCTGAACATATATAGTAAAAAATGAATAAAGTGTGTATGTGGGAATCACTGTTATCTGATATATGAATATTTATAGAGGTATTTTCAGTGAACAATTAATTTTGCAGACTTCTAAGCTAGAGGTTTAATCCCTGGCTCGAACAGTTTGCCTTCCTATGATTGTTTTATTTTTGAACCATATTTTTATTTTTAAACTGTCAGGTGAGACACCAAAATCCAATGGCGTTAGAGGGTCTGTGTAAGCCGTGAATGCTGAATATTTTCTATCTGACAGCTCCAGACAGACGAGTGCTTCCCTGATTCCCTGATACTCAGCATGTCTTGGAGCAAGTTGCTGTGGATGTTGTGCTTTGTGCATTATTACATGCCTGGCTTATCCCTGCTCACTGACCTGCTCTTTCTCTCTCCCTCTCTCTCCACCCCCTCCCCTTGGTGTAGCTTTCGCTCCCGGAGGAACAGAATGAAGTAACGAGGAACGGCTGTGAATCCAAGGAACTGGTCTACCTTGTACAGATCTCTTGTCAGGTAAATGCCATGTTTTCTCCCCCCCGCCCCGTTTTCCAGCCTGTATTGCATTATGTTTGGCGACACAGCCTCGTAATATTTCGATATGACACTTTTCTGCGGCGGGTGTAGGTTTTTTCCACTTAGCTCGGTCCTCAAAAGGATGCTGTCTGTGGTACTGCGACCAGCTAATTTTAAGAAAAGAAAAGGAGCATCGAGGGGAGAAAAAGGAGTCTGTTAAGCAAATAATCCTTGCTACAGTTTGTGCAGAGCTGCACACCGATTAGCCTGGAGACATGAGCGTGCATGCTCAGCCTACGCGTATGTATGTCTGGCAGTGGGGGGGGGGGGGGGGGCACACACTGACACACGGACACTCCGGGTACACAGACAGGGGAAGAACATGAGGCAGAATGCTGGCCAGCGTTTTTGTTGATCAAGGTGTGCTGCTGGCAGCCAGGAGATGGGGATTCTTGATCTCTTCCCAGTTATGTCTCCAGACATCTGGTGTGGAATTCTTTCGCTGCCTCTGCTACTGTGGTATCAAAATGCTTTGGGCAGATAAAGCTGCTGCTTCGTACCACAGATTCCCCATCTGCTAATACGGGGATAGCGACTTTGTAACATGCTACGTAATAGGCTGTCATATTTTAATACGCTGAATGAAACTGTTGTTTGTAGGAGACGTATTGACAAATTCAATTGAGAGTTAATGCCTGTGTTTGGTCATTTTTCCGGTCTTAGCATAGCCGTTCTTTTCATGACTCCTCTCAGCACTTCTTGAGCGTCCATCTTATCAATTTCTGCTGAGCATTAATGGGAATCGTCGTGGAGTCTGTCTCTCTCTTTAGAGCTCTTCATGTGATTCTGCTGACATTTCTCAGGCACTAGAAGGATGCGTATGGAACAGACACACGCGTGTTACCTACATTTGAATTGTGTGGGGTGGGGAAGTATTTGCTGTCGGATTGTTCCGGCATAGTGGCATTAGTACCCACAGAAACATGAATTTGCAGTGAACTTGCTCTGTGTGTGTGCTGGTGTGGGGTGTTCTGAGCATCTGAGCAAAGCGTCCTGCTCTGGTTTGGAGGTGGAGCTTGGCTCAAGCTGGGCTACAGCAGTGGGGTGACTGTGATAGAAACACAGAATAATTCCTCTCTGTTGTCAGCTTTTACGGTGCACGTACACACGTGCACTTACACGTACATATAAATAGTGCTCTTGGGAGAGGGAAGAGGCTGAAAGTCAGCATCTCTCAAAATTGATGGTGTTTGGGCATTTTGCTAGTACTGTTCTGACCCAGCTGTAGCCAGATTCATCCAAAATAGCCACTTTTCAGAAAAGCAATCCAAGCTAACAAACAGTACTGCAAAACAGTGGACACGTGTGTGTGTCCCAGCTAAGAGCAGTACAGTGACCGAGAATGAGATTTTTCAGGGGACTTAAGGAAATTGACATTTCAATACATTTTGAGTCCTCATGTTTTGGACAGCATTCACAGTGCTTAATGCAGAGATGAACCTTGTATTATTTCAGGTAATACTGACTGTTTCAGGTGAGCCTCTAGAACATGACAATGCTTTGTGGAACAGTTTTTCTCTAACCCGGAAGCATACCACTTCTGCTCTTTCTACCTACCTCCCTGACGGGACAGGTAGGTATAATTGTGTCCTTAAACCCTGCAGAGTATGTTGGTGCAGGAGCAAGCCCCAGGAGTAGTAAACAGCCAGTACGTAGCATGCAAGGCACTGGTGGTGCAGTGCTCCAGGGGAGTCCAGCTCTCCAGCCAGCTGGTCTGATGCTTTGGCAGACTCTCAGATGCTCTGCAGGGATGTTTCTGAGAATACGGTGCAGAGATGGGGACAACGTGGTGAATTCTGTGCAGTGGCTAAGAAAGATGTCCAGTAGATCCAGCAGCTGCAAACCATGCCCAACTGCTGACAAGTTCTGGTACCTTCTTTTTCAGTGTTAGTAAACTAAAATGAAGTTAGTTGACCTCATCACTTTAAAGGATGGGCATATAACCAGTCACTTTTTCATTTTTTCTTTTTCTTCTTCTTTTTTAAGTAATCCTTCCAGCTACATAGAATTTCTTCCCACCCCAAGTCTGTGATTGACCCCTCGCGTGTTAGTCTGCGTCCGTCTTTCACATACTTACAAAGCTGCGAAACTTGTGGCATCTGGATTCAATGAAGGGAAAGGCATGGAAGGAGCTGCACAGCTGAGCATCATTTCTACCGTGGAGATACTTCACCCCTGACATCTCACGGCCTCTCCTAATGTCCAGGGAAAGATTCCATTCTGTCATGCGTTGGATGCCGGTGGCGTCTGGATGGATTTGGCTCCACATTAGAGTTGAAGGGGAGGTGTGAAATAGCTCATGGAATGATAGTGCAGTGGGGAGGGATTTGGGCAGGATGCGTCTGTATCGCACCAAAAATACTGAAGGAGGGAGAAAAAAAGCCTGTAAAACAAATTTCACTTTGCTCGCCTTTGGGATGTGCTACTAGCAGTGGTGTTGAGCCTGCTGCAGCAGCCAGCAACCTTCCCCTTGGTTTCTCCAATGGACCCAGAGAAAACAAAGTCTGTTAATTAAGGCTAAACACATATCAATTTAAAACCTTTAAGACACTTGTGATTTGTTGCAGAAACAGATGAAAAGCAATGGTGTTTGGCCATCCCGGCAATTTTAGATTACAGATTGTAGAGAAATAGGCTAAAAACCTAGCTTTGGGGATGAGGGCATTATACTGCTGTGATTTGCCCAGTTTGGACTGTGCAGATACAATCTGTGTGTTGTGTGGTCCGTAAAAAGCCATTTAGTTTGTCATTTCACTCTGTAGCAGACAACAAACCAAAGCTTTTGAACATTAGGCTTTTATAACATCCAGCTCAGTCTTAGCTGTGTTTGGCAGACTACAGTTCGGCATTTACATGAAGGAAATTCTATCCCACTGTTTCCCATCTGTAAGTATAATTTTAGTGGTGTAAAGAGAATTATCGTTTGATGCCTATTTTGCAAAACCTTCCCAGATAAGGTTTGAAAAAAAAAATATTTTTTTTGAGTTGTATTTGTGACACATTTCTGCTGCAAGTCAGCTTGTGAAAGACAAGCTTTGTGTGAGGTTCATAGGGGTTTTTTAAGTCTCTATTCAGCTTTTCTTCTACCAAGAGACCTCAAAAAATTAATCCAGTTTATTGGTTCTTAAGAAGAAGTAGGAATATATAGAGAGCTGCTCCGAGTGTTTCTGAAAAGTGCAAAGATAGGATTCTTCTTCTGATTTATTTGAACAAATTTAAGCTTGAAAACTAGCAAATGACAAAGGCAGGGTTTGAAATTTTATTGGGAAGAGCTGATGATAGGAGGGTTTGGGTTTGTTTTGGTTTTTTAGAGCAATGTAGGTGGATTTTCCTTCTTCCCATGTAAGATTGCACTGTTTAACTTTCATTTCTAGAAGATTGCTTTCAGGACATGTACAGTTACTGCTGTTGAAAGATTGCTATTATTAAAATAAATGTAAACAAAATCCCTCTCTATGATAAAGGAAGGGATGGACGGATGGAAGGAAGACTTTTAAACAATCTACAAATGCTTGAAACACAAGGAGAGATTTTGGGGAAAAGGAATAATGCTTTGAGCTTGCACTTTCCCAGAGCGCAGACAGCATGGCATGTGCGTTTTTGCTAGGGAGGAAAATGTCTCTAAAGAATGCTAGAGACCGGTTTTTGTGTAGGAAACCGAGAAGCAGAAAATCCTGAAAGGTGTGATGTGAGGAGTGTACCTGTGAACCCTCTGAGCTCCGTAGACTGTATTTCCAAGTCTTTACAATAACCACAGTCTTTAAAGGACCACGGGGAATGTCTGAGACCTTTCTGAGTTTGTGCTGGACCTGTCGGCTGCGGAGGTCCATTGACAGTGTTTGCAATCCTTGCGAACTTCCACGGGAGTAAGCAAAGAATTTACAAGGTCTGCAACACATTTAAAAGGGGTTACTATGTGTGTTGAGAATAAATCAACAAAAGTAAGAGCCTGCAAAAAGGCTGAAATAGGCTAATCCAGCCAGCATGTTTTGTCGAGTTGAAAATACGCCTTTTCAATGTAGTTGGATTTGTTGTTGTGGCATCACAGCCACTGCGTACGTATTTAAATATTGCAACATAAGAATGGCCAAGCTAAGCTTTTCTTCTGAAAAATGAAAGAAAAATCAAAAGGGTGCAGTACTAATTACAATGTGAGATTTGTGGTACTTCAACACTTCAAACATCATTTTTTTGGTGAAATTTTGAACAGCAATGAGACAATAAGAGACCGGTTGTGAAAATGTTCACATTCTAAGGGAGACCTTGAATTCTGTCTGTCTATTCTGTCTTTTCTTGGTCATTTTCGTTCTCGCAGGTAGATTGTTGAAACAGAAATGACAGGCACTAGAAACCAGAAATGTCAGCCTACGCGAGCGTGAGTGATGTTTAAAACAATCTTAGGACTAAATTTCCTGATAGACCGTTAAACACAGACTGACTGTTGCCATCTCAGGACCGAGCCACACTACTTTCTCTGTTTCCTGCTTTTCATGGGGTAATGCCAATGTCTGGCGAAGGAAGCCTCTTTCTCCTGCAACATAGGGTCATTTCCAAGGCAGGAAGCTCTCGTGGTCCAAGCATGAACTTTCTCCCTTCTCCTGCTCGTGTTTGCAGAGCCCGCGCTGGCAGTACACTGAGCCCATGGCTTTGTTGTACGGGATGCCCGGTACTTTGCCCTGTTCCTGTTTTTTGTTCGGGGCAGCCATCGCTGTCTGTGCTGTGTTCGTTTTGATTGATAGAATAAGGTCTCTGATGTAGGAGATGAAGGCATTTACGCAAATCTATCCTGCTCGTATCTCCCAGCTCTGCCTTGCAGGAGATTCAAGCTTTGGTATCTTCTGTTTGAAGAGCAGTATTTGCAAAGCTCTGCAGGCAGCCCTGTGCAGCGCTCCGCCGCTGGAAGCGTGGTTGCAATAATAAGTGCTTTAAGGGCAGCAGTGAGAATGCCAGGAATAAACGGGATCCAAGTCAGAAGAACAGACAGGACTCCCCATCCTGGCTGGTATGTGGGGAGAGGGGAGCGGATTATATTTTCACCGAAGCAAATGTCTTTCTCAGGCTACTAATATCTAAAGTGTGGTTTGCTGGTTCCGTCTGCCTCTGGTCCATCCTAAAACCCACAAATTGCTTGCAGTAGGATTTTTTGAGTCAAACATTCAAAAACCTTTTGCATGATTGTTTTTTTTGTCTTAAAGGCTTGCTCTTTCATATATTAATAGTTTCGTCTTGTGCAATTGAAGCTCTAACCCCTAGAGAACAATTACTGAGCAAGTGCTACTAACATTCCTCCTGTGAAAAGCTACAGGTTTTTAAACGGATGACTCTAAGGGCCAAATTCTCACACATAAACATATATGTATATACTTATGTGTGTTTAACATTCATATTACAAAAAAAAGAGAGAAAAGCTGGTCTCATCTTTGTTAATGGGATAGATCTATGTGGAGCATCCAAGCTGGATCCTACCCAATGCAAAATCTGTTTTCAGAATCTGTGTTAACCTGCTTCTCCTTTCCTAACATAGAATTTTCTGCTTTTGTTGTTTAAAGAAGATTTTGCTAAACAAAAGCAGTTACATGCGTCCTTTTATGGAGCAGTAAATTGAGGTAAAGTTTCACATATGCCTATCGCAGCCTGGCTGTGTTCTCCTGCCTCTACCCAGGCATTCTCAGCCCCTCTTCCACCCGAGGTCTAGTGTCCATGGAGCTGCTGGGTGAGTCCTACTGAGGGTGAAACCCAAATCCACCCTGTGGGTGGTGGAATACTTCCGTGGCGGAGCAGCTGAGCTGAAGCAGGTGTAGAATGACCATGCGCTGCCCTGAGGGTTATGCTCTGATTCCGTAGCGCTGGCTGCTTTCTGCAAATGGCGCGTAGGGACCCTCAGCGTGTCCTAAAGCTTTGTCTGCTCAGAAGGGCTTCGGAAAGTTACTCTGGTTTAAAACGCATTAAAATGCTGGTCACTGTCATGGCCTCTCCCCCCTAGCTTGTTTTCTGTACTTCTTTTCTGAAAACACTTGGTACCGCTTGCCTGAAGATGACTGCAACAAAATGCCCAGGGAAATGTAACTTCCATCAACAGGTTTGCCAGTGAACATCAGGTACCTCATGTGCTTGCAAGTGCTGGAAAATCCCTCTTGTGATACTGGGTATTTATTTGTAAGCCCCCAAAAACTTTTTAAAACCTGACCTTTGTGGATTGCATATTTTTAGCCTATCCTTCCAGATGTTCACAAATGTTGAAACCTCTGTCTGAAGCATTTCTCGGGTGAGGAGGGCTGTTTTACATTAGTCAAAAGAAAGCAACTTAAAATCCTTGTTTTCACAATCCTAATCCATCACTTGATGTTCTGTGCTCGAATGGTTGATCTTAGGTCATATACTACGTGCCTTCTGCTCTCAACAGCGATAAATAAAAATGAAGTGACAATAGTAACGTGGATTAATAAAGAATGTATGAAGCTGGCGAGCAGCCTGAGGAGTGCTGTTGGGCTGTGCTCAAAGCTCAGGCGATGCCAAAGTGCTGCCAAGGTGTAGTGTCTTTGAAAAACCTGGGTCTTGTCCAGGATTTTTGAAAGTAAGCTAGCATCTATAGGGAAGAGAGAGAAGGTATTGAATTGCATTAGAAGCCAGAAGGTATTGAATTGCTTTAGAAGCCTTTAAGAACTGCATAATGAACATCTAGTACTCTGTAGCTGTTATGATAATACTAAAGCATAAATTAATTCATTAATTGGGATAATAATCATTAAGGGCAAGGATTTGACTGACTGTTTTTTTGAGTTTTGCCGCAGAACACTGTTTTTGGTAGGGCAGCACTCCCATCAAACAGGATTAACACTGTGGTGTGCTGTGTCCTTTTCCTGGTTTAAAAGCCCATTGCACCGTACCCTCTGTTCATCGTGGGATTTGTACACAGCTTAATTCACCCGAGTGGTTTAGACATGTTAGAAGGGAAGTAGCATTTTTGAGGTAAAGAGGATTTTTGTCCCGTTGTTTTTGCTGCCTTTTATTTCGAAGCGTGCAGTCAGCACGATGTCTACAGTGGGACCTAGGAGGAAAACTTCCAAGAGTTGTGCCATTTGCTTGCTTTGGCTGTTTGCAGCGTATTTGTGCTCTTCGGGACTGTGGGATGGAAATACAGAAGTTAGCTGTTGTCTGCTGTACTGCAGAGGAGCGTGTGATGAATCCAGGAGTGGCGTTGCACTGACCTACAGCGGCATCCACGTCTCACTGGGGCTCTGGAGTTTTGGTGCCCAGCTGATGGGACACGTCCTTCACTCCATTCCCACAAGATAGCAGCCCACCAGTTCATCAGATGTGTGTTGGACTGAGGTGCTGTGCGGTTATTTGTGCGAGGGCACGGCGAGTGATACACGGCAGCAGCCGCTTTCGCGTGCTCTGCAGATGGTTTTCTGGGATGGAAACCTGCCGGCTGAAGTGAACGGTCAGTGTAGCCCTGGTCTTGGAAGGGATGATGAGCAAGAGGGAAAATTATTTCTCAGCATAAAATGCAGTATCGCATGAATGTGCTGCCATGAAAGTTGGGGGTTTTTTTAGGCAACAGAAGCTTTTACAATTATATGGTTGTTTGTTAATGTCGTGTCCTTTGGGCATTTTGCCTTCAGAAGGCAAGCTCTGGATTAGAGACATCAATCTTCTGGTACCCAAATTGTGTTCTACTTAGCTCTGAAGCAAAAGTGAAAATCACTATTGAAATCTAAGAGGACAGGATAGCGATTATGGTTTCTTTCTGTAAGCGATGCATTTTGGCAGGGCTTCTGATCGTCATGTGCTGCTTTGTAGACAAGGCTGGGCCCGGCCACAAATTGAAGAGGACAGTTGGCTTTATTCTGAAGAGACATTGAATCCTGCCCTGTAACTAGGCACATGTCAACGCATTGCAGAGGAGCAGTTTGTCTACAATTTTACTTGTTTTACAAGAGCTGGACTTGGTTTGGATCCAAAATAAGAGGAGGATTGTGGTGGATGTTCCTGCTTTTCTTAGCTGCCTTCGTGTCTGTTCCTTATAGAGAAGTTTACATGTTTGAGTTTTTAAAAGGAATATTACAGCCTCTGTTTACTTGGGAAAGTTGACAGCCCTTTGGGACAGATAGTCCAAAGCAGTTTCATCCAGTGCCATCTTCTTCCAGGCTACGAAGTTCCTTTGATTAACAGGTAATGTCAGATGTTACGTGGCTAAGCAAGCATCAGGAGAGAGACAAGGAGTTCAGTTATGATGCCTCAAACCTGAACAACTTGCATGTAGATAAAGTTCATAGGCCTTGGAAGAGCACGTACACTTCCAAACAACAGATTTGTTGGACGTAAAATGTAGGACAAGCAGGTTAGTGAAGAAAAGGCACTCTCAAGGCACAGAAATTACATCAAAATAAAAAGCATGTGTGTAGAGATGCTTTAGCAGTGAATCAAACAATGAGTTGTCTTCATTGTTTGTAGCAAATATTTACCGTCACTGAGCAAAGTGGCAAAATTCTCAATTTGGAAAGTTTTCGAAAGTTATGTCCTACCAGTTACACTAAGTGCACCTTGTTTAGTTAAACTCTGATATTCTAAAAAGAATTTGTAATTGAGTTGTTTTGGTGATAAAAAACACTGAAGTGTTAAATGCCATTGTCTTCCTCAGTAACTAGAGGTGTTTTGCCCAACTACATTTATCACTGGCTGTACTTTACATTAAAAATAAGTTTTGTTTTAGAAGCATCAGTGACAGAATTCTCGGAGTGTGAGTTGAGCTTTTTCCTTAAATCTTTGCGTTCATTAGGGCTCTCCTGGTGTTACAGAGCAAGTTTGTGCCCCAAATTTGTTCAAAGCCATGAAGCGGACGTTTCTCATCACTACGTGTTGTCTAACCTGTGATAAGCTGACCTGGTTCAGCAAACATCCAGGTCCTGACACCTTGGGCAAGTTTGACACCTGAAGCATGAAAGAACTGGGAATTATTGACCTGCTGTGAATTCCTGAGCTCCCAGCTGCCTCGGCAGGGACTGAGAGCTTCCAAACCTCAGAAGCTGGGGAGGTGCAGGCGGGCTATGGGATGCAGACGTTATGCCCAATTGTGCACCAATATAGTTAAGTGACTGCAGAGCGAATTTGCCATGAAGGGCTCAGGCATTGACAGATAAGGAACTGATTTTCTAATGATGCGTTTTTTTAACTGATCTGTGGTTTTAAAATCCTTTGTTTATTTCAAACTTTGTGGTTTACCTTTTTAAAAGACCCCATTAGGAATACGAGGTATGAAAGTTGGCCTGTCTTAAATGTTTCATTTCCTGGGTCTGGGCACCACTTTTCAATGTTTTTTCCCCCAACATCAGAAGGACACGGAGCTGTCAGAGCGGGGCCAGAGAAGGCCCCAGAGATGCTGGGAGGGCTGGAGCCCCTCTGCTGGGAGGACAGGCTGGGAGAGTTGGGGGGGTTCAGCCTGGAGAAGAGAAGGCTCTGGGGAGACCTCAGAGCCCCTTCCAGTGCCTAAAGGGGCTCCAGAAGAGCTGGGGAGGGACTCGGGATCAGGGAGGGGAGCCATGGGATGAGGGGGAACGGTTTTACACTGAAAGAGGGGAGATTTAGATGAGATATGAGGAAGAAATTGTTGGCTGCGAGGGCGGTGAGCCCCTGGCGCAGGTTGCCCCGAGCAGCTGTGGCTGCCCCATCCCTGGAGGTGTTGAAGGCCAAGTTGGACGGGGCTTGGAGCAACCTGGGCTGGTGGGAGGTGTCCCTGCGCAGTGCAGGGGAGTGGAACGAGATGGTCTTTGTAAGGTCCCTTCCAACCCAAACCATTCTGTGATTCTATGATTCTTAAAACTGATGCGTGCGGCTGCCAGTAAAGCAGCTATTTTTCCATTTTTGGCTCCAGCTCTGTTAACATAACTTCGGCAGAGCTGATTCTGTTCCATGTGCTTTCTAAATAACATTTCACCTTTCCACCCTCTTACCTTGAGTTTTGGTCAGCTACATCTTTAACATCCCTGCTTGCATACCTTTTTCCTTGAAACGTTCAAGTCTTTTATTCTATAACCCCCCCCCAAGAGTCGTAGTAGGCAGAGGTGTTCTCTCCAACATCCTCTGATAAATCTGGTGGGGTTGCAGGGGGAATGGACCACAGGAGCGGCCGCCCGTGCCCTTGGGAAAGACCATCCCTGAGTGCCGCTCCTGGAGGCAGACTGCAGGGTATTTCTTACATCTTAGTGATATTTTCCAAATACCATTCACATTTTTTGTGTCATTCTGGGGTGTCAAGATAAATGGGTCTGTAATGGAAGCAGTGCCGGGTATGCCATGTTTTTAATTATTTCCATGCTTCTAAGTTTCTGTTATTTTGTAAAGGATGCGATAGATGCGTGGTCTGTTGCGTGGCAACCATCACTGGGGTTAAGGGATTGGGTTGTTGTTGGTGGGTTGTGTTTTTTTTTTTTTTTCAAACACAGTTTCTTGGGTTTTGGACCTAAAAATCATTTCTTCCTGGCAATTAGTGTTAACAAAAACATGCTTCTGTGCTTTGGTCACTTCAAATTAAAAAACAGCTTCAGTGATGTGCCGAAGCAATGAAACTTAAGAAAATGGAGATGTATATCTGCCTAAGCTTCTGCTGCTGCAGCTAACCTCAGGCAAGTCATTCGGAAAGGGGTTTTTTGTGTGTTTTGTTTTACTAACCTCGGGCAAGTAATTTTCAAAGGGTTATTTTGCTTGTTTTGTTTTAAAGGACAGTGGTGCCTCCTTACTTTGATGAAACCTTGTTTCTTCTCTGTGGTTAAGTGCTGAGTAGATTATAGCACGTTTGGGGCACAGGGTAAAGCGGGTGTTGTAATTAAATATGTGCAATGGCCATGGAATCATTTGTAAATCTGGATGCGTTCGCTCCTGGCCGTGCTACCTGGAGGATGGTAGAATGTTAGTTCCCGTCACTTAGCAGTTGGTCTGTTAGTGGCTTTGAAGCATTTCCTTTCCTGGCCGTAAGCTCATGTTGGGTTATTATTTGAATTTTCTGAAGTGCGGAAAAGCGGTCCCCCATGCCACGGCCGCCCCCCACCCCCACCCCTGCATTTCTCTGTGACCTGCTGCTCTTAGGGTATAATTTTACTAAAGAGGTGATTGATGTGGAATCGTTTAGATTGGAACATGTCAGGCGAGCAGGGAATTCCATTCACAACGTTGAGAGCTGTAAATCCTGCTTCGAGTTTGTTAGGTGTCTGCCAGCCTGCCGGTCAGGAACAGGCGTTCTAGGGGAGGAAAAATGGTTGTTACCATTTCAAACCCCATACACAGGGTATGTTTGCGCGAGGTCTGCTCAGCCGGCCCTCGTTTCTTTGTACCTCTACAAAACCAATTGCCACCAGAGCCTGAGCCAAATGCTTGCCTGCTGTCTGGGTGCTGCTGGCAAAGCTGCTCTTCCGAGTGACGGCGAAACCGTGGGAAGGACGTGGCTTATTGCAGCTCAACACTCGGAAAGCTGCATGTACCTCATCGTGGGGAGGTGCCGAAATCCATCGGAGCAAGAGGGAATGATGCTGCTGTCATGCAGGTGTTCGGCAGCCTTGTGTTCCCACGTGTTTTTTCAGTGTTCCTATCTGTAATTGGAATCAGGGAGCACAAGGAAATACAATTTTTAGGGGAGAAAAGCTGTAGTGTTCTCCATTAAAATCTCTTTTTTTCCCTGCTGATTGCAATTAATTGATAATAAGCTGATAATTAATGCTGAAAGAGATTAATTACTTCTGTGGAATACAGCTGTTTAGAACATTTATGTGGTGAATCCTTAACTTTCTCCTCTGCCTTCTGCTTTGCAGTGTGTCCGTACGTATGTTCTCATCATCTTCTCTCATGCATCCATGTCCTGTGATCACAGGTGGAGCTCGGAAGCTTTGGTGTTTCCATCATTCTCACCTTATTTAAAGCTCCCTCCTCCCCATGTTTATCTTATTTTCTTCCAAACATATGTGCACCTGCCTGACAGCAGAATGGGTACCACGCGGCAAGCTGCTGATGCTATCTTCTAAGCCAGGTCAATTCCAGCAGTGAAGAGACGTCTTCTGGATGTAGCTGCTGCTGTGCCCAATGCTCATCCCTGCTCGGAGCCGCCAGCCGAAGGGGTCAGGGGAGCAAGTGCTAATGTTTAAGTAAAATTTATGCATTCATCAGTAGGGTTAAGCTAATGCAAATCATAGGATGGTTTGGGTTGGAAGAGACCTTAAAGATCATCTTGTTCCACCCCCCTGCCCTGGGCAGGGACATCTCCCACCAGCCCAAGTTGCTCCAAGCCCCGTCCAACTTGGCCTTCAACACCTCCAGGGATGGGGCAGCCACAGCTGCTCGGGGCAACCTGCGCCAGGGGCTCACCACCCTCACAGTCAATTTCTTCCTCATATCTCACCTAAATCTCCCCTCTTTCAGTATAAAACTGTTCCCCCCTCATCCTATCACTACACGCCCTTGTAAAAAGTACCTTCCCAGCTTTCTTGTAGTCCCCCTTCAGATACTGGAAGTCCACAATGAGGTCTCCCTGGAGCCTTCACTTCTCCAGGCTGAACCCCCCCAACTCTCCCAGCCTGTCCTCCCAGCAGAGGGGCTCCAGCCCTCCCGGCATCTCTGGGGCCTCCTCTGGCCCCGCTCCAACAGCTCTGTGCCCAGCACTGCAGGGGGGTCTCCCCAGAGTGCAGCAGAGGGGCACAATCCCCCCCTTGCCCTGCTGGCCACGCTGCTGGGGATGCAGCCCAGGCTGCAGGTGGCCTTCTGGGCTGCCAGCGCACATTGCCGGCTCATGGTGAGCTTCTCATCCACCAACACCCCCAGCTCCTTCTCCTCAGGGCTGCTCTCTGTCCATTCTCCACCCAGCCTGGTTTTGTGCTTGGGATTGCAGATGTCTTCCAGCTTTCGCAATAGCCGTGATGTCGAGGTTCCGTGCCCTACAGTGTGCAGAGGGAAGGAGCAAACTCTTGTTGATGGGTAGTGCCAGGCACAGTGAAGGTGAGCATCCATCTGTGGCTTCAAGGGGAGACCTGGAAGCGTGCTAGCCAAAAAGCCTTACCCTGCAGTGTGCACACTTTCATTCAGAGATAAAGTAGCTTTATGTTGCCTTAGTGCAAACTCCCTTTGAATTTTAAAGATTTATAATTTCCTTAAAGTTATAATAATACAGCAGAAGACGTTAAGTCATCCAGGACATTTTTGGTAAATAGACTTAGGCTTAGATAAAGCCACCTATGGCACCAGCTAAAAAACGTTTCCTGGGTAAACTCGAAGTGATGAATTTTATCAGTCTTGTTTTCTGTTTTGACTAAATTTCTAAGCCATTTTCCAGTGTGACTTGTAATAGAAAAAGGGCCGAAGGGTCATGCTGGAATAACATACAGAACCGAAGACCCAGATAGCTGTAAGTGTCACCCCCGTGGCAGAGTTAAATCCTACTGGTGGATGCTGGCCTTTTTCCAGCTATTTAATATGTGGTGTTTTCTTACTGTAGGGTCAAACTGCAGTGACTTTTGCCGTATACTTTCATTTCATTTTCTGGTCTCCATCTCCATGTGGACTGGTAAGGTTCATGAGAGCATCCATGTGATTTCTCTCAGGAAATGAGCGTTTGAACCAGCAAAGAAAGGTCTATCCCTGTCTTAAAATAAATAAATCATAGGTGCCGCAGAGAAAACATTCTCAGAGCGTGGGACGGGAAAGTTGTGCGTGCTGGAACTCAGTAGCACCCTGACTGGCTTGAAGAGACATTGGTGGACAAAAAGGAGTCCTGTCTGCACAGGCATAGATGGAAACAGTCTTTTTCTTGCATAGAGGGGAGAGGAGATCTGTAAATCTTTATTGTAAAAGATTTGGGCGTATCTGTTTTGTAAATGGATCGTATCACAAGCACTGAGAGCAGACAAACCTCTTCAGTGTTAGCTGGGTGCCTCTGAGAGAGCCATCCCCTGTTGGGTACGCAGCAGGGGAAGAATTGCTTCTTGCCAGATCCCAAGTGAAAAACAGTTAAGTCCGCATAAAACTACTCCTGTATGGAGCTGGCCTGGAGCTTATGGGAGCCCCTCTTAGAAATGAGTAAGGTTTTTGTACTGGTCAGTGGAAGGGTTTAAGAGGTGATGGAGCAAAGGTGTTTTTATTTTTTTTAACTCTGGGAATGAAAATGAAAAGGATGTTTTAAAATACCCTCCTCTTAACTTTGCTTTTCCCAGTGCAGTGGTAACAAAGCAGTACTGGAAGAAGTGATGTCTTTCTATTAGCGATGGAACAGCCATCGTTGAGCTGTTGCCGCCCTGCTGTGTGTTGGGCCGGGGAAGAAGGGGGCCGGGGAGTGATGCTGCGGCTCTCTCTGAGTGTCACCACATGAGCTGTGCTCGAGGCAGTGTGTAAACTTCTGGCTACGGCTGCGTGTTGTCCTCCTCAGGCCGTCTGACCAGGAGAGCTAAAAGTGATGCTTGTGGAGCTGGGGTTCTGCATCCCTCTGAATCTTATCTCATGCCGTGTGAAGCCCGGGTGGCTTTTGATGATCTGTGATCTCGGTGTAATGGTGTTACTAATGGAAGGTTCAAATCTCTGGCTCAGTGGAAATTAAATCATCAGTTCAGTAATCTCTAATAATTTTTTTAGCATGGCATTTCTTTTTTGCTTTGATAATCGGAAAAAAATAGGGAGCTCTGTGCAGCGTGCCAAAATCTCTCCAGTCTTTCATCATACATTTAATTCTACACAGCATGCAAGAGTAAGGGAGAACAGATCATGCTGTAATGATGAGAGTAGGAATGAACCCAGATTTTCCATTTCGTGAGAAATCCCATAATTGTCACGATGCTTTTCATTGTGAACGTTTCTGTAAAATGAAATTCCAAATAATACTTTGATTTTCTTCAAAAGGGTTGTGTTTTTTTAACTCAGCAATCAATTTTTCCTTTTAAAGATGATGAAACTATTTTATGACATTATTGAAATCTTCATTTGAGACTTGATTCTTTATGAAATTTGTCATACTTAGGTTTGTAGTTCAAGGTCTGAATCTGGGAGATCACTTGACTATGCTTAACTTCACCTCTATTCTTACGTCCCATTGTAATTAATGGGATTTAAGCATGTGCTTCTCTAAATCAGGACCATCAATAATGAAAGAATAGAAAAGTAATTATTGAATTGGTGATGAAAAATTGATTTGAAAAACAATTTATGGGCATCATTAAGAATGTGAAGAAGGCATTTTTGCCTTGTGGATGTGATGTGCCTGAGGCACCAGTAATGTTTAGCTTTGCTATAAAACACAGTTGACAACATGAGTCCAACTTTGCAGTCACTTAGTGTTTCTACTATTTTATTAACTCTAAATTAAAAAAAAAAAACTTTTGCAAAACCTTTCTGGCACTTCAGAATTTGCAGGAAATGGGAGCAAGATGTACAATTTTTATAATGATATAGTGAAACATTGTAGTATTTTTTGATATTGAGTGAGGTCACTGCTGTTTCTGCTGCTGTGGCTGTGCAGCTCTGGAAGTGCAGCTGAGAGAATTTAGACTGTTCTTTCTTGTGATTTGTGCTGGAGATGCGAGGGGAAGCACTAAAAGTTGTCCAGTTCCTTCCTAGGTTGCTGCAGTAATTCCTTCCTGTAAAGTTGATTGCACCCCTTGTGAACGTGGCTGTCTTAGTTTTGCTTAAAGATTTGTCACTTGGGCTCCAAAGCTGCAGAAACTTTGCTTAATACAACTTTTAGAACAACCTAAAGCATATATGCTTTTTGAATGTAGTTATGCAAACTTAAGACTGCAGGGTATTAGGAAATATTCATATTTAAGACATTGGAATAACTTTCTGCTGGGGGAAAATTTGTATTATTGCTCCTGAAACTGTATTCTGTACTAACACATCATATGCACAGTCATTCTGGATAGGATTGAAGAATGGGCAGTCCGTTCCCACAAGTATCCTCATGGATATACATACACATGGACCTGTTGGAGCGGGGCCAGAGGAGGCCCCGGAGATGCTGGGAGGGCTGGAGGCCCTCTGCTGGGAGGACAGGCTGGGAGAGTTGGGGGGGTTCAGCCTGGAGAAGAGAAGGCTCCAGGGAGACTTTAGAGCCCCTTCCAGTGCCTAAAGGGGCTCCAGAAGAGCTGGGAAGGGACTCTGGATCAGGGAGGGGAGCCATGGGACAAGGGGGGATGCTTTTACACCGAAAGAGTGGAGATTTAGGTGAGATATCAGGAAGAAATTGTTGGCTGTGAGGGCGGTGAGCCCCTGGTGCAGGTTGCCCCGAGCAGCTGTGGCTGCCCCATCCCTGGAGGTGTTCAAGGCCAGGTTGGACGGGGCTTGGAGCAACCTGGGCTGGTGGGAGGTGTCCCTGCCCATGGCAGAGGGCCACCCCTTAAAGACAAGATGGTCTTTAAGGTCCCTTCAACCCAAACCATTCTGTGATCCTGTGATCCTTTTGCACAACAGCCTGACGACCAGGGCCGTGATTGCAGGTGTTGGGGTGACCCAGCGTGCGCACCACCCCTCTGCCGGAGGCTGCTGCTGCTCCACAGGGAGAGCTCAGCTGGTTGCTTAGCAGCCTCCGAAGTGCTACAGTTTGGAGGTATGGGAGCTTTTGCAGTTTGGGTGATTGTAGGTTCCTTCTCTGCACCACGCTGGGACTGTGCCGGCTCAGCGCTGGCTCCAGGAGTTGGTGTGCAGCATGGGAAGGACCTCCTAGAGAGATGGTGGGGCGAGAAATACCACTGCTGCCATGGGGTAAGCTGTCCCTGCTCCTTAATCAGATTCCTTGCTAGCTATTAGTAGCCTCGTCACCGTTATCATGTGGAACGGGTTGCATCAGAAGCAAGGAGAACGCTGTCCGTGCACTCCCGTTCTCTCCACAGCTGATCCTGCGTGCCCTGTCAGTCGGACCTGGAGTTTGCTGACCCCAACAATTCCTGTCTTGTAAATTGAACTCTTAGTGTCTTAATTCGTGATAAAACAGACTGCAAATCTACAGTCCAATGTTTAGAATTAAAATATCGTGGAATTAATGAGAGAATCCTGATCATTTGACAAATAGGTGTGTTATTTGCGTGGGCAGCGTAGGAGGTTGCATGGAGATGTCCTGCTCAGTGCAGTGGGCAGAAGCAAGTGAAGGATTGCAGTGATTTCTCGATCTGTTGTTTCTTACGTTGGTGACTAAACCTTGCTCAGCTGAAGGTCATGTTGGCAGCTCATCAAGAGAGAGCAAGAACCATTTAATTGCAAAAGATGGAGAAATTGGAAAGGCTGACATCTTTTTGAGGATAATTAGACTGGTGCTCCTGGTTTTGTTTTTCTCCTTTAGACAAGAAGTAAAATGATGTAACTTGGGGAAATGTCCTGTGTAGACACCCTCTTTGTAGGCTTGGGAAGTACGGGTGATTTCTTGTGATGTGAAAGCAGAGTTTATGGGCACAGTACATGGTCTGGAGCTGCCTTACATAAATTTGACAGAAAATAGCTAATACGCTGGATTCTAGGCTTTATGTTTACAATTGCCTTGCAGGCTTTGGGTATTAATGGGAAAGTGATGCTTATGATGTTCCTGGTAAATAAATGTATATAGCAGAATTGTGACTGGGAAGCCAGAGTGGTCCATGCTTTTTTGTAGCCCAAGTGAAGAGGGCACCAGGGCCAGAACTCCACCGGGGATCGTTCTGCAGATTTGGGATCCTGCCTCACAGCTGCTTTCCCCATGGAAAACTGAAACGGTGCTGCATCCCTTCTTGCACCAGGCGATTCCCTGCTCTCTGGACTGGTTGCCGGCCATCCCCCTGTTGGTTTTAATCCGTGGCGCTGCCTTTGAGTAGCCGTGTAACCTGGAACAATCTCATTCCTTCCTCTGACATCTTCAGAGTCCGTCGCCGGGCTGTGGGAGCACCTGGGTTTTTACAGCGGGGCTAACATCTGGTGTCTCCTTTCTTCTTTCTCTCATCCTCTCCCAAGGGAGACAACTGCGTGCAGAGAGGGAAGCGGAGTGTGTCATGCCGACAGAGATATTTTTTTCCCCTCTTTAAATATGGCCATACTGTTGATTTTAGGATTTCAAGGCTGAAAAAAAGCACTTTGCACTTGAAATAGAAGGTGGGGAAGCTTTGTGGAGGTCAGTGGTCACTGAGTCGGTGTCCACATCTGTAAAACGGGAATAGTCTCATTTTAGGGGCTGCGTGGGAGTGTTGAGAGGATTCCTCACTCTTCATAAAGTGCTTTGACCTGTAAACTGCTGCATTATTACAACGTTTTTTATTGATCATAATAGGCCATGAAGCGTTTAGAAGTAGTCATTAGATATTAAAAGCTTCACAAAGTGAATTATGCTGTGCTGCCATGGTCCCTTCCCTGTCCCCTGAAGCAGTATGTATCTTGTCAATATTTTAATTGGGGAAATGATATGCACTCAGGAGTAAATCTTCAGCTAGTGTCATCATCATGGATTGTTTTTTTTAATTCAGCTGTAGGTTTGCCTGGGGCATCTGACAGAAATTTTGCAAACTTCAGTTCTGCCTTCAGATCCCTGATTGTATATTCTTCTAATTTCGTGCTGTTTATACAAGCATTCTGTAATTTACATCTCTGCAAAGACACCTTGTGTACAAAAATGCTACAAAATCCTCATAAGACAGGTGGAAGTTAAAAGCTTTGGATAGGTCTCATGGTGCTGGGACACATCCAAACCCACGGTTAAGTAATTAAAACAAGAACACTAACAGCTGGATTGAGCATGGACGGCTGTCTGCGAATTAAAACATGAAAATATTACTAAGGCTTTCAAATCACTTTCAAATAGATGGCCAGAGCTGTCTGTTATTTCTGTGCAAAGTTTGGTTTTCCGTGTCTAACCTGAATTGGTGAGCAGCTTATAAAAGTACCGTTCTCTTTTGTGTTTATGCAGGGGAGGAGCTGGATCGTGAAGCGGAGTTATGAAGATTTCAGAGTACTGGATAAACATCTTCACCTATGTATTTATGACCGGCGCTTCTCCCAGCTCTCAGAGCTACCCCGCTCCGATGCCCTGAAGGACAGCCCGGAGGTAAATGATCGGCTCTGCAAACACGCAAAGCACAGTCCGAGGGGCTGGGAGATAATTTCAAGTCCGTACAAAGTAGTTTTAATGCAGGCTGGGTTAGATTTGGAAACTGGTAATAAGATGAGTATGTGTTTTCTACCCTTAATTTCAGTGATCTAAAGGGAAATGCCCTGCAAGTTCATATGAATTAATGTGCTGCTAAATGTGGAATGGTGATGGAGAGTGTCAGGAAAGAAGCCGTCCTGTGGGTCCTTTAGATGAGAATTTTATTATATCTTTGGAAACTTTTTCAATTATGTGAATAATTCCTGACTTAACGTTAGCAACTTAACATTCTGAGGCAATCATGCTGTTCTAGGGTTGCTGCACTGCACAAGCGATACCATTTGGAATTCTAGACTTATATTTATAAACTGAAAATTATTTTTAAGAGCATTTGCATTAGTGCATTATTTAAATGGTCTTTAAAAAGATTCAAGAGTGGGGTTTTTTTCCTAAACGAATAAGAGGTATTTTTCATTTCTTGTGTTACTGTCTTCATCTGGAATGTGGTGAGCTGGAATTCCTTCAGCTTCTTGGCTGTTGATAATTTGGAGATTTATTCACCTCCAAAATAATCTTCTGGGAGGTGGCAGGTACATCTTGACTGCATCATTTTGGGAGATGTGGAGAGGGAGGCGATGCAATGTGTGGCCGCAGAGGTTCTTTAAGCCAGTAGAGCATAACAAAACTGCTCGGCCTCAGCCTGTCTGCAGGAAGAGCGTGTGTCACGGTGATGGACGCTGCCCGTTGCTTCATTTCACAGGTCACTGCTCGCTGGGACCCGTAATTGTATGTTTGCCCCCTACCATCAAGCACAAGTATGGGAAAATCTTGACATGCCGTGTCGGAGAGCTGATGTTGCCTGCCCACGAGACGTGTGGCTGAAAAGGGAAATGAGGAACTCGAGGCCATTCCAAGTGTTCAAAGCAGAATCTATCCAGAATCTATAAATCAGAATCTGTGGTGTTTCGGTGGTGAGCAGGCAAGAATTGATTGCTTTAGAACAACACACAGTGGCTGAAATCAGTACCCCACTGAAGTCTGCAGCGCTTTTGCTGTTGAATATAAGAAGTTGATAACGCGATCCCACTGCTCGTCAGAGAATCTGATTTATTAGCTGCTTTGGTTTAATGCAGGTTATTTCTGAAGAGAATTTAAAGTTTCTAGTCTCTTAAATACAGCAGAAGAAGCAAAATTCAGGATAATGAATTCCTGCATTCACTTTTTTAAAATTATATTTTAGGTGTTCCTGTCTCTCCCATCTTTATTTGTACAGCTGATTTAATATGTACTTTACAGCATGAGGCTGAAAATCTGCATTATATCTGTGAGATGCAAAGATGTTGAACAGCTCTTCCGCTCTGTGAAATGTAATTCTGCAGCTGTCTCGTACTATATTTTTTTGTTTCAAATTGACCACGCTTTAACAGATGTTTGAAGAGAACAATGTTCTAAACAGTCCTACAAACTCTGGGCTACAATAGTGCTTTATATTACAGTCACTTTGGAAAGACCTCACTAGCTCCTCTTCGATAAAAGCAAGTTTACGCTTATAGAAGGGACATTGCTAAGTGTATTTTTAAAACCCTCTTCTACTATTTGAAGTATTACTCTTTTGCCAAGGGGTCAGTCTGAGTTACTGCATTCTTAATGGTTTGCAAGCGGGTGGAAATGGCAGCCAGGGTTTTGTTTTGCTCAATGGTTCTCAGACGTGTTTGATGGCCATAATACAAATGATTTGTTTGTATGTGAAATTCCTGATGAGGGGAAGGCTTTAGATTTAAGGTGTCTTGACAAGGGAAATTATGAAAATCTAAGTATCTTGTAAAAAGAAGTGTACTTTCACAGGGGGCTGCTGCTTTACACATTTTTTGTGTAATCATTGTAACACGGTGTAGTTTGCTGTCCTTCTCCAAATGACAGATCTCCTTGCAAAAGGGAATATGTGTGTATGACACTTGCCTTTGCCAGTGATACTTTATGATCTCTCCAAGTCTGAGTAAGTCTCTCCAAACTATGATCTATCAACAGAAAAACCGTACATTTGTTTCTTTCTGTTCCAGCTTGTCACCCAGATGCTGATGGCTTACCTGTCACGTCTCTCGGCCATCGCAGGCAACAAGATAAACTGTGGGCCCGCTCTCACATGGATGGAGGTATGGTATGAAGCTTAGATAGCTCTTTGTTTCCTGACCTTAGCAGCCACAAATGTGCTCTCTTGCCTTTCCAGAAGAAGGTATAACCCTTCCAGACCTATTGCTGTCACTGAAATGCTATCCTAAAAGCTTTATTTCCCTGTTACCAGCATACAGGTGGCCACAAAAGGTATAGAACAAACAGAATCAGGTCCAATGTTAAGAATTTAGGAGCTTGTTTCCCCTCTTGTTTGGATTTTGTCACCCAAAGACATACCATTCTGCCAATGTTCACAAATAAAAGGGGGTGGCAGGTCTGGTGGAGCAGCGGTTGGGTCAATGGACCGCCGGGGAAAGTCCACTTCGTGGCTGAAGGCTCAGAGTAACAGGTTGCAGAAAGCATACTCATTCTTACGCTTCTTTTTGGCAAGGCAATGCTGGGGCAAGTTTCTAAAATGATTGGAGCTGTCTCAGTTATGGTGTTTGTCTGCCCTCTTTTTTGTTTGTTTTTTTTTTTTTTCTTTTCTTTTTCCTTGCGATAGCTACAGAAACAATAAATATTATCTGCGGCTGTTTGCCATCGCTGTTGGTTAAACTGCTCAACAGAGCCTGCACTGTTTGTATGTTGTGAATTGCAGCTGCAGTTTGGGTTTCTCTGTTAATGGTCTTCTACTATCTTAAACAATAGACTTTATTGGGCAACGAGCGCAGGAAAGAATGGGGCTGAGAGATCAAGGGCACCTGCCTGCATCAGCGGTGCTGGTGCTGGTTAGCCTGGGCAGAGATATGTGTGTCTTTCCATTGCCTGATATTGCTGCACACCAGGAATAGAAACAACTATTATTAGACTGTTGCAATTCATCTTTAAATGGTTGTGATAAGGATTGAGTGCATTTTCCTGCAATTTTCCCCGCTGATATCCTCCTCACCCTGAAATGCTTTGGGATGAGCAAAATCTTGGGAACCTGCTCAGCACGAGGGGCGGAAGGAAGCTATAGAGAAAAACTGTAGAATTTACAGCAACAGAGTGGATCTAGAGATTACAGGAAACCTATTGCACAGGCAGAATAACCTTTATGATTAACTGAGCATCTTACAAAATTTTACATGCGCACAAAAATCTAGGAATTTTAAATTAGGCAAGGATTGGGAGCCATGTTTTCTTCAAAAAAGAAATGAAAGGGTGGGAGAAAATTAAAAGCAACACTAGTTTTCGGTTTGACAGCATTTCCTCCTTACCTCAGTGCCTCTTCTAGATCACTAATTCCACCTTGTAGGGAATTTTTGCGGTCTCTTTTGTATTGCCATTTTAAGTCCTTCAGGGAAAACAATATAATTTGTGTTACAGGGAGGTGTGAACATTCACTGACATGTTGTTGTTTGTACACAAAGATGCACAAATACAGCATTTTTCTCATTAGTTGGATGGGGACATACGACCTTCTGAAATACTCTTTATGAATTGTTCTTCCTTCCCGCGTGTGCTGTGCCCCACGCTGTCTCTCCGCGCTGCTCTCCGCGGGGGCCCCTGACCTGTGCTGTCTCTGGGAATCAGCTTGAAGTCTCTGCTGTGTGTGAGCACCAAGAAAACGCTCCTCACTTGTCCTCAGCTGCCTGACGGTCTCCTGTGCTCTTTGTTTCAGATTGATAACAAGGGGAATCACCTGCTAGTCCATGAGGAATCATCCATTAACGTTCCTGCTATTGCTGCTGCCCACGTTATTAAGAGATATATTGCACAAGCAGCAGATGAGCTGTCCTTCGAGGTAAATAATTAGAGGAGCTTCCATTCCTTGTTGTCCTATACAGAAGAGGGTAACGTGTGTGTCCCTGTGTGTGTGTGTGCATCAAGAATATATTCAGACTCTTCCAGAATGTTTTGTGAGGTGAAGCTTAGAAGATTCAGTTGAATATTCGATTTGCAATGGGTTGGATAGAGGGAGGAGCTCAGTCAGCTTTAAAATAGAGCTTTACTTGGCGTTTAATCTTCTGATTAAACAGATACTGCCAGGAACTCTAGCCCGGTCTCTGAGCAGCAGCAGACCCTCTGTACTGTGCAGCGTATTAAAAGTATGTTGTATCTGTTCAGGAAGACTGTTCACATATGTGTGGGTGTGGACACGTGCCAATTTAATTATTCATTGGCCAGTTTACACAACCTGTGTTCCTGTTAGCAGCTCTGTGTCTAAAACCATCTTTAAAAGCTCCCGTGAAAAGTAAAGAACAAGGCTGTGAAAGAACTTGGTACTTAAAGAACAGGTGATAATCTACAACTGTTCTGAAAATCTTCCTTGATGCGGAGGAGGAGCTGCTGTGGAGCAAAGATCTGGAAGATCAGGCTCTGGGAGTCTTTGGGTGTCTGCCTCTTAGCTGTTCTACCCAGAAAGCAGCGGGTTATGCTGTGATTGTTTATGCGCAGGGCTGCTGTCAATGCACTATTCGCAGTGTTACACAAAAACGTGTAAAGGAAAACAGTTAGTGCCTGAAGGAGATTTTGTGATCGCATTCTTAGCGTGCAGCGCAGGAAGTACAAATAATAGTGATAGTCTAACGCTGCCAGGGGTCTGTCCGTATTCGAAATCGAGGCAATTATTGGTGTACACCAAAGAACCGCGCTAATCAGAAAGACATGTGGCTGTGTCATCTTCCAAGTTAAAACGCACGCACTACAGGACACGGACTGTTTGTCAGTGTCTCGGTATTAATAAAAGCAGTGAGATGGCACTCCCTCCTCGTAAATCTTACAGCTCTGTGCCAGCGGGCTGTACTGTGGCCTTGCAGCTCTCCTGCACTCCAACGAGTCATTATGAGGCATAGCATACAAGCGGGGAAACTGAGGCACGCGTGGCTTGCCAAGCGCGCGCAGGGAGAAACCTTGGCACAACGGAAGTGGAATATTGTTTTATAATCCTGCATTCTGTTCCCTAACCCACACTATCTCTTTACGTTCAGCCTACTGTTGATTTCTAACAGGCAATCGCAAAAATTGCTGACTGGCATTTGCTCCCCAATGCTGAGGAAAATACCGGGCTCCTCTGCTCACTGTGGCGACAGCAGTTTCCTTAATGGAAATTTGCTTTGCTGTTGGTTTGTTATTCCCCTGAGGAAACCACTGCACTTCCCTGTGCCTCAGTTATCCCTATCTGAAAAATGGGGATGCGTTATCTTCTTTGTAAAGCACTTGGAGATCAATCATTTTTAAAATCTGGCAAAAGTTGGGTGTTCCTGTTAACAATTTGTGCTATACCTAGCTGCAGTATCTGTTTAGGTTCTGGCCTGTCTCATTTCTATAATAGAGGTCGCACAGATCTTGATTCTCCCCAAGCCAAGTTCAGTATCGATTATACTGATTTCCTTTTGAACTATTGCAGTATTACATTTTTTTATGGGAATGAGCAAAGCTTCAGAAAACCAGTTTGGTCTCCTTGGTCGTTTCCCTTCCTGTTGCTGTAACACCGCACCACCTCTCCGTTCCTTTTCTAATTCAGAAAAGCATGTCACACAGAATCACAGAATCTCCTAGACTGGAAAAGACCTGTAAGATCTAGTCCAATCATTGACCTTTAATGTCTTGGGCAGTTTGTGGCCTACAAAGGGAGCTCTTAACTTTTTGCTGTGAAAAGAAACAAGACGACGCATGTCGATGCCTACATACGCATATGTAGGGCATGTAGTAAAAATTAGTTCAGCTACTTGAGAATATTTTCCAAAGCGTTTCACACTGTCACTGCTTACTTATGTCTGCAGTTTCATCAGAATGCTTCTGTACCCTTTGGCAGGGAGCCTGCTGCTTTGGAGAATTGTTTCCTTATGAGCAGCTGTATCCTCTGTGTTGTATAATGCAGTAACTCTTCCACCTCTCAGTTTGCTTTTACAAAGGCAGAAGTCTCAAGATTGGCACCGGTGCGGTTGCTCACAAGCATTCGTTTTTTGCAGCGCTGAAGAATGGGGTTATTTGAATTGTGCTTTGCTCCTGGCCACATTGCAAGCTGTGATTGATGTTGCCCATCTTTTGCAGGTGGGAGACATAGTGTCTGTTATTGATATGCCACCAAAGGAGCTGACCACATGGTGGAGAGGCAAACATGGATTTCAGGTAGGCACAAGCATCAGACGTGATAGTGCAACTTAAATAAAGGCAGGGAACTCAGCACTGTGTTCCGAGAACTGCTGTGCCTGCACAGGATTGCTCGTGGATATGAGCGGAGTGTCCCTGTGTTGCCGTAAGAGGACTTCTCCTTTCTCTCTGGACTTGGGCTAGAGCACACATGTGGTCTTCCTGGGAAGTTATCTCCCTCCCTAACTGTACGGGTCGGGGGTGGCCATCACCCTTTGATCGACAGCTGGCCTGATGTTAGTGGAAGCTTATGTTGCACCACCTCCGAGGCAGCTGACACTGCTATTCACATCATCCCGTTCCTTCCACCGTCTAAAACTAGCTCAAGCACAACAGAGAGGATTCAGAGAGAGCCCGTTGGTAAGACACCACCACTGATTTGGACAAGGCACCCAAGTAACCTGTGCTTTCGTGGCTGCATTTACTGTGTAGTGTTAATATTACTGTCACTGTAAATGTTACAGCAGAGAGATTTAGGTGGAATTTTCAAAAGATCTCAAACATACCTGGGAATTAGGTACCAAAACTTTTGCATCAAAATGACACTTCCTTTCCAAAAGAATTGTTATTCCCTAGCTTGGATTTTCTCATTAGGAAATTTAATTAAAAAAAAGTCTCTTTTTACAAAACAAAACCCAAAAGCTACTGAAGGTCGGGGGAACTGACTTTCTACTACTTTCTCATACTGTAGTGTCTCACGTTTCAGCTCTATTTAAGTAGGAGGGATTTTCATACTGCTGTTGCTGCCTGTGAGTAGGTGGAATTATGAGTTTGCTCTGGAGAGGGTCAGAGTTGACCCCAGACACTCGTATATTTTGGCATGGAAAATCTGAGGTGCTTTGAGAAGACTTTCTCTGACAGACCTTTCTGTGCCGGATCCAGATTGTGGTGCTGCTGTCATTAATACCAGGGCTGTGTGCAACTGGATCTCCAAACGCTACAAATCCCACCTGAACAGCGTTAGTTATATGATTACTTTTCTGTCCGATTAGCCAAAGCATGTGAGATACAGCTTTCGTTGGCTTTATATCAGATGTGGGAATTCAGATAGTATCTCGTTTGTAAAATCAGAGCAGCATGGACATATGATACTTGCTCTGAAATGAAATTTGTTTCTAGAGTTAACACGTTGATATTTCTTGAACAAACTTGACTGTTCTTCTAGTTTTGAACTCTGTTATGTCTTTGCAGGACTTTTGTTCTGGTCCTAGAAGCCCTAAAGCTATATTTGCCATACTATCAAAAATTAATGAAATGCTTTAGTACTACTTGGCATGATCAGGCTATGCTGTGTTTAACTTCCAAGTGAATCAATAAACCAAACCAAAACTGCTTTGTGATCTGTGCGTGAGTGCACAAAGCTGATTGATTACAAGTGTATGGCATCCCCATGTGGGATGCAGGTTCCGTGATTCAGTGCAAGCTCCCTGCTTGCCATCAGCCCAGCTGAAATTTGGACTAGATATGAAGAGCATCGCTGCTGATTAAAGACGCGAGAAGCAAGGGAGCTCTTTTGCAGCGTGTCACTGCCTTCTCTCTCTCAGATCAGAGTGATCCTTTTGTGCTTTCCCAGCAGAAAGATATGTTGATGAACAAACCACTTGAAAAGGGGTTTGTCTGGATCCGTGCACAGTCAGTCTACTGACACAACAGATCTGAACAGCTGCAGAAATAGAGCACCGTATTTTGGCTTAATGGAACGTTAGGGGTGGAATAATCTTGCATCTTAAACTACAGGCGAGGGTCTTTCACAATTGGAATCAGATCGCGGCTGCTGACCCACGCTATTGGAGAAGCAGCAGCCGTAAGACATGTTTCGGTAGCTCTCGGGATGTGTTTGCACAGGGGCAGAAAATGAAGTTAGTGTGTTTTAAGAAGTTCCTGCCCGTCAGCTGCGAGAGGGTAGCAGACCATCTGCGTGTGTTCTGCTCCTGCTGACTGCAGAGTAAGGCTGCTTAGCTCCGAGGTGGTTTTCAACAGCTGCATCTCAGTTGACAGGCAGTAATTTCATAAGCTGTGCTAACTCAGTTATTACTGTGCAAACACATCTCCTCACACAACCGTGGATCTGATTTGCAGAGGGGTGCGTTTTTCCTGCGAATTGGTGGGTTTTGTCATTTATTTGAAATGTACTTATCAGAGCTTTTCATTTCCGTGGAACACCATCAGCTACCAAGAGCTGCAAATTCTGGCATTGTGAAAGGAGGGAGAAAGTTTTTTAACCCGTGTTTCAAGTTTAAGGCCCATAAGCTGTGAGCGTACAGAAAAAGTACATTTCCTGATGCAATGGAGCGTTTTGACCATACCAGCTGCTGCAGTGAGGATTCAGAGAAAGGAAATTTATCTCCCGTGTTCATACACCAGACCTAGAGATGTGTTACGGTTCAGTACAGAAGTGTACTTGATGAATACCTAAAGAGCGCATAGGTAAAAAACGTTATAGTAATATGTCTAAGAACTGACGAAGCTGTGCAGCCTTTAAAACATTTATTATAGGCAAACAATTCTGTTCCAATTTAGGAACAATAGCCATTGTGAACATGATAGCAATCTGTTGATCCAGTCATTTTAATTAATAAATCAACAAAGAGTGTCTTGCTAGATAGTTGTGATTCTGTGAGCAGACAAAAGCAGGAGGTCCAAGGACCAAGTGTTTGGACAGTTTGTTCATGTTACTTCTCAGGTTTTTGCTTTGTGCTAGCAAAGGAGCAAGGTTTTATCAAACAGACCCCAGCTTACATCGTAAATCATGTCTTGATAGGAGGAGAGCAAGGTTTCACTGAACGTGGAAAAAAATTACTTCTTGACTTACAAGGACTTACCTGGTTTTGTGCATTTAAACCAGCTGTGGCTTGTGTGTGTCTGGGCAGAAGTGCGTTTGTTTCTCCATCTATTAGAATAAATAAAGTGTTTCTCTGCTTATTCTTTGCCCGAGCTGTCCTTCAGGAATGAATCACTGTTTTTCTTATCCTTCAGATTTCCGCGGTACAGTTGCAGGTGCCTTTCTCCCAATACCCCATCTAATGACTGCATTGCAAGGCGCTTCATCCTGCACAGAACAAAACAACCCACTCGGCTTCTTACCATTTTCTCTGGTTAAAGGAAAATTATTTTACAGATATTTTTCCTCAAGCCTTTTTCTTTTCAAATGTGTCCTTAGTGAGTCACTGCTTTCACTGTAAGATTGTTACCTAAATTACATCCACCTCCACATTAGCAGCCTTCCAGCCCTCTTTGTTCTTTTTCTTCATGCTTTGTCTTTTCAATCAGTAACTCTGTTTCAGACAGCTGAATCGTTGGGGACAGGCGATGCACAACTGCCTTTTGATGTTCTGAATAATCCTCTCTTTTGGGTATAGTTTCATTAGTTGCACTCTTGCACAGCAGCGAGCTGCACAGCTGCTGGAGGTGACACAACGCACAAGAGTGTGCATAACTGGGGCGGGCTGGAGTTTTTTGGCATCAGCCTGTGTTTACATGAGCTTGAACTGGTTGTGAAACTGCAAGCCCTTGCTGCCAAATCATGGTCTGTGCTGAACCCAAAAACAGGCTTTAAGACCTAATAGATTTCCCAAAAAGGGCCACGTTCTGTCTTGGATTGGTCAGGAGTAAAACTGGCTGTTAGTTGAGAGCATTTTATTTTTTTCTTGCGCATCGTTTTCTACTAAATCCCATGTATGTGATGTGAGCACGGGGTACCGATTAGTAAAACTGGCCTGGGAAGGCTGAGCACATTTTTGTGGACAGTGTCACTTTGGAAACACCAGTTCTTAAATGAGAAGCCAAAGTTTGATTTCTGGTTCACGTGTGTTGATTCGGGAGCTCGGTGCGAGGCAGCCATCTGCCCGGTGAGTGATATCACCTGCAAAACAGGCGATGTGCAGGAGCCCGGTGCATGTGTCACCAGTGACGTCACTTCTCAGCCAGATGGCCACTTCCATTTGTAGAACGGTGCCAACTGCAGTAACAGATTGGGCAAAATTGTGTCTGAACTGATTTGCCACAAGTTTCCGACTCCGTGCGCATCCGCTCTGCCCTTTTTCTGTCGGCACGTAGCAGAGGTTTGCATGGGGACAGGCGCGCGACCTGGCATCTCCCTCGCCACCCCCCGCCAGCGAGCGCCCTTGGGCGCGCTTGAGCGGAGATTTTGTGCCCCTCTCTGTAGGAGCACGTGTGACTTTTGGTAGTAATGTTGAGCATTTGGCTGTCTGCTAGCTCCGCCACTCCAGAGGGTGGGAATGTTAAAGGAGGAGCTTTTGACCAGCCTCACCTAGTTTCCCGAAGTACAGCTGGCATACCAGTCAGGGATCACAGAGTCACAGAGTGGTCAGGGTTGGAAGGGACCTCTGGAGATCATCTTGTCCATCCCCTCTGCGAGAGCAGGGTCATCTCCAGCAGTTGCACAGGAAAAGGAAAGTCCCCCACCTCTCTGGGCAGCCTGTGCCAGTGCTCTGCCACCCTCACAGGAAAGAAGTTTTTCCCCATGTTAAGACAGAATTTCCTGTGTTCCAGTTTGTGCCTGTTGCCCCTTGTCCTGTCGCTGGGCACCACTGGAAAGAGTCTGTTCCCATCCTCTTGCCACCCGCCCTGTAGATATTGATAAGCATTGATGAGATCCCCTCTCAGCCTTCTCTTCTCCAGGCTGAACAGCCCCGGGGCTCTCAGCCTTTCCTCCTAAGAGATGTGCTCCCGTCCTCTGAGCATCTTCATAGCCCTTCTCTGGACTTTCTCCAGTAGTTCCCTGTCTGTCTTGAACTGGGGAGCCCAGAACTGGACACAGTGCTCCAGATGTGGCCTCACCAGAGGATGACCTCCCTCCACCTGTGGCCACGCTTTTTTTAGTGCGCGCCAGGATGCCATTGGCCTTCTTGGCCACCAGGGCATATTGCTGGCTCATGGGCAACTTGTTGTCCACCAGGACTTCCAGTCCCTCTGCAGAGCTGCTCTCCAGAAGGTCAGCCCCCAGCCTGTACCAGTGCAGGGGGTTATTCCTCCCTCAGTGCAGGACCCTACGCTTGCCCGTGTTGAACTTCATTAGGTTCCTCTCCACCCAACACTCCAGCCTGGCCAGGTCTCACTGGATGGCGGCACAGCCTTCAGGTGTGACAATGGATAATTAACATCTACCATCCCATACAGACATTCTTTTTTGTGAATAAAAGAAATTAGAAGAGTTTTGTGGCCACGTGTTCAGCTCTCTTTTCCTAGAGTTCAGGATAAGCGGACTAACCACCCTGTTCCTCCTCTAATTGGTGCCCCTCTAAATGGGTGAGTTACCTTCTTAACTGGTGTGCCAGCTCTGCTTTGGGAAATGTGGTGAGGGTGCCCTGCTCTCTGCCCTAGCCGCCGATATGTAGTTACTTGGCAAACAGCCTAGGGAAAATTCTGCTTGTAAAAGCCAAACGAGCAATAGAAGTGTTAGGCTTTGCTACCCCATCCTCATCCAAAAGTAAAAAATTTTTGAAATTAAATTTATCCCATACTTTAGCCTATGTCAAAACTAAAAAAAAATAATCAAAATGTCTCAAACAGTGTTTCACTTGCCATTTATGTTGCTGCTACTTTCTCATTTGTCTGAATTCCCTCCTCGTATGCTGAAAATGACTGTTATTTTGACTTTTCCCCTTAAAGCCTCATGTATCTTCCAGTTTTAGCAGACGCTGGCATAGAAGTGAAAAAAAAAAAGATATAGTAGCTGTTGCAGCAATGTTTGCATACACCGATAGCCCGTGCTTTCCTCCTTTGGTTAAGGTGTGTAGTGATTTTTTTAACCTTTAGATGACCTTGTATTTATCTAAATACATACTCTCCTTGCTATTCATTTTCATACGTTGCCAAATCCTTTAATCCTGGCTCAAGCTCTAACAGTGCCTTGCTACATCCGTTGAGATTAACTCTTGGACTAAAGTCATTTATTTATACAAAATCATGGAAAACTTTCCATGGGAGGAAAAGCAGCATCTTTTAAGTGGATGGGAATGAGGCATAAGATATAGGTTATGACCCTGAAGATGATCTCTTGGGGATCTTACAAGAAAAGTCAGAATAAATAAGTTGGAAAATACAAACCATCAGCACTATTAGCAGTAAGTTAACATCAGAGAGCTTGTCAACAATCGCACAAATAAAAATTCTCTTTCCCTAAAAATTCTGTTAGAGTTATTGGTTGTGAACATTGAGAGTAGGTATAGTGTTTTATTTGGGAAAGGCGCTGAGGTATGTAGAAGCAGTGACGTAACCATCTCGAGCCTTCTTTCATTTTTAAATTAATGTTTCACGTTGTATATATCGTGCAGAAACAGGAGACGCATTATGTTACCAATCAAAGGCAAACGAGCTTTTGTTTACAGTATGGGGTTTGGGGCTGGATTTAGATCCGCCCTTTTTCATTATGATTAACGGCAGGTTAGTGTCCGAGTGCTTCAGGTTTCTTTACGCATCTCAGGCATAGACGTTGTGGGCAATTAAAAAAGGTTCTCAAAGCATTGAGAATGGCAGAAAGTCTGTCGCTTCAGCTATGGAGCCTCCCAAACGTATCGTTTGTGTGATGGGGCTGAGACTTTCACTGGATGTGCGCATTTTTCCTAACTTAAAAGTTTTCTCCCGCATCTCTTGCACAGGAGATGTCCAAAAGAGACTCTTCCCTATGGGAAAGCATTTAAAAAACATATAATGTATTTTGTTTAAATAGCAGTACTTATGGTGTGTGTAGCAATCGGCCTGTTTCTCGACATCTCCCAGCAAAGCATCGCTGAGCTGTGAGGGGCCCTGTACGCGGTGCTGGGATTCGTGCTGGTTTCCGGGTGCTAATTAACGTATTTCTATCTGTAAACTGCACAAACATCACTGCTACGTTATATAACTGCAGGATATCATCTCCCTGCAGAACTGGCACCCAGCAGAGTGAGCCGTTGGGGGAAGCCATACGTTATCTTAGGTTTTGGATGGGTTCTTCAGCGCCGTGAGTCACCTGAGCACAGGCTGGTGTCCACTACAGGGCGCCATAGGTCAGAGACGCAAAATCTACTGATCCATGGTGCTGCTGTTACAGTCCCGTTCCTGTGCTGTCATAATCTTAACAAAAAGCATATTCTGAGTCTTTAAGGATGATGGATTATAGTTTGTCCTCTTCCTTGGACAAAACCTTGCCTTGCTGGATTTTGGGGGGGGTGGGGAGGAGAAGTTATCTGGGATTACCATTAACTGTTGCTTCCCTTAGGGAATTTGGAATAGTTTCAAAGTCTGGAATGTTTACCTGGACACACCATGCATGACACTACGCTAAATTGCTTGGAGGTGTATGGGGGAAAATTAACTTGGGAGTAGGAAAGAGATTTTGATTTTTTTTCCTCGGAGACAAAAGGGAATTGTGTAAGATGAATAAATAGAGAAGGGAGTGTTTGCCAGGCTGGCGGTGCTGCCTGCCTTGTGGCTCCGATGAATTTCATAGATGTGCTGACATGACCAGCAGCAGCCCTGGCCCAGTTCTCGTGTTTAGATGAGCTTGGGGCCCATCCGCTGGCTCTTTGCCATGCATTGTTGGAGCACTTGACCAAACTGCGGCTGCCTGAAGCGACTTGATGCTTTCAGCTGTCCGAATCACATGCCTGACACAGGAGAGGAAATCCTGCTTCTGGAAGGGCTCAAAAGGGTGGTGGGGCTTGAATTACATGTTGTGGTACAGAAGCTGTGTTGGGTGAGGAGGTAGGATAGGAGAGGGAAAAGGTCTGGACATACGGACGAAGGCTAAAAGTTGCCCAAGGCTCTGGTCTGGTTTGACTTCCACCTGGGAAGAGAGTGAGAAGGAAGACACCGTGAAGTGGAGAGAGGGATGGGATGCTGGAAGTGTAAAACTCTTATCTGGTCACATCTTAGCCTGAATCCTTAAATAGTGCAAGGGAAATAATTCCACTTCTCCCCAGATACAGAGACATTTGAGTGGCATGTGAATTTCTGCAGGAACATCCTATTTCAACAAGACTTTAAGATCCTCCCCATCCTCTAGTCTTTAACCCTTACAGTGGCTTAGACAGTCTCACTGGCATTTCTGAGTTAAAGCGGATCACAGAATGGTTTGGGTTGGAAGGGACCGTGAAGATCATCTCGTTCCACCCCCTGCCCTGGACAGGGACACCTCCCCCCAGCCCAGGTTGCTCCAAGCCCCGTCCAACCCGGCCTTGAGCACCTCCAGGGATGGGGCAGCCACAGCTGCTCTGGGCACCCTGCCCCAGGGGCTCACTGCCCTCAGAGTGAAGAATTTCTTCTCAGGATGAAGATGCAGGGAAAAACACTATGTTAAAGGTCAGTGCAGGAATGCTGCAAATTAGCACTTGAAAATAATCAGTCACAGGAACTCGCTGTGACTTGGGCACTTGGAGATGTCTCCGTTGTCGGTGATGCCGGCAGCAGAGAAGCAGCTGCATCCAGCGGCTGTCAGAATTTTCGGTGGAGCGCTGCTAGGTGGTAGCCCGGGGTGGGTCACTGCTTCTGAAGCATCTGCAAATACTTGCTAGGGAGAGTCCTGCCTTTGCGCTTTGGTTCTGGAATATTCTTTCTGTTTCAGCTTGGTTAGCAGATATACAGATAAACGGTAATGGTGAAGGAGCTCATGCAGGCCGTTTGTCAGCCGTTCTCTCGAATCGCTTTCAGTAATGGATATGTGGCACTATTCTCCCCTGTCCTTTGCTGATAGGGAAACTGAGGCACAATGGTGGCGCTGGCTCGTCCATGCTCAGAAGCAGATACGAGAGTACACACCAGAAGTTCTATCTCTTGTTAGAGATTTTTTTGCTCCATCACGCTGTTTCTTCTAAAAATACTGGTGCTTTCTAGTCATACTACGGAGTTCTCACTTACAAATGTAGAACTCATTTTACTCTATGTATATTTTATTAAACCTGTTCTCAGTTCTAAGATTGAACTGAATTCAATTTCACTAAAACCACTTTGCACTTTTTTAGCAAGATCTTTAACCGCGCTTGATCTGAATGCTTCAGGAGCGTCACTTATTACCCGCGCGCATCAGAGCAAGTGCGCGCAGTACGGCTGGGACACAGGAGACAGCCTGGGGCATTCAAAGTGTCTTCTCCAAACTTACCATAGGAGAACAGGTGTTTTTCTGTAACGGGACTGTACAGACATGCAAATGTACTGACCCACATTGGATTTCAGTTTTCTAAAGGAATAAAATGTGGAAGGGTTTGTGAATATGGTATTTTGACAGTGAAAAAAGGCCGAGTGTTGGTGAGATTGAAGTACAGATAATTGAGATGCTGAGCGCTGAAACATCTTGCTCTCGTCATTAAATTTCGTGTTACGTACATGCAGCCAGGGGCAGGAAACCCCCCTAAAGTCGTTCTCTCTCTCTCTCTCTCATTCTACTGGAGATTTAAGGGTGGGTAGCACACTTGTCCTCTCCCCCCTCTCTTGCAAGTTGAATATCTCTGTCCTGTTCCAGCTTAGAAAATAGACCTGTAACCGTATTTTACAGAGCTAGTTATTTGGTTTGTAGAATTTTTGGCTGCCTCATTTTGAAAAATTATTACTCTTGTGCCGCTCATTTTATGTTGGATAATGATATGGAGCGTCAAGCAAGCAGAGTTTGAGGAAAATGTTTAACAGTTCAGATCTTAAAAACACTACATTCAATATTCTGCCTCTCTTTCTGTTTTTACTGCAGGTTGGATTTTTTCCGAGTGAGTGTGTTGAACTAATTAACGACAAAGTTCCTCAGTCCGTGACCAATTCTGTGCCAAAACCAGGTAAGTGTATTAAGTTTTATGATGCAATGAAGTAAAATGGAGTTATCTTTTTGGTGTTCCATGTTCAATATCTCCTTTATACGTATCATGTTATACTCTGTGTATCAATCATCGTTTATACGTATCATGTTATCCTTTCTATGTGTTGATCATCCACACGTTCCCTCTCAAATAGTTGCCACTGTTGAATGTCTTTTCGTCTGCGCTGTTTTGTAAGCTCGTATCGACGTCCATCTCTTGCGTGATTTGAAAGATTTTAAGCTTGTAAGAATTTCAGACTCCTTCAGCAGTCTGTAACGAGTGATTCCATGCAACATCCCCGTTCTTGGTGTCTGGAGAGTGTTGCATGTTAGGTTTTTTTCCCCATACAGAACATACAGGCGACCCAAAAATGTTTATGTTGATTTAGGCGGAATAGATTAATTAGGTACTGGAAGCTTCTTTCTCTTTGGGGATTGATGGAGAAAGATAGAACAGAACTTGGAATCCTAGCTGCTTCTGCTCTGGGTATATGACTCCACCTACTTCCTACGGCCTTCTGGACAGTTTTGTAGTGTAGGAAACACAGGCAGATTAATACCAAGCTTTGCTGATGAAAGGAAAAATAAATAGAAAATGAGATCTTGGATCTGAGTCTACTCTCATCCCAGTATATGCTGGTAGTGATTGGAGTTGGATGTGCTGGCATAACTGAGATCTCTGCAGAATTTACTGGTGGTGAAGCTTTTGTTTAATTCTTCCATTTTTTTTTTAAAAAACACCTATATTTTCATATATATAAAAAGATATATCTGTATATCTTTTGTATCAAGAGAAAGCAGTTTGAAATTGCTGACCGTTCTTAAAGCGTTATACAGCTGGCACGTTGAGTTGGAAACCTGCTTAACTGACCTTTTTTTCATCTATTTTCTTTATTTTAATGATGCTCCTTATCTTACTAAGTTTGCTGACTTGATACTTTAAAACAAATAGCTGTGATTCAAAAGTTTGACTTTTGCTAAGGGAAATGCATCTTATCAGATTGTGCGCTGCAGCTTGGAACTTTTGGTTCAGCAGTAAAAAGTCACGAACACCCTCCACTGTCCACGTGCTGCGTTGGTCTGCACGCTGCCAAGAGCGGACAGATCAGGGAAATAGTTTCCTCGGCCATTGGTATCTCCCGCCTTTGTTATTCCCGGGAATGTGCGAGCGTATTTGCTAGAATCAGTGTCACGGAGATCTCCAGCAATTCAAAGCGCTGCGGCAGGTGGTCATTCCATAAATCCAGTATCTGCCCTGTGTTGTTTGAAGTTGATCTCTAAATACTGTGATCAGTCGCTTCGCTCCGCTCCATCAGCCAAAGCACATGGACAAGGGCAGCTTTAAACCTAAATACGGGCCAGGCTGATAGATACAATCATAAGCAAGTGTTTATTATTAAATATGGCTCAGGCAATTAAATGTCACGAGCTGCTAGTGAATAGTTTCTTGCTATGCTTTAATGAGAGATAATGAAGCAGCACAGATTAATAGATTCTATTTGGCTTTAACAACACACTAGGGGGTGGATTTCCTCTTTCGGTCCTGGGAATTGTTTGTTATAAAGTTGATACCAAAAGCCCAAACCCTATTAAAACTAATAAGTTGAAAGATATTGCCAAGCCATGAGGCTGTCCCAGTTGACCTTCCCTGATAGTTGTCCTTTGCATACAATTAAAGGCAAAAGGCTGCTCTAGAAGAACACTAATGAGCTTTCAGATGTAAGGAGTGCTAGAACGAGCGCTGCAGCTGTTTCTGGAATCCTGCCCTGCCTTTGCACATAGAATTTATCATACCATTTCTTTGTAGCATTCCATATGTCTATTTTTTAGATAGACATTAATAGACATTAAATATGTCTATTTTTTCCACCTTGGGAAAGGATGGAACTACTACGCCGGAGGCAGAATCTGGAAGACTCTGCCTCGGTTGCTACGGGAGTCGTGCCTCGGCCGGAGCTAGAAGTAGCCAGGGAGGAGGTTCCCATAGATAAGGCGAGTTGAAAGTGGTTTTGGAGAGCTCGAGGAACCTGTCTGCCTGCAGGAAAACTGTGGGGGTGAGAACATGAAGGGGGAGGAAGGGGTTGGAGTCACACACCGCTGGACGAGCTGGCTGCCGTGCCAGCACCGTCCAGGAGGGTGGCACGGGGGCCGCGGGGGCTCGCTGCAGCACCCCGAGAGCCTTAAGTAGCGCTGCTGGGAAAGGTGACACTGCCTCTTTTCTGAGTGGTTCCTCCAGAGCCCCCTCGGAATTGCCTTGCTGGGATAATGCAGAAGAGCTCGCATTTTCCTCACCCATATTCCATTTATTTAGTGTATTCTAATCTGTGGCTTAAACGTACAGGGTATTTCTCATGCACTTAAATATCCACATAATTAATTTTCTCCCCTTACCTGTATTTGAAACATCAATTTGGCTTTTCCCAAGGAATAGCAGCTTTTCTAGAAGGAACCACTTGGACCTTTTCTCCTTGTTTGACATCAGCAGGGTATTGCATCTCGAATGAATGTGAAGTTTTAGATTCGGGCTTGATAAGACATACTTATCAACATGCAAACTTTATTTGCTTTAATCAAAATATGATGTGTTAGAGCATCCAGAACATTTTGTATCTGCAGTGTAAAGCTCTTTGCCACGAAGGAATTTACAAACACAGAACTCCTTGTGTTGTTTAATTGTCCCTAGATTTGGCTGGGTTGGGTAATCTAATGGAAAGCAGATGGAAAGCAAAGAACTTCCTGCCTTGCCTTTTTATTAATATTTATAATTAGAGGTTTTGATTTGCAGAAGCGATGGGGACAGCTTGTTAATAGAACCATAAAATATGGCAATGGTCTGTAATGCAGTACAAATAATGACTGAGGTTCAAATGAAAATGTAGCACAGGGAACGGGAGAGGAGGTCCGCGCTTAAGTGCAAACTCTGCTTTTAGAAACAATATTTTCTTTGACTGTGGAAATACGTGCTTACACCAGGGATAATGCAGCCAGTGCCTGAGGTAAAGGGGAGAAAACGGACCGTACAGGAAAACTGCCCATTTTATTCAATTCTGAAAATTCAAAGTAAAAGGAAAGAATATTTGGTTTGCCTTGAGTCACCTCTGAAATGTATTTGACCCTGACGGGTGCCCTCATGCCCCATTTTTTTCATGTTTGGTGCTGTAAGAAAATGCTTTTTTTTCAGGTGGGATGCAAACTGATATCCTGACTGTTTGTTTATGTAAAAACCACTGCAAAGATCCAGGAAGGTAGTGTGGGCTCACCAAATCCCACAGCACTTGAGTACTTGCCTTTTTTTCTAAATTCTTCCTGTATCCTCACTCAGATACAATACCCTAATGATAACTTCTTAGCCTAAATTATTATATTGAATTGATATCTAATATTAAATAGCTAATACCATTTACTGACAATTTAGCTGAATTTCAGTACTACGGTAGATGGAATCAGCTTATATTTATAAAGATTTTTAAAGAGGCACAGGATAAAGGTTGCGTTTGCATTTCAGATATTCGGTGAGAAGTGAATCTTTTAAATATTCATTGTGCTGCTTTGGAGAAAAGAAAAGTGAATAGATGTTTTTTTCCTTCTAAGTGAATCTTTGGGCATTGCCTGTAGATGGTGGCTGTGTTTACCCTTCTCATTCACTTCTGTCCATCTCTGGTTGGTCTTTTCTGGGAACTCTGTGTGTGTGTGTTCATATTGTCCCCACTCATTTTGGTGTTGTTAACAGCAGTATGTGTCGGCTTATCTGTTTCAGTCCGTTCTTTCTCATAATTCTGGACATTTATGGTTTAATAGTATTTAAAATCACGTATCATGCTTCACCTCATACATGCGCTTTGTGTCACGTCTTTCGCTAACAAGCAGCGTCTTGCTGTGTACCAAGTCGGTCCCGCAGTGTGGTAATTTGCGGATGCTGCTGGGAAGCGTCTGGTTTCAGTGGGGAAACGGAGACTAAAGATGCAGTTTGCAGTGGGGCAGGTAGAGCCTAAGTGAAGAACTGGGGGATTAGAAGGTAATGTTTCCCTTTCTTTTTTTCAAAACAATGAGCATTTTTAAAGCTTCAGGGGTCATTCTCGCCAGTTCCTCAGTCTTGCGTAGGATAAAAGGAGGAACCCCGGCAGCTCTGCCCAACTTTATGGAGGATTTTTCAAATGCCTGTCTCATCCATTCATTTAATTTAGATTTAACAGGTAAATGTACTCTTATGATGTGCAACTACGGACACATTAAAAGGTACTTGTTAGTATTACAACCTGTTGGAAAGGAATATTTTTTTTTTTTAAACATAGATAACATACTAATCTGGGTCAACATGCCAAATACAAATGATCTGAACTTCTGAAGGATTGAAATTTAGGTCTGGATCAGGCAACAGCCTCTGCTCTGACCTCCTGAAAACTCTGGTACAGCGCTGAACGAATTAATTTTAACTGTAAAAATGCAAACTGAATTATATTCATTGTGTTAGAGCTATTGCAATCAGAACAGGCTCTTAAGAGGTCACGCCTGGTTTGAAACAGGCTGGTTGCTAATCCTTGGACAAAAAAGATTGTGGGGTTTTTATTTTTTTAATAAAAATAAAAATCAGGAAGAATAAGGTGCAAATAGAACTTACCTTCTGCAGATGCCCGAGTTGAACAGCCGTTTGACACTGGTGAGTGCACAATGTCTTAGTGGTTTTATAAGGAAAATATAGAAAGATAAAATACAGGTAATCAGCACCAGTCTCGTTAACCTTATGCAAACAAACCAGTTGTTTGGCGTTCAACATGCAACCGTCTCTTTAAAGCTAAATGAAAGGAAAATTCTATTGAGCCAAGACAGGTATCCATGTCCAGCGTGGAAGCGGACAGGGAATAAACGTGCTAACATGCGCAGGGCCACCAAGTCTAGTTCTTGAGGCAGACAACCAAAAATGTGCTCTCAGTATTGCCAGACCTCAGGGCCAATCCTTCAAGAAATCACATTCTCTTGGCTCCTGTGGAGCTCAGGCAGAGCTATGAGTGGACAAAGATTTCGGGATGAAAGCTCAACACACAAAAAAAAGTGTAAAAACGACTTCTTTGCACATGTCTTCGTGCTGTGCCGCAGAGATTTCTCCAGGGCTCTGAAAGCCACCAGGATTCGCCTGGTGGGCTGCGTCTTCAACCGGAGACGTCAGCAGGACAACGCCAACCTGCTTAAAGCCCAGATTTGAGCTGCTCTGAGCTGTTATTTCCTCGACTTTGTGTTTTCTCTCTTCCATCCAAAAAAAAAAAAAAGCAAACACTTGGGCCTGAGGCAGCAGGAGCTAAGCCTCTGCCTTCTCTGCAATTAGTGATTTTCAGGAAGAACACCTTTTGTCAATGGGAAAACATAGCTCTGAGACAATTTTGGTCTTCTTTCTGCACAGAATGAAAAAAAAGATAAAGCAGCTGTGTGCTTTAGCACCATTAGGGATGGAGGAGAGCTAAGTGTGGAAGGAACCGAATTACGCAAACCGTAAATTTACAAATCTGGGAGTTGTTTTCTTTTGTAAGTGGTTGGCATTGTCCGGCTATATAAAGAAAAGTTACATCTTCCAGCCCTGTTTCTGACCCAACAAAGTACTTAAAGATGGGCTTAACCATAACCACGTGCTCAGCAGCCACGGGGAGGAACGCAAACAAAGCCGGTGCCTCGCTGCGTGGCTCGGCAGGGATGGGCCTGGTGCTAAAGTTCAAACATGCAAAATGGTAGGGGTTTTTGTTTTTGTTTTTGAGCTGGGACACACCGGGTGGGGAATTCTTGGATCCTAATGAAGTTCCCAAGTGTTTAGGGAATAAAGCACCAAACAACTTGAAGGATTGGGGCTCTGGTGGTGTTTTGCGCTGTGTATAACCTTGCTGAGCTTTATATGACATTAACCCATTTTCAATGGGTGCGTTTTTAACCAACTTTTTTTTGTTTGTTCATTTGTGTTTTTTTTTTCTTTTTTTCAATTATACCTTCCCAGTCTCCCCTGCCCACGGAGCCCGTCCAGCGTCTTGGAGCTACTTCCCCCCTTGTACGTTTTCATTTATTCCTTTTTTCTTCTTTCTCTCCCTGTCTCTCTCTATGTGTCTCTCTCTTTTTTCTTCTTCTGTACATACAAGTCAGTAGCAGTGATGCTTTGAAGGATATTCAGGAGAAGCAAACCAAGCTTTTAGTCTAACATGCCTTTTTTCAAAGCTGTTTGGACATAAAACAATACAGCAGGGAAACAAAGAAACTGATTTTCTGGTGGAGATGATAGAATCATTTTGAATCAATAAAACCCTGAGTGAAAGAAATTAAGTGCCAGGCAACCAAGTATGAATGTCAGTTCGAAAGAAAGAGAAGTGGGTGATGGAGAGGAATTAAACATGACTCTGAAAGTTTGTTAGAACTTGAAAATCTTCAGAAGCAAAGATTCTTTTTTTTTTTTTTTTTTTTTTTTTAAGATCAGAAAACGCTGTTTGTGCTTAGCATCTCCCACTGCCCAAAGTGAAGCTGTCAAGTTATGTGGGAGTGGTTTACTTATCTGGAGAGTCCTGCTTCATGTTGCCATGGTCTTTTTTAGATCTTGCTAGTGCTAAACTGAACCTCAGAGCAATAACCTAGCGCTGGTAAAATTGGAGGCTGTTTCCATAGATTTAACGTTTTTTACACGAAAGGTTTCATTCACATATATCGACTTCCCCCTGGGATATTGTTTGGCGTTCATAAATCAGTCTTAAAACTGGATATGCAAATACTGGGGGGAGAGAGAGAGATGTAAAAAAGCAAAATATATAATATGTGTATATATATGCTTTCCCTGTGCACATAGACACTTCCAGCCTGTTGGCATAGAGACGGTCGTACAGTGGGAAGCAGGCATGGGGTTCCTGTTCCCCGTGCTTCCTCCAGGAGAAGGATGGTATTTGACAGCAGACTTTTTGTTTCTGGTGCGAAGACTCACCTTTCTGAGCACCTTCCCGGGCAGGTGCCAGGGTTATCGGATACTGTCCAGACAGAAAGTCAGAGACTTCGGAGAGGAAGGGGAGAATGGGGTTTGGATTGCAGATAGGAGTGCGGGGAGTGCGCGTGGTGAGGCTTCTTCCACTGCACGTGTCCAAACCAACAACACGAGCCAGGCAACCTTTAAACTGGGGTAGAGTTTTTAAGAATGAGGGCAAAATTTATTGCTATGACTAGCTATATTTGTTGATAAATAAATAGCCTGCTGAGAAGTTTGGGAGGAGTCAGAATAGTGAATGCCTGTAAGATTCGAGGAGTTTCGGAGGTACGGAGAGAAGATTTTTCCTCTTTTATAGTCAAGTTCCTTGAATCCCTGAGCCCTTCAAAGAGCCGTTCCTGCGAAGGTTCGGTAGAAGTTCACTTCAGATAATAAAGGCAGGCTTGGGCTTTTTGCCCTTTTTAAGGTGAATACAAAGAATGGGCAGATTTCTGGTTACTTATCGCAAGGCGGAAGGTTGGCACGCGGAGTCCCCCTCCTTGCTAAGCCATTTGTGGGAAGGAAGAGTTCAATGCCAGAGCAGCTAGAGTATTTCTGCTCAGAGGTAGAAGGCTTATTAGTGGTTCTGCTTGTTTTTCGTGTGAAATTAATTTCTTTTGACAGCCATGTCCCTTTGTGAGTCATGTAATTGCAATAGAGAGGAGGATCTTGGCTATCGCTGCGCGCAGAGCACCATTAGAGAGATCATGTGCCACATCCTCACATGCCCGAGCGCTCCTCTGTGGTCTGCACTGCTGGTTCTGGTTTATAATATTGCTGTGTACCAAAGATCAGGGTTGCACGTCTTCTGTTACTAGTAATTCAGGAAGATATTTTATGTACTTTTTAAGTAGGGAAGCCTTGAGGTCCTGTTCAGACTTTGCTGGTCTGAGGGGGAAGTTACTTTCTGGGCTCACGGAGCAGTTTTTAGACACTGAAGGTCTTTTTTGGCCCTCAGCCCAGATCAAACGAGTTGAGATCTGAACGGGGAGGCAAGGGAGGAAATGTGTTTCTGAAACTGGGACAGAGTGCCTCTGAAAATGAGCTCTAAATCTTTAGTCTCCCAACCGTACCAAAGACCATTATTGTGCAAGCTGCAGCTATGTTTAAAATCACTGATCCTTCCAGTAGCGTTTGCCAACCTAAACTGAGATCTATTTTATATAATTTTTTTACGTCTTTACAGTGAAAACTCTCTTTACGGTGATATGTGTATATAATACGTGTGTTTGCAGTGGCATTGAGGATGAGACTGCACACACTGTGGTCACACCTGAGCCCGCTTTAAGCCCGGTTGTTCAGGTACCAGTAGCATCACCTTCATCCTCAGTAGCTCAAGTTTTCTTGAGATTTGGCTGTTTACTCGGCTGATTTCATCTTACCTCATCTTTTTTTTTTTGCTATTCATCCTGTGAGCTTGGCATATCGCTTCACTTAGACTTGGTTTTTTGCACATTGACATTGCTAGTTAAGAATACTTCAGGTCTAGAACATGCCGGAGAAGCATCACCTTAGAATGCATAACACTGAAATCTGGATTTCTCTCACACCTGTTTCTCTAATTGCTGTCTCTGCCAATGAAATTGTTAGTCTCCTGCAGTTTGTGCCAAGAGATGTTTTAATTTAACTTTGTCCTTTCTCTTGCCTTCTGTCTGTCCCTCTGTCCTCTTCCCACCTGCCCTTAATTACATGCAGATTTGGAGATGGATAGTGTAAAGCCAGGTTCTGCATTTCTTACAGAGGCTCTCAACCACTCCCAGCTGAGCTCAGGTAGAGCCCATTGTATCCGACCGGTCTCTCAGTGTCCTAACAAGTCTAACGCTGTGTGTGATAGCAATAACCATGTACTAACACCCTAGGTTTGGTTACAGAAGCTAGATGTAGATGAACTAGTTTATTATTCCTTTTTTTGTTGTTGTTTTAATATCTGACGGCTGGAAAAGCCAATGCCTGCTTCTAAGAATCCGCCTTTTCGCAGGCGAATTTTCTGCAAGTGATTTCATTCAAGTCAGTGAGTCCGAATCTGCTTAACAAGTCGGGGTCTGGCAGTGGGAACGCTCTGCAGTACCGGTGCCTACGTGGCAATTAGTCTCTGTATCATGAATTAGCTGCTTTTTTCTTTGCCCCGACTGCTGAATTTCTAAATATAAAGTGTTCTTCTTTTCCCAGGCTTTCAATTTGTGCCTCAGAAAGATATACCCAAAGAGTGTGCCAAACCCTGTTTGACCATGTTCTGGAGGAAAGAACTTGCTTGAATAAGAGAGAAAATAAATGTGGTTAAATACTGTAGTTTTATGGCAATGTAAATGACCCTAATGTGTACCCAGTTGCACAGTGATAGCAGAAAACAACTGCGTTGTGTTGTCATTGTCATGACAACGTCGCTGTAGCTTTTCAAAGTGAACATTAAGTAAAATTAAAGTGTTCCACTGGAAGTAAGGAACTGAGATATGTCTCTGATACATTTTATGTACTTAAACAATTTGATCGTCGGTTATTGAGAAGTATTTGATAACAGACATTTCAATATTTTTTTGTTGTTGCGTTAAATTGTATTGGACTTCTGTTTTCCTGGATGTCCTAAGTGCTTTGAAAGAAAATCTAAGTGGAATTTAAGGAGAGACTGAGTAGCAAAGTGTGTAGGTTTTGTTTTCCAAACCAGGTAAAATCAGGGCTTTACAGCAAGACAAGCGACGACGTGCCATATTCCTTCCAAAGTGTTCAGCCAACATGGTGTACTCCCTTCGTATTGAGGTTGAAATGAATTTGTACATTTCACAGAGATCATCCCAATCTACTCTTTGGGTAAAATGAATAGGTTAATGGATGTTTGATATTGAAGCGATGCTAATAAATGCAGCTGGTCAGAGCTGCTGTCCACACCGCCGCTGTTATGTTTCAGTTTCTTAAGGAGGCTGATGTTTGTGCAATTCAGGGATTTTAAGCGCTGGGTAAAGTGGCAGGCATCTTTTCCAATTGTATTTTAACTTATCGCAAATCTTCTTGTGGTTGTTTATGTGTAAAGCTCTGCCTCTGCTGAAATCCTTTTCTGTATTTCCATTGTTGCCTTCTAAAGTCACGAAAGCCAGATTTATTTTTTAACTAGGCTTTAAGGCTTTATTTCACTCCTGGAATAAGTGTTGTATGCTTCCTTTAAAAAAAAAAAAAAAGGCATTTTTTAAGCAGTATTATTTTGCTGGTAGTTTGCATCTTGGATGCGTTAGGAATGCCAAACTTCGTCTTCCATAATTACATTGCATTGCTTGCTTTTAGTGCAGTGAATTCTGATAAAATGCTTATTTAATCTGAATTGCTGCAGTAATTACCTGTTTTTAGGAGAAAGGGATTTATTGGCGTGACTGCCCAGGACTGCACGCAGCTATAAGACATGATATTGCAGTGGTTAGTCTTTTTCAGTCTTTAAATTCGTGTACAGAATTGAAGTACAAATCAAAACTGCAGCAGCATTTTCCTGTGAGTTTTCCATTTCCTTGGAGTCTTCCTTTCTCTTTGCTTCCTCTCCCTCGTTTCGAGTGATTCTTCCCTCTTCATTTTTTTTCTTTCCCATTTTTGGCAGAAATAGAAAGGGACGAGAACTGTGGGCTGATCTGAGGAAATGCTGCTATATACAGGATTCATCTGGTCTCCTATGAAAGTCGCACCATAAAATCTGTGATTCTGCCGGAAAGTATGAGTTTGAGAGAAGAGCTCCCTCGAGCCTGTGCGCGAGGAACAGGCACTGACAGCAGCTCTAAATTACAGATTTGGTGTTTGCTGGGCGAGCGTGCATGGGTATATGCGCGCATCCCAACAGCAGCAACGCGTGTCCTGCCCCGGGTGCTAATGAGTCTCCCTTCAGCCCTCTCTGGGGGAGTGGATTCGGCAGAAGTTGCATTTTGCTGTAGTATGCCAAGCAGCGTCGAACCGCTTTTTTTGTTTTGCGTCGCAGCAGTGGTTTAGGGGAAGGAACCAGGAGGTCCTTCTGCTTCCTCCTATCTGCTTCTGCTGCTCCAGTGCTCTGGAATTCCTTTTCTCAGCCCAGGCTCTTCTCTCACAGTCAGTAGCCCCCACGGCTTTGCCCGCAGCCGGCCATCGAGGCACAGCATTTCCAGTACGATTTCTACAGCCGAAGCTGTCAGCTGTCTTCCAAATGTCCCATTTTGCAAGAGGGCAAGTTTTTGATACATTGGCTCCTAGACTTGAAAAGCCACCTGAGGATTACTGAGGTTGCTCCATAATTTATCATTTTAGGAAGCTGCAGGAGCGTTGCAGGTACCTACAGATGCAGATGCCAGTGAACAGCAGTTTTGGGAGTCCCCTACCAAGCTGGGACTAGTGGATTTACATGAAGTGTAAAAATAGTTCTTAAAATCAAACAGTGTCAGATGGTTTTTCTGTACGCTGCAGTGAACCTCTGACTATGAGAACATACTTTTATATGTAACTTGCTTTTGAATTTAGCCTTCAGTGGCAGATTTGAAATACTTTTCCTGTCCACCTAAATGAAATCTATAAATCTTGGCTACCTCATAAGTGAGAGACGAGCGAGAATTTGAAGTATTTCAAATAAGTACCTAAGGATACATAGCATTAGGAAGCCAATGTATTTTCCTCTTCCTTCTTAATCCTTTAATCCTTTAACAGTGCAGATGTTTCCTGACAGTGGCAGTAAGAACCAAGCACGCATCTGGGCAGGATCTTTTAAGCCCCCGTGGTTGTGTTTCCTACCCCCAGACTCTGTGGAGTTTAGGTAACATTTGCAGTTGATGTGGTATTTGCAATCTGAACAAACAGATATTTTTGTAACTCTTTCTGGGTGCTATGGAAAGATGTCATGATGGTTATCAGATACTTGTGAGTAAATTGGTTGACGGTTTCTTCAAAAGGCTTGGATTTGAAAGCATGGAGTTTTCCCTGTGGAAGAGAAGGGATGAGGAGAAGGATTCAGTTTGGTTCTGCTGTTTCATTTATATCTTCTTTTTTTTCTTTTTTAGCTGAAGTAAAAAGAGTTTTCTAGTCTGGTACAAGACCTGCTTGTCTAAGCCCTCCCAGCCCCCCAGAATGGGGTTGTAATTTCAGTAACAAATGTCATGTGTGCAAAGCCAGGAGTTTACAGGGATAAGTAACTGCACATGAGCATTGCCGTGTACCCTGTGTAATCACTCGCACAAGGGCAAACCGGGTGAAAAAGGTGATTGCTCTGGTGACTTTTTGGCTGCTTGGTGTGGTTCCAGGAACAGCACAGGTGCCGGGCATCCGTGAACGCGGCCTCTGTCTCCAGCCTCAGCCACGTTTGCACTCAAGTTCTTCCCAGCAGAGCTGAGTCTGCTACAAGTATGAAAAAGATCATAGAATCACAGAATGGTTTGGGTTGGAAGGGACCTTGAAGATCATCTCGGTCCAACCCCCTGCCCTGGGCTGGGACACCTCCCACTAGAGCAGGTTGCTCAAAGCAACCCAGAGCTGACACATCTGCCAAAAAAACCCAACCCAAAAGCCCAACAAAACCACCCTAAACCCCCAGTTAGGGTGTAAGGACAGCTGTCCTGGCCCTCTTGCCCGCTTAGGTTATGTCAAGAAAGCAGCAGAACTCGCTCTCTCTCCCAGTTGAGAAACACCCTCCATCAGCAAGTCCTGCATCTCCACTGGGAGGCACTCCTGGTGTAATCACAGCATCGGAAACGGGGCTCCAGCCTCCCGAAGGCACGGGGAAATGCCTGAGACGCAGGTAGAAGGAAGAGACAGATGAATTTCTGTATTCCCTCTAGCGCAATTTCTTCCTCCTGTGTGGTCACTCACAGCCTCCGAGTTATTCTGAAGAACTTGAACCCATTGACACTAGCTTCAGGCATCCCGTGTTTCATCGGGTAATTTTGTGGCAAGTCTTGGCCCCGTTTCTCGAGGGAATTTTAATTGGAAAAGAAAACGAACAAGCGTGGTGTATGATCTGGATGCATCGGTCCAGAAATAATGACATAGATCTGTGTGTTGCGTAGGTAAGAAAGGGATGTATTAGTGTTTGTGTTACGGAAACATTGACGGCGCTTGGGGCTGGCATGCTTAACCTTTTTCAAGAGGTTGAATCCACCGAAATCGGATGACTGCTTGTGAAGTAAAGCGGTAAAACTCAGCTGAGTGCAGGGGAGTTGGGAGGCACCAGTATGCTATTAATAAGGTCGGCTTTCTTTTCACATGTTCTCTGCTTCTTTCTCACTCTGCCTGTTCTCTACTTATTCAGGTTTGGGGGTTTTGTTATTTTTAAACTAGATCTTTTTTTCCTTTCTTAGAAGCTCTGTCAAAATGGGACTTAACTCTAATAATAGTTGGCTTGAGCAAAACTCCGCAGTTATGCTAAGAGCTTTGAAATCACAGGAAAAGGTAGTTTGTTCTGCTCTGCTTTCCCTCTTCTTTTCTCCTGAATAATTCTGTAAATTAGTGCGGGAGCTGTGCTTTAGAAATATTTTCAGGCAGCTTTAACCTTAGATGATAGCACATAGCTGTGATCTCTTCTTGCGTTGGCATATGGATTTATCGAGGGTCATCCTGGTGTGTATCTCAAATCTCCAATTAAAACCTGGTCCCGTTAAGTTCACAAAGGCTGAGCAGCTCCACCATCACCTTTCTGTATGCAGAGGAGAGGCACTTGGGCTCTGACTCTGTCCAGCTGTTGCTCTGATGCCTGTAGGGATCAGTGATGTCACTAAACTGCAAGAAAGTGTCTGTGTGAGACTGGAAATTAAGGTTAAAAGTGAGTGGAGCCGGAGAATGTCTGCTGGCAAATCCAGAATGGTTGTTTGGCTTTCTCGGAACATCTTGGTTTGGGCTGAGCTATGGTGTATGTTTGGGAGGCTCCATAAGTGAACCCGTAGCAATGCATATTGTCCACTGCTTGGACAAGGTCCGTGGCATGTTTCCACCAGAAACGCAAGCAGCCAAGGCGAGCCTACTCCTCTGCCCCCCTCTGCCTCTCCATCTCCCTCTCTCCTCCCTCCTTCCCTTCCCCTCTCCCCGGTAGTGAATTTAACCGCTGCACACTGCAGGTCGTCACATTCCTCTGGCCTTTCGGACTTGCTTCGCTAGCTCATGAATCAGCCTGTGGCTGTGATTAATTCGGAAGGCTTTGCTGATCTGAAGTTTCATCTGCCGGATTTCATTTAAGAGCCTGTGTCAGTGCCGCGCTCATTCTTCTCCAGCGTTTAATCCTGCGCCTGCAGTGGGAAGCCTGCATCAAATCCTTTGACTTGTTCCCATGGGAACTTGCTTTGGCTAAAGGAGATGCAAGCGGAAGTCCTCTGTCACCTGCTTGGCTGTGTATCACAGCATTCCTAATTCTGCTTTTACCTTTGCAAATGGAATATTTGGGATATTTTTCTTACAAACTTGAGCAGCCGTGGCAGACCGTGGTTACGTCCACCAAAAGAGCAAGTCACCACTTGGGATTGCCCAGGTACTCCGGGGCGCGAGGTCCCTTTATGTCGAACCCGGCTTCTGAGAGCTCTGTGCATCAAATCAAACCATGTTGAGGTTATCCCATGGCAGTCTATTGCGTGGTGCGCTGTTCTCTTGGTTTTGGTTTTTTTTTTTTTTAAATCTTCTGCTCTGTTTTCATTTATAACCTTAGTTTTTCTCCGAAACCTTTTTTTTTAAAAAGAAAAGGGAGTTTTGTTTATTCTGGGGGGGTTCTTTTTTTTGCATCTTGAGAGTATTTGATTGCAGAATAAATCTAGCTGAGTAAGAAGCAGCATTGAAAAATACTGGCTGCCTAACTTCTAATGATGGCTTGAAGCATCCTTCAGTGGTTAAATTCGCAAAACCAGAAAGTGGAAGAAGCTACGGGGTATATTAATGACATTTTTTAGGTTACTCTGCCTTCCCAGTACTTCTGTCTGAAATAACTTTTGGAAGATAGGTTAAACTTCAGACTGCTTTAAGGATTGGATTTGTGACAAGCGTGTGGCTGGAGCCTTTTTGTCTATGATTTCAAATGGCTTGTTAGCTGGGTTTAACAGACAGACGTTCGTTAGCTCCCTCTTCTGCTCCGCTGCAAGCTGGTGAACACGTAAGTAGCAGAAAACGCGTCTCTTGCTTCCTTTGGTTCCTTAAAATTGCCAGGCAAAAGGAATTAGGAACAGAAAAGAAGACCCACATGTGAAGGTTATTTTATTATTTGCAATCAAGAGATTCAGCAGAAGCATCCAGGGCATCCCAGGACGGCCAGTCCCGCTGGGCACAAAGATCCCCTGTCCAGGGCAGAGCCCGAAAGCTCCGGAGCCGGAGGAGTTGTGTCCATGTGGACAAGCTCCTTAGCCACGATGCAGTGCCTTGCCAAACGCAGGCTGCTTCTTTCCAGGAGCAGAAGAGCCGTGTCCCTGGTTGCTCGGGTTTCATTCCTTTAGGAAAGATGTTTTGTAAGAAGCATTAAGTATTTTTCTTTACAGGAAACAAAGTGCAGGCGGGGGAAAGGCGTGCCATGGCGCACCACGTAGTAAAATACCTCCTCAATACCTACTGATCATAAGAGGCATAATTTTAAAAGGTAATACCCAAATCTGCAGTTGAGGGAGCTCTGTATTGCTGGAGACGCAGCAGTTGTATTCCTGCTCTGATTGGGAAAAATAGGATTGTGCCATCTCCGGCCCTAGTTTGAAACTGGTCCCCAGCAAACTGCGAACGGGAACCGTTTATCACAATGTGGTTAATCAGCGTTGTAGGATTCTGCCTGCCCAAGCCTGGCCTACCTTAAAAAGCAAAAAAAAAAAACACCCCAAACCCTGATGTAGGGACTGTGTAACACATCCTGGCGGTTCGGAGGAGCTGGTAGCGTTACTCTGCAGTCCTGTATACTGGTTTGCTATTTTGAATTGTTGTATGTGCATCTTGCATGTAAATTCTGAATAGCATTGCTTCTGTTGTATTCATTCCCCATTTGTGTTGGGATTTTTTATCAGCAGTGGGTTTGATAGGAAGAACATTCCTGGAACGGTGGGTTGGAACCAGGATGAAGGTTTTGTGTTCAGAATTGTACATGAGCACGTATAAAACCGGATTTAGGAGCCTTGCTTGGCTCCTAAGGAAAAAAGTAAAGTGATAGTATGATTGTTGTCCAAGCAAAACAATTCCAGTAATAAATACCGAGTATAAAAAGTAGCGGGGGAACAGGCATTGTTTGCAGATATGAGTCAGCAAACAATTTTGAAAAGAACACATTTGCTTGAGGAGAAACTGTGAACGCCGAAAAAAATGAGTTTTACCTTCCTGATCATCAAGATGTCAGCGTAAATAGAAGCAGATTCCTCTTTAATCCTTCTGACCCTGAGGTTGTTCAACTTCCCTAGCGAGCCCGCAGTTTAGCGCGTGTGACAGCAATTCCTGAGATTGATAACGTGGGCTGCAGCCCCCCGGGAAGCGAGGGGCTTGGGGCCACCGTGCTGAACGCAACAGCGGCAGTGTTATTCCTCGAGTGTGCCATAAATGTGGGTAACACCACCAGCTTCGCTGGCACTCGGAAAAGGCTGGGATGGCGTTTCCCGAGCCCCGTCACCCTCTTGGCTGTTGTCCCCTGCCTTGCCGTGGCGAGTGGGGATGCCACGGCGGGTGGTAAAGTCCATTCACGGCATGTTGTGCTTAGTGCTGGGGAGTGTGGTGTGCTGATAGGGTTTGTTTTTTGGAGCTGGGCTGCAAACCAGGTCGCTGTAAAATGATCTGTGTCATTTGGCTTTGTTTTTAAACAGCAGAACTCCTGGAGAATTTTTAATCGAGTTTGTTTTCAATGATCTGATGAACGTGGCTGCAAACTGCGCTGGTTAACAGGCGCTCAGGGTGGGAGGGGGAACAGGTCCTTTAGCGCTGTGATTAGATTAACGGAGCGGACACCCTGGGTGCAATGTGTCCCTGCTGACCCCAGAGCTCAGGGGCAGATGGGGCTCACCTGTGCGTGGCCCGTGCGGACATGGTTCCATCGCAGCATTCACGCACGCCTGCCTTCCGCACACGGCGAGGTGGCCTTTTCGGGGGGGAGGGGGGGGGGGCGGTTGAGGATTCGCAGCGAGACCTGCACTGAAGCGATGGTGTGGACGGACTCACAGCTTCTGCAGTCTTTATGAAATCGGGCTTTGGCTCTGTCATTTTCGGGGCACAAAGGTGCAGTTTAGCTCTGTGCAAGGATAAGCTGTGGGGAAATTTGAGCGTAGCTCTCCTGGCCCCGTTCTTTGCGCCGGTGTGTTTCCCTGGAGGTAGGAAGAGGATGGCAAACTGGGTCCTGACTGGTATCAGAGGCTGATGAGAGGTCGGGGACTCTTGGTCAGGGAGGTGAGTGATGGGACGAGGGGGAATGGTTTGACACTGAAAGAGGGGAGATTGAGATGAGATATTGTGAAGAAATTCTTGGCTGTGAGGGCGGTGAGCCCCTGGCACAGGTTGCCAGAGAAGCTGTGGCTGCCCCATCCCCGGAGGTGTTCAAGGCCAGGTTGGACGGGGCTTGGGGCAACCTGGGCTGGGGGGAGGTGTCCCTGCCCGGGGCAGGGGGGTGGAACGAGATGGTCTTCACGGTCCTTTCCACCCCAAACCATTCTGTGATGCTGTGAGGTGGTGGGTCTGCCGTTCCCCAGCGGGAGCTGTGTGTTGCTTTCCCTCCCTCTCTGATCCTCTGCCCTTTGTCCCCCGGGGGCCGCTGCCCGAAAGGGTCGAAAGTGCCCCGGTGTTGGGGGGGGGGAGAGGGGGAGGGCAGAGCCTTCCCCGTCGGCTTGCGGCGGGGGGAGGGGGGCGCGACTGCAGAGCATCCCCGGGGGAAGGGCTGGAGGACACGAGAGTGCCACCATCGCGGCGGGAGGCGGCACCTGCGGGAGGTGGAGCCGGTCCCGGCGGGGAGGGGCCGGGCGGGAGGCGGTGAGCACCCACCGGCACCTCCCGCGGCCGCCGAACCCCCCCGGCGGGCAGAGCCCGGCCAGGCACCGGCCCGGCGTGGGGACAGCGCGGGGACCGCCGCCGGAGGGCTCTGCTGGGCAGGAGCAGGTGAGAGGGGGGATCTTATTTTGGGGGGAGGCTGTTCCCCTTGGCATTAGCGTCTTCCTTATGTAATGCTGGCGAGGTTTTTTTTAGGTTCCTGCGCCCACTTGTTGCTTAGTAACTTGCCGGCGGTTTAATGCGCCGTTTGGGGGGAATTTGATGTCTTCGAATGGAGATTTTATTTCTTTTCTGGGGAAGGGGCGGCTCGGCAGGTGCTGGGGTGAGGAGCCCCCGGGCGGGGAGGTGGCCCGGAGCAGAACTGGTCCTACAGAGGGGCGATGCAGTCGGGGCTCTTGAATGCTGCGGAGGGGTAGCCCGGGATCCCGGCTTTAGCCAGGAGAAAAAGTCCCTGTTCCTCGGTGATTTCCACTGAGCCCCTCTCCTCCAGCACCCGGGGATGTGGACCCGGCTCTTTGTGCCCTGCGAGAAGCCCCTCGGGGATGCGTGCCCTTGGCCAGGCTGCCTGGCTTGGTGGTTGGCTTCTCCGGCCAACGAAAGACTGATTAACACCTAACACCGCATACTTCCCCCCTGCCCCCCCCTTCCCTTGCTAATTGTTTTATTTCTGTTTCCCTTTTACTAATCTCTGGCTTCAGGTTTCTATTGCGCCGTTCTGCTCGCTAGGTTCGCAGCTGTAAATTGTTTTATTACAGTAGGGTCAGGGGTGTGTAGCAAGCCGGAGCTGTTGAAGGGAAGCCTCTTTCATGTCCTGGCTGATTTATGGGAGGATTCCCACTCAAATCCCAGGGGAGAAGGAATTCCAGCTTGCAAGCCCCCTCCAGTGCGGTCAAGCAGGGTCCTTGGGGCGGCAGCGATGGGAGATCGGTCCTTGGGGCGGCAGGGATGGGAGATCGGTCCTTGGGGCGGCAGCGATGGGAGATCGGTCCTTGGGGCGGCAGCGATGGGAGATCGGTCCTTGGGGTGGCAGCGATGGGCGATCAGTGGTCCTGCTCAGATCTATACCTAGCTCCCAAAGGGGCAACAGACAGATGGGAATGTCTAGAATTTGAATTTCAATAGGTTTTTGCATATCGCTTTATCTTATTGTTTTCCCTCCCTCCCCCCCCTCCACTGGCGCTGGAGGCCAGAAGATGCATTCCTAAGCATTAATATTATGGATGCTGTTGTGCTGGAGAAGGGGGCTTCCTATTTAAAAATGCCAGTCCTTTGTTTGCGGGAGCCCCAGGGCAGCGAACACACACTCTGGAAAATAACATTCCCAGGGAGAATAGTTACCCTGATCACAGTAGACACTTTGCAAGTAGCTGTGGCTCGTCTGTTCATATTTGTTCAGCAAACCTCCTAGAAGCTATAGTCCATTTTAAGGATTAAATGCCCTGCAGGATCTTATTATTTATGACAGAGAAGACAGGAGGCCTTCCCTTTCCACCCTTCCCCGACCTCCTTTGTTCTGGGCACCACACAGGCATGATAAAAGAGTCTCATTTGAAATCAAAGCTCTGGGCTGGTAAGATAAAGGAAAAGAATAAAGCAGGCAAAACAATGCAATATCTGCATTCCTAAGTCTTAGAAAGCAGATTTAGTTCCCCGCAAATCCCCAAACGTATTGGGCCCAATTTTCATTTTCAGTAAAGCTTTTTTATACTTCTTTAGCTGTGTAAGGAGGATGCATGGGAAGATGTCTTTTCATCCTCTTTAAAGCTATTGTATCCTCCCAGTGCTGCATAAAGTGACTGTAATGTGAATTCGACTCATGGCTGTCGTCTTCAGTATTGTTGCCACTCCAGGTGAGTGGAAATTTTGCTTCCAAAGCCAGAATCATCTCAGGGCTTAATGCAGGTGTTAATAGCTATAAAGTATAAACAATTTAGAAAGTCAGGGTTGTAAACAGGAAAAGAACCAGAATGATATCAATCTTAGAAGAGTCGGTGGCTGTAATTTGGAAGTAGCTGGTGTGGGCTGTGAACAGCTGCCCTCTGGCTAGTGAAAACAGAGATAGGCGGCTTTTGTGAAAGGATTGGGAGAGCAGCAGTAATGTTACTGGTCATACTGGGAGTACCGCATACTTCAGAAAGAGTCTGTACGCTGAGGATTGAAGTAACGGTGGTGCCGTGTGGTATAAGAAAAGGCAGGTAGTGTGATTTGACCCGAGTCCCCTCCTTATTCCAGGTGCATTGCTCATGGCCCTTCCCGGCGAAATAAAGAGGTTCCTTCCCAGTGTCTTCCCAAGGCCTTGCGTAAGAGCAACCACCCTCTCTCTGCGGGATTGGGCTCCATCTGCCAAACTCCTAATTATTCAGCTTCTGCTGTTTGTTGATTCATGTCAGATCTTTTTTCATTGCTTGCCTCCTCCCACCACCCAAGCTGGAGCGTGCTGCCGTGCAAAACTGGAGTAACTTGACTGCCGCAGTCACTCCGGTTATCCCGGTTTAGCTGATGTCAGGATTGGGCTGAAGCGTGATTTGTGTTTGAATGACTAGCGAGAGCTCTGGGCTGCCTGCGTGTGTCCAAAGTACTTGATGTTACTCAGGGTTGGCTTGGGTTACTGTCAAGCTTTTGGAAAATCTGCAGTACTGCTGCCGCAGGTGGTGCGGGTGAGGCTCAAGCGGCCGCGCTGCGACTTTGTTCAGGGTGGTTGAAAGCCTTCTGACCAAGGAGGGATGCTGCATATGGCATGTGGCTGGTGTTTGAATGAGGGAGGGCGAAGGCGGTTTGCCTTCAAATACGTGTGAGCTTGTGAACGGTCCATTCTTGACTTCTCTGAAGCCATGGCTGCCATAGAGAGGACAATAAATATTTGGGTTAGATCGTATTTAAGGGAGGTTGAGGTCAGCCAGTAAGAAACTCCATCTGTAAGGACAGCTAGCAGCTCAAGTGATTACCAGCAGAGAATGGCTTGGTATTTTCATCACTGGAGACTGTCGAGTTGGAGAAACTCCTGGCAGAGTTGGGTGAGGTATGGTTGAACCTGTGCTGGTGTCACCTCATGGCTTAGGTGACATCTTGGCTCTTGATTGTTCTCCCCTCTGCCTTACTTGCAAGGGTCTGCAGAGTATCTAACACACCTGGTTGATATTGGTGCTTGCTTGGTGGTTGTTGTTCTAAAAGAGGGTTTCTTCTCAAAATATACAAATTGTGTAAGGATTAGAGATATATTCAGGTTACGGTATGGCATTCTCGTTAGTGCTAATTTAGTGTTACACAAGGTTTTGGTGCGTTCTCATGGCAAGATCTGACATATCTATAGGCGTAGCGTGTGCCTGGGCGTGCAAGGTCAAGTGATCATGTTATCCCAAAGTGATCATGGGTGAAAGACCAACACTGTCTCTCTGATGGGCAGATCTGATGTTCTGCTAATGATGTGGTTACCTGAGTCAGAACGTTATTTTTCAAGAGGATCGTTAATCTCCAAGGTAAGCAAGAAAAGCAGAAGGATTGCATTAAACTCTGCTAGAACACACAGAGGTTTAGCAAAATGTACTACGAATGCAAAAGGTATTTTGGGTGTCTCTTTTGCTATCTTTCTCCTAGCTCTACATTTCCCAGTTTGCTCCCTGTTGTCTCCCAGTCCTGCTGCTGGCCTTGTGACCTCTTTGTGTCACCTGAGCTGCTGGTGCTACTGCCCTGTGTGCTAAATGTCCTCACCTCTATCCTTTTGTTTTCAACTCCCGCTTGTTTTCCAGTCCTGGCCCCTGATAACTTGTTTTCTTTGAGCTCCAGCCCTGTCTGTTCCTATTTGCTCACCTCCAGCTGCAAACCCTCATGTTCCCGAACCGAAGCCCATCCCTGCTGCCTTGTCACCAAGACTGCGTTAGTCAGCGCTGCTTTTTTTTCCACCTACAATTCCATCGTGTTAATAGAATTAATAGATTGACCTTGTCAGCCCTTGTACCTCTGAAACCTCTCTCCTTTCTCGCTTAGCCCTCAGCTAACTGATTTATATCTCCTAACCACGTCCTGCTTCCCGCAGGGGAGGTGTGCCGTGCTTCAGGGCATCCATTCAGAGGTGGCCTGCGCCCGGTTTGTTCAGGAGGTCAGGTCGTATTATCGTAACGCTCCCTCATGGCCTCAGAGCCTATGGAAAGCCTGTCAGGCATCTCTTTGGCCCCGAAGGTATCGCAGATTTCTTAGTACCAAACTTTACTGTCTGTGGGTAGGTGACATACTTAGGCATCGAGCGAACCTTGCGGTGATTGTTCTTGTCTTATTCTAAATACCAGATTTGGCAATGGAGAGCATGGAAGCAGTTTTGGTCATTTTTTTCATGGTTCTCATACACGTTTCCTCATTGACGTGAGGAAACCTTCTCCAGACAGTTCAAACTGTAAATAATCCTTGTGGGTATCGTTACAGACGTGTGCGTTCAGTCAAGTCAATGATGTTGAAAGCAATCGATGCTGCTGGTCAGAGATGCTGTTAGCTTTTGGTTTTGCAGGCTCCTCTCTCTGGAAGAGGACTAATTAGACCCAAACGTGGTGAAAGCTGACAGAGGTGGCTGTATAATCGGGGCATGAAAGTGCACGGAGTGAGTTGCCAGGCTGGTCCGTCTCTGATGCCAGATGTTCCTGTGCTAACCAAAATAAGCCGGTACTCCAGCGTGAGCCAAAGGCTGAGGCTGGCAAGGACAAGGAGAAGGTGTGGTTTTGTGGAGAGCATTGCTTGCAGACACTGCCCAAAGGATGGCTCCAGAAGCCCGGGCAGGTACAGGAATAAGCACAGCTTCCTTATTACTGGAATTTGTCCATAAGAACAGCAACATCACTTATCAGTTTTAATGACCTACTTTATTTTCCATGTGTACGGTGCTCTCGTGATAGCTGGAAATATGAGTTTATTCTTGGCTGGTTCTTGTCATCATAGTTAATTTTAATGGGTTTTATCTAATGACACTGAAATTAATCACCTTTAACATATTTCGTGACTTCTTACAACACAGAGCCAGCCTTAGCTGATGGCAGCCGGGCACAAGGTAAATGCTGCAGCATCAAAAAGCACGCAGCATTTTTATTTTATTTTTCTTTCTAGAGAAAATCAGTTAGTACACATTTATGAAGGTTATTGGAGATGGAAGGACATTTTTAAACTCTCACATCCATGGAATTTTAAAATCTCTTTCTGAAAATCTTTATGACCAACGAGGGAGCCCAGTGTGGAGATTAGTGCCATTATTGACGTGGTGTTGGTTGGTCCTTCTTCAAAACCAGCATCCTATTCAAGGACTAAAGGACGGTGCTTGGTGGTGCATGGTTCCAGATTCTGGTGGGGTTTTTAGGGCTGTATAAATTAGCTTCCAAAATAGAATCTGCTGTGGCAGGAGGAAAGGAGTAAAATGTCTTGTTGCTAAGGAACATGACAGAGAACTGGGAGATGTGACTCAATTCTTGGCTTTGTATAATTTCTCTCCAGTAAGATGTGGGTCCACAGAGTATGTCTTTCGAAGCACGAAGGGACAGATATTAAAAATATTTACTGTGGTTTTAAGGAGGGGCTGAGGTAACCGATGCCGTGTGGGGAACCTGCTGAACTCACTCCACGCGCAGTTAACTGTATTCCTGTGTGTGTGCAGAATCAGGAGCGTAGGAAATATGTGGCAAACCCAAACCCGGCTTCTCATTTCCTCATTCCTGGTGCTGCCCTTCCTTCAAGAGAGTCTGTTGCTGCTCTTTCTCTCCTCGCAATAGAATTTAATTTTAGAGGAGAATGGGTCTTGCGGGGATAATAGCCTGGCAAAATTTTAGCTTGACTTGCTGGAAATCTCTCTTCAGAGGGGGTTTTGTTGTGGAACACCTGGCTGTGCTTTTATTACGGCATTCCCGCACCTTTTCCCAGCTTTGATTTTTGTGACGGGGGGGGTGCAGTTTGTTCATATATTTGAAGCTATGCGGCCGCGCGTGTTCCTGCTGGGTGCTGGGCCGGTGAAGTCGCTGCACGCAGTAGGAGAAACAACCGCGTGCGCGCGGAGCGCGGGGCACCGTACACCCCCCAAGAGTTTCCTCTTAGAGCCAAAGTTGACTAACCCCATGTTCGGGAACGTGCTGCCCTCCGGGATCCCGTGAAGAGGATTGGGCCTGAGTTCAAACCCAAAATATTAGCGCTAGCAACGGGAGATGAAGCAGGTGTTCTTTAGTTGTTTAGCAGGGGGTTGTTTTCCCTTGGCAAAGCCTAACGAGGTTGCGGGGGGACAGGCAGGGGGTTTGTGGGGTATCCTATGGGGAGCTGCCAGTGTCCCGTACGCCCGGATGGCTGCTGAGTGAGAACTTACCTTTTTTGTCCACGTAAACGTGCAAGACTTGAAAGTTTTGTTTGCTTTTCTGTTCTTTATTCCCCCTGGTCTTTGGAAAGTGGCAGAGTGGGTGACATGGGACATGCTGTCCAGGGCTGCGGGGTTCACTGTATTGTATTTTGTTCTCGGAGCCTTTGCGTCATGGGGTTTTTCTTACTGAAATGGGAAAGAAAATGCACGCACAAAATAAATTTGGGGACAAAGTAAGTCTGGATTTATTAAAAGGCTGTTTCTGTTTGGTCCCCGTGTTTCTGGGGCGAGCTCCTGGTGAGCTTCTCATCCACCAACACCCCCAAGTCCTTCTCCTTGGGGCTGCTCTCCATCCATTCTCCGCCCAGCCTGGATTTGTGCCTGGGCAGTGATTGCATCCCTGTCAAATCTGTACAGGCCCAGGGGGGATCAGGCATTGGCACTCCATGGCTTGGTTGTACCTTAGCGAGTCCCGCTCCGTCGCCAGCAGGCTGAGGGTACAGTTTTGCCGCATGTTGGCTTTGGCAAGGAGCTCAGCGTAAGAAGGTCCGATCTCCTGAGCTTTGCTCCGCCGCCCCCTCGCTTGGGCTGCCACGACTGCTCACGCTCTTCTGCTGTAAGAGCATCAAGTTCAGCAGATTATTTTTAATCTGGGTCGCTGCCGTGACTTAGCTCGCTGTGGAAGCCCACGGAAAGGTGTAGGAGCACAACAGGAGCACCATGATGGCCCGGGAGGGCGGCAGCTCGGGGGAAGATGCAGGAGACCTCAGCATATCCCAAGAGATCCCCATGAGCTTTCAGCGGGTTCCCAAAGTAACGCAGGAGAAGCACATTGTGCTGAACAACAGCCCTGAAACGACTGGGAGTCAGCTGGGGCCGACACATTTCTCCAGCAAACAAGCTGCAGAAAGCGTATCCTGACGTGCTGATGGAGTCTGCGGCGTTAGAGCGAACGAGCCCTGCTTTTAATGAAGTAATTGTTATTTAATAGTTTTTATCAACCTCAGGGGATTTTCGGGCCTCTCTTAGACTACAAAAGCCTGGCGGTACAGCAGCGATGGCGTGGTTTGATTGATAAATGTTCCTCGGGGAGGTACAGTGTATGGCGGTTTCCCAAAACCGCAATGAACTACCTGGCACAGGGATGCCTTTTCCTTCCCTCCCTTCCCACCCTGTGAAGGCTTTATCCGGCATAGTTATGTCAGCTGAGGGCGGGATATTTTTTCGCACTCCTAATTGACACGGTCATGCCAGCAAAATTTCCCAAGTAGTCCCACCTCAGGTGGATTTTTCTTTTTTGTTTGGGTTTTGATTGGGGGTTTTTTTCAGCCAGTTTTTCTATGCGAGATGGAGAATTTGTCTTTGCTCCTTCAGGCCAGAACATTGAGCCAACCCTGCCTTTCGGAGGAGAATTAGGTCCTGCTCCTTCTAGGAAAGCCTCCGTTTCTTGGTAAACTACTTGTTTTATAGTGGTTAAATCTGAGGTGGAAAATAATATGGAGGGGTTTTTTTTTAGGTTTTGTTTGCCTTTCGGTTGGTAATGCAGCAGGGTCTCTGGCTGCAGCACCCATGTAAAGTTTGGTGGTAGTAATGCCACTTTATCGTTTACTTCTATGCCAATTGTCGACCTGAACACCGCATGTGGAGACACAAACTGTGAATGGTTCAGATTTAGCAAATCCCTACTTTATTGGTGGGACAATAAAGGTAGAAAAGGACAAATTAGATGTGAATAAATTCACATCCCCTTAGTTTGTAACAATTTGGGATCTGTTTCTGGTCTAAACCCCGTGCCTTGATTCCATAATTTCCTTGTGTTCGCTACTTATGGAATTTTGGAGATTGGCAAATGGGTGTCGGGGTGTAGGACCACTGCTTGCGCTGCAGCTGGAGAGCATTGCTTGCTACTGCTGGTACTGTCACCAGTGGGACAGCAAAGGTTTGGGACCGGGGGTTCAGGGCAGAAAACATTTATTCTGCAGGATTCTTGGTAGCAGCCTCGGCATCGGCACAGAAAACGTTTATTCTGCAGGATTCTAGGGAGCAGCCTCGGCATCAGAGCGTATCCAGCAACCGGGGCTGCTGCGCTAGCTTCATCTAACCTGAAATGCATCAGAAATTAAATCTCTCTTAGGGTGCATTGCTGGTTTGAGGGCCAAACGATGCCAGAGGACTTGGAAGCAGGATAGAAGGCGTTTCACGCTTTATTGCTGTTGGCAGACAGGCAGCATACCTGACGGCCTCCTGAGCTCTTACAGCTTCTAAGCACAGCTTATCCTTACCAGACACCTACTTGCTTTTCTGCTCTTTTTTATAACCTGTCAGTGAAGAGATTTTCTCGCTGTTCTCCTTTCTTCCCCACCCAGGAGAAGGCTGACTGCTATCAGTGAATCATCCTTGCGTAGGTATAGAACTCTGAAGTGGGTTTAGCCGGAGCAGCTCTCGTACAGAGTAGGCAGCGGGGCAGAGCGGAGCGGGGAACTGTGTTTAACCGAGGAACCGTGCAAATCTTCTACAGGGAGTTTCTGGTTCCTGAACCTGCCGGGGCATCGCCCTGACCGTGTCTTGGGCTGCTGCACTGGTACGCTGTGGGAGGCTGTTTGCAGGAGTCCGCTTAATGAGGCAGAAAACAAGACAATTATTTTAACCTGTACTGAGCGGCTTAAAGGCAGAGCAGATTTATTGTGTTTTAAAAATCACTGTCTCCTTTCTGGTTAGTGATGTAAACAAGTATCAGTACCAAGCCAGGTCCACCCTTGGATCATGGAAGTGTATCCATTGCACTTTTTTCTGGTTTTAAGGCCTGAGGCGGCACCCAAAAGTCACCTGCTGACCTGGTCCCCAGCATTAGGAGAACTTCTGCAGCACTGGAATTGGATGTGTTTTTCTCCATTTTAAATCCGTTATCTGATGGAGTCATTTTTCATGAAGTCATTCAAGGTAGTTAGTGGAGAACTGTATACGGAGTCTGTGAAATGATGCAAATGAATACCTGCATATTAGTAATTGCTTTATTTATGTGGCTGTTTATTTGGCTATTGTGAAAGCAGCTGTCTCGGGTCTGCCACCTCCCCGAGCAGTATCGCGGGAGCCCGAGGGTGTTAGCCCTTAGAAATTCAGGATGAGACTCTGCCTCCATTTATTCTTGAGCGGGGCTGATAGGAGATGGATGATAAATGAGCCATTACTTTGCTGTGATGATGAATACAACCAAAATCTATCCTAACTTTGTTCAGCATGTCAGCACAATCTGTTCATTTATTGTCTGTAATTAAGAAAAAAAACCTCTGCAAACTGAAAACATTCCTTTAATTAAAGCCCCCGTAGCCACAGTTTGTCATGCTCAATGCTTCTGCGTTTTTGTTAAATGATTCGGGTTTGATTGCTGAGAACGCAGAGGTGGGGTTTGCTGGAGATTTGGGGATTTCAGATATTCAGATGTGTTTGGCTGCTGCAGATCAGTGTGCTGTCACGCTGCTAAAAGGGACTTTATCCAAAAGCGGAGCTCTACTTATAGATAGAAATATGTTAAAGTCATTGGAATCAGGTTTATTATAAACAGAGGGACTGCATCAATACCTGGTAAAATAGAAGGAAGACTACTTGGCTGTTTAAAGGGATTAAAACATCACAAAGCATAGTGTGGTATCACCTTGTTCCTGGGACAAGGGTTTTCATGTGTTCTGGTTGAAGAACACCCTGTCCGCCTGCGTGAAGTATTACTGCACACATCTCTCTTGCCGAGTCCCAACTTCCGAGGCTGCTCACTGGATTTTGGGTTGTGCGTGTTAGTGGGCAGTAGTGACACTGAGGAGATGCCCCTCCGTCACCAGGGGCTTCGTTGCTTTTGTTGTCGGTTCAAAATAGCGTTACTCTGCTGAAATTTGATTACGGTACTTAGGGGTTTAATGCAGGGGGAATGTAGGGTTGTCTTTGCTCTCCAGGATGGGGGGCTGGTGGTGCCTTGCCGCTGCAGGAGCCTTTACAGCTTCCCGCAGCCTTTTATACCCAGAGATTTGTTCTTCTCAATAGAGCTCTTCTGTTGAAGTTAAACTCCTTTTAACTCATGGACACAATGGCACTTTTGTTGGGGAGTTCGGAGCCCTTTTGCTTTTTCCCAGTGGGCCTCAGGAAGAAAAGTTGACGTTCCAGGGCATTGTTTGGCTTCCCATTCAACCCAGGGCTCGGCCTCCCCTCCCGGTTTGCCGGAGTTTGTACCCATTTCACCAGCCTGGCGCAGCCACCGTGCCGCGTCCGTAGAGAGACGGAGCAGGAGGTTTGGAGGGACAGCTCCTGAGCCGTGTTCCCATCTCTTTGTAGACTTCTTGTATTTATTCCGGAGGGGATAAACTGCATCTCTTTAAATCATCTGCCTTAGTTTTCTGTTCAGGAAACCAAAGACAGGAATGCTTTTATCTCGCAAAGGTTTGAGGAGACTGAGGGAGCTAATCAAGCCCTGGAATGGACGGTACCTCCGCAGCTGCGGTTCGGTCCATTAGAACCGCAGGTGTGCTGGAAGGGCGGTCTGGAGCACTTAGAGCTAAACGGCCTCCCAGTTCAGATGCTATTAGTCATTCGTTTGTTCTGGAGGCGCCTAAGGCTGCTAGAATGAGAGCCAGTAACAAAGCATTTATTTCTGCTCGTAGATTATACACCGTGTTTGTCAACGTACGTGAGATTACTGGTTTTGTTAGTTTAGCCCTGTTCGTTTTTCCAGAGATGCAAATTGTAGCTCTCAGGTGCTGCCCATCAGCCCCTGCCCTGACTCGGCTTTCCTGCGCTCCCACCTGAAGCTGCTTTGCCCATAAACGTGTCTTTGTGTTAAATTCTTCCATTACAGCTGCCGCCTGTTATTTCTGCTCTAGCCAAGGTTTAGAACAACAGCCAACTCTCTGTTTAGCATCGGACCTTGGGAAATCTGTGGCTGTAAATAATTGCTATTAATGTTACTACAGTACTGTAGAATGTGCTACGCTGGGCTTTGCCCCCCTGAGCCAAATCTAGACTGAAGTGGGGTTTATTTGTTTGCCTCTGCAGTGTCAAAGAAACACGGCAAGCTCATCACCTTCCTTCGTACATTCATGAAGTCGCGCCCAACAAAACAGAAGCTGAAACAGCGGGGGATCCTGAAGGAAAGGGTGTTCGGCTGTGACCTGGGAGAGCATCTTCTCAACTCTGGCCATGACGGTAAGAAACAATCCATTCCTGAGTTCTGCCTCTGTTGGGAATCTTATTTCGGGGTGGTCATATCTAGCAAAGGGCTAGTTGGTACTAGCAGAGAAATGTGTAACAAAAATTGATGGCTGAAAGATAAATTGAGGCAAATGCTAATAAGAAGCATCGTGATTCGACGTGGGAGCACTGAAGATGGATGGAACTGCTGCAGATGAGTTCTCAACCTCCTGAAGTCTTCGAATAAATATTAAATTTTTTTTTTGCAGGGAAATGAATTTTATTTCTGTGTCAGCGTCAATGAATAATTAACTGGTCTGTTAAATCCATACATTTCTCTTACTCAGTACCTTTTTATGATTCTAGCACAATTTGCAGTGTAAATCCTTCATCTGCCTTTTCCCTTGATTTCATAAAATTTACAGGATATTATGTTTTGTCACAGCTTGCTTTCCTCTGAGTTTGTTACGGTGAGTTTTCTGTAGCTCTTCTTGGTCCCTTTCGCCTTCCCATCGGCAGTTCGGGGAGGCAGCAGGGCAGAGCTGTCCATTCCAAGAAAAAATTATGCAATTGTTACTCCTCTTCCTCGGACGAACTTTAGTTTCTCGTGCTCTTTCCTACCCTCTCACTGCGACATCTCCAGTCTCGGCTGTGAAGTCGGGGAGGTACCTGCATTGCTGCGTAGCAAGCAGAGGGCTCAAATTCTTTCACGGTTCGTCAGCCAAGGTCATTCCCATAAATGTCCCGTGCTGGGGGTCATTGGGAAGAGCAGCGTGGAGCAGCCAGGGGCTGCAGCCAGTTTCCCGGGAGTTAAAGCCATCAGGCAGCGAGCGATGGGCGTAGCATCGCTCTCTGGCTACATCAGCTTCTTGAGGTCTGTCGTATTTTTGCTCCTTGCCTAATGCAGCGGATTTTGCAGTAGACCGCTTGTGCCAGAGCTGTTAGTCTGTCTCCCGGTTTTCGCGTGCGGGCTGAAATAGGAGTGGTGTGCGGCATCGGAAAGGAGTTTCTCTGTTAAATTTTGTTTTCAGTGGTACTTGAGACTCCTCGTTCACATGAGTGCCTGTTGGAAAAGGGATGGTAAAGGGTGGGGAGCTGTTCTGGGAACTTTTTCCGACTGATTCAGTTGGTAACAGCAATGTGCACTCCCTTGCCTGACATGAAGTGTTTTACTACCAGTTGGTGAATAATATGAGCTGGTTCTTATGGAATCAGGGCTGTGGCAAGGCTCATTGGCTTGTTAATTGGAACCAGTAGAGATATTTATTGCTGGGGCTTGAAAAGCATCAGAGAGCCAGAAACTGGATGGTTTGGAGACAGAAAGAGACAGTAACCCGTGTAAGAACTGCAGCTGGAGTAGGTAATTTGCACCACCGGGTAGCTCTAGAGCTGGGTTTATATTCATGCTGTGGGAGCAATCTTGGAGGGCAGGAGACGTGCCAGCAGAGTGAGCTCATTAATGGGAAAGAGAGAATTCTCTTTTATCCCCAGCCCTCCTCCTGTCCATTTTAGTTAGGCACAAGTCAGCAGTAATAAAAGCTTTTCCCTGCCCTCTGCGCTGACTTCTTCCCCTGGCTTTAAGGGGTACGCATTTTATTTAGCGTTAAAAGGCACATCCTGAGCTGAGCGGAACTGTTCTAAGTCCACTGGAGGCTCCTGTTTGACGGTCTGTAGGAGCTCCCTTCTTGTTCTGGTCGCTCCCCTCCCATCACGTGCGACCGAGTGACTGTGACTGAGCTGTGCTAATGAGGTCTCTTCATCTGAGAAGTTACCAGTTGCTTTTGCCCTTGATTTAATAACTCTTTCCTAACTCCCTGGAGTGAAGCAGATCCAATTTGAGTGTTGCTAACAGGGGCATGTCTCCATTTCACACAGCAGGATTGTTTTTTTTTCGGTGTGATTCAGCGCTCTGACCTGTATTCCAAGTGACGTAATCCCCGGGATTGGTTTTGCGGAGACGTTTCTGGGTTCCTCTGAATCGAGCTCCGTGCGTGCACAGCATTTTAAGATTCCCTCCTTCTGTAGCATTAAGGCTGCTCAGTGTTGGAACCAGCTGCAGTTACCTACTGGTAACGCTCCGGGATTACAGCATAAAACATCTCACTCCAGAAAAAAAACAGAAAAAAATCCCAACACATTGATAGGTTCGTTTAGGTTAATGCTGGGTTTGGTGGGTTGATGTGCAATACCCAAAAGATTTGGGAGGACTGAAGGAGCAAATGACACTCTCCGCAGGGGTTGAAAGGAGCGGCGAGGTGTCCTCGTTTGAGGTAAAACAGAACCAGTTTTCTTTTCAGTAGTTTGACTTTTCGGTTAAGCCTCTTCTAGCTCTCGCCAATTAACGGCGTATTTTTCAGTCAGAGTTCACTTCTAGCACATCAGGTCTGATGTTCGTGGTTATTCTGAAGGGAAGAGAGGTAAAAGAGAGCGTGTGTTGTTCATTTTAGCGGCCAGCGCAGCCCAAACCACGACACAAGGCGTTCGTGTGCTCCTCAGAAATGCAATATTGAACCAAATTGGAGTTTTGTTAAGAATGTTATTAATTATCAGCTTTGGGAAACTGAATAAGCCTAAATTCGCGATAATTCGCTGTGAAACAACACGAGCAGTCCCTATTTTGCAGTCATCAACATCTGAAACTTTGTGGTTTAGATAGGAAATGGTGAGAGAGGAGCAAACCAAGAGGATGAAAGGGATAGGGAAGGACAAAACCTGAAATGGGTGTGCCGTTTCCTTACCCTGCGCTGCTGAGGCAGCTGGCTGCGGCCACAGCGAGGAGAGCGGCGTGTGCTGTCCCGTGGCCGTATCCCCAGAAGGGCATTTACAGACGCGGAGGGGATGTTTCACCCGCTGCAGCGGGCTGTCTTTCTGCCGGCTCAGCGAGTACTCGCTCCCATTGCGCAGCCGTCGCGCCTCTTTCGAAAGGAGACTAAGTTGGCGTGAGATGTAGAGGAGGAGAGCCGGACAGAGCTCTTACAGAGCAGGATTCCCGGCGATACCATCCTGCCAAGCTCCATACACACGCTTTACGTTCAGCATGTGCCGAGTTCTGAACTAGCAAAGCGTTTCTCTTGGAGTTTTTGAGATTGTTCTTGCGCCGAGGCGGAGTGTCCTCTCTTCTGAAAGGTCCCTCTCAAGCTGGCATGACAGAACTTGCGTCTGCTAAACTTCGGGGCATAATGTGTGTGTTTACTGGAGTTTCTCCTTAGGGGAGGGTGTCTGGGTAAGGCGGGGTGAGCGGAGCGAGCAGGCTGCTGTTGCTACTGCCTTTTCATTTTTGATGAGGATGCAGTTTGTCATTTTTTTAATTGAGGTGTACGGAGCTGGGGAGTAACCCCGTAAGCAGGTGTAGGGAAGGGGGTGAGTATTTTAACGGATGTTTACAGTAACAGCGGTAGGGCTGAGTACTGCACCTTAAAATCTTTCTGCATGCCTGGTGATTCATGGTGGTTTGGGTTGGAAGGGACCTTGAAGATCATCTTGTTCCAACCAGGGACACCTCCCACTAGCCCAGGTCGCGCTGAGCCCCAGCCCATGGTTGGGCTGGCAGCTGGAGACAGGCAGTGTCCTGCGTTTGGGTTTGGCTGTGTTTATTTTAATTCAGGTTTGCAGTGTGCTGACACTTGGAGCTCTCCAAACAGCGGTGGGGCCCTTCTGCGGTCGGAGTTTCAGCTCCCCGTGGTGTGAACCAGTCCTTCCCCAAAGGCCCGTGCAGACATGACAGCAGTGAGGGGAAGGAAACATCGTTGTCCAGTCCCTTTGATGAGGATCTGGGCAGATCACAGGATTGTTTTTCAAAATCATCTGTGTTCCGAGCATCTTTGGAAAATGGGAATTAGGAGCCCAGTGTTCTCCTGGTCACTGGGCTGGGTATGTTGCGTCCAGTGAAAGTCTGTCCTTTCCCTTCCTCTTCCCTGTCACACCTCAGTACTGAATTACGGGCTGGTGCCTGTAGGAGTAAAACCAGTTTTGATGTGAGGGATCTTCTCTGTTGAGTCTAAATGTAGCAAAGGTCGTGGTGATGCTCCCTTCAAGTATGTTGCTTTGCACAACACCTCTCCAGTCGGCTCCAGTCACCCGACGGAGCCTGCCTTAAGAGGCCCGTCTCCATTTAATTTTAGTGCGTTATTCATTTGTTGGCTCCTTCTGGGTTTTGAAGACTCCCCGTGCCAGCGGAGCGTTGTTTGGAAGCAGACCAAGCTTGGTAGGGAGTAGCTGTTTCTCCATCGCCCTGAGAGCTGTTCCCAGTTGGTTTGGTGCTGTTGACACCTGCCATGCTGGTTTGGTTTGTGGAGCTGCGAGATGCAGCAAATTCAGCATAATCCCTTCCTCCTGAACAGCCTTCTGCCCTTTGGAGGCAGAGAGACTTTTTTCCCCCTATTTTTTTTTTTTCTCTCAAAGGAAACCAAATAGAACTTAAATTTAGCTCGACCCCAATCAGAAAGGATTGTGCTCGCAGAGGATGTGTGTGGTTGGTGTGGGAGCTGCTTAAATGCTGCATTGCAGCATCTGTCCCATGTCCTCATTTGTGCCTCCGAATCTTTCGAAATGGAGCTCTCCACAGCTTCTGAGTTTATGACAAGCGTAGGAGGGGGCAGTAACGCGGTTAGCAGAGGTTGGGCGCAGAGACCGGGGCATGGGGAAGCTGGGCAGGTTCTCGGCCTGGTCTCTCCCGTGCTCAGCACGCCGGAGAAAAGCCACGTTGCTCTTCTGGGAGTGAGGAGCTGTGAGCTGCAGCGGATGAGGGGATTACTTTATAGGTAAGATCTTCAAGGTCCCTTCCAGCCCTGACCGGTCTGTGACACCACTGGGAATAATGTGCTGGAATCGCTCGGACTGCAGAAGATGGGGTATCAAATCCTGGCGGTTCTTTTTCTGTGCTGAAAGTGTTCCTCTTGCCTGGCCCTCGATCCAGATGATCGGTTCTCTCCTGGCGACGAGCGTGGAGCACAGGCGAACCCTGGCGTACCCTAACGTGGTGTGTCAGGCGTTCAGTTCATGAGGTAATGTGTACGATACAGCCAGCGGGGGATTTTGTAGGCTAAAAGCAAATGGTATTTTTTGTGCCTCTTTATGCATTTGTGTTGATACATCGTCAGCTTCCATCATTGGAAAAGACGGATTTAGAAATGGCACTCATCTTTGATCGGCCAGTTTCCCATCTTGAAGGGTCTATACCTCATTTTCAAATTATTGGAAAATAGCACTGCTCTGTAATCAAGAGGAGGAGGGATTGCTTTCCTTGCTGAGCAGGTAAATGCCTACGAAGGACAGAGTTTACTAAGACACCTGATTCTTGCCCTCTGTCCTTCTTGTTCTTCCCAGTTCCCCAAATTGTTGTGGGTGAAGAAGCTGTGGCTGCCCCATCCCTGGAGGTGTTCAAGGCCAGGTTGGACGGGGCTTGGAGCAACCTGGGCTGGGGGGAGGTGTCCCTGCCCAGGGCAGGGGGGTGGAACGAGACAATCTTCAAGGTCCCTTCCAGCCTAAACCATTCTGTGATTCTATGAAATTTATCAGCATTTATTTTGGACAGGTTGGGTAGGATTAAAGAAGAAATAAAAGGAAAGGTGGGACTTTTCAAAACTGCATGCAAAATCAAATTATAGCAGGTCCGGGACCTTGATCCTGTTACATACTGGGCGCTAGCAACCGGTGGTTGCGAGGGGTGGGTTTATTCTCTTGTGCTGTTTGTTATGCTCTTCAGATAAGCTCCTTAACGGCACCTTGGGATTTCTGGTGACATCACGGCTTCTTCTGGGTCCTCTGGTGTCATCCCTCCCTTCGAGCGATCCCCTGGCGGCAGCTCGGGGATGCAGTTGTCTCAGACGCCGATTTATTGCAGATTTTTGAGTATAGGGAGAACACTGTTACCAGAACGGAGAAACAGGAGGAAGGATCTCGGGCGGCATCTTGGCAGGGATCTGTAAAAATCTGGTTCCCCTTAGCTGGAGCATAAGTTTAGTAATCTATATGTCATCTCTTTGGTTCCTGGTATGCATGTGAGGAGTCCCTTTTACTAGCTAATAATTTTCATTATAATAAAAGTCTGCCTGGCTGGCTTTGGGTCTTTGCCATCTGTGGAGGAAGCCTTGATTTGGAATCTGGGACAGCTGAGTCTTACATATTTATTAATTTTAGGTTTTCTTGACATTTTAACTCTTTGCGGGTATATTTAACTATTTCCCACACTCTCTCAATGCTAGGGAAGGAAATTGAACATGACAAACAATAAGTAAAGCAAACTTTGCTGAAAAGTAGAAAGTTATAAATATTTACAAAGTTGTTGCTTTTTTTCCCTTCCTTTCTTTAAACACTATTTTTAACTGTAAACACAAGGCAGCCCCTGGAATCCAAGAACTTCCCATTTATGTTCTGAAGGCTGAAATCCCCGTTCATGATGTCCTCGGTAGGGAATTGCTTCGCTCCGAGATTTTTGCTTCACTCTGAGTTTTTTTTATTTGCTCTGAGATTTTTGCTTCAGTAGGATTAATTTAGCATTTGCAGAGCTTCCACCAGACACAGACCCTCCCGCTCTACCTGCGCCTACTGCTGTTCGAATAGCAAAATGCGCCGGGGCGGCACAGCAGCCCCGGAGTGGGGTATGCTTGGAATTGTAACGACCCCAACTCTGGCAGCCGCGTCAACAGATTTCTTGAAGCCATAACTTCTCCTTCTTTATGCAAAGGTTTATTGCAAGGCTGCACGGACAAGGTAGGTCGTGTGTGTTAACTTGGATCAGAGCGATGAAATTGGCCGTCGTTGCAATGGGCTGAGGAGAACGTTGGCTGTGGATGAGGCTGAAGGTTTAGATTCGATGCGTTCATTCTGTGAATGGACCTTCGGGGCGTTTTTGTACTTCTAATAGGTATTTTCGGAGTATCCAAGCTGACAAGTTTGAATGTGCACTAAAAAGTTTCAAACCTCCGAGTAGGTTCAGATGTGGCATCCCGCTTTTACTTCTGTCTCTATTTTTAAGTGTTTATATGTCTAAAGGAGTTCATGATTAGGATGTAAATCTGAGTTTTCAAGGACTTGTTTGCATTTCTCTTTTCTGCCAAGACATTTCTTGTGTGACTTTGGGCAAGTCCTTTAAAGTGGGATTTCTGTCCTTCACTCTTGGGAATATCTGGAGGGTGATTCACCCTGCCTACCATAATATAGGTGTTTTGTTTGTTTGTTTGTTTTTTAAAAATGGTTCCTAACCTCTCCATTGGCATAGCAGGAAAAATAATGCATCCTTACTTATCCAATAATTTTTGTAATGCTCTCCTTGATAGCCGGGGAGAGAGAGCCATAAATGAAATGCACAGCAAGCAGAGGATTCCCGTTCAGGGCTACAGCCCACAGATCAGGGGTGTATCCCGTGTTCCCTGACAAACCCACCTGCTGCGGGAATCGAAACTGGAAATCTTCCTCTTCTGCCCTCCTTAATAGTAGTTTTCTGCACGCTATGGTTCAGCTGAGAAAACTGAAACTGTTGAGAAAACTGAAACTACTTGTACAGTACATGGCTGCTCATTGTGAAAGGGCAAATCCTACACCGGGATATTTTATTTAGTTAACAAGAAATTGTAACAGGTCTGTGAATGAGTACAGGAGACAGCTGCTTATAGACAGGGGCACGTGGCTTTCCATCAGTAAATATTTTCCAGCACTTGAAAGTTTAAAAGTTGTTTATAAGCTGTGTGCCATAGAGATGCGTTAAACTTTCTCTCCTCCCCAAGTGATTTACTCCAGTGCCTGAGAAATCATTAGCAAAGGGGAGGGCTCGGCATATCTCATACCGGTTTGCCTTGTGCCTTGGAGCCCAAACTGAGTGTCTCTGTTCCGTACGATCCTTCCTCGTGTCCGCTCGCTTTATGGTGTGCAGTGAGGAGACACTGGTCTGTCTCAGCACTTCCACTTACATCTGAGTCCGGTGTAAATGGTGGGGGGGAAAGTGTTGTAAAGTTGCGTTCTGGGGCAGTAATTCCGGGGGCTGTTGTGAGTCAACAGCCCCGCTGAGCTCACGGGCAATATCAGCCGTACCCTTTGGACGCCTGCCGGCTGTTGTTTCACTTGCCTGTCCCTTTTCACAGAAGGTTGGTCAGATACTGAAACCAGTCAGCCTCAGACATGCCCAAACCAGTTTCCTTTCATCATTTCGCAATTTTTAGTAATTTTTTTTTTTTTTTTTTTTTTTAATCAAAATCCATCTCCAAAGGACTTGGGCAATCAAAGATCTAAGCTGGAGCCGGGCACTCAAACCCCATCTCTCAGGTGCTTTTTGTGGCCTCAGGGCACTGGTTTGCTATCTCCCCTTCCATCTCCATGCTTGTAAAATGAAACTAATAGTCCGTGTCTGCCCCCACGGTGCCACGAGGGTAGGTTTGTAATGCTTGTGAGGTACTTGCAAGATTAAGAGCGTGACATAAACATTAAATGGTATTTATTCAGGTGTTAACGCAGGTTGGCATGCTACATCCAGAGTAGCCTTGTGAATGGCTGTAGGAAATAAGTAAACTTACCTGTATGTATCCCCTATATTTATTTTGTGCCTTGGTTGGGTTTGCGTGACTTCACAAATCTAAAAGTGTGGAGTATTTTTGGAAACTGAACAGTGCCGAATTCACCGGAGCGCTTCTGCAAATCGGGGAAAGCCTGTGTGTTTGAGGTGCCGAAATGTTTCTCCCGATCTGGTGGTATGTAGAATCATAGAATCATAGAATTGCTGAGGTTGGAAGGGACCTTTAAGATCATCAAGTCCAACCATTGACCTACCCTGACAAAACCACTTCTAAACCACGTCCCCAAGTACCACCTCTACCCTTTTTTTTAAACACCTCCAGGGATGGCGAATCCACCCCCTCCCTGGGCAGCCTCTTCCAATGTTTGATAACCCTTTCCATGAAAAATTTTTTCCTACTATCCAATCTAAACCTCGCCTGGCATAACTTGAACCCATTTCCTCTTGCCTCTGCATGCACAAACCTGTCTAACATAAAAGATGGCTCCAACAGCCCCCACGAAAGTGCAATAGTAGCCCCAAATTGCTGATAAGCGGAGAATATTCCGCTTCCCGCAGATGCGCTCTCTGCTACACAAACTCCTTCAACACAAGTCGGTACTTTTAAAGGCCAATAGTTCTGAGCTATTTTGGGCAAATTTCCAAACATAACAGGCACTGTTATTGCTTCACCATCTGCCCTCTGAATTGCTGGAACTGAAGATTATTGGGTACGGGGTCAGCGTTACAAAGAGGTACACAGGGTCCCCGTGGAGAATTACTTGTTTGGGGGAAGTGATTGCAGAAAGGGAGAACAAGCTTTTGCAGTTAAGAAAAGAGACAATTTCTGTCTGCCCCCTTCTTTTTTTACCCTGCAGCTGCAAGAAGAGCAATTCTTTATGCCTGAGTGACCCAGAGGACAGCAGGGAGTTGAAAATTAATTTGCATTTTGAAACACTACAGCTGGAGGGGGAACAAACAGGAGAAAAAATGTTGCAGTCCGCACAGGAATTGCCTGTGCTCTTATCCCTCCACTTCTTAACCGGGTGGATACTATTTTACCTTCTTAACTTATTGTAGGAAATGTAATTGATCTTAACAGAAAAAACTAGCGCAGAGTCCAAATATGAAGGTGTTAGTAGGACCTTTATTGCATTGTGGATATTTTGTATTAAAAACAGAAAAGCCAAGCCCAGAGAATTAGGTGGATACAGCCTGGGAGGTGGATGGTGCTCTGTGTGTGCGTGCGTGTGTGCATGCGTGTGCGTGCGCATGTATATGTGTGTGTGTGTCTGTGTATGTGTGTGTGTATATATACATATAAAGGCTCCGATCTTTGATCCAAGTGCAATTCGGTACCATTTGCACTCCTCAAGTGCAAAAATGCCCTGGCGTAGACATTCCCACCACATGGAGAATGTCGCCGATCTCCCAGGACTTGAAAAACGTGGCTATCTACCTTCCTACCTTGATGCAACACTGAGAGATTTATGTTGCTCAGGCTTGAACTCTGCACTTTGTTTTTTGCACAGTTCCTGGGTAAACTGCCATAAAAAAAAAAAAAAAAAATACAGTCTTAAAAAGCAGAGCTCGGTGCCAGAGGCCGATTCCGCAACGGGCGCTGTGGGGTATTTGCTCTTGGATAAACTCCTGGGTCATGTCCCCTCTCCCATTACTGCACCTTCCCAAGTGCAAAAGTCACACTTCAAATAAAAACCTTCCGTGTTACCAGGAAATCGTGCAGTTTGTGATAGCGGGATTGGACTTTACTTATCAGCAGCATAAATAATTTTAATGTGGGTCACCTGGAAATGGGGAAGGGTGCGTCTCGGAGGACATTTGCTGTTTGCTTCGTCTCGTACTTCTCTCTTACTCCTGGCGATTCAAACGTGAGGACACAGATTGAGGAGTAAGAGAAAGTCTCTGAAAGTTTGTTTCTTTTTCTGACTGTGCAGGAGATGGTGGGGGTCTGTGTGTTTATAAAACGAGCCGTGTGGGTGGCAGCACGCTCCGTCCAGACCAGTGAACAGGGGGCGTGTAACCTCCCTGTCCCGTGCTGCGTTACACCTTCTGGGTGACTTTCAGTGTGAGGTGGAGGGGAGACCTTCAGAAATGAGGGGTTTGAAATGAGGTGCCCACAAAAAGTTACAGTCTGAATTATTACAGGTTTCCTACTGTTGTTTTAGAAGATACTCAGACAGTTCTTGAGCTAAAAATAGGAAGAATGATTGGGGGTAAAAGCAACTATTTCTTTGGGTGAGGATATTCGTTGTTGGGTTCTTGCATAACCACGTGTTAATATGGGAAGGGAGACGGGATTTCTTTGGCTAATTCAGATGTCTAGAAGTTGTCCGAGGCTCAGCTGGTCACAAAACCTCAGAAAAGGGGCACATCCATGATGGGAAGAAAGGTCCCTCTGCTGGTCCCCATCTTTCCTCGCTGCTGATAAAGGCAGCCCGGGCAACTGCGAGGGAGCCGCCTCCACCTAAACTTTATCTTGTGGCTGATTGATCAATTCATATTCTTGTGGCTCAAAACACTGCCCTCAACCTTCTCTTATGTTCCTTCACTCACTCCTGTTGTTTTTTTCACATGCTTCCGAAGGGTCATTGTGTGTCCTTGATAACCGCGGTCATTACCTTTGGGTTGGGGTTCAGAGTGGCGCTCGGGACAGTTGATTTCATGTTCCTTCTTTCCGCGTTGGTTTGCTACGTGTGGAATTCAGCTGAGCAGCTGCGTTCCAGTGTGCTACAGCCCATTAACCAGCCCGAACGGCCGGGCTGGCGCGGCGCTTCCCCTTACTGCTGTAGTACTGTGAACACGGCACTGCTAGAGGGGAGCTCGATGGGAGGCCTCGTTCCCCAGGCTGAAAAAATAGTTCTGATTCCAGTAACGTACTAAAAAAATAAAAAAAATAAATAAAGCAAACCTCCCTAAACCCAGGGAGGGAACATTATGAAAAATTTAAAGGGGGGGAACAACAAGATGATAGGAAAGGAAATGTGCCTGATTTTAAGATGAATCAAAATGTTCTTCAGAGTGAAAACCATAAAACTTCTGCTTCCTCTTAATGGCAAAGAATTAACCCATTAACGAGCCCTAGGAGATGCAATAAACCTTTCAAACCAGCTGAGAGATGCTCAGGAATGAGTTGAAAAAATTCCTTTAGCTGCTACGGCGATGAAATATGCTAGGGTGCTTTGTCAAAGCATCCGCGTTCCCGGCCTTTTGCGCTTTGTTTGCTGGAACTACGCGTTACCTGAGCCAGCGAAGGGCAGGAGGGGAGGAGGGAAGGGATTGATTGTGGAACAGGAGGTGTGTACGGTGCTGAGATCCTTGCGGAGAGGTTGGTGCTCGAATGTAGCACCCGCCAGCGGGTTTTCACAGGCTGCAGCCGATCAGCGACTCCGTTGCAGACAGATTAGCTGGAGTCGGAGGATGAAGATGATATTGCTCAGAAAAGGAACAGAACAGTGAGTATTAGTCCACTCCTGTCACTTGCCTGGGAACGTGGGACTGGAAAGGGCTGTGTGCTGGATTTGGTAAACACAGGCGCCCATTCTGGGCACAGGGGATTCACAGAATCACAGAAGGGTTTAGGTTGGAAGGGACCTTGAAGATTGTCTCGTTCCACCCCCCTGCCCTGGGCAGGGACACCTCCCCCCAGCCCAGGTTGCTCCAAGCCCCGTCCAACCTGGCCTTGAACACCTCCAGGGATGGGGCAGCCACAACTTCTTGGGGCAACCTGCGCCAGGGGCTTATCATCCTCACAGGAAATAATTTCTTCCTAATATCTCACCTAAATCTCCCCTCTTTCAGTTCAAAACTGTTCCCCCTCGTCCTGTCACCATGTGCCCTTGTAAGAAGTCCCTCCCCAGCTCTCCTGTAGCCCCTTTAGTTTCCTGCCGCCCCCTTTAGTTTCCTGCCGCCCCCTTTAGACTGCTGGGGCTGGGGAAATCCACTGTGTGGTACCCTGCGCTCGCTCCCTCTTGCGCCTTTCCCCAAGTGGTCTGCTGGTGGCGGCTGTCAGAAATGGAGCGCTGAGCTGGGTGGGCCTTTATGGCTGTTAATACAAACCAAGTCTGGTTGTTGTAATTGCAGGAAACCACAGTAATTAACTAACATTAATAGAATTTTAGTGTAGGTGCTGCTGCATCCTATGAGAAGCAGTTCCCATCAGTTTCCCGCTGTGATGCGGCTGAGATACCCTTCTGATTCAGAGCCAGAGATGGGGTTGGGATCCAGAAGACGAAATCAGGACCTGAACGCTGAAAACTTCACCTCTGCAGCAGGGGCGATGTATGCAATAGAGAGAGGTACCATGAAAAGTCATGACGTGATGTCAGAAGCCACCGTAGGTGGTGGTCTTGGCACACTTCACATTCATAAAATTAAGTGTTGGCTTGTGCTGTCACCCTGGTGGTAACAGACACCATTCCCTCCATACGTGTGTATATGCGTATATATAACTATATTTAGCTCAAGGGCTTGGGACTCAAAGGGGAGAGGGAGGTTAAACACGCGTGTAATTGTCAGGTGTCATCTTTGTTGAAAAATCTAGTCACCGTTCCAGCACAGGGCCTTCACGTATAATTATAGCTGAGCTTGAATTTCAGTCACTTCTCCAACCATGCAGAATTCCCCCAAAATATCTGTGGTGCTGGCGTGATATATTTAGCTTAAAGAACAGATCGTCCTGGTAACCAGATTAGGAAACGCGTAGAACAAACCTGCTAGAATTTTTTCAGTGAATATTAATTATTCTAACTGTGCCCAAGATCTTCCATGACAAATAAGTACTTTAGGAAGTGTATTGTTGGTGCTACATCCCCCACCTCCCCCTGACCCGTTCACATTGTCACAGCAGGTTGCTGCTCAGCTGCCCTGGTACGTAAACACCGTCCTGACCGTGCTGTTTGTTTGCACAGCTCGATAAACCCCAGGAGGATACGGCCTTGGAAACACGCGGGGCTCGCTCCTTGTGGCACAGGCAGCGCAGGCGGGTGTCCTCGCTGTGCTCGTGGCGTGGAGGGAAACAGGAGAGCGGTCTGCGTAGGCTCCTCACGCCGTGTCTGCATCGCCCTTCTTGGACGCTGTCGGCCGCCCTGGCAGGAGTGAGGCAGGCAGGGAATGTGCTATTTATTTATTTGCTTATTTATTTATTTTATTTTTATATTTATTTTACTTGTTACTTATTTATTTCAAGGGGTGCTACTAATTTCAAGGGGTGCTACTAATTTCAAGGGGAACCCCTATTGAGATTCCAGAACGGACCGTTACCGTCCTGGGCATTTTGCAGCTAAGCGTTAGCAGAGCTTGCCACGTGGGTAAACTCCTTTACCCGGACTTTTGCGGCTCTCGTCGCCGGGCAGCTGGCAGAGGGAAATAAATGCCGCCGATGCAGCGCTGAGCGCAGCACCCTGGCTCAGCTCCTGGTGAGATCTGTGACCGCTCGCCCTCTGCAATGAGGGGTGGTGGAGAGAGACAGAGATGTGGCACCTCACTCGTCCTGCTTGGCTCTCCGTGAAGCCAAAGTGAGCATGAGCGTGGTGTGTCCTGCAATGCAGGGTGCTCTCCTTTCTCACAGAAGAGACACCGCTAACTGTGTCGGCATATGAACCTCGTCCTTTACCTTCGCTGCAGCAGATGGTGCTGGTCTCTCCTCTCTGGTCTTCTGCACCGATTTGTGCCTGGGTCACACTTGTCTCCCAACGCCACAGTGCAAAACATATTTTAGCCCTTTTTGGCAACTGCTTGAGTATGATATGACTCCTCCCTGTCCCCTTAAAGCCTTAAAAACTTTCTTCTTCAAGACACGTTGAATCTTATTGCGTTAAGGGGTAAGTGTTGTCCTGCAAAGATGGTTTTTGGAACATCATTAGAATGTAGGGCCATCTGTTCCGCCTGCTCCGCTCTCAGACATGTGGCTGACGGCGTTGGGGGGGACCGATGCGCATTTTACCACTGCGCTCTCCAAATGTGCGTTCGCTCAGCGGTGAGATGCCGTTGCTTACCCTGGCTCAGGTGCCTCAGTGTCTGTCTGGTTGATCCCTAATGCCCGCAATTGTGGAGCTCTACCCTGAGCTCGCTGCGAGAGGGACCTTCAGCGTCAGAGCAGATGCTGAGGTTTCCTCCTGCAAATGTCTTCAGGCTGCATCAGTGGCAGCTGACATTTCCATTGCCCCTACAGGGGGGAGCAGAAGGTGAGCACCTCCGCTGGTTTGCCTTCCCCAAAAAGCAGCGCTTGGTTTCCTAGGCTCTTTCTATGCCATTGCTTAATGTCGGAGGGCTCGGCTGGCCCCCGAGGCTGCCTGTGCTCTGGAAAACAGCGGGAGATGCAGTGCGTGCCTCGTAGCGTGATCCCAGAGTCTGACTGATGGAGCTTTGACGTGCCACATGGATTTAGAGGCTTTGTTCTCTCCTGTGCTCGAGCGCGGAGCAGATGTGCCCTTAGGCCAGGAGGCACCTGCTGATTTCCAGGGAACCATTTAAACTGAGTCTTTTCTCTACCTGTGCGAGCGTTTGCTGCAAGCCGGGAAAGATGCCGTGAAGCGGCTGGGGAGGGGAGAGCCCAGAGCATCCAGGCTCAGTGGCAGGCTGGAGAGCTGACTGGCAGATGGCATTTACTGCTTGATATAAGGGGATTTGCCACATGACCTATTCGGAATCTGTGTCATGTGGCGAATTGATCAGACCTGGCATCTAATGTAAGACTAAATCTAGATCATTGCAGGAGCTGTAGCAAAAAGGTGGCTTGCAGAGGAATCCACGAGGGTCTGAGGTTTTTCCAGGAAGATCTGCTGATGCTCACAAGAGCTCAATCCTCATTTTCTCCCTGCGTTCAGGGCACTTGTAGCTCCCTTTTATAAATAAAGTAATTTGCTCCTCCTTAAGCTGACGAGGATGGACAGATAGCTGCGGCAGTGGATGCTGCATGAGGCTGAGAAGTCAACTGGAAGGAATCGGTTGGTGAAGCGGCTTGAATATTAACTTGACACCTAATTATATCCTCTGGGCTTATTTTTTCCATTCTGTCATACCCCGTCCTGTCTGCAGTTTCTGTGAGTGTGGTATGGTGTGTAGCTCTCTAAATCCAGTCACGCTCCGGTAGACATTGGGGGTGAAATTACCAGTTGTAAAAACTCCTGGCCCTGGTGCAGAAAGTAGCATCTCCTTAATGTTTATATTTGCTTAAACTGAGCAGTATAGGTTAATCCTGGATAGATTTGAAAACAAAGGAAGTCTTTGGCCAAACAGAGTGTATTTACTCAATTTTATGGCTCTTCTGGAATGGAATTCAACACCACGGTTCTTGTGGGAGTTGTGATGGGACCTGCACTGCCTCTGCTTGATCAGAATTGACTTTTTTCGACCTGATTCATATCCTGGTATTTCTTTAAAGCAAAGCACTCTGACCAGTTTCCACACCAACTCCTAGAGTTGCATTTCTTACAGGCTTTCACCTCTGAGGAAGAGCTAAAGCAGCAGCCCAGCTGGGCTTAGTTTATGGCATCTGACAAGGCCACAACCTGAACTAGGACTTTAATGACGTCCTCCACTAACCGACACCGCTTGTTCTTCAGTCCCCCAGGTCCTCAAGAGCTGCACTGAATTCATTGAGAAGCATGGCATTGTGGATGGAATATACCGTCTGTCTGGGATCGCGTCCAACATCCAGAAACTACGGTAAGGGCGCTGCGTTTGGCAAACCTGTTTGCGCGGGACGGATGAGGCGCACGTGGGGCTCCGAGATGGTCTGTCCTCCACGGATGGTCCACTGGGTTTATCACTGTGTTGGAGCAACACCGGGTTGTTCAGTAGACTTCATCTTGCAGGAGGTTTTCCTTCAGGAGAGGGTATCAGAAGGCTCTGGGACGGTGGTGTCACTGCCGTCACATTTAATTCCCGTCTTCTCTTGCTCCTGGAGCCCTTCAGAGCAGCTGATGTTTCTCCTCGCTGCTTTGGACTCCTGGCATATTAGCAATTAATTGGTAACATGCAAAGAATAGTTGCATAATTGTTGGTGGGTGGCATTGCCACGCTATGCAGCTGCGCAGGGAAGGGCGAGGTGTGTGTCCTCCCCAGTTAGGAGCTGTTCTCATCACAGTAACTGGTCTCGATCCTTTTGTGAGGCTGTTTTGCTTCCCATCGTTTGGTATGCGTTTCTCTGTTGTGAAGGGCCTGAGAGAGCCTAGTGGGATGTGACTAATCCCAGCGCTGATCCAAGGCCCCCGGCCTCGCAGGGGCAGCAAAGGGCTGTTTTCCGTATGAAGGACATCCTTTTTGTACCAGCTATTCCCACGTTCAGTGGACATGTTTGAGCCAGTCCAGTTACTGTACAAACCCTTGTAGGGATGGGCTTATTCTGGTTCAGCTTAATCCCATTTCTCATCACAGTGAGTTCCATTTTAAAAATCCGTTCCTGAGGCGTTGATATGCCGGCTCCAAAGGCTCTGGTTGGAGCCGTGCCCCACAGCAGTCTGGGACAAATAAAATGTTTGCCTTTGCTGCAGTTACATCCCTGGAATTCCCCATTTTGACTTGTGCTGGACCATCTTTCTAACTGCTGCCCAAGTCCATTTTTTCCCTTTGTATTGCCAAGACCATTTTCTCTTTCATTGTTTTCCAAAGGTGCTTTAAAAATGGTTTTCTAAAACTTTAATGACATAAGTCCCCAGTATCGTACAGAAAATGAAGTGACAGCCTATTTTTCAATTTTCTGTGATGTTGCAAAGACAAAAGGAAGGGAGAATATGGCATAACTTGTAGACACTGTCCCTGTTGTTCATCTAAACGAGTACAGATTTTCATACGTGTTTGATTAATGTTGGCCACGTTGCATTGCTGTAGGCTCCAGCTATATAAACCGATCATTAGGCTTATTTCAAAGTAGAGCTGCAGTATCCTTATAAATGACTAACTGCTCTTAAGTTTCACAGAGAAGAATTGGATCTCCCGGATTTAAAGGGCTTTTTTGGTTGGAGAGAAAGTTAGAGGTTTTATTCCACATGGGAGATTTGCTCCAGGACAGAGGTTGGCTCTGTAGCAGGGCAGTAGCCGCCTTTATTTGGCTGGTAGCTAAACAGAGCGAGCGTTGAGCTGGTGTATCCCTGTGTTCTGGCTCTGGCTCTCTTTGAGAGACTGTGAAGTTGTATTCTTCTCCTAACAAAGTCGTCCTTTGCAGTCAAAAAAAAAATAACGTGGAGTTCTCGAAAAAGCCGGTGCAGAGAGAAGAAAGGCTGAGTGTAGTTGGGCTTCCCTGACTTCACTCCATATTCTGCGTCTGCAGGGGTACATCTCTGGCGCGGGGTGAGATTTATTCCTAGGAAAATACACTGGAGTACCAGGAGTGCTGGAGCAGGGCAGGCCGTGACCAGGGAGTTGATGTCCCAGCTGAGTTTGTTTGCGTGGTGTGGGTTGCTCTCTTTCCCTCATCTCCCTTTTGAGCTCGCTCTTCTTCTGCGGAGCCAAGTGTGGGGAATAAGCTTCTCTCCCAGCTATGAGTAAGGGGTGAGTCAGAACGTGCCTGTGGGAGCCCTGTACGGGGAACACTGAGGATCGTGGCCGCAGGCGTTGGGCAAAAGAGAGACCTTCATTTCCTTCTTCTCTGCTCTTTGGGATGGACTGTGCACCCTCTTGTCTGAAGGTGTAGAGACCTCTTCTGCCCCCAGTCTGGTGTAGGATCCTAGGGGAAGGCAGGCGCTCCTCCCTGCTCGCATAAGGGGTGCTGCAGTTACCAGTATGCCGGGTGCCTTGGACATGGGTGCAAACTGGTTCTGCGCTGTAGGCGGAGCGAGGCGAGCTCAGTGTTTGAGATGTGCTGAAGGCGTGTTTTATCTTCTCTGTTCCAAATTGCCTGGCTCGTACACGGGGAGAAGCCAGAGATGTTGCCACCAAGCCCGCGACGTTGTTGTGGTTGTAGTGTAGACAGGATGACTCCCCGCGTCAATGATAAGCTGTTTTGTTTTACAGCTTCAAGACTCTTGTAGGGAAATGGAGCTTCAGCTGGAGCAGCCGTGTTCTCGCAGCTCCCTGCGGTCCGACTCACCACGCCAGTCCCTGCAAATCTGTCCTCCTAATTTGAACCAGCACTTCCTGTGCACATAGTCTAGCAGTGAGCCAGCCCGTGGCCTTCTAAGCTCAGCTTTTATTTCATAAACGTTTGTGATTTGGGTTTTTCTCTCTCTGAAAACCAAGGGAATGCTCGGGGATTTTCTTCATGTGGTTCCTGGCTCTCGTCGCCCGGTAGCAGAGGCGCGCTCAGCTCACCAGCTTGTCCCCGAGGAATTTCTGCACGCACTAGTTTCCATGGCACTGCTGTTCGGCATTGCTTTATCACCACTTCAATTGCCAGGCCTTTGAAATGGAAAGGGACAGCAGCTTTCGTTCAGACCCGGGGGCACTCCTCCTCCGGGCAGCTTCCCATCACAGCCCTTGGTGGTTAAAGATGCAGATTGTCTCTGTGGTCTTCGAAGACATTCTCTTGGGGGCTTTGTGAAAGGCCCTCTCGCAGCAAAAGGGATTGCAGACAGGCCCATCGGTTGTACAACTAACTGCAAATGCCTTATTAAAAAGAAAAAAAAGTGTCTCATTTTGGAAAAATTCAGTCTAGCAGCACCACAACCCTGGGTCGTGTGGCTTTGGTGACTAAGTATTTATTTTTTCCTGTAAATCAGGAAACCCTTGCTTTTCTTGACTGTAATTTGTGCTGGGTTTGATTTGCATTCCTCCTTTTCAAACCCTGTTGCCCACTTTTCTGTTCTCATTTCCAGCCACGAGTTTGACTCCGAGCAGATTCCTGACTTGACAAAGGATATTTACATCCAAGACATTCACTGCGTGGGCTCCCTCTGCAAGCTGTACTTCCGCGAACTCCCGAACCCTCTGCTGACCTATCAACTCTACGAGAAGTTCTCAGTAAGTACAAGGCGTTGCCTTTCACTTTCCACTTCAGCATGACTTCACCTGCACAGGTTGATGCGCGAAATACAGAAAAGCATCCAGCGGCAAGCTGAACTTGTCTTCCACATGCCTTTCTTTGTCTTGCTTCTGCTTAAGTTGGGGTTTTTAGGGAGAGCAGCAGTGCGCATCTCCAAAATTAACCAGCCTGACACCAATCCGGTTTGTGCTGCCCACGCACCACATTCCCACTGCTGGTGGGTTGCTCAGAGAGGCAGTGGAGTCTCCTTCTCTGGAGATATTCCAAACGCGCCTGGACGTGATGCTGTCCAACCTGCTCCGGGTGACCCTGCCTTGGCAGGGGGTTGGACCAGACGATCTCCAGAGGTCCCTTCCAACCCCTGTGATTCCGGAGCATCCCACCGTTTCAAAACCGTGGTGGCGCCCCAGGTTTGAGGTCTCTTTTCTGCTTCCCCTTTAGGTTTACTCACGCATGCCATTGTACCCAATGCCACACCGCATGGGTTCCAGCAGAAGGTTTTGGGGACACTAGCAATGCTTTGCAAGAATGCCCCTGTTGTTTGCCATTCCCCAATGATTTCTCCATCAGGAGTAGGATTAGAAGAAGCAAGTGCTACTTGGAGCTGAATACCCTCTGCAAGGAATCGCTCTGTACAATTAAGCTCTAAAGTGGCCCAGATCTGGATTTACGTGGCCTTTCTCACATTAGCTATGTGTCCATCTGTCCCCAAGAGACGGACGCCTCTCTGAAGGTAGAGAAGAGCAACAAAAGTCCGTCTCACTGAAGAACAGTACATTGGCGACGCAGTCCAAGATGCTGTGGCAGGTATCTAGTCTTATTTGCAGCTCAATCCCTTCCTGCCTCGTTCCAGGATGCTGTTTCTGCTGCCACAGACGAAGAGCGGTTGGTGAAAATCCATGATGTCATCCAGCAGCTGCCCCCTCCTCACTACAGGTTAGTGCGGCCGTTCCTCTGGTATTTTATTTATCCCAGCGTTTCAGGAGTGAAATGAGGCGATTCCAGTTTGCCCCTTCAAGACAGGCACACTCTGCCTTTGGATAGTAAAATGGTTTACAGCTATATAAAGTTGATTTATAGTTTAATTAGCTCATTACCAGACAAACACTAAATACTCTGCATAGTCTTATTTGACGTCCTTGGAAACTACACGGAGGAGGCAAATACAGGCTTGTTATGGCAGAAGCGGCTGATATCAATCACCAAGGAAATCATTTTATTGTGAGGGTCACAATACCGGCTCCAAGAATCACAATTTTAAACAGTGTAATGGAGCAAAAAAATTGGTTCGGGCCTTCAGTTTAACTTGCTCAAGTGTATTTTGTCTCCAATTCCCCCACCCCATATAGTAACTAGCAAATTATAACAGTACTCTAGTAGAATAACTAATTATAATATGGTGTTTAAAAATGACCATCTAATGAGAACAATATATGACAAATAAGTTATTAATACTAATTTTTTTTGACTGTATGGTAATGAGTCTTGACTAAGTATAATACTTCAATATTAAAAATTATGGCAGAGTACAGTAAAAAGGCACAAAAAATTATGATGAATGGTATTAATAACTAAATATAATACTGTGTATTAATGACTCTTTAAATAGCATCAATAATTATTGTACAGTAAGTAGTATTCAATTATGTATTGTAATTGGTATAGATAGCTAATTACCATGCATGTTGAAAGTTATTTAAATACCAATAACTATTGTAATTAGCTGGCCCAGTTGTGATGCCATATCTTCAGAGGACCGTGTGTGCATTTTTCTACTGAGACCTAATTGTAACACTTAATAATCATCACTTGGCGTAGCAGTTTACAGTCACTGGGTAGCCACTCGTGTTGCCCATAGATGTTCTTTGGCTATTGCTATCCAATTATGATACTTTATGATAATGGTCAATTGGCATATTAATTTATTACTGTAATATATGTTAATTTGCAGAACCAGTTACGATTCTGTACCCTGAGTGGTATAGATGGCCAGCTGTAAGCTTAGCTATTGATAATTATTTATAGTAATTTGTGCTAATGAATGTTTAATTTTTAATTATTGTAATGTATGGTGATTAGCTGGACAATTGCAATACCTGAGTGGTACAAATTAATTATAATATATTATTTGAATATCAATAACTTATTATATGGTCATTAATCTTAAATGCTATAATTAGTTAACTAATGTGTTATAAGCTATAAATATTTGATATTTAAATAATATTGACTAATTAGTGTACTAGCTGGTGTTTTGCATTAACTAATTGTAATATTTTATTTATGTTAATTAGGGGGAAGGGCCTTGCAGAGGACCTTTTCAAAAATAAACTATCTCCTTCGTCAAATTTTCTCTGGTGCATTCCACCCTTTGCCTAAAATGACTTATTTTATGGGGTGAACAAACTTGTTTAACTTAGAGAGGGTGATGCTGGTGTGAGTCTTAGTCTTGGAGCAGGGGGATATATGGGGGATACATGGATGCAAAATGCTGGAGCTGGACAGGGAGGGGGCTGCTCTCCTTTCCTGAGGTTTGCTTGAAAAAAGAACGCACCACTTTATTTTTCTGCTGCTCTGCGCTGAGAAGGTCGGTGCTGGAGAGGGCCAGTTTGGTTCCAGCCAGAAATATGTGTCTTCACGTCAGGCCTTGTCCATTTGTGGAATTTTGAGCCCCAAAGCTCCCCCTCGCCTCCCCCCTGAGAAAAAGGTACGCGTTGAGACAGACACACGCTGGGGCTGCTGCCAAGCAACAGGACAGAAGAGGATAGAGGAGCATTTTCATTACCACTTTGTGCTCCCTCCTCCTCAGGGGTGGTAGCAATAGTGTTTAATATTAAAAAAACTTTATTTTTTTTTTAATGTGAACAGAAGCTGCTGAAGTTTAACCTTGTATCTGCTTTATGTACATATAAGAAATGTGCAGCCAGTAATTTCCTAAGTAGAACTTGGGTACTATTTGCTGGTTTTTAATAGCTTGAGGTGTGTAAACAACTATTCCCCCTTTACCAAAATGAACATTCAACATCCCCCTCCTCCCCCCCACCTACTGAGGGGGTTATTTCTGCTGCGCAGTGTTACAGTAAAGCAAGCATGTGATGGACATCCAGGCTGCTCCGCTTCTAGATCCTGCTGTGCTGGGGGCACCGAGATATTCCTGTCCACCTCAGCCTTTGGGGGGTCCAGCCCTCTGGTGAGCACAGCTGCTTTGACCATCCTGTCAGCGCGCCTGCGCAAAGCAGGAGAGACTCCCCTCACCCCACCCCGCTGTAATTATTTGCTAAAGACAAACTTGGCCATCAGTCTTAGGGTACATAGTTCAACTTTTTTCTTTTCCTCTGAGCTGTCAAACCAAAAGAAAATAATGAAGTGGAGTTTGTTTTGTAAATTGCAGCATGGCTTTGCTCATTGGTGCTGAACATTTGCCTATCTCCTGTTTTCCAGGACACTGGAGTTCCTAATGAGACACTTAGCTCGTCTAGCTGATTACTGCTCCATCACAAATATGCACACGAAGAACTTAGCCATCGTCTGGGCTCCAAACCTCTTAAGGTACCTTTCTTTTTTTCTATTTTGATACAAGATAATTTTTTACATTTATTGAAAACAGATAATACCTTTCTCTAGAAATCATAAGATGTTCAGCAGTTGAAAAATAGATCTTCCTTTCTTCTGTGCACTGTGCTCTTCTCCTCCTGTAAAATTTGTATGGGAAGTCATTCTAAGCAGGGACTTGAGGCCAGCTGGCAAGCTCCCACGCTGGGGTGTCAAACAGCCCCCGCTTTAGCAGTGGGAACACCCTGGTGTAATTGTGACCCCCCGCAATGCGGTTCCACCGACTGCAGTTTGGTAGTGGCAGGAAGGATTGATTCCCCCCACCCCTCTCTTGGTTAGATGAGACTGTGTCCATCATCCAGGAAAATTTGTTCTGTGGCATCACTAATTTCCCATTGCGTAAGTCTCTAGAGTCTAATTTGACAGCTTTTGGCTGCCAAAAAAACACACATAAAAAAAAAAAAAAAAAAAAGAGACTTATGGAAATGATCTTGGATAAACCTGTCCCCTAAAATTTGTTTTCAATGTGTGTAATAGGGTAGTTTAAAAAAAAAAATATCAATTATGTAATTTTAAATTTCTGCTTTAAAAGAAAAAAAAAAAAAAAAAAAATCACCCTGGCATCTATTGTATTGATTTCTGGACTGCTTTTGTTACCGTCCTGAGAAATGCGAGTCATAGATTCCCCTGTGTGCAGTTAATGAGGGTAAGCTCTTTTCTCCTTTCTGGCAATTCACCCACAAGCAGTCAAATGATCTCGTTTGAGTTTGCTTTTGTGAATATTGGGGCACTTGCTGAGCAGGGTCGGTTGGAGACATTCCTGCTACAGGGAAAAAAAAAAAAAAAAAAAAAAAAAATCACATAGAAGGCCACAGTGAGTTTTGCACAATGGCACTGCATTAAACTGCTGCCGTTCACAGTACTGGGAAATGAGTTAACAAAAATCTCCCCACTTTGTGTACGTAGTTCATTCACCTCGATCCCGACCTGCCCCACACTCCTTTTCTTTCTAGACCCAGCGTTCCTCTTGTTGTTATAGTAACACTCAAACCTGAACCCAAAATCTGGATATAAATCACTAGTCAGTGTGATCGTTTGTGTAATGCTTTGATGAAATTTAATCTCTGAACTGCCTCTGCAGTCTCATCTGCCTGAGCAACGGGGCACACGAGCTCCACACACACACACCAAAGCCTTACCCAACAGGAGTGCATCTTCCCACGTTCTTCTGGCTGTTTGCGTTTCATTCAATCTGCCTTTTCTTCAGATCAAAGCAGATAGAGTCTGCCTGCTTCAGTGGAACAGCTGCCTTCATGGAGGTGCGAATCCAGTCGGTCGTCGTGGAATTCATCTTGAACCACGTGGACGTCCTCTTCAGTTCCAAACTCAGCTCGGTCATACGAGATGGAGCAGGTGCGTGTCTTCCTCCACTGGCTTTACCTTGATCAAAAAAAGGTAGCAGACACTTAATGGGTATCAGAGTCTCCCTGGGGCATTTAAAATACATTTTTACTGTAACTTGGAGGACAGATCTCCAGGGTTATGATGTTAGAACCTGGCAACTATAACCTGGTTTTAGAAATTGCTATCAGTACCTTTCTTAGAAGCGAAGGATGCTCTGCACAAGTGCACATATTAATGCTTGGCTGCTACTTTTGTGTCCTTTGTAAGGCATCTCTCACATTTTTGTTCCCCCCCAGCTCCCTCCCCTTCTTTTTAAAGCCACCATCACCATAACCGATGCTCCTGTCATGCTTATCTGTTTGAGCCATCCTGCAGCACAGCACCATGCATGATCTGTCTACCCTTACCAGCACCTTACACCACAAATAGAAATGAGCTGATTTAAAGAAAGCTCTCTGTACTCAGTAATGTTGACACTAAGAAACTTAGTCTTCCTCTTAACAGGGAATATTTTGACATCTGCTATCCTGGTTATTTCTTCCGCGTAGTCCGTGTGGGTTAATTAGCAGGGCCGCCCAGCCACATGGCTCAGTCTGCATTGGCCGTCTTCTGCTCATGTTGCCGACTGTGGCTTTAGGATGAGGAATGAACCATGACACATTTGTGCCCAACCCTGGAGCACTCGAAACATCCTTCAGCTTTGGAACCCACACGTTCCCTTGAGTAACCACTAAGCCCATAAGTGTACCTGTTCCATTGAGAATGAGCGGAGTTGCACCAGGAAGAAAGTTTACTTTAGATCGACAAACGTGGATGCCACAAGCTATTATTACTCCTAAGCTGCATTAAGTGTGTACCATCTGCTTTGATAACCTGTCCTTCCTATGAAACGTGTGCAGTCAATGCAGTTATCACCACCTCCGGAGTACAGATAGCTGTTTTTCCAGTACATTTGCTGCTCCCCACTTCTAAACAAGCCCCACCTCTACTTGGGATAGCAGAGTTGCTCCAAGTCCAGCTTTTGTTCCTACTGGGAAGGCAATTTTTAAGTCACTAGGAGCCAGAGGTAAGCTTGGCTGAACAGTAACAGCCCACAGCAGGCTGAGCTCTGCCAGGGGAAGATAAGCATGCTAAGAGTCCGAGCCAAATGATTATCCAGGCTTAGAATGGACCACGTAAATTCAGCTAATTGTTTAATGACTTGGTCATTCGCATTCAGCGTGCTTTGACACAAAACTGGCAGGGAGAAGGGTCAGGCTATTGCACAGCAGAGCAGCTAAGTGCAGGAGTCCTGTGCTACAGCAAAGCAGCACCCTCTTCAGCGCTTCCAGGAGCCTCTGGGTTTGAGCACGGCTTCTTGCCTGTACCCACCCGTAAGAGGGAGTGGTATTCCCAAGCCCGCTTTAAGCCATTCCAGGTAAGGCTGGAAACCAAACTTCACCCGGAATAGCACTTACAGCTGACACACACAACACACGAGACTCTGCACGCTTTACACAAGGGCTGACACTGAAGGGGTGGTAGTAGTAGGGATGGAACCAAGCAGGATGTCGATGGGATGACACCCCCTAACTTGTGTAAGAATAACCCCAGAAATACCGGCGCTATAACCAAGGGCAAACAAGAGACAGCTGCTCTTACACCAGGCTCCTCGTGCTGCTCTGCAGCAGCTGCCCCTACGCTGCAAGCTGGCTTAGCAGATCCCAGCAGCGGGAGGCAACATCAGCTACTTCTACAAAAATGTACGTGTTCAGCTCCAAAAACAAGCACAAGTTGTAAAAAGGCCAAGGGCGAGACACGCAACTGGATTCTGTTTACTGTGTCCATTAGTTTATAGCATCTTTAGTCACACATGGCATTTCCTGTCGCACCGAGAGGTGGAACCTGGGAATGACTGAAACTGAGCTTTAAGAGATGAAAAACCATCACTTCCTTTACAGACTTCTGCATACAGATGAAGCTTAAACAAACTATTTCAGTGAAGGTTTCAACATACCTGCTTCCCTCGATCTTTTTTTTCTTTTTAATAAACTGAGCTGCTCTCATAATTGAGAAATTTTTTTGTCATAAACATAACTCTGACAAAACGGTTACTTTGACCACATCTCCCAGTGCCTGGGATAACAAAGATTTAGAAAAACACAGCACCTCCCTAGACACACAGACCCAAGCTTTGATCTCTACTGCTCTTTCTGATTCGCCCTGTTGCCTGTGGTTTTCCCTTACAGGGCACAGTTCGTTATCACGGCCCAAGTCTCTGTTGGTGTCCTCTCCTTCTACAAAGCTGCTCACGCTGGAGGAGGCACAGGCACGGACGCAGGCCCAGATCAACTCTCCCATCGTGGCAGACAGCAAGTACATAGAAGTGGGAGAAGGCCCTGCAGCTTTACAGGGGAAATTCCACACAGTCATAGACTTCCCATCCGAAAGGTAGAGACGAGTTTCCTTTCCAGCATGTGTCATAACTGGGGTGTTTTTTTTTTTTGATTACAGCAAAAGCTTGCCGATATTGGCTTACGCTGGTCATACATAAAGTATTGTAGCCAGTTTTCCACCTGCTTTGGACTCTCTGAGGATTCAGCTTACAGTATGTGTCCGGTGGACTTAGTTTAGCCCTGCAGCTTCTGTGCCACTCTCCTCTCTAGCAGGGTTATCATTAAATGGATAAAGCCAACGTTGTATGTGATGCAGATAGACTCCTGTACTAGTCACGCGTACAGAAATGTTAACAGGGTGAACACCAGGAAACATTGGGGTTTTCCAGATTTCAGGACTAACGGCCTGCAACAAATCCAGGTTCCCCTCGAAGTGCAGCAGTTGGACAGACTTGATGACAGCAGAAATTAAATATGGCAGTGGGAGGAGGGGAATGTGATTTTACAGCATGAGCGAGAGATGCTTTTGAATACCTTCCCTGGCTGCATAGTTCCTCAGAGAACTGGTGCATCTGCCAGCTAAATAAAAGCCATCCCTGAGCTGCTGTACTGTACAAGTACGGAGCCTTTGCTCACCTGCACTGCACCCACTTTGCACAGGTTGGTGGAATTTACCCAGCAAGACTTTAGGGCTGCGCTGTAAGAATGAAAACATCCTCAGCTATTTAAAAGAGACCGACTTTCTAAGCATTGTTTCAGCAGAAACCAGATAGCGCTAATAACAACCAACCAGTAGCAAGAACTAAATGCAGCTTCCCCCTCCAACAACTTGCTCTATTTTCTCACTCCAGAAAAAGACCGCCCAGCAAGATGAAGAAATCGCCAGTTGGCAGTTGGCGTTCCTTCTTCAACCTCGGAAAATCATCATCCGTGTCCAAACGCAAACTACAGCGCAATCCCAGTGAGCCCTCAGAAATGAAAGCCATAGCCCTGGCAGGTAAGAACACAAACCCAGCTTCCAAACACCCGGGTTTCCAGCAAGGCAGAATTCATGTTTCCAGTGTGATTCTATCTCCTTCTAGCGTTCAGGCCATGCATAACACCTTCCGTTAACTGCTGGCTTTCCTAAATGGAGCTGGCATTAGCTCAAGAGCCCAACCTGCTTAAGCACACACCTCTCATGCTTTTCTCCCATTTTTTTTTTTTAAAGACAATATATAGGCACCTCTATAATAAGTCTCAGAATTAATTCCTTCCGATGCTCTTACTGTGAAATAAGAATACAGTTCTGGCTCCCTTTCCTGCTCTCAAAAGACAATTATACTTGGTAAAGACACTTTTCCACAAACACACTCACCCCAAAAGCTATACCAGTGTAACTAGAGAAGGCATCCAACAACCTTTTGTAGCCACATCCAGTGGACATAAAGTCTGAATTCTCACCCCTTTCCATATATAGTTTACTGTCTCTTTCCTAATTTACAAATAGCAACAATATGGTTTTGCAGAAAAACACACCACAAATCCCTAAACATGGGCCAGTGAGGACTTTTATCCTGTCTTCTCCCTGCTGCCGTTTTCAAATTATAACCCTCATAGTCTTCAGTATAATAAAAACAACATATGAGCGTCCTTTAAGACCGTCTCCTTGGAGCACTGAAGTTGTACTTGTGTAGTGCTCATAAAACAAGCTGCGCAAGCGTTATTACTTTCTTCCCTATTTTTAAGGGATTTTGTTTGCTAGCAGGACCAAAACAATTGTCACAGGTACACCTAGACAGAGACTGTAGCGGGATGATGTGAGGAGTTGTTTCCCAGCCCATCATCTGCAGCAGTTCCCATTTTGGTAGGTTACTTTTCCCCAGTCTACAACGGGCATCAAAAATTGATTCACTCTCTTATCATTGCCTCTTGCCTACCAGTATAGAACCACTGATGGAACAGGACCTCTGCGGGCCAGGCTCCCCTGCAAAACACGACTGTCTGTCTCAGACAGCAAATCATATTAACAGTGGAACAGGATAAAGGTTTTCTTTAAGGGCTTTGCAGTAGAAACAAAACCAAAAAAATACCTCAACTCCAAACTGAGAAAGCCCGACTGTGTTACTCTCAGGACAGTGGTACTGTTGCTAGAAACCCATTTGTTTTTTCCTGCCACCGTTACATAGCCAAATGTAAACCACTTTTAGAATTCAGCTTCTCACTGTCTCGGTTGCATTTCCTTAGGTGGACGAGGAGACAGCGGGACTCTTCGCTCAGCTAAAAGCGAAGAATCGCTTACCTCTCTGCATGCTGTTGATGGTAAGACGAAATTGTACCTGCACTTTTAACGCGTGTGGATTAAAAAAAGGTGGTTTGACATTACTGACTGCAGATATTCAATGGAACTGATTCTCCACCCCTCCAGTAAAAGCTGGACTTGCTAATTAGTGAAGCAGCTTACCGCTGCCCAACACAGATGGCTATCACAGAGACATGCTCTTCAGGTCTTTGTTTTCCTTCTAAGGTAAAAAGGCAAAGCTCTTGCTGTTGTTGTATAGCCGGCACCCCTTACCTCCATTCCTTGCCAACCCCCCTTTCTATTTTAAGGTGGAAAAGACGGCATCGGGAAGGAAAATGCTTTCTGAGGCAGCCTTAGGTCTACAGCACACTTAAAATAGTTTTGCTTTTGCACGCAGCTTAGTTTCAGACTAGATCAGACCTGACAACCGCTGTAGAAGAGTTTGAGCAAACATAATTAACAGTTACTGCTAACTACATTGCTTTTGTGTTTAGAGTTCACCATGTGAGCATCTTGCACATTGCCTTAAGACTACTTTAAAAACAAGACCAAACCATCACCTCCTCGACAGTAAGATTTTGACACTAATCCATACGTATGTACTCCTTCATAGGTGAATCTAAACTGTTTCGGCCCAGAAGACCTAGGTCCAGTAGTGATGCACTCTCTGCTTCCTTCAATGGAGAGCTCTTGGGAAACATGAATCGCTGCAATTCTTACGACAACCTTCCCCACGACAATGACAGTGACGGGGACGAGGGGCTCATCCACGTTCCTGCCCTGATTTCTCCTCGATCTGCCGAAGACGTCGACCTGAGCCCACCAGATATCGGAGTCGCTAGCCTGGATTTTGACCCAATGTCTTTCCAGTGCAGCCCGCCCCAAGCAGAGTCCGAGTGCCTGGAGAGCAGTACCTCCCTGCTGGAGTCAGTTGGCACAAATAAGGAGAAGCCGAGCCTACTCAAGAAGGATTTAGAATCAGGCAGCCAGTCCCAGACACCAGGCAGTGCCACGAGCTCTGAGCCAGTCTCCCCTTTCCAAGAGAAGATGAGTCCCTTCTTTACTCTGGACCTGAGCCCGACCGAAGAGAAGGCCTGCAAACCCCATGCCTTCTCACCCAAGATGGGGCGAAAGCCCATCAAATCACCACCGCTGAGTACAGCGGAACCCGTCTCCTTCGCACTGCCCAGCCGCATGTCAGAAGCGATGGGAGGAACGCCCATCACATCCAGAAACTCCTCTGCTTCCAGCTGGAGCAAAGGGATTGGCATCACTGATATCACAAACAGGTCCCCAACCCAGATGTCCTTGCCCCTGAAAAACAGTGAAACAGGAGCAGGGGAAGGAGCCCACCAAGAGCTGCAGCATGCCCCGCTAGTGGCTACTGGCAAGCCAGAGTTGCCAGAAGAAGGGGAGAGACCAATGTCAAGCAGTCAGAATAAGACTGTACCCACTGGACACACACAGCCAGGTACAGTGCATTTTCCTCCATTCTTTCTTTAAGTTCCAAAGGGGACCTGCTCTCAAAGTCGTCCTCCTCTGCGTGCCTTTTAGGAGAGGGGATTGCCCGTCAGTTCTGATCACAAGTGTCTTGCAGGGCTGTGCAGATCAGTAAGGTCTTAACCTCTGCCTTCTCCCTACATCACACAAGTCGCAGATATTTTCCATAATACTTTGTATACTGCTTTTTTTTCCCGCCCCCATTCTGTCATACATGAAAATCTATAGCATGTCCTTCTAAATCATTTCAGCCAATAGACCATCTAAGGCTTTTCTTTTTTAAATTAAAAATCTGCCAACACTCAAAGAAGGGACCTTTTCACCCTAAAACCTTATGATCAAAATTGTGTAAGGGTATCTCATTCTCTGCTACCTACTTTCCTACCTCTCTAGAAATGCAAGAGGAAGCCTTTAGACAATCTCTTGTGTTTTTTCCTTTTTGCGATGAACTGCTGTGCTATTGAGCAGCGTTTGCATGTGAGACAAGATAGAGTGTTTCACATCAGAAGGAGTTGCCACTGTGAAAGTGTGGAAAGCATCTATTTTTTTATAACAGTCATTAAGGTTAGGTCACTCTCCTTATTGGGTAACATAAAATCACTCTCTCTCTCAATTTTCCCCCCATTAGGAGCAGTTGCCCTCGACTCCCCCCAGGATCCTGTTCCCGTCAGTTCTGTGTCTCTTATCCCTCCTCCTCCTCCGAAAAATGCAGCGCGCATGCTAGCCCTAGCGTTAGCCGAGTCCGCACAGCAAGCATCCGCTCAGTCTCAGAAAAGGCCAGGAGATGCTCATTCTGAAAGCACAAATTACGGAGAGACGGAAGCTGGCACAGCTCTAGAAAAGCTCCATCTCTCTGCTGGTGCTCCAGACAAGCTCCACCTGTATACCAGTCTGCCCGAGAACCGACTTCACTTCCAGACTGGTGCACCAGCAGAGCAGGATTTCCAAGGTAGCAGCACACCTGGGGAGCAGAACCACCCACCAGGTGCACCTGGAAACCGGGACCCCCCACCTCTCCACACTGGCATGCCTGGGGACATGCCTGGTAGCAGAGATGCAGAGCAGGAGCAGTCCAGCTTCCATCCTGGTAAACCGGGGGACAAAGATCACTTCCCCTCCCATGCTGGGGACTGGGAGCACACATCCCACCACACTGCAGGTGCACTGCCTGACTGGGAACCTCCCACAACAACAGACCTGCCTGTAGATAAGCCCCAGGTCCACGCATGCATGTCTGGGGACAAGCACCACATTCCTATCTGCACAGCTGATGACAAACTTCAGTCTCCTCCTGTCCTAAGTGCCGGGGAGAAAAGCACCCCGGCTTCAGTGCCGTATCTAACCACCATCCAAACAACGGCAGCTGAGCCTAACCGCGGGCCAGCGGGTCCAGCCACAACTCAGGCAGATGTCACCATTACAACTGCACAGCGCACGCTCACAGCCGGCCAGCCCACCCCGTCGCCGAGGCAAGATCACCAGTCCCCAATGGGACAAGTGCCAGCGGGCTCTGCAAAAGCATCCAGCGGTTCCAGTCAGGTACGTGGATGCGCCCCCGCAGCCTTCCCCCTACCTGCAAGCGCAGCGCCTGCCCCCAGCTGATCCGTAAGCGCTAGAAGCTGAGCTCTGGGAGACTCCATCCAAACCCAAATGGCACGGGGCAGGGGATTCACAGGTTACTGGAAGTTACATGTCTATGACACAGACACAGCCTTACAGGAAAGCAGCGCAGAATTTCCTAAGGGAACATCCCAACATACCCGCTCTGCTTGGTTTTAAGGAAAAGAAGTATCCTCTGGGGTGGCTGATCCAGGGAGTGCTAGTTTAGAAGTGCTCAGACAAGGAGGAATTTTTGCATCCTCCCTTCACTGAGGCTGACAACATCCTCTTTAATGAAGCAGGTCAGATTCCTAGTACAAGTTAGACATGGAATTGTTCACTCAGAAACCCAAACTACCTGCTGCCCCTGAAGCGTGCAAGCCTGCAGCCTGTCCTGAACACCATAGTCACACGTAAGGAGGGGATTTCTGCTGTATTACACTGCTCGATCTGCTCAGCAGGGCGTGAGGAGTTTAAATCCAGGTACATTTTCATTAAGACAAGTACATTTATAAGCAGACCACCTGACAAAAGTGAGGCAGCTGTGTAAAAGTTCTAACCTGTTACTATAAGGAGACAGCCACCTCCTGCCCTTTCTCCAGGTTTGAGATTTGCAGAGAGAGCCCTCGCTGCCCTTAGTGACGGGTCCCAAAATCTCCCAGAGGCAGCACGCTACCCTTGCTGTGGAGGGGAAACCTACACATCTCCTCTTCTACAGCAAACGGAAATCAGACACAGAAAAAGCTCACACTGAACTAATCTGTACAAGCATCTGTCGTATTTCAACTGCAGATTTGGGGGTGGGAAGATGCTTGCCTCTAATTTCTACTGGTTTCTTCCCTAATAGGTATGGGGCACAACTGCACCTGAAAAACCACCTGAGCCCACACCTGGTTTTGTCCCAGAAAGCAGTTCTACCACCCGCTGCTCCTCATCTGTGCCCACGGGCCACCAGAGCCATTTGGAAAAGCCTCGGGAGACTACAAGGGCTCCCCCACTGCATATGCGGTCCGAGTCCGTCCCTACTCACTCCTCCTACAGCTTTACACCCCCTGTCCCGCCTGTGAGAACGCTGGAGAGCAAAATTGCTGCCGCCATGCACTCAAACAACACGGACGCCATCAACAACTCCAATTATCACGCCTTCCTGTCTTCCTCCATGCTGGCCTCCTCTGTGGAGGAAGCCCTGCTGCCGCCACCACCACCCCCCCCACCCAAGCACGCTTCCCTGCAGTCTGTGTACGTGCCGCATCCCAAGCCGGAGAGCATCCCCGAGCCCTCTGGGCCAGACAGCTACCTGCACCACAAGCCGGCTTCCATCCATCAGTACAGACCCGAGAGCGTTCCTCCCCACATCTCCTACCACAGCAAGCCTGAGCAGCACCAAGCCTACCCTCCTCGGTCAGAGACACCCACCTCTGTGGGCACTCGCTACAACACCTACACAAACCAAGGGAAGAGCACCTCGGCTCTGCACTCCAAGCCTCGCAGCCGGACAGAGTTTGTGTCCTCCGTGAGCCCAACGGGCCTGCGTAATGCCAGCTACGCTGAGGATGCTCCACCCTACCCCACGATCCGCAGGGTTCAGTCGCTGCATGTCCCCACCCCTGCTGCCACCGCTATCCGCTCCGTCCCCATTTCACGGACCGAGGTACCTCCGGACGACGAGCCAGTGTACTGCCCGCGGCCCCTCTATCAGTACAAGCCATATCAGCCCCACTCCGACTACCACGTCACGCAGCTGCAGCCTTACTTTGAGAACGGGCGGGTACATTACCGGTACAGTCCTTATTCCAGCTCTTCCGGATCCTCTTATTACACCACTGCTGATGGGAGCTTTTACGACCTGGACCCCTACAGCACGGTGCGGGTCAGGCCTTTCCACCCCCTGCCCAGCCGAGACTTCGCATCGTACGCCTCCCGGCTGCAAAGCAAAGGCCTGTACCGCTATCCCAGCTTGTCCGCCTACCCTCGGGGCGGCCTCATCGGCCACCTGGCAGGCAAAGAGCACAGCTTCATCAGCAGAGACGTGCCTCCTGCCCCGGACATCAAGCACATGTACATGTCGTGGGACCTGGAGGACATGGAGAAGTACCGCATGCAGTCTATTCGCCGGGAGAGCCGCACGCGCCAGAAAGTGAAAGGACCGGTGATGTCCCAGTATGATAACGTGGCCCCACTGCTGCAGGAGGAACTGGGAGGACTGGATGTGATTCACTTGCGCAGCAAATCGGATCCTGGGAAAACTGGCCTCCTCACCGTGGCAGAGGGGAAGGAGGGGAGGTACCCGGCCAAGGCAGCTACACCCGAAGGGGAGGAACGTTACTACATGCAGCACCCTGAGCCAGAGCTGGACAGAGCCCACTACCACGGAGCCTACGGGAACGGGCAGTCGGAGAAGCCGTCCCTTCCCCAGAAGCAGAGCAGCATCCGCAGCAGGAAGCTGCACGACCCAGGCTGCACCACAAATGAACACAGGACGCACTTGCAGCAGGAAGCAAGCCATAGGCAGCCTTCCGAATCCAAAAACGGGCCCCCTTATCCCGACTACAGGCCCAAAGGTGGCCCGGAGCCCTCCGAGCCCATCGGTTACCAGCACTCGGGTGGGAAGTACATCCCAGCGAACCAGGAGACCCTGAGACTGAACCACAAGGAGGTGAGGCTGGCAGAGGACAGGCCAGATTTGGAGAGGTCTCGAGCCAGGCCAGCCGCATCCATGGAGAAACACTCCAGAGACTGCTATAAAGAAGAGGAACATGCCGCTTCTCCCATGGCACCACCGCCCAAGCCCGAACGGAGCCACAGCCTCAGAATGCAGCACCCCGAACCCATGGAGAGGGACTCTGCCCTCCTCTACCCGTACCAAACCCTTGGGAAACGCCAAAGCACTATGACTGTGGTGTCCCAGTATGATAATTTGGAGGATTACCATACCATGCCTCAACACCAAAGAGGGGGCTATGTTGGAGGAGGGGGGTTCGTGCCCCCCGGTTTTACCCACGTGCACAGTAGAACTTATGCCACGGCCCTCGGCCAGGGAGCCTTCCTCCCGACGGAGCTGTGTTTGCAGAGGCCTGAAACAGAGGTCCACGTTGAGTGAGCTGGTGTGGGGGGGGAAGGAGGGATAGAGTCTAAGCAGCCTCTGCTGGACAGTGGACTGTTTTATTTTTTCAGTGACGGAAAAAAAAAAAAAATACCCCGACCCTGCCCCCGATGAGCAAAGCAAACCCACCTTCAGCCCCACCCCCCCCAGCCCACCACTCACTGTTTTTATGTAGTAGAGATACAGCTTTTTCATGTAGTTTTGAGACAACTGGAACAATAGGGCAGGCTGTCGGCACACAGGTGTTGCCAGAGATGCCGGGCAGAGCTGAAAGAGATGCTGTTGGGGCAAGGAGGGAAGGAAAAGAAGTTTTTCCTTCCCCAGATTTGATGTTGGCAATTCCCACCGCTTCTCCCCCGCCACACACCTCCGCAGTCCTGTGCATGTGGCTGTTCCCCCCGTGAGCCCCTGCGCAGTAAGTCGCCCTTCCCACCGCTAGCTTCCAAGAAAGGGTCTGGTCTCCAAAGCCTTGGAAGAACCACTGTTCTCCCCCCTCAGAGGTTACAAGAGTGGGATAAAAGCTAGGCGGGGGGGAATAGACTTCCCAAGTATTTTTCTTCTCGGTTAACGCCGAGGGCCTGCCTCTCCCTTGAAAATGACTGCTTAGGCATAGTGGAGCCCCTTCAGTCACTTTGAAGTGGGTGAGAGCCTGTTTTGACTTCAAGCCTGTGGAATAGGCTCTGAAGCAAGTTCAAAATACAACACGCTTTTTCAATCGCTTGCTTAACAAGCTGCTTTCTGCCTACAAGAAATCAAATTACTTTAAATGTCTCTATTGTAAGCAGAGGCCAGCTATGGAAGCCAAGTAGGGCAGGTTTGCATTTCTCATACCAAAAGAAAAAACACACAAAAATATACCAAACCATACACACACAGTTGGGAACAGCACACCCATTTCACACCAATTCCTCTTTACTGCTAGGCTATCTACAGTCCAGACGACTTAATACCATGTTGTGGCTGGCCAGACAGTATCATCTCTCGACAAAAAAAAAAAGAAAAAAACAACAAAAACACAAACTACAAAAATACTATAGTGATTTTTTTAATTATGTCCAGCTTGTAAATCGGAGCCCAACTTACCAGCTGGGAATGACTGTGTAAGTGCCGAGTTACCTGCATGACCAGCTAATTTGCCCTGGGCCGGATCCTGCAGCTCTTAGATCAGGGAACGCTCCTATTGACCTTAAACTGAAGGTCTACAGGACATGGCTTTCGGTAACCTTAAGATCGGTGTTGGCAAGGGGATCCCTGGGAAGCTGTGGCATACACGGAATAGTTACGTGCTGTCTGTGCGCTGTGAAATAGTATCGCCTCCCGTATCGCAAGCGTAGCTCATACCAGTATTCAGTTAGCTGTAGGGACAGAAGGCCAGTGCACTCTCTGTAATACACAAATTACGTTGTCCTAGGTATTGAAAAGCTTTCCATATTGTGAAAGAAGCCTGGCTGTATCTCGCCTGCGGCCTCTCAGACTTCCCAGGACTCACTACAACCCCACCTTATAAATAAAGCACATCCGTTTCATTAGACAGGGCTTGCAAGCAATACTTGAGATTTAGGAGTTTTTAAAATGTTCACGGAGTTATTCCAAGGCCATTCCTGTTCCATGTGGTTGAAGAACTTCTCTAGTTTTGAATCTCTACTGTTTTATTAAAAACCTGGAGGTCCTGCAGTTAGCACACAGCTGTGAAAGTTAAAGGGAACTTAGATGGTTTTTTGAATAAGAGATTCATGGCTATTTTGGGGCTTTTAAATCCTAAGGAAAACCTGCTTCTAGTAGCTAACTACTCTTTAGCTGTTTGCTTCTTTTAGTCTTGTAGCCTTGTCCGGGGCTGTTCCAGTAACACTACCTTACAGTCCTCTTTTATTGTGCAATGCTGTTGTTTTAAGCATTTTTGTTTAGAAGAGTGTTCTTACATGTTACGAAAATAAATCTGGCAGTCAGAAAAAAAAGCAGCACTGTGATCCGGGTTACCGCAGTCACCTTGTGGGTAACGACCAGGTCGAGGGCTTGGGATTTCTTTGCGAGGGAATGCTTTGTGTAGTGTTTTCTTTTAAGGAAAACTAAGAGAACTACATAGGAAGGGGCCGTTAGGTGAGCCGTGGTGTGGGCCACCCCGTCTCCACTGCTAGCTAACTCCCTAGGAAGGGCTGACCACTCCGGATTGCTGGGTGCGGGCTCGCCAAGGGAGTCCAGTTTAAGCTAAAGGTTAGTATGGCCATGAGGACTAGTACCAGTCCTCAACCATTGTAGCACAGTCTCCCCACAGCTGCCAGTTACCTGCCGAGGTCTCCAGTCGAAGCAGGGACAGTGCATTTGGTTCAGGCTATTTGGGATTCAGGTACCGAGAGCTGTAGGTCAAACCTCGCTCTCCACGAAAGCCTTAACTCCCCGCTCCTGCCCCCCCGCAGCAACTCTCCTCATCTCCGTTTTGGCCTTATGTTAACCAGGACTATCCTACTACGAGGGGGCTGCACCCAGCTCCCGCTAATTGTAAATGCCTCTGGATTTTCCTGCTCTAAGCCACTGTCTCCCTCTAGAGACCAAGTGCCATCTCCCTGGACAACCACTCTTCCTTCTAGTCTTACGCCTGTCCTGCCCGAGCCCGGGCTCTTCAGCTCGCTGCGTTGTACGAAGTGCCAGGTGCAGAGCACCCTCTCATCCCCTGGGAAACAAAAGCTTTCAGCACCTTTCAAAAAGAGCTTCTAGAAGCGCCCACCCGTACACCGACACGGCTGCTACAAACAGCCTTCCCCCTGCAGAACCGGGAGGGCTCCATTAAAACCAGGTAACTTAATAGCCAGTGTCCCCCCCATCCTTCTGCACACAGCGCATACTTTGAGGGCTGGAAGCTCTCAGAGAACCCAAACCACACCAGTGTTGAGCCACAAGTACAAAAGATAAAGAGCAAAGTGAAGGCACCAGCTTTCCCCAGACGGTAACACAGGTGAGCACCTCTCCTTTGGTGTTGGTACTGCCCACGGCTGAGACACCGACTGCGCTTCAGCAGTCGGTCCCGCGCCCGCCCCACGCAAAGCCATATCATGAACTATGCAGTTCTGCTCTTGCACTGTGGTTGATATGATGGTCCTTAGAGTTTTACATCCTCACCGAGTCACGAGAAAGTCCAAACATCCGGCTATATCTTTCCGAAAATCATAGCTGAGAGTAAAAAGGGCATTGTGCATCAGAGCGAGGCAGGGGGGTTACACCCGCTGTGTAAGCACAGTGGATGACACAGAGGTAAGTTGGTGGTACAGTTCTTGGCAGGGAAATGGGAGAGCGCAAGGAGACGGCAACGCAAGTAATACTCTATTGCGAGTCCGGTTCTGCTCAGATGAAGGAATTTATTGCCTAACCTTATCTCCAGCAAGACAACGACCAGCAGCTATGTTCTTAAATAACTCCCTTATGCTTGCCACAGGCTATCTACATCTTAAACTGCCACTTCCTAAGCTTTCAGCCGAGTTTCTCCCTAGTGCATGCAAGAATTAGGGTCCAGTACCGTATTCTAACTCTGGATTTCCACCTCCACTTTGGAGTGGAATGCACAACCCGTAGGAGACCTTCCTTGGCAAAGGGGCAGTGCCGATGTTAGGCGAGTCAGGAGGACCTAGCCCCCATGAAGTCTTAAGCAAAGCATTAATTTCTGATTTTTAAAGAGTCTTATCAGGTGAAATCTATATGCATACATAACAAAACACCCACAACTTTGTGCCTATGTCTTTCCGGAGATCCTCGTTTTACGCTCGTCCTGCGAAGGGGGGGGGTCAGTAAGGATTGCACAGTGGTAGTCAGTTGCTACACAAAACCAAAACCAACTTGAAAACATACTGTTCCCTCTAACCCCAGAAAGGGACAGAACCTCATGTGTACTCTGCCATTCCTCAGTATGTTGACAGGGCATCGACTGAAGTGATGTGTTATGTATTAGGAAATCTGGATGAGAAAACATCCGATTTACACTAAAGGCGGCTTAGGCATGCAACTCTCTTCCCAGAGCCTTGGGCCGCAGCTCTCCGCTGCCGAAAGGCATAGTCCGGTTCAAACCGACAGCGCAATACCTTCGTGTGCGGAGCCTTGCCTCGTCCAGTTGGGGGGAGGGTGGGGGGAGAAAAGGGTTGTTTTGCAGTTCATTTCCTGCTGTAGAAGACTTGATTTTTCTTTCCCTGAGCCGCATGAGAGAAACATCCCAGAAAGTCTTGGGTTACCTTTGGAGTTCCCTTCACTTTAATTTATATAGTGTCTTTTTTTGTGAACTGGTGTAAAATGTATATGCCGACGAGCTCATGTATTTTTATGTAAATATTTTTTGTGGTTTCCCCACTTGCCCTTCTCTGTAAATATTTAGAATTCTCATATTCTTCTCACCTTGTATGATGCAGATGTGGTTTTGTTTCTGTTTTTTATTTGTACTGTAATGCAACAATCCAGACTGAGGTGTCTTGTGGTATTAAACAAAAGCAACAGTCCCACTGAGCTCACACTCAGATGTACAACTTGACAGCATTAATCAAGCCAGGTTAAAAACTACTCCGTTGTGTTTGTGTGTGTTTTTGCCTCTGCCTCGTTAATTTAAAAGAAAGGGGGAGCGCCAGCTTAGAGCCACGCTTCGGAGGGATGCTGGCGGGGATCTAAAGACAAAGGAGGAGGTGACTTTGTATTCACATGCCAAGGCTACGGCAAAATTGCTCACCCCGAGCCCCTGCTGCTGCTTATCTGTTCTGTTACACCTGTGGCCGTGCCTGCTTCATCACTAAAAACAAACCAGCCTGGGGTTTTTCAGTCTCCCCATCTTCTCACCCAGCACGAGAGCGCAAGGAGAAACAGTTTGGCAGTGGCACAGAAGGCACAGGGCAGATGAAGTTTGGAGTGACAGATGGCACAGGCCACCTTGGCCCCGGGAGCTGGCCGGCAGGGACTCTGGGCACCACCGTAATATTGTTCATAGTTAATTAATAGCAAAAAAGATGATTAAAGGAAGCTAATTTCATATGTACTTTTTTAGCAGTCTTTTTAACAAGTAAACGTTATGCTCTCTGGAACTGCTGGCAGTAATAAAGCCAACCTAAGCGTCCTCTCTTCTCCATGGAGGACGGCCCAGCCCCACTCCCCGGCTGAGCTGCGCAGCACAGCGTGTCCTCACTGCTGCGGACATCCCCCTCCGCAGCCCCGACCCCTTTGTGCAAGCACAGAGGGGCTGCCGGGCACACAGATCTCTTGAAATCTTCACCTCACCCGCTCCCAAATCCTCACCTTACAATCCAGGTCTGCTCATTAGCACACATTCAGCCTCTCCCAGTAAACGCTCATGTCCCTGCAAGGAGGGTCCCACCAGCAGCCCAGCCCTTCTCTGGTGTTAACATCTGCCCGGCACCAGGAGTTCCTGCTGTTCCCAGCAACATGGCCAGGACAGGGGGACCTTGCCGAAGCTGCCGTGCAAACCGAGCATCGTGCTCCAGCTCAGCTTGAGCAATACCTCTCCTGCCACGTAGATGTGCTAAAAGCAGCGGGAATCAAGCTTTTCCTCTGCTGAGCGCTGGCAGACACTGTTGCCACAACCAGAAGATTCAGCCCGGTTTTCACACACCTCCACACGACCCCCCCGCACACTCCATGGGCACTTTTCACCCCCGCCCGTATGCACCTGGTCTGTTAATGCCACTAAGATTGAAGTTATCCTTGAGGCCAAAGGCGCAATACAACCAGGATGACTGCAAACACAAATCTCGACTCTTCTGAAGGCCAGGAGACAATCCACATCTTAACTACAATGTTTGGGGCAGCTCAGGAGATGCTCTGCACAGTACATTAACTGTCAAAAGGACATTTGTCAATGATTGTTCCAAAAGACTCAGGTTTGGTAGGTAAGGGAATAGTAGAGATCTGCCTTGAGGAACGTCCCCCCAGGAGCCGACGTACCACCTCCCCACTTGCCTTGGCCCAAAGCCCTGCAGAAGCGGGGCTGTGCCCTCCCAGCCAGCAAAGGCATTTCCCTTAATAACCCTCTCAAGATCACAGCAAGTACAGATGTGTGGTAAAACACCCAGCTGAGAACGTCAAAAAAGGACTCTGAACAAGCAATGCTGAGAGCATCTCTCAGCTGCTGCACCCTTATTTCTCCTTCCACCGCTTTAAGAAAAAATAAAAGCTGGAAACGCTCCAGTCTTCTCTGACAGCCTATCCAGGGGAGCAGCCTCCCGGCTGAGGTTGACATACCAGCAGATTGGGAGGGGAGGGGGGGACAAGGACAGAATTAAACTTTACAGGGGCCGGTAAAACCCTAAGCAGGAAAAGGGATTTTTCTGAAGACGTGCTTCCAGCAGGTAGCGCTGTTAAACCACGTTTGCCTCTAAAAGCCAACTTTTCAAACCATTTAAAAGGATTGCGTTCCGTTCTAGTAGTTTCTGCTCAGGTTTCTAACTCCTGGTATGTAGGGCTGGATCTTTTCATTTACTTTTCATGTTAAAAAAAAAAAAAAAAAAAAACACACAAAACCAAAACCTGTATTGAGCACTCGGTGGTCCTGCAGCATGCGTGCAGCCTCCGAAGGAGCTCTGCTTGCCTCCCTAAAGCACCGGCAGCCCGCAGGTGTCACGCAGAGCGCCCAGCAGAGCAGCCTGACTGATCGCTAATGCTGAACCATCCAAACTGAAAAGCGAACTGCAGAGCTAGGCAGATCGCTGCTGCTTTGCACAGAAGCTATCAGCCGTTCAAGGACTCCATCCCTAGAGAAACATTACAATGTGTTTGCTTCAACACTAGGAAAGTCATCCAGAAGCAGCAACTGATACTGGAAAAAGCCAGGAATCATAGAATGGTTAGAGTTGGAAGGGACCTCAAAGCTCATCTAGCTCCACCCCCCTGTCCTGGGCAGGGACACCTCCCCCCAGCCCAGGTTGCTCCAAGCCCCATCCAACCTGGCCTTGAACACCTCCAGGGATGGGGCAGCCACAGCTGCTCTGGGCAACCTGCGCCAGGGGCTCACCACCCTCACAATAAAGAATTTCTTCTTAATATCTCACCTAAATCTCCCCTCTTCCAGTTTAAATCCGTTCTGCCTCATCCTATAGGCCCACTCCCTGATCAAGAGTCTCACAACAAGTCCAAACAACACAACTTTCCCTGCTGTCAGCCAGCCCCATCTTCCCACCCAGCTCCAGTTTCTCCACCTGCTGTCCCGCTGCCCAAAGTGCCTTTCAGTCCAACTGCAGTACCTACAGCGTACGCTTTTCACACCGCAGATCCCTGCCTTTGGCATGGCAACGGGACAAAGACACACGTGGCCCAACATCTGTTGGTCAAGTTGCCACTGGCTCTCAGCAGCCGGAGCAGTCAGGAAGGAAGAGGAATCAGAAACACAAAGAGCTGTGCCTCAGTGCTGCCGGGAAGGGGGGGGCTGTGCTGAAGAAGCTTGGCCAGGGCTCCCTCACCGCCTGCTTGAACATGGGGGGGAGGGGGGGGGGCTGCAGGCTCCAGTAGCTGTTTTGTCCTACGGCGCAACTCACCCCCACCCCGTCTCTCAAATCACGATTTCTACAGGCTACAGAGCACAAAGCGAAGACGCAACCTGCGGAAAGCATACATTAAATAAAGCACGGGCTGTCCTGTAGCGAGAAGAGGAAGGCTTCACGTGCTGCACAGTGAAATTAAAATTGCCTCAACTCTGTCACAGCATCCTTCAAGTTCACAGCCTGTGACCCCTCCTTGCCCCAGTGGGCCAAAGTAAATCATCAGCCTCCAGACAGACACCCTTGACTTCAGACATTATGTCTGCACTTTATGGTTCAAATTGGCAGTCAAGACAGGCTCTCTTACTGTATCTGCCTTATCACCTGCCTGGAAACATCTCACTACCCAGCACAGGCCTCCTCCAGACTCTTTGCCAAGCTGGTGTCCAGTCTGCCTTGTCTTTACATCTCCCACTGCAGATTCCCCCCCGCCACGAGTACTCAAAGTCATCAGACCTCTGCCAGCAGCCCTGCAGCTTCAGCTCCCCACTCAAGGAGGTCATTGTGCTACAAAGGGATAAGCAGTCCCCAGCTTGTGACAAGAGGAGCCCATCGGGCACCAGAATCCCACAAGAGACTCCTGCTTTACCACCCAACACCCCAGCCTTTCTCAGACATTTACGCAGCACCTCACCCCCATTCCCCGCTGTCCTGCAGCCCCTTGGGGGTCCCAGAGCAGGGGAGAGGTCTCCTGCGCTCCCACAGGAGGGGAAAAAAAATGTTCCAAGGGAGGGGAACATGTTCCTGAGCTGCCATATGCAAACACTGCCCTTGTAGCTGACCCAGCACGTTCCCTGTTATGCCATCTAACATCCCCTCCAGCATCACGGAATAAACCTCACTGGTCCCATTAACGGGTGACAAGGGGAAGAGAAAGGTGAATCTGCCCAGAGGCGCAGCATCCTGTTACAGCTTGGCTGAATTTATTAACTGTGGCCAGATATAGGCAATGAGGCTGCCGCCTCCCTGGGCAAAGGAAAGTTGCCCTTCTAAATATCAAAGGGAACAGGAAAAGAACAAGATCCTTATACAAAAGGGCAGTTAGCCCCACTGGCAATTGTATATTTAGAAAGATGCAAAACTTGCACAAAGGGTGGCGGGTAAGAAAGGGGAAAACAGTTTGCACAAAGGGCAAGGGGAAGGTTTTCAAGTAAAAATGTATTCATCCATTTTTTTTAAAGATCTAAGATGCTAGAGGAGAATATTTGACTCCAGCAAGTGCTGGAACTCTATGCATTATTCAAACCATGAGAACGTTTGAAGACCGGAGACCCAGAAACCTTTGGTGAGAAGTCGTCACCTGGCACGTTCCCAGAGGGGAACTGCGGGTGACCTGTCATCCACACAGGTGGGTTTCGTGGCTTCCATCGACGCTCTGTACCTCGGCAATATACAGCAGCCCCCTTTCCTCCCCCTCCCCTTCAACCTACACAGTGAGACAGTACATACGACACAAAAAAAATCCCACTGGGAATGCGTGCATATCCCAGTGAGACACACTCGGGATACACCTACGGAGAAACCCTTCCTGACCCACAAGCGGCAAAGGTAACTAAAAGCACACTAATGCCCAGAAACGCAGTAGGAAAGCGGAAACACAGAAGAACGAAGTGCACTGAGAAGGGCAATACGACAAGCCCACAACAGACGAGCAGGTAAAAACCAAACCCCCCCCTCCTCCAAATCAACCCTCGCCCTCTAGGGCAGACAGTCTCATCAATAGCAATGTTCTAGGAGAACCGCATTTTGCTGCGCTTCCAGTTATAAATTCAAACACGAGAGTTTTTAAGAAGTGCCAGACGGGGCCGGGTTTTCAGAGAGCACACACACAGAGCAGGCCTTGCCTCTGGGGGGGGGGGGGGGGGGGAAGATATCTGCCTTGCCCCTCTCCCTTCCATCAATGCTTGCCTTTCACAAGTTTAATTTACTTTTATTAGCATCTTTTATTTTTCTTCAGGTTTCCCCTTGTTGCTTTTTTGAGGGAGATCGTAATCACCTCGCTTAAAGGATTTTTGTTGTTGTTTGTTTCACACCTTTGGTTTCTTTTCTCTCTCCAGCTCAAGCTCTGCAAGTCTTTGGCCCTTTATCCAGCCCCGAAAGGATGGGAACTGGAGCACAAACTTCCTCATCTTCTACCGCACAAGACGGGGACGTTGAGGAGGGATGGCCGCATAAGAAAAATACATGACTGCATCCCAAACATAAATCCCACACTGTACCGGCCGTTAATGTTTCCCCAATATAGAGAAGGTGGAAGTTTACTGCTAATAATGTATAACGCAACAACTTTCCAACTAACACTTGCTGAGTAGCACGGTCGAATACAAAAGGTACATTAATATGCTACAGAGCAATCGCCAATTTCTGCAACAGAGCAAGAGAAGCCGGTCTGAACTTTCTCACATTTCCCCCCATGTGAAAGACTTTTGGAAAAGACAGCAAATGTTAAAGGACGGCTTTTTAAAGTGGAAAATATTTTCCTCCATCAGCAACACAACTTCAAAAGCAAAACCAAACGCACTTTAACAACCGCCCCAATCCACAGACTCTTCCCTTCCACCTCAGGGATTATCTGAAGCTCCAGGACGAGCACAGCGGTCGGCATCTCCGCTCCACGGCGAGCTCTGCCAAGCCAGCCTCCACCAGAACTGGGCACCGCCTCAAACCACCACGACTTCGGGCAGGGAGGAACTCCTCAGACCTTTGTTCAGATGCGTTTTCTGAGTGCCTGACAGGAGACTTTGTGGTCTGCTCTGGAGAACGGCTGAGCACTCGGAATTGCTAGTGAATACCTGAAGGGCTGAGGCCGTACCGGGTCGCATCAGATCCTCCATATCTGCAACAGCACTTCACCGAATAGTTCTCACATACAGGTTTTGCGGGACAGCAGCAAAATGGGGAAACGCCCCTTCTTAAGGACCAGAGGGGTTATTTACTGTTTGCGAAGCACACAGGTACAGCAGCAATCGATGCCATAAAAGCCCATAAGGCTGTAAGTTAACCATTCTTTTTCCCAGAGCGGGATTTAAGTAAGTAAAACAGGGAGAGACACAACACCACAGAATAGCAATTATTGAATAGAGGCTGAGAAAGCAAACACGATCCATTCCGCACACCGAGCGAGACAGGTTGGGAGCTTTGGAAAAGGATAATGTAGCTGTTAGAGGCCATCATAATGCATATACTGAAAGGTGCAAATTGAGATTCACCAGCAATCTCTTTTCTGGCAATTCCTAGCTTTTAAGTACATTACTTTGTAACCTTAGGACTACGCTTTTTTGTGGGTTTGTATTATAGATGCAACCTCTGCTCTCTGCTTCTGCACACGCATTAGCATTTTTCCAGAGCATGGCTCTGCTCCCACCCTCAGATATAGCAGCCTAAGTGTCCTTGTTCCGGCTTTCTTTCATCTCATCTCCTGGAAGATGAATAATGGAGTAGCGGTAAGGAAAAGGAGGGAGCAGACGTGCCTGGTTGGAGTTTCAGACCAGACAGTGAGAAGCTTAAAGCCTGAACTGGCCAAATTAGAAGGAGGCTCTGTTGATTTGCATCTACCCACAACACCACCACTGGGAAAGAGGCTCCCTCAAAGACTGATTTAAAGCCCCCGTCACGGAGAGGAAGGAAGAAAACAAGGAATTAGGATTACATTCTCTTTTTCCCTACAGATATTGTGGTTTTCTCGGTGTTATGACAGACACGCTCAGACCCAGAGCTTGGGATGAAGGCCTGCACGTTTCTAAATACATACAGCTTCAGTCTGACCTTTTTTGACATCAAGTTGGAGAAAACCCAAGGTGCGGGCGAAGCCTTAGGGCCAAGCGAGCGCCAGCCCAGCGCTGTGCGCTCAGCGCAAGCTCGACAGCTGGCCGGTGCAGCATGGAGCCATCCCACCAAGTCTCGCTGGCTGCACCAGAGATTGGCACCGCAGGTGCCCGCCCGTGGCTGGAAGGAGCCCTCTGGCACTGCTGCCCTGCCAGGGACCATGTGCTGGGGCGTCCCCGAGGTGGGCAGTCCCCTCTAGAGATGTGCCACACTCGCCTCTAGGAGTCATGGGAGGGTATTTGCGATTTTTTCCCCCCATCAGGGCATGCCTTACCACAGGCATGTCTTACTCACAAAGAGTAAACCGCGTTCACAGCATTCATCATTGGACCCCTCCTGTTTATCAGCAACATGAAACTGGTCCAGTGGTTCCTTCATATAAGTGCCCCGCTCCTGACAAGAACATGGAAAGTATCCATCAAACGTACCGTTCACTAAAGCATTGGTGAAGATGAATTTCAAAACACTCCAGTTTCTAATTAAGCAGACCTGCTTCCCAGGAAGGCATCATCCCCATTTTACTGAAGAAAAAAACAACAGAGGGCTAAGGTCAGTGAACTCACCGGGGTCCAACAGCAAACCAGACACAACAACAGGACTCCACAGCTACTACCCAAGACATCGGTGTCCCCTGGGGCACTATGCCACGAGCGACTGATTTTATATTCCCGGTTCAACCTAGTCTCATGATTTGTGCTTGTACGCTGATGTGAAACGGGTCAGACCTGCAGATGCTGCAGAAGTTCCTCAGCGCAGCCCGATTCAGGGGGCTGATCATTAGCTTGGCTCAGATGGCACCAACCACCACGGCAGTCTCTTCAGAGGTAATTAAGCAGCTGATCAATTTTGAGAAGCTGAGCCTCTAATCGCTAGCTGGAAATATAACCAGGCTTATTTCTTGTTTGTTTTAGCAGGCAGAAGAGTAGGATGGAGAGCTGTAATGACCTGTGACAGATGCATGCCCAGCCTATCCTATTTTGGAGGTTTGTTCTTGTACACTCCCAGGACACACACGCTAAAGCATCCCGAACACGGGCTTCGGTACTCTCCAATTGTATCAGCACTTGAGGAATAGAAATGTCAAAGCAATTAAATTTGAAGAGGTTCTTTTTCTCTCTATCCATTCAAATTCTGTGGAACAGCTCCCAACTTAAGTTTCTCCACAAAAAATTGTTAATATAGAGTCCTTTTTTTTTTTTTTTCTAAAGAACAGGAGAAGAGGAAAAGGAAAAGCTGAAAACAAAGAGTCAGAGAGATGGTACAGAAAAGCCTCCCCTAAACCTGCCAAATTTTCCACTCCAAATAAAACATCGCCATTTTTGTAATATACAATCTTGTTTCTTCTGGCATTTTCCTATTGAATGACACAAGTTTTATTTATGAAAACAACAAAACAAACCAACTACGTTTTAAAACAGCTGAGCTACTTCAGCCGAGCACTTTACCTGCTTGCACCCCAGATAACAAAAACCCGCTGATGACAAGGACTACGCAGGAGCCTGTTTGCGGTTCAGCATCAGGCTCCACGTGACAGCTGCGAATTGTCTCCCGTGCACACAAAACATTTTCCATTTAAACAATCATTAAAGTGGTTCCTCTGAACCATAATCAACAGATGAGGCAACAACTCTTCCCTTCTGCAAACAAACTTCTATTAGGTGCCTTGAAACGACCTGCGTGCCACTGGACGTACCTCTTGTGTTTGGCCTAAAACAAGTGGCGAGAAGTCAAATTACTGAGCACCAAAGCTTCGGCAAGCAAGCTCTTACTGAGAGCCATTTGGCCCAGGGCCACCAACCACGCTGGAAAACAGCTCAGGAGTCCCGACTCCCAAGGCTTTCTGCCCTGTCCCGCTAGACCAAGCTATTAATGACTTGCTGGTTCAATTACATCTTCTGCTCTGTTCTCTCAAGGACGAAGTCAGTGGTAAATGTTTTCTGCAAAGGGAAAAAATCCATTGTGGGTATTTCCCAGGATACAAGAAGCACAAGGCAACTCTGTGTCCCCATGGAAAAGAACAGGAGAGAGACTGTGCAAGGAAATAACTGACATTATTTTTCTGTAGCTTTTTAAGGTTCCTTTGTCCCAGCTGCTCTGGACACATCAAATCCCACCCAGTCCCCCTGCCATGACCTCTGCTGTGGCCCCTCTTCTTCTGCTGAGCCCGACTGTCTCATTGGGAGCCACCAACAGCCTTCTGAAACTCAGTTATTAAGGAACAAGTGCACTGTGCATTAGATGCACAGCGAATTACCAATCCACTACTGAAACTTCAAGGGAAAACTGCAAGAAAAGGACATTTCTTCCAAGGCCTCTCTAAGCAGCAATAAATCTTTCGGCTGTCTTCCAATCTAATTCTACCCTGCCTTTAAGTCCAGAGTGGATGAGCTGTGGCTTGATTCTAGGACAAGGCAGATTAGGGGAACCCCATTTCCACTCCCCTTTCTTACTAGGGGACTGCTGAGAGCGTAAGAGTAACCCAGCTTGGACTATCTGATGCCAACAGGATCTGTCTGACCATCACGCAGGCAGCAGCTGTACAGAAAAGAGAATAGCCTAATTTCTTCAAACAGTGTCCGAAGCAAGAAAGGAAGAGAGAGCAGGAGAACTGCAGGATGCCCAGTCCATCTCACCTTCCTGCTCAGCACCACGACTGGTCACCCAGCTAAACAGGGACAGCTCAGGCATCTCACGGGGGTCGGACAAAGCTTCATGCATCTGTCTTTGTAGTGCTGGAGGCCAGCAAAGGCTCAGCAGGGCTGTGAATCAGTCATTACATGCAGAATGGCACCTCCCCTTGCTCCACTGGCACATCTCCCAAGAGAGAGGGCTGTCCCCAGGAGGAGCGCAGCCCCTGCCAGCCAGGGTTGCCGCAGTAACCCAGCGTTGGCTCCGGCAGCCAGCTCTGACGGCTGGGAATGCAACAAGCACCTTATGGAGGATTTAAGCAAGCACTTGCTTAAATCAAAGCCCGAGTTCAGAAAGCAAAAGGTTAGGAGTTGCAGGAGACCAGCTGGGTGCCACCAAGGGCCCCTTTGCAGGTCCTTGCCTACCTGCTGGCGGTGACCCTGCTCCAGCAGGGGGGTTGGACTAGATCATCTCCAGAGGTCCCTTCCAACCCTGACCATTCTGTGATTCTGTATCCCACAGAACATCTGCCATGTCTCAGTCTTTCTCTCTTTTCACAAGAAGAAGTGGATTCCTTTTCTGCAGCACGTTGGCTTTTTCTTAACATTCACATACACGAGGACACCCAAAGATTAAGGTCCCTCCACTGGCAGGACAGGGCACAACTCTGGCCCAGTCAGTCTGCTGCATGAGTATAGAACTCCTTATGTCAGTTAAACATGCACCACAGGGAACACAAAACATGCACAGTGAGGAAGGGAACATCACTAACAGACACCCAAATGCAGACCAGGTTCTTCTTCCCACCAGTTAAAGCCTGCAGTGAAGAGCTCCATCACAGCACGCACCTTCCCCAGACCCACAGAAGCTATCCCCCAGTCAAATGGGGCTCGCAGCTTTCAGAGCCACCCCCCAAAAATACCGTTTAAGTACAGGGCTTGCCATAAGACAGCAGAAAGATGACCTTCTCTAGTATCAGCAGGTACTTAGTCAAGCTTGTGCTACAGTTTCTGCTTTTAGTATCAGTTTAGACTGAAAGTTTTCACAACATGAAGCACCAGTAACAACAGGCTCCTCTCGCAGCTAAGACACTATCATACCACATAGTCATAAGCCTAAATGCATGCAGAGTGCCTTCTTCTGCTCCACAATCACTTCTAGCAGAGAGTTTCTACAGACTTTGGGATTAGAAACATATATGTATATTACTTTAATCAGTTCAAAGTTGCTTTTTCTTCTTAAATTTTGTGCCATTCTTGTTTTGCTTCTGTATTCTTCCACTCTCACTGGCTCAGGGACATGACATTTCCCTAATACACTTGGTTCCACTGAAATCGAGATAATTTCCAGGCTGTGGCCTTTCAGAAGTAGAAGTCATGACGAGCTTTCTTACATCTCAATAGATACATGCCCTCTAGTCTTTCCTAAGCCAACCGCAGAGCTGCTGCCAGTCCAAGGGGGAAAGGGCAGGAGCTATGGCACGCACATGCCGCCACACTTCCATTATCACAACCGCAACACGCTGCCAAGTTGGGGGAGTATTTTTAGACTGGAGAGAAAAAACCTGGGGATTTATCAAAGACATATTAATACAAAAGTGACACCGGTACACTAGCAGTGTTCTGTTTGCCCTGTACTTGTACAAATTGGGTTTATTTCCTTCCCTTCTCTAGACAAGGAAATCGGTGCTTACCCAACCACTGCGAGGTCTTGGGCGAAGATGCCAGGACAGGAGAGCTTGTACGGGGGTCTCTGCTAGGCCTCAGGGGGACACATCTCCCAGAAGACTGCTTTCACATCCGCCACGGACAGCAAGTTGTCACAAACCGCGGGGTCAGACAGGGAAATAAGCCACGGCGCAAGCGTTAACACACACGCTGATGATTGGGGATTCACGGGCCAAACTCTCATAGTCGGGAATAATCCTGCTCTGTGGAGACTTGTTGACACATGGATGATCAAGGCAATTAATCTCGATAACACTTGCATAGGTAAACTGCATTAAACCCCAGCGTGGACACATTTATCCAGAATTAGAAGCAGGCTTCATTTAATTTAGCTTTGGAGTAAACAAATTAAGGCCACTTTTATTCTGAAAGAGAGCAGCCACGCTACAGGCCAGTGTAGTTTAAGCAATCCACTTTAAATTCACGCTGTTAGTTAATTTGGACTAATTTTCACCCAGGTACCCCCATTTAAACCGCCCTGAAGCAAGGCTACAGAAGGGCCTCCTTGTGCTATCTCCAGTGGGCGACCTGGAGGCAGCCAAAACAGATCCAACAGCAACAGGCACCGCACCGGGGGAATCGGGCAAGTTTGGAACAGTTCCAGCTCCTCCTGTGATGAGGTGCCAGCGATCTGCCTCGGTCCTTGGAGGCGAAGTGAAGCCATGGCAGAGCCGAGCTGGTACAAGATTTGCTGCTCCAAGTGAGTGGCCAGGCAACACTCGGGCTTGCAGCCCATTTTTCTACGAGAGCCATTTTTGGCTTGGCTGTGCAGACAGATTATTTAACAGAAGGACAGGGGAGAAGGGGGGAGGGAAGGAAGGATTTAGTTTCTCCAGAGAAAGCTGCTGACAACGAGCAAAATAAAATACCCTGGAGAGAAAGTGCTTGACAAGAGACTAAGCCGTAGGAATTGTGTTATCGGCATTGCAGGAGCAAACCTGGATGGGGTTACTGGCTGACATTTGAAAAATGAAAGAGGCTGAATAGAGAGTGCGGCGCTGGTGAAACAATGAATGGAAGAGCGAAGGTGCGCAGGCAGGAGGAGCGGGCAAGGTTTCGTACATGGCTAGACAGGCTGGGATCCAGCTCGTCGTCAGCCCCGGGGCTGATTAGAGAGACGCTCCCGAAGCGGCGGATGACGGTTATATCTCTTTCCCCTTGCATACTTCCACAGCCCCACTGTTTCACGCGGAAGCTTATTTCACCGGGTCTGTTTTCAATACAAGGCTATTGCAGCAGCAATAGCAAATATTGAACTTATTACGAAGCAATCCATTGAGCTGGAAAGAGACTGTATGGAGAGCATTTTATCTTGATAAGATAAGCAGCAACTTGGCTGCAGAGGCAGAAACTGATCAGAATATATGATTTGTTTTGCCCCTTTGAGCTGATTTATATTTGGTGAAAGAACAAACACAAACACACATAAATAAATATCCAAGACAGGTGCTCTCCCAGCCTCTAAAAGGAAAAAACACACCTCCCAGAAACATTAGCAGCTGACAAGTTTTAAGCTTCAGTGTATTCCGCTCTTACACTGGCAAAAAAAAAAAGCAGCCAAGTTTTACTCGCAAACCAGATCCAAAAGTTAGTTGGAGGGCACAGTTTTGGAGGACAGCAGCCCCAAGGATAATTAAGTTCTGAGCAGTTTTGTGGAAACAGGGGCTGGGCAGAGGGAAAGAAACCCTGGTAGCACCCCTGTCGCATAAAAGGCTTTCGCAGGAGGCAAATTGTATTAAGCTTCAGAGATCCCCTCTCGAAGCAGAAAGCCATGAGAAGATGGGCTTCGCTGCTCCTCTGCTCGCAGAAGGGCTCGTTGAGAAGTTCACGTCGTGTCACGTGCAAACCCTTCCTACAGATGCAATTGGTTTACAATCAGCAATTAAGTTTGAACCTACGCTAGAAACTTACAGTTAACGAACTAATTCAACTTTTGAACTGATTTAGTCAAAGGGTCTGTTTTTCCCCAGCATAAACAAGGCCATGGGTTAAGTACAGCTATGCCATCAAGTACAAGTGGGGGGGGGGGGGGGGGAATCTATTAGTATCTGAGCTAAGAGAATAATTAGTTTTACTTCTTTCTGGTCACAAATGGGTTGGAGCAACTTAAAGTTTTCTTGAATCTATTTATGATGGGAAATTTGCAAGATTATTCCTGCAAATAATTAGTTATTGATCTCTAGGTTTGCTTAGGGAAAAGCACTCATAAGCAAATCAATTTATTATTCAAACAACATTTGTTGTTTGGGGATTTGTGTCACTGTAACCGCATTTTTTCTCTATTACTGACTAAGCACAACTTCAGGTTTCTTCACAGGAGGAGGAGGAGGGAGGTGTTTGAAGTCCCATTTTCCAGAGAGTCAAGATTTATTTTTTTTTTCCTCCTTTTTCCAATAAGTGTTTTTCGCCAGTACTTGCTTAAAAGGTTTTGAACATTTCTTGGCAAAAAAAAAAAAAAACCAAAGCTATTTTATTAATATTCTATGAACATTTTCCCAGCATTTAGATGTTTCTAATTAATAACAACAGTGTTATGCAAGACCTTGAATTCCTCCTAAACCTGCAAAGCACAGGGACGACTTCAGACGCACACAACTGGGGACAGACCTTTAATTTCTGCTCAGCTTCCCGCTTCTTATCATGACAGAGAACGCTCTGATCACTGATAACACCCACCCATCACGCTTTTGTTACAAAGCCACGGGAATTGAGTTTCACACAGTCATGGAATACCACCTTTTCCCAGTGTCAGGACCCGGCGTGCTACGTATAGCTGGGATTTTCCAACCCTGCGTAGCAAAAGGCTGGTTGATACTCTCCAGGTCAGTCGTTTCACAAGGAAAGTGCTGAGCCCCCACCACAAACTCTTTCCTACCAGCCTCAGGTCCCCGTCCCCAGAGAGACGACTTAGCACTTTTCTCTTGTCCTCATTTTCCAGAAGCGTTTATTGCCCTCCGAGTTGAGCGCAGGTTGTATTCAGCCGCTCCCGGAAAAGCAGAGCAGACTTTCAGTCTGCAATAATTAAAGGGAGGGAAGAACCGAGCAAATGAGCTATCAAACTTCAACAACTCTGCTTCATCGGGCTTTGTCGGAACAGGCTGCCAGCGCCCAATATTCCAGTTTTACAGAAAAAAAAAAAGAGAGAAGTGCGTATGGGGGGGAAAGCAGCCCCCGACCGACTGCCCCACGAAGGGCTGCTCGCCACATCTGCGTGCACACGTGGGAGACCGACAGCGCTCGCACACTGGCCCAGCACCCACAGGTGAGCGGTTGCAAGGCAGTAACCAAGGAAACCAACCGGGACTGACATAATTGCTAACACCGGAACAGTCTGGAAAGATCGCATCCTGCCCTGCACCGAACAGCAGGACAAGCAGCCCAGCACACAGCCTACCCGGCAGATCTCTCTGCGTGTTACCAAGGGGGGAACCCCAAGCAAGCTCTCGGGTCTGCAAGCATCCCCGCAGAGGCAAATGGGAGGAAAACCACAGCTACTGTAAGAGCTCGTTGTCCTGAAGGAGCAAAACAATTTTGCGACTTGCGAAGCTTTGCACCAACCAGCGTTTGGCAGCGGTCAGCCCCTGATCTGCGGCAACGCAAGAAACGGGCTGGCAGGAGACAAGCGCCTTGCTCAGCATCACGTTCTAACAGAGACGAGCTATTAGACGAGACCTGAAAACCAGCCCACAACCTGCCCCACACTACGCGATAGTGAGACTGCATAGCTTTCCTTACTGCACATCCCATGTAAAAATTCCTCTGGACACACGTCCCACCTGAGCAGCAGGCACCGGCGCAGCTGCATTGCCAGTCCTCCCACAGCCTTTAAGTGAATGCTGCTTTTAGACATCCGATAAAACTACAGCTCTCTCCTGCCTGTCTCGACTCTCATGATTTTAAGTGCTACTTGAGCTCCTTCACATCCCATTTCCCTGCTCAGCCCCCATCTATATTGCAGCAATTCTTCAAATTGTATGCAACAAAAACCTCTAGGAGTATTACTTCATCCTGCTGCAATCATAGGAGACGGTAGTGTGAAATGCACTTCTTGAAATTAAGTCCAAACCCAGCAGTGTTTGTTAATCCAAATGAACTGTCCGTAAGCCTCCAACTTCCCTCCTTCCCGCCACTGCAATGCCATTCTCAGCATCCAGAACAGCTTTAGCGCTTAGTCCTTTTAACAGTCCATGCAAATCAGTATTACCATGAGATGACGGGTTCAACCGAAAACTGCGTTTCCTGGGCAAAGGAAGTAAATTTCTGTTTGGGTTTGGTTTGTGGTTGGGTTTTGTTTCTTTTAAAGGCATGTTGGAGGGGTGAGAGGAATATACACCTTTAAAGGAACATCTTCCTTTGCCAATCAAATAGGAAAAGTACGTTTCAGTGTACAACAGCGCTCTTTGATCGTGCAGGCTGGGTTAAGAGCTATTAGCTTTCATTGACATCACTGTCCAGACACACACGGTGGGTTCAGTTCAACACTGGCCTTCCCTTCCAACCCTAAGCACGAGAGAATCCATTCGCACAGTCAGGTCATCAGTGGGATTCATACTTAGATCAGTGTTAGGGTACTACAGATCCCAATCCGTGTGTTTGGGAACCGGCAGCCCCAGCACAGCTCTGTCCTTTCCTGCGTGCCATTCCCCCTACGTGCTGGTCACCCTCGGCTGAGGCACATCTGTGCGCCTTTGCTTAGTATCAGGGTCCAGATCATCACTTGCAAGCACCTTCACACAGAAGCCAGCCCCAACAGGCTCTTATCTCTACTGGAAGCGTGTCAAAAAACCTGGCTCCAGCACAGGCACAGAGAGCAGACAGCATGAAGCCAAAAATCTGTATTTCACAAATCTAAATTGCATATCACAAGTAAATTTATCCTCACGTTTAGGATGAGCACAGAAGCTGAACCTCAGAGAGCTGAAAACATAGAACTAGTGTATTAACAGAAACATACAAACTTCTATACAATTAGTAACATCTTGTGAGGTGCCTGTACACAAGTTAAGTACCACTAGTTCCATTACAGAGTTGGGGAAACTGGGACACAGACGTCCCCAAGGCCCCAAAAAGGCCAGCAGTACTCAGGGCTCAGAGTTCCCAGGGCAGTGCCCTAATGTGCAGGCTACACGGGCTCTTACAAGAGTAATTCTTTATTTCAGTATCAACTGATCAAGGAAAAACCCCAACACTTTGTATAGAATTACTCACTAATTCTCACCATGGCTATGGACAAGTCCAGTAGCTTTAAAAACTCACTATGTCCTTAAGCACTGTGACAACTACCTGTTAGAAGCTCTTGTGCTGAGCGAGATAACGACATTGTCTGTCACCAACATCTAACAGAGCACCAGAAACCCAAATTTAGAGATGCAGAGTTCCCTATGTGGTCAGTCAACCGTGAGGTATGACTACCAAGAGCTCAGATTTGAAACACCCATAATAAGAAACTTTAAAATTAAAAAAAAAAAAAAAAAAGAAAAATCTGTATGCAAAGCACCACTGTGCTACAAATGTAAAGTCACAGAACAAACAGAATGAGTAAAGAACATCTCAGACTTCAGTTAAGTAGCATCCTGGATGCTATTTAGCGAGGTGACACTTTATAATCTTTAATACACTTCTAAAACATGCCTTACTGAAGTCCCTGCTAAATTAAATGAGCTCATTGCCTCACTATGAAGTAGATAGCTGGAACTGCTACAAAATTACACCGCTTCTCTGCCCCAGATAAGCTTGTCACCAGTGAATTCTTCCACCCCCCTTTTTTTCTTCCCATATTAATGCCCTCCATCATCATAAGGATTCCTACCCACCGCCAAAACTCAATTTACACTATTTACTTTAATGACCTCATTTGTCATCCTAGCATGTGTGTCTACCTCTGGGACTGCAGCCCCGTCAGTCCGCCAGAAGGTCTCATTTACAGTTTGCTCTTTCATTATTATTTTTAAAGATTAAATTGCTTCAATTTCAAGGCAAACAGTCTAGGAACTCCCACAGCCCAGAGGATACCGAGATACATTCATACATTTGATCAATGTATTTTAGGGTTACATACATCTCAATCCCAAATGACTCTCCCCCTCCACACCGCCCCACCGCACCATCCATCTATTTCCATCACCTTTCACTTTGTTATTCCTTTTAATCTTTGCAAAAGATACACACCGCTTATGACATTTGAACACTGCCATACCATTTCAAGTTGTGGGAGGAATTTTAACTTTTTCCTTGGGAGGGAAGGAGAAGAGTGTGATAATTTCCTTCCCCAATGCATCAGTTCATTTGCCCATTCTAAACTACTTTCTTTTTTTTTTTTAATCTCACAGCTTGACTACTCCGGAGAGGTATATTGCTTCCTATTAGATTATATTTCTCTCTTACAGTGCGCCCCCAATCCTGACATCCTCAGTAAAGTTCAATGTTAATTAAATAGGTTAGGGAAGATCATAATACTTCATGTTTCATTACACCACACGTTTTGTGGAAACAGCATTACGCAAGCTGCTAGAACTATAGCGAGAGGAAGTCTCCAAAAACACAGCATCAAATGGAAAACAACACAACAATGTGCCATTCCAGGCAAGGGAGGGAGCGGGTATTTGAGAAATTACTTATGTCTGTCCACAGTGGCTCACAAACCCATTCCTCAGCTTGTTTGCAACATCTTTAAAAAAAAGAGATATTATAAGCCATTTTCTGGCGTATGAGTAATCACTCCATCCATTTGCCTCCTCCCAGCTCAGCCTCCAATTGACTGACTGGGACAAAACGTGTCTTACCAACGCAACCCTTGCCACCTGCAGTGGCCACTCCTCTGCATTTCCAGTTCATATAGAAACATTTGCGAGGCAGATCGGACATTTGCTAGACATCATTTGCAAACACCAGTATAAAGCTTAACCAGAACAAACACATTAACTGCGAGAAAAGTGAAGCTAGATAGGTGCCAAACTTAGATTCACAATATTACCAGTTCTTTCAGTGTTTGAAAACGCTTTTCCCAGAGTAACAGAAACCTGTCTTTAAACCAAAAAAAGAGACAACAATGAAACTTCCCTTATAACAAAGTTTAAGGGCTCAAAGTTATTTCAAAGTTACCAAGCACCTATCTCATCTTCTTCAGCTCATGCAACTACATGACTTCTTCTTTCTTTTCCTTCCATTGCAAACATTTGTCTTAAGTCCCAATAAACATTAGCAAGAACCTTTACATCTCCCAGTAGCAATTTCCAATATGCTGATATGTTTCTTCAGAAGTCTTCCCAGTGAATAAATTGGTCCCAAACTAACAGTAGTTCTTATTTATACAGAAGACATCCCGAGCAAGGATGTCTCTAAATAGACTTCAGCAGGAGTGTAAGGAATATCATCTCTTCCACATATGAGTCCAATATAAACATAGATATTTTCTGCACAGAAACACATTTCAGATTTCCATCAATATTTATATATAAAGCTAAACCAAAGGTTTTAAGTTGTTTCAAGATAATATATGATGGTAACTTGGCAATAAAATAATTTTGCAGGTTATGTATGATGTATAAAAGCATATAAATACTACTTACTGTTAGATGATCAAGTTTCTGGTACGTAGGGAGAAGATGGAAGATATTGCAGCACGGTCTTCCCTGGATGATCACATGCAGACAAAAGCAGCAACGAGACTGAGGAAAAAAACAGACAAGAATTGACAACATTAGACCAGCAAAAACATCACTAGTGTGGTCTAAAACAATTTGCTAATACAAAAGCAATACAGCATCAAAGCTTTTAGGAACATCAGGTAGTGCCAAAACGACGCAAACATTTTGGAGACTGTGCACTAGAACCCTGAAAAATAGGTTTTAGACTCAAGATTATTATTTTTCCCCCCATTCTCCTTTGTACCCTTATCTGTGGAGGACTGTTCGCTGCAGCGCAGAATGGCTGACGCCTGCGTAGCCAACTCAAACCTGAGATTGAAACAGACTATTTACTATTTCTGTGATAGCTGCTTTCCAAAGAAATATAGAGGGAATTCTAATAAAAATAGTAAATTGGAAAACCCACAAAATTTGCATGTGAAGCAGGGAAGAATTCCTGTTGTTCCTGCTTTACAGGTAGGGAAACTGAGGCACAGACCACTGAAATCATTCCAGCAAAGCTCTAAACAGAGAGACAGAAAGCTTGAAAAAGACCCAGAACTGCGATTTACAGGGGAAGTCCATCTCACCTAACCTGAATATTCCTATATGCTAAAAACACAAGATGAAAGTTTTGCCTAAGCAGGTTTATAGGAACATACCTGTAAAGAACGTCATGTTTAACAAACCAGACTTTTCTGGTACTCTCTGTCAAAAGAGTTTCTGATCCATTTAACAAGGGGAAAAGGCTCTTTCCGATAGACATGAACCTCTCACGCTTGGCATATTCTGACACCTACTCTAACCGTAGAGAGGAATATTTGTAGTCACAGCAGGTAAACGAGCTGCGGACAGGGAACACAACTAATTTAATAGCATGAATTATTTACACATACATTGAGGAAAGCCATCTTGCTACACAGCAGTCCCAGCAGCAGGGATTATTAATTTATAACTACAGCTACATTAAACAGAACGAGGCTTCCATAAAAACTTAACTGTGGAGACACAGAAAATCTTGCCTAGCCCATCCAGCAAGTCCAGCAGGGTTCCCTAACAAAGCCTCAGTCATTAGCCAAAAAATCGACCGCATCTCTTGGGCAACGAAACAACACCCACTAGCTTCCAGTTTGCACCCAGATATGCCTACTTGTCTGCTGCACCCATACAAAGCAATGCATCCTAAACTGGGATTCACCTTTAAGCTCCCAAAATAGCATCAAGTGCCTCCCTTCCAGAACAGCGATGCCAACACACCTTCACCCCTCAGTGAGCAGAACCCTTGAAAAGATAACGGTGAGCATCCCCACTCCTGCTATCACCCCACTGGCCACCACTCAGCACAGATCTCATTGGAGGCAAAGGGATAAAGGGACACGCCAAAGGGAAAACAGGAAAAGCATTTGGGGGTGGGATGCTAGGAATAACAAGATCTGATGAGAAGCTGCAGAATGTACGGAGGAAAGGAGGGAACTGGAAATCCCTGAGCAGAGTCAAGGAGAAGGAGATGGGGCACGGAGCACAACTACAGCCGAGCCTACAGAGAGAGTCAGGGTGGAGACTGTGGCTATGGGGAATTCAGGCAAGACGAGAGACAGGAACTAGAGAGACAGATGGATCCAATTCCCCCTGGGAAAAGAAACATAGATGATAAATCTGTAGGCAGAAACCTGGTCAGCAATGAGAAGCCTGAAGACTGGAAATAGCTAAGGAGCCAGAGGCAAGCCTGAGCATGGGAAAAGAGGAACTCCGTGCTTCATGGCACCCCTCAGCAGCTTTAACCGTAGCCTTTTAGAGTTAGGGGTTTACATGGCAGAAACCCACATCGCGTTGTGCAATCCCAAGACGTGCTTTTAGAGACCCTGTCCCTTGGTGTAGCTCCTGCCAAGACACTTTGTACTCTTAAATTGTGCCTATCTGCAGAGAAATAGAAGCCGCCACTCTATGCATGTTCCCAGCGTGCCCTTTATCCTGATAAACATGCTAATGGATGGACTGCCTCCATCCTCACATGCTCTTTCGCCCAATAGATGACTGATGCAGCAAGTTAATCTTCATATAGTAGGAACTCAGTCCCCATTAGTGACTAGAAACCCTCCATAATGTGCGGTGATCAACATTAAATAATTTCATAAAGCCCAACCTTGTGGCAGAACAGACTCTGCCATTAACTCTCTGCTAAAGACTGAAAGGGGCAGGTTGGTTTGCCTGTTCTTGGTGCTTCTGTTTTCAGGAGAGGTGTTTGGTGCTTCCAGAATGTACATGAATGATCTGAACATCAGGGACAGAAGAAAAGACACCCAAAGGCACTTCAGCCCTACCGAGCAGTAAGGGGAAAACATGTGTTCAACCCAGTAAAGCAGCTCTTCCTCTGTCTTGCACCAGTATATTTCTGGCACTTTCAAGAAGCCTGTGTTTGACCTACTTAGAAGTCACTTTGTGGTACTGCATAAATCGCCGGCCGGCGACACATCCTGGGCCAATTCTCCAAAATCCCAAGCCACCCTGCGTGCCAGCACCTAGTAGCCTCCCTGTCCCCTCTCCCTGGAACCAAGGGAGGCGAGGAACCTCTTTATTCCTTTGTCCTGAATTAGGGCCATCATGCTTTAACCGCATGCAAGTTACTAACAAAGAGCAGTCAGTGCCACTCTTGCTATTTCCATGCTGGTGGTATCCATTGTCATCGTCAGACCCCTGCTGAGGCTGCAGAGGGCTGTGCCTATGGACCACAGATACACGGCAGTCACAGAGCCTCAATAAATAAACAAACATTAAGGAAAAAAAAAAAAAAAAAAAACACCCAAACAAACAAGAAAAAAGCAACCAGAACCAAACAACATCAAAGAAATTACCCATTAACTGCCAAAACTGGCAAAGCAGAAAGGTTAATGACCCCAGCAGGGTGGAAATTGTCCTGAGTCAGGGATTTCAAGCACCATGAAAGGCAGCTTCATACTGAATTTGGGAGGGAAAAGAAGAAATGGCTGCTTCCAAGTGTCCAGAGAAGGACAACAGGAGAGATGCAAACTGCCCTTTTGGTACCAAAAAAGAAGAGAAACCCCACAAGTCACTTTAATGCCAGTTATGCCAAGGCGTGAGCAAGGACCCACTCTGCCACCCAGTATCTTCCACTACAAGCACTGCACAGTTTCCAACAGGCATAGGTAATGCTTGCCCAAGCAGGGATTTTGCAAGCCCTCGAGGTGACCCTGTAGCTCTGTGCCTCAGCACCCCCTCTCACAAACAAGTCATGGAGGGCAACGGCCTGCGTGGGCATAAGAGCAGGTGTGGGTGAGATCTCGTTAGCACTTTGGGCCTGGCACTTACTTGTTTCCACAGCACCTGCATAGCAATAACTAATTACTTTTTTTTTTTTTTGTGCTATCACAGCCCTGGTCAGCAGCTGAGGAAGAGGTCAGAGCTTCACAGAGGGGACATAGGACTTACAGAAAGTCCTCAGGCTCCCAGCAAGCTCCCCTGCAGGTTTGTTTTGAAACCTTAATCACATTATGTGTCTGCTGTGTGCTTCAGTTCCTCCCAGCCACTCACACGGAATACTTTAGAGACACAAAATCATGAAACATTAGGTATAGGCCACATTATTGCTGCATGCTTGCAACCAACACGTACTCCAAAAAATATACAGTCTATTAAAGAAGAGGAAGGGGCGAAAGGGGCATTTGTGCCAGAAAGTCAGTGCTGCTAGCAAGAGCCACAGGCATGGGGAAGTTTTAGACTCCTACGCATTTCAATGCAAGAACAGGGATCACTTAACAAAGCAAAAAGCACCTATTAACAAAGACACAACACACAATTAATCATTGCCTGGTGCTAATGCAAACATCATTCGCACTAACAATAGGGAGCACAACCAGACTCTAAACCACAGCAAGCAATTTAAAGCAACCACTCTCAGCGCATAACCTACTACTGGTCCCCACAGCACAGGGCATGGACGAATCCTGCCTCAAGAAGGGCACCGCTGCTGAGTACCCTACAGACAAACTAATTAGGCCTCCTCTGAGGCTTAAGACCTCAGAAAGAAGCCAGCTTTCTTTCTGCATACTAAAATAAAGGCAGCATGCAAGTTCCTTCCAGATTTCCTTACCTCCTTTCTCCTCCACAGCTGGTGCTCTTTTTCCTCAAGGAAGCAAGGTAGAAGACAGCACTAAACTCTCCCTCGAAAGCACGCAGCAAGCTGAGCAGCAGAGAAGTCAAGAAGCAGCACACCACATACACCAGTAGACTTCAACACCACAGAACTCCAGCAAAATTAAATTCAGCCCATATTTTTCATCACAGAAAAGGACAACTAAAACAACCCAACTACCTCTACACCATCCCCTGCACTCCCAGCGGCAATCAACAGCTTAAGAGCATCCTCCTAAGCACTTAAGAGGGTAACAAGGTCCACCTGTGAGCAAAGCCAGATTGCTCCTACTCGTCTCTTACTGGTCACTCTATGTTGGGGGGGGAGGGGGGGGTTAGAGCTGAAATCCACCAAAAATAATTCAGTGGGGTTTTTGAGGACTTAAAAAAATACCAACTTAATTCCCAGCACCTCAAAAATAAGTGAGCTTCTACACGTTTCCTGTTTGCCCACAAAAATATGTGTTGAGAATTCATGTTTTCTCTCTTCTTCTATTTTTTCCCTTTTGCAGGATGCCAGGGGAGGAAACAAGCATGTTTTACTTTCGAGTTCTTGTTCAAGAACGTAATGAAAACTTGGAAATTATTTTTTCATGAAAATGTCCACTTAGGAAAAAGGCAATTCTCTTCTCTTTCAGGACAAAATGGTTTCATTAAAAAAGAATAAAAAGGTAAAATCGTCCTTTGTAATGAGAAGCCGGAGTCTTTGCTTAATTTATTGAGTAGCAACCCCACCCATACAAACATACTTCCTTTGTTATTCTCCCCAGTGTCCACGCTTGCAGCAGGCAACATTTCTGACAGTACTTTTGAGTTACCAGCAGTACTTTGGTTAGGAAAAGAAAAAAAATAGCTGTCTGGCACGTAATCTGTATTCCTGATTTACGGTCAGACTTTCAAGACTTAGCCCAGGTCAAAACTCAGCTCTGTCTTTCTGCCTTTATGCAGCGAAGGATGCTGAACTGGGGTCCTGCCGATTGCGCTTCCAGCGGAGCTGTGCCAAAGAGGAATTTGGCGTGGGGAATGTATTTAGCATGTTTCTGTTCTCATGGTAGCTCTGCAGAAGGTAGCCACTATCAGGCCAAGTTTTTTTGTCTAGGCGGATGCTAGGAGACGGTGAGTAAACCATTCACAGTCACATAACTAACAGAATTCCTATGACAAGCTCGTGCCATTACAGCTCGGTCACATTGCCTCCAGACTACGGGATTTGAAAGTGCCAGGATGCTTTACTGTACCCGTTGGCCCCGCAAACAAACTGCAGTATTTATGGGAGAGATGAAGGATGGGAAGGGTCAGGTTAAACATCGGGAAGTGGCTAGTGAATCAGTTCTCGAGCCACAACGGGTGACACATCCAGGGGGGCAAGTGCTGGCTGCCCCTGCTTTTCTCCAGCCGTGAAATCGGTGAGACTAGATCCCTGAAACACCATTGCCATGTAAGTCCTCGCAGTAATAGCCACAGAGGTGGCCTGGGATTGGCAACACAGGGGAGGTAAAGCTGAATGTTAATAAGCAGGCCCTGGAAACAATCCCTCTCTGCAATCTACAGCTCTAGTTCATTACTTCTTTAGCTTCAATTAAAGTCCTTACTTAATGTGGTTGGGCACAAAGCCATTTTACCAGGGTTCTGTCACTAGCGTTGTATTTATAACCGTGATATCAATATGCTCCACCCAAGACTGAAATCCCTTTCTATTTTGAGCCGTGCAAGAAGAGAAGGACAGAGTTCCTGTCCCAAAGAATTTACAATTTAAACAGGCTGCAAGACAGGGAGAAAGGGAGTCCATGGAGCCCAGCATTATACTAGCATCGGAGTCAGGTGGACATAAGAATATGGTCTGCTAATCAAATGCACGTTTGCTCTCTCGGTTGCTGACCAAAAAAAAAGCATTTCCATAAATTTGCAAGTCCAGAACATCGTTCAGAGCCACGTCCCTAAAGCGCTAAAGTCAGGGGCATCTGTAAGCTTTTAATCAGCCGTTCCCTTACCCCTTTGGTTTGTCAGCGCAGAGCTGACAGCGTGATAGTCCTTGCAATGTGCTGCTCTGTCAGCTTCAGAAATGCTGATCTCCCTCACTAGTGATTGAAGTTCTCCCAGCACCTCATTACCAACCCTCCCAGTTGTCTGCCCCACATCAAAGGGGTTTCCTGAGGCTTTGGCAACAATCTCCCCGTTTCCAAGGGAAAGCTGTTGCAAGCTTTATTTTTGTATGAAATGATTTAAGAGAGCTGAAATAGGATTTGCCCATAGATGGAAGAAGCTCCAATTTTGCATCCCACCATGCACAGTAGAAGATGATCCCTACAGTCAACGGGGAAGAGAAGGGGTGGACAAGTCAGCTCTTTCAGCCTAAAGAACTGCCTCTCGGAGGATGCTGCATCAGGATGGTGATGCAGCCACAGGTTCTATCAACACTTCAGAGGTGTGTGGAAACGTAGGGGAGCTCTACTCCTGCTTGCAAAGATGGAAGCGCTGCTGCTGGTGTAAAGCTATGGCCGTTCTTGCTTCGGTGTGGACTGATCAGACGACTATTCGCCCAGGATTTCGAGTGAGATGGAAGTGCGTGCTGCTGCACCTCCTCAGAGCCTGAGCTTGCTGGAAATACCTTCCTTGGCCTCACACACAGACACGGCAATCCCTCCTTCGATGGCGAGACAATCAGAGCCTTACAAAGCAGGTTGAGATGGGGAAAGCTAAGTGCCCAGGCCCAAACTGGACTTCGGGGTGCTTGTGAAACAGTACCAAGCGTGAACGTGCACAGACCTGTCTGCACTGTGACAGCCTTTCATCATTGCTATTCATCTTTGAGCACAAATTTTGAAGGAAAGAAGCGAGCCCTTATTTCCCAGCACCGAAAATGCCTTTAGGCATCACATCCGGAGCGATTTCCCTCACTGGAAGATTTTGGCGTCTAATGTGCCCCTTGTAATAGTCACTCTGGTGCACTGGTGAGGGAGCAGAGGGAAAACGTGCACCAGCACGTGTGCGTGACGGGGTCTGCCTGCGTGCACAAGCAGCTCTGAACACGCTCATCCCCCAAATAGCGTGGCAACAGGAAACTGTGCCCTTCACACTGTGCATTAATGGTCATTCCACACAGCATGTCGCTGCGCAAAACCCAGGAGGGCTGCACACTGCATCTGTCTAACTCCTAGTGAGCGTTGCTTCAGGCAGCTGTTCAAGGGAGATAATTAAAGATCGTCTCCAAATCCATAAATCAAAGAGAGAAAGACCTTGAAAAGGGGGACAAAAGGAAGAAAAAAGGACTTAAATACATGCCCTGTGCTGTAAAATACTCAGATAGGTTCTTTCCAGGCACAATTGCGTTTCAGAAACAGCGTGCTGAGACTCTGCAAGTTACTCGGGAATCCAGGTGGGGGGAGGCGTTTAATCTCTGGGCGTTTGTGTGGCTTTGAGTGCTTTGCTCTGCTGTTATATCGTAGCCCTTCTTTCCTGCATGGCCTGCCAGGGAAAAAAGCAGACGATGGTAGTTCCCCAAGGAAAAGCTGTCGAGCTGAGGGGACGTGACTGGCTATGAAAAAATACCAAGGGAGAGCAGCAGGGAGATTTTTCTCCACAGTCCAGATACGCAAGGAGAAAGCTTAACCAATAACGAAGCTCCATTAATGCCTCCCTTATGAGCATTAGCGTTTTATCAGCATCAGTAAAGTCACAGACTAGTCAAGAGGGAGATACCTCATTTCATAGCAAAGCAGAAACCGAGGCACAAGAGGGCGAAGGCCCAAATATATGAAGATGTTTCCCAACAAACATCACAAGTGGACACCTACCTGCTACGAAGCCGTACTATATGAGGGACCTGGACAGGCTGGAGAGGTGGGTCCATGCAAACCTCATGAAGTTCAACAAGGCCAAGTGCAGGGTCCTGTACCTGGGTGGGGGCAATCCCGTGCACAAATCCAGGCTGGGCGGAGAATGGATGGAGAGCAGATGGTAGAGGGGGAAAGGCTTTAAACTGGAAGAGGGTAGACTTAGATGAGATATCAAGAACTTCTTTCCTGTGAGGGTGGTGAGCCCCTGGGGCAGGTTGCCCCGAGCAGCTGTGGCTGCCCCATCCCTGGAGGTGTTCAAGGCCAGGTTGGACGGGGCTGGGAGCAACCTGGGCTGGAGGGAGGTGTCCCTGCCCAGGGCAGGGGGGTGGAACGAGATGGTCTTTAAGGTCCCTTCCAACCTAAACCATTCTGTGATTCTATGACTCTATATTGTTTTAAGTGGCATCTTTCTGGCTGCAGCACAGGCCTGTGGCCTCTCTGCTACTTTTCAACCCCATGCACCAACTGCTTGCTTGGTGGATCACGGCTCAGACTGACAAGCTGCATCAGGCAGGGGGAAACCCCTGATTTTGCAGGAATCTCAGATTAAATTAGGGTGGCCTGGGCTCCAAACAGTCCTGGAATTAATCACATTTAAAATGGGGAGACACAGAGGTGTCTTTGAGTCCTCCAGATGGACGAATGCTTTTGCAAGCTTTAGACCAAATTGTCTCCCAAAGTCAGTTGGAGCTGCTCGGGCAAGGACACAGTGAGAGTGCGAGAAAGGTCCGTGCAGCCCTCAGCACCGCTATGAGGCTCTGGAGAGCAGACAGTGAAACAGATCGACCCAGGAACATGCTCTGCCAGAAGGTTTGGAGAACACTGTCCTTGCCTGCTTCTGAGAATGATGTTCTTACTTTTTTCTTTCCTCCAGACCTCTTAACCTGCTCTCTCACACTGCAGAGCTGGGGAGCTTTTCATTAACTATTTCCTACTCTGGTTTCCATGGAAAACAGAAAGTCACATGTACCATCTCCCAAGAGATGACAAAAGTGCCTCTGGTCTAACAATCCTACTCGCCCTTAACAAATGAGGCCAGAAAGAAAAATTATCAAGATGCAAAACAGGGATTTCAAGTCCATCTGCTCAAGTGACATAAAATCTCAGCCTTTTAAAATAATAAAGTGCTAAAAAAAATTCTGTGTGTTAAGACAGGTCCACGCTGAGGTATATTTTAACAAAAAAGGGCAAAAAGAGGCATTAAGACTGTATATTACTAGAACGCTTTTGGGAAGGATAATATATCATGATTTAAAGCATTTGATCTCACTTTTCCTATGTGCGAGCCCTAGAATGACGCACTTCTCTTATTTCCATTATTTCTAAGGTTTGGGCCAAGGTCCCTGCTGTGACACTAGTACCTGTCTTTTCTAATGGTTAATCTCGTTTCCCCCAGAGGCTTCTGCTGGCTCTCGTATAGCATACGATCCACCAGAATGACACTTGAGAGCATCTGAAGTCCTGGAAGTTGGATGCTCAGTGCCTAAAAATGGGGCGCGGTGGCTCAGAAGTAGGATTCCTGTTTTGCATTCTTAACAGTACTCTTTAATTGAAGACTGTGATTTTCAGCATCTTTGCACCTTAGCTTCCCCATTTATGAGAAACACGTGAATGCGTCCAACTGCTCGCTCAAAGATGGCAGGGAAGGGAAATTCAGACATAAGTAATGTTTGGAAACAACCATGTGTTTCTTTTCTGTGTAGACACCCATACAAGGCTTCATAATTCTGCTTTGGCTAAAATCAGCTCTCTTTTTAGTGGTTTCAGCCGAGCAACATTTGCCCCATGACATGTAAAGTACAGAGGGTAGCAGAGGTTCAAGTTCCAAGAATGAGGATGAATGCAGAAAAGACACCAAGTTCTGAGCAGCTGCAGGTTAGATGAGGCCGTTTTAAAAATAAAAGATCCTGCTATGCTGTGCATCAGGCAGAATGGCGCGTGGGTCTTTTTTGGGGACAGATTCTGTGGAGTCTATCTGGAACTAAAGTAGAATTCTTAATGAAACAGAAATGCAGCGCTCTAAATTTAGAGGCACTATTAATGCTTTTAAAAAGCTTGTGCATCTATAGCCATGGAGTGCCTGAAATTTCATTCACAGCGTTTGCTCCCATCAGGCCAAATCTGCAACCCACTGAAGCCAGAGGCAAAAATCCCCTTGATTTCAAGAGACCCAGTGCTCGGCTCACTTTTCCTGTTCCTCTCCATTTTCGGTTGCCCATTGGGTAGATTGTTATGTGTCCCTACATGAGACAGTCTGCAGTTGTTGATACTGGTAATTGTGTTTTACGCTGTAGCCTTTCTGGCAGCAGAGAGGAAAGGTGAGAGCTTGCACAGGAGCTGGTTGAGTGAGACAGCAAAATAAACAGCAGGCCAAATAACTGAAATCCAAAGGAGATATCTATCTTTTCAATATCAGATCAGTTAGTCTAATACTCTTTGTTTGTGTTGCAAAACAGGCTTCTCTATTGCACTCCAGCTACGTTTACATCAGATGTGCCATATATCAAATAATAATACAGACAGGAACTGTGACTTGTCTGGTAAATTGCTTTCTGCTTGTAATATGCTGATCTCTATGGGATGTGAATGTATGAGATCTGTGGATTGAAGGCAGTATTGCTGCTGTAGTACGACGGTTATACATGAGGGATGTTCATAACAAACCCATACTGCAATTTATTGTTTGGTCAAAAAAACCCACCCTTGATTTATAAATATTTCACCTGAGAAGAACCAAGCACACAGACAAGCTTTCCGATGCCAAAGGATGGTCAAAGAGGATTGTCTGGATGGATGCTAGGGGCTCAAGAGCTGCAGCTCCTCCACAATAAAGCTCAGCAAAATCAAACAGGAATAGAGGTCATGCTTTTTTGCGGAAGCATTAATAGTCGATAATCCATTTATTCTCTATTCCAATTAAGCACATTATGTGTTGAGCAGAGGTTAAAAACTGGTATTGGCTGTTCTGTATAGAATCAGCATTTCTTTCAGTGTTAAAGAACAAACTCACCTGTCCTGCCAAATTCTCCTTCCTCATAAGGTCAACGAACTCAGACTGAGGCATTAATAAAACAAAACCCCAACTCCTGTCAATCACTGCTGGGCTTATCTGTTAGGGACACCTCTTTCTGCCAACAGCCTAGTTCTATTTTTACTGAGCAAATGCTTTCACACCTCAGCTTCCATGTGCATGCCCACTTCATGCGTTGTTCACACCTAGTTTACTCTTAACACCTCTCAAGGACCTTGCAGATAGGCGTGTAAGGATTCCTCCTTTGGACAGCCATGTGCTCTGATAGGAAGGGGGAAAACAAATAGGAACCAGAGTTGCTGTCAGCACTTTGGGCTATGGAGGGGGGACAGGAGAGAAAAGGGGCAAAGGAGTGTATCCACTCCTTCTCAACTGCTCTCCAGTTTCTCCCTTCTGTTTGTGAAGAGTTTGGAGTTAAAGCCATATAAGAAGAACATCCTCTAAGCATCTTTTGGGCTTTTTCATCAAAGCTCTAACTCTCCTGCAATGTTCCATGTGCAATAACAGTGGGAGCACAACCTTCCAGGAAGGGGTCAGTGTGACCACTGATACATGACCAACCATCTGAGGAAGTTTAAGGCTCACTGTCTCAAACTAGTAATGAAATTACTGAACAAACTCTCCTGCATTGCCAGATATGCTGAAGATTCACTGTGTAATCACCAAGAGCAGAGGGGGCCGGGCTGTGTCAGGTCATCCTAGAGTCTTTAGGATTGCCATACAGGACATCACATCACTCCTCTCCTTCACCAGTTGCTATGACTTCAGTAAGATGTGTTCAAAGCGTGACTACTAACCCAAGTGTACTCTTGGAAATATTCCCAAAGCATCCATCTCAGTGACAATTAGGGAAGAAATATGAATCCCCTTGATATCAGTTTAGAGTTTTTCCAGTAACTTCCTACTTAATCTTTGGAACGTGCGCTATTTAAAGGAAGAAGTCCACAAATTTAATTGGGATGGAAATAAATGTATACGCCAAATATAATTTGACTTTAAAGAATGATCCTAGTATTTAAAACCTATCACTTTTCCCCTCCCACCTCAGTTATTAATAGCATAGGCGCAAAAGAAATCAGACGTTTTCCCTGGGATGAACCAAGCTAATGGAGGGTTGGCCAACCCGGACCCTGTGTGTTGGGCTCTTGAAGGGTATCTGGACGCCTGCATATCAGAACACTGCGTACAAATGCTTTGCTGAATCCAGCCTGGCTGTGATGTACCACTGCTAAGAATAAATGTTTCCTAAAAATAAACCTGTACTTTCCTGGCTTCCCTCCTTTCTTTGTTTTCTTTCTCTCTTTTCTTCTATCTAGCTATCTTCTTTTCTGCGCTTTACGCAGATTCAATATTCAGAAAGACCTCTCCTTTTCAGCATTATCAGGCTAGGGGCCTCCCAGCACATAAGACTGCCTACAGTAAAGTTAAGTTCACTTACTAAAATTACTGATACAAGAATAAAACATTTATGAGCCAGGCCTCAGCTTCACAAGCATTCCACAAAGACTATCATTTCATCCTTGTAGCAATCAGTAGGCTATGTACAAATTGAATCACTGAATTGATTGGGATCAGGAAAAGGATGATTCTTTATGTCAGAATTAACAACAGCATTAATTTAGAACCTATTTTCAATTGAAAAACAAATAAAAAATCCAATGGCACAGAGACTACAGGATACTCGCAGGTAGATGACGGACAACTACCATAACAGCATAAAGTTCAGCAGCATAAAGTGCTTTCCTTATTGTTACTTCAAGTCAGACGCCTCTACATCCCTCACTCTCCCTGAAAAGAATAGTAAGATTGGATCAAAAGGCATGAGAAATTTAGAAGACTATTGTTTCTTGAACTCCCCCTTCCCATTCTTCCTAAGGGAAAGTAACGAACCAAGCCCACACCTGTCAAAAACAAGGGTTACTAATTCTTTTCTCTGTCATGGAGAGTGGGGTCAAAATTTTCAGCTGTGACTGACGGGTCATTTTGGAAATCCAATTTGGCATGCCTCAAGAGAACCCGATTTTCATAAGGCATCAGAGCAGTCTTTCCTAGTTCACTAGAGCATGAATCGCACTCATAATTATTGAGTCCATTTTGTATTCAGATTCTACCCTCCCTCACGCAGAGCGACATCAGCTTGAGTGTTCTCATCTCTTTTTTTTTTTTCCCCACAATTCAACTCTCTCACATTAGCAGTGATGGGGGGGAACCCTCTCTGAAATGTATTATTTCATTGAATGTTTCCAACCAGGCTACATTTTTCATGGTCTTTATTTGGATCAATCATGTTAAAAGCTGATGTTGCATTATTTAATCTTTGACAGGCATAGAATTAAGATGCAGGTTTGTTCACTTGCAGAAAATGTCAGACTAGAATAAGATGATCGCTTTTGGGATTCAACCTAACTACTAAGATAGCTGCTTTTTCAAGCAGAAAATGTTAATATTCTTGCCATATTTTTTTCCCTGGGTTCTAGTGGCACGAGAATGCGATTTATTAGAACCTGGAGTAAGTTTGTGGAAAAATTGTCCCGTTCTTTTCTTCATCATTCATATTCGGTACAGAATTGTACTATACCAGGTTTGGTACTAACATAATAGAAAGCACCCTAGATAGTGTACACTGCACAGGAATTTTAAGGACTAATGCCTGGGGGCAAGTCAGATTGTCTGCTGCAGACTACCGTCTTGTCTGGCTTCAGACAGTTCTATAAAGCTACGCTGATTTACAATAGCCCAGACATTCCCTCCTGCCACTTAAGTTTTCCACATACAAAGCCCGGCGCTCTTAAAGCTCAGTTACCAAAACAATGCATACTCCAGGAGAGCCCAGGATATCAACGAAACTTTCCTCCTCCTGATACACTCACCTGGGTCATGCAGTCCACTCCGCTGTAAGTATTAGGCCATATCCTCAAATACCATTTAAACATCTCGATAATGATAAAAGCAACTATCTATCTCATGGCCCCGCAGCGTGCCGAATTTCCACTTTACTGGATGAAATACCCAGCCAGTGAAACTCATTACCTCATGCATTGCATAGCAGATTATTAACCTGTCCAAGAAGCACAACACCCCTCAAAGAGAGGGACCTGTGATGGGAATGACAACAGCTCTTCAAGGGTCCCATCACTTCATTTTTAATTGGGCCTGAGCAACCTGGCTGCTGCTTACCTATTCTCACAGAGAGGTGGGGGTTGGAAGGGACCTCTGGAGATCATCCGGTCCAACCTTCCTGCCAGAGCAGGGTCACCTACAGCAGGTTGGACAGGACGGTGTCCAGGCAGGTTTGGAATAACTCCAGAGAAGGACACTCCACAGCTCTCTGGGCAGCCTGTGCCAGTGCTCTGCCACCCTCACAGGAAAGAAGTTTTCCCCCATGTTGAGACAGAATTTCCCCTGTTCCAGTTTGTGCCTGGTGCCCCTTGTCCTGTCGCTGGGCACCACTGGAAAGAGTCTGGCCCCATCCTCTTGCCACCCGACCTTTAGATATTGATCAGCATTGATGAGATCCCCTCTCAGCCTTCTCTTCTCCAGGCTGAACAGCCCCGGGGCTCTCAGCCTTCCCTCAGCAGAGAGATGCTCCGGTCCCTGATCATCTTTGTAGCCTCTGCTGGACTCTCTCCCGCAGTTCCCTGTCCTTCTTGAGCTGGGGGACCCAGAACTGGACACAGCGCTCCAGATGTGGCCTCCCCAGGGCAGAGCAGAAGGGGAGGATGACCTCCCTCCACCTGCGACCACGCTCTCTATTCTCCTGAAGATGCATTTTATAAGGACCGATGTGCACTGGTAACGAGCGGGTTAACAAGCAGCTATACAAATTTTTCTCTTCTGTAGCTGAGTTACCCCACAATCAAAGCAACAGCCTGTTTTTCAGCATGGATCTTATCTTCCTACTCAAGAGGTCACAGATTGCCAGCCTTGTTTTAATGAGCTGTGTCCTGTGAATTTCACAGTCACTTCAAGTCTAATAAGGGAACCCACAGGGGTAGTGTTTTCAATTTGCTCCTCTTTCCTGGAGAGTTTGTACCATACATCACACGTAGCAGCTCACAGCTGGTGAAAAAGAAAAGAATTAGCTGGTATTCCCTATACAGGGCTTTTATAATTCAATATTTATTAAGATTGGGGTCCTCTCATTTGAAAGGCCAAACAGTTTGTTTTACTATGTGTGGGATATATTATGTTAATATAGTGAACAACTGCTTCCAAGAACTAATTTAGGGACAGTGTTGAAAAGTCCTGCGCACTATAGAAATATTATGAACAACTAAGAATCCTTAATACTTTGTCTAACCAAGCCTCGTGCATACAAATTAAACATAATTGGAATCCCTGCTCCCACCATCAGAACTAAGGGCTACTTTACAACTGAAATGACACCTAAACGTCTAATTTTAATTTCAAATTCACTCTATAAAAGCACAGCCTGATTGTTTTCCTCCCTTCTAAGGAAGTCTTATGAAAAATGAGCAAATCTAAGCTTTACTTAAATGTATATGAATGAACGCAGCTAGCAGCTGAAGATCATTGCAAAACAGTGCTCCTTGAATATTCATTAATTCTCCCAGACATCTCGTACTCCCTTGTACACACAGTAGCAAAATTCTATTGCTCAGTAAATAACACCACTGTCCCATGAGAAATTCAGAGATCTGCTTCAACTTTTCACCTAAAAGCGATGTGCAATATGCCATTATTTTGGAATATAGAATATATCGATCTTCATGTTCATAGAGGAAATTTTTATTTGCGATGCTTTCTCTTGGCATTTGGAGATTAATTGGCTGCATTGAACAGAATTAACATCTTTCATTTTAGTGAGATTTGGCATTAGCTTATGCTTCTCTACCATCCACTAGTGTCAGAAATTACCTATATATATATTTCCAATAAATGTTTGTAGAAATATGCTTGTATACAGATTAATATAGAGTATAAATTCAGTGTAAGACACTTCACAGTGAAACGTGCACAGTGAGTCACCAAAAAGATGGAGAGAATTTTACCTTTTTTGAGGCAAGGATTTGTTAATTAGCCAGTAAAGCACAGGAGACAACACATGATTTAAGAGTGAAAGGCTTCTGTTAATTGGTAGGAACCTCCCAAATAAAGAGGAGACAATGGAAGTGTTTTTTCATCTGTCTCTCACAAATATTCCTAAGTGTTTTGGATGTGGTAGTGGATAGTTCCTTACTTGCTTCTCTGCTTAAACTGTTTGAGTTAATGCAATTTTTCAGTTAAATGAGTAACAACAAGAGATTCCTCATCAAAGGGTGTGGCAAATATGTTAAGCACGGCTGGAAAACTTCAACGCGTGTCTCTCCATCATACCCAAAGGTTAATCACGCGCTCCCCCTTTTTGCACAAAATGGAAAGAGTGCCAGCCACACAAGAAGTAGGAGGTACAGAAGGGTTTTCCAGGACCAGTGGATACCTTCTGCTGTGCCCCAAGATACTGAGGAACACGCTTGGACCCTGCAGGTCAATAACGAGGCTCATTTTCATGTATCCACTCTATAATGCCCATCAGCTCGAAGAGACATTACTAACCTTAAACCCGGTTTTAATTTTCTATGTCCTGCTGGAAAATCTCACAATGTCAAGAAAGAAGAGTCTCCCTCATGTTTCTGGAATGACAGTTTCTATTGTCTAGAGAGCAGGAGAAGAACCCATTGCGGAAAACAAAGAAAAACAGCTTTGCCTATGCTATAGTTAATAAAAATTAAATGTCAAACAGGACAAGAAGAACTGATGTGGTAACATACAGAGGACAGGATCCAGGAGAGACTCTGAGTAATGAAAAGGTCAGGGGAGCCTATAAATAAAACCTGACATAGACAAGATCTAGGGAGGCAGAAAGCTCATCAGAAGAGTACAACTGCTCCGGCAATTTAATGAATGTGTTTTATGTAAACGGAACTATTACTATTCCAGATACAGAAACTGTCCTTACTCTGAACACCACATACAGCCCATGTCAACCACCAAAACAAGGCGTAAGCTGATCACATTCCGTGTGCGGACTGCACAGTGCAGGGACACCGCTCGGTCGCGGGGATGAAGAGTGATTTCCCCTTCTGTCAGGCTGCCCCATGGAAACTCGTGGCTTTCTTGGGGATTTGGTTTGCAGACCCCACCTGCTCCACGTAAAAGCATGTGGGTCTGCAGGGTTTGATGGTCAGAAATGTCCCATCTTAGAGTTTGCAGGATTGCATGGTCTGATGTTCGGCTTCACTTTCCTCTGTTCAAGTCTCCCCCTCCAATTCGGTCCCCCCTTTCTGGCCACAGTTTTTCCCAGACAAGCCTGGTTCTTATCCACAGCAGTGACCACGCTGCTCAGAGGGAAATCACAGGGGGGGTGACCTACCCTTCTTTTAAGCACTATATGATGCCCTGTGACAGTGTCCCACTTCACTGTTTGTTGCACAAACCCAGAATCAGAAACACCTCCTGCCTTGATGAAATTGCAGCCATAAAGCCCCAACTCAAAAAATCAACCAGCTTAAAATTCAGGCCATGTTCATGGGCCTTCCTGAACCGGAGCCTAAACAGATACGACAAACAAAGCAACATGTGTAAGCACTGACTCGGGCAGAATTGTACGGGGGGTCAGTGGAAGGCAGGGATGAAACGCAAGCTCTGAGTCACAGCCCATTGCCTTAGCCATCAATTATGCCGCCTTCTTCAATATTGTATATAACGAAGCGCAGCACTTTGTTGGGGGCTAGCTGTTCATTTACACCAGCTAGGACCAGTTATTCATTCAGTTCATTATGATGATTGTGGAGTAGGTGTGCTGCGGGAATAACTGCAAGACTCAGCCCCGCTGTGCAGACACAACAGAGGCAGTCCCGCACCCGGCAGCTTGCGGTCTCGCCACGAGAAGGCTGAAAGCAGATCGGTAGGAAAAAAAAAAAAACAACCAGGCAGGGGAAGCACAGGGCACAAGACAGCTATGATTCAATAAAACCTGACATTGTGAAATCAAATGTGAAAAAAAGGTCTTTTCTCTGCTGTTGAAAGATACTCGGAGAGTTGTTCCGACTGCCCCACAGGATCTGGGGTCCTGGTCCTACTCCCTCTCCCTTTCCAATTGCTGTTTCAGCCACGCGGTCTGTCTCTTTATTCAGCTTGGCAGCGGAGAGGAGTTTCGTTCTGGGAAGGACAAACCCCTCATGGCCTTCCTTCAAGGGTCCATCAGGCGATGACTCTCTCTGCCTGCACCTGGCATCTGTCTCTCCTCTTTCTATTCTGGGATGAAGAGAAACAGCTGAGCTCTGCTACCGTATGCGAGGGAGGCAGATGGGGCGTGAATTCAGTAGTGATTGTACTACTCATTTGTTTGGCATAAAAATGACGGACACATGATAGAACAACCCGGAATAAACATGGGGGGGGGGGCAATGAATACTGAATAGCTTTTACCGTCATTAATTTTCCTGTTACTGTGAGTTTTTCTTCTCATTCAGTGATAAATCTGCATAAACATGGAGGGTTATAGTTGTCATCCTGCTCCTCGTCAGGTATTTTATCTGACAGGCTGCTCGATTTCTATGATTTCCTACAGTGCATTTCTCAGACTTTTGGGCAATGGGAACAGACATTTCAGTTTCACTGCTTAGTTAGCTGCACACCAGGATATGTATGCACTGCTGGGTATTTGGGTAACAAAGGTAGAAGCGTTTGCTTCTTCTCTGGGATAGAAACACAGATTCACAGAATTTTCTATTAACCTTTGGCTTTATCTGCATTTAGTTTTGTGAGCTCTAAATCCATGCAGGGCTTGAGAACCACAGTAAAATTAAAAAAAAAAAAAAAAAAAAAAAGAACCTATTAACCTATTTTAAGATTAGGTTTTTCTCACAGGAACCCCAAAAGCTTTCACTGAGGAGGACAATGGGTTCGGTGGTTTCTCAACCTAGCCCAAAGCTGCTGTTTGTGCCTACTACAAAAATGCAATTTCATCCAATCTGATGAAAAGTCCCTTAAGGGAAAATATATTAAAGAGCGACGGGTCAAAAATATGATGCATTTGCACTCAGAAAATGCAGGCTAGTGTTGCTGAATTTGCACATTGTAACTGCAAAAAGCGTGCAATCCTTAAAATATTCCTGCAACGGTCTTACGCCGAATGAGGAGCTTTATGAATATTTCAATTGCAAGATGAGGCTTGAAAGAATAGAGTTGTTTCAATTTTGAATCACCCTTCCTTAAATAACTCGCCCTATTTGGTATTAAATTAGCCTCAGTACAATCCAACAGCCCTTCCACATGCCCTGGGTAATGATGGGACCTCAGGAGCTGGAACCACCTCACTGTCCCTCCTGCTATTGCTTTGAATAGACCAACCGTGGCTTCATTCAGGAGGCGCTGAGCTCTTGCCATCCTCTTTGGCAAACAAAACCCTATTTGGATGGCTCAGCCAAAGCGTTTCCCCTCCTTCTTGCCCACTGTTATTTACAGTATTTGAGTGTTAATTTAAAGGCTCAGCTTTTTGCTGTGGAGTGCTGCTACACCTGCCCCCCTCTCTGTAGCAGAAGCAGCAATAGTGGCTCTCTGTCAGACGTGCACAAAGCCAGGCTTGTTCTTGCAGGGTCGGAGATACCTGGAGAGTAGGAAGTAATATTATCCTGCACTGATCATCTCATTTCTACTCCCAGGTAAGGAAAGCTCCGTGGTTTTCTTCTCTGTCCCTATTTAGAGATGGACTATCATTCAAACACTTTGGGAATAAAAGCAAAGCTTTACCACCTTTTTACCACTTCATCTCCTGGTTCTGATCTCACTAAACCAACCAAAATATAGCATTAGTTCTGAGGAGTTACTCCTGATTTTACTGGAGTTAATTAAAACAGGCTATTTTTTCACTCATTCAGCTCACCTCACTGAGCTAAATTCCGTATTTGCTCACACCAGTGACCTTCAGTGCTTGCCGAACCACTGGCATCACTGAAGTCACTCGGGAATTGTGGTCGTATCAGCCCGTGAAACACAGACTTCACTGGGACTTCAGTGAGGTTTCATGCTTCTTGGGAAAGTAGTTGCACGTTCGTGCTACCTGGTTCTAGGTTAAGCAGGATGCCTAGACAGTCCTGTAAGGCAAAACCCAAAAACTTCCTCCAGCAAAACTGCAGAATTAGGCTTTACTTTCAGCACTTATCAGTACTTTCAGTGGTTATCGCTGTTTCACTAGCCTTGAAATGGAAACTGCTGCCACTTTTATGCGCAGACCGAAAGCTTGCCTAGTTTCCCTGTAACTTAATTAAGTATCCTCTCCATCATCCACCAAACTGCTGCTTAACGCATTCTGGCACCATGCCTCTCATATATTGCCGCAGATACGGCTGGCAATGCACGGAGCTTATCATGGGGTATTAATTACTTGAGCATAAATAACATTCCCTCTTATCACAGCTTCATGATCCACTATTTCTGATGGAAATATATTCATAATAACATGTGAGAGAAAACAACGAAGGGGTAAAATCAAGTCTAAAAAATGAGTGACAGGTCTGGAAATGAGTGAAAGTTAAAGCTAGGCAAATTAAAATGGAAAGTAAAGGTACAGTTCTAACAGTCACGTTGATTTAGGGCACATAGTGATAGGATGAGGGGAAATGGCTTCAAACTGAAAGAAGGTAGTTTTAGATTAGATATCAGGAAGAAATTTTTCACTGTGAGGGCGGTGAGCCCCTGGCGCAGGGTGCCCAGAGCAGCTGTGGCTGCCCCATCCCTGGAGGTGCTCAAGGCCAGGTTGGACGGGGCTGGGAGCAACCTGGGCTGGGGGGAGGTGGCCCTGCCCAGGGCAGGGGGGTGGAACGAGATGGTCTTCAAGGTCCCTTCCAACCCAAACCATTCTGTGATTCTATGATTAACCCCTGGAACCAACTACCAAGGAAAGAGCTGGATTTTTCATCTCTAGATATCTTCCAATCAGTCTAAGAAACATACTGTAGTCCAAAGGAATAGTCTTAATAAGCCTAAGTAAGGAAACTCGTATTGGGGATGGATGCTGTTGTGAATTTTGCCTCTCAGCGATACATTTATAAGGCAGATGTAATTATTCAGTGTTTTGAATATGTATTTTTAGCTTGTTTACTGGGTCCATTATATAAATATGAATGGTTATTTGTGCATGAATAGTGTGTTTACAGGTTATAAATGTTTCTTGTGGAGTATTAGTTAATATTTTTGAAAGGACGGAGGCTGATGAGTGTATAGTATATATTGGATATTTATGTGGGTGGATATATCTATGTGAACTATTTCAACTCGCATAAGAGATGCAGACTTGTATTTAAATGTTATTTACAGCATGAAGTGGGTCTGTTATGCTTTTATTCCCATGGTTTATTGTCCTGCATGTGCTTGCAGAACAGCAGGGAAACTGCTATAATTTTCAGAGATGACAATTCTGGAAGAGGTTCTCTCCCTTACTTTCAGAACATTCAATACACTCAACTCAATGAAATCTCTCTTTGGGATACATTTCAGGAAAAGGAGAACACGGGACCATCCTGGGGCCTGCCTGAAATGCTTTGGGAAGGGTATGGCTTGGTTGCATCACCAAAACCCACACAGCTGACTGCCATGCTGCACAACTTGAAAATACGATTCCCCACCTATCAAATGCAAGGTGCGTTCGGCTCTGGAGGATATCCTCCTCCAGATGCACTCTGCTTATTAAAAAACACAGGAGGATGTTTCTCCTGTTCGAGAGAAGTCAGGGAAGTTCTTTTGCTACTGCTCACCCTGGCGCCGTTTGAAGCATCGCTTCAACAAGGTACTTAGGCATATTTGCAAATTTCAAACACAGCAACAGTCCATGAAGCCAACCGAGTACACAGCTGCTTAAGGGCTTCGCTCAAGCCGGGAAAAATACCGTTCTTGTCTTACTTCCTGTGCATTCTGAGAGCTTTGCACCCCGCCGCACTACGCGCCGTACAGCAATTCTTCTGCTAGCGATACCTGACCTGCAACAACAAAAATGCCTAACAGGTAGGGTGTACGGCTGCTCAGACTTGACAGTATTAGGAAAGAGCGGGTTTGTGTGATGGAATCTCGAGGGCAATGAGCAGCTGAAATAACTCTGGGGCCATGTGGAAATGGGTAGCTTCTCTCTGGAAGCCAGGACGGAGCAGAAAGGTGCAGAGGCAATCTAATGCCATTTTCCAAGCTCTCTATCTCTGCGTCACGGAAGGGACCCAGCAAGCCCTCTCATGTTGAATTGAGCTGGACAAGTCAGCTCCTTGGGCAGAGCTTATCTAACGTCTCTCTGAGTGGCTGAAATTGCCTGCCTTGCACAGCTCAGTTAGAGTTTTACTTTCCATTACTGTTGCCTGCATTAGGGATTCACTTCAGCTACAGAATAAAAATATTCTGAAAAAGAATTTTGACACGTAATTATTTTGCAGAGGTAGGGTGAGAAGTGAGGGTCTCAGAAAAAGAACAAACCCTTCTAAGAAGCCTCTCCCATTTTTCTCCCCATTTTCTTCCCTCTGTTCCTCGGAGGCTTAGAGGAACTGAGCACAAAAACTGAAATGAGACCTTTTTGGAAAATACTACTCTCTCCAAGTTTGCAAGATGCTTTCTAGAACTGATGAGCACTTCAAATGAAGTTACTTCACTTTGAAACTTACTGTAAAACATAATAGTAATTCCTATCTCCTTGAGGCCAAGCTGACTGCTGAATCTTAACATGGTATTAAGTACACCAAAGTCAAGTCATGTTCATTTTTCCACCCCCCTCAGAAAAAAAATACAATTTTCTCTTTCACCTATATTATAGTATCAGGTCTCTAATTAAAAGGTATCTCTGACCCCTATAGAGAGTATTCTCCTCTTTGTTTACATGTCAATAAGACCATTGCTTTCTATTTCCAGTTTATTTTGTCTTTGTACTAATATCAAGAGGCAAACCCATGCTTAAGATCCCGAGTGTGCAGCTCAGTCCATCCCTACTAAAATGTATATTTATTTCATAGATATACATACAGTCCTTCCTATATGGAAAATAACTCTCGCATATTATATATTCTTCATTCTATTTTGATAAAGAAGTAATTCTGCAGGTATCTTATTTTTTCCACCAAATTTGGGGGAAAAGAAAAGATATTTTCCCCAAGAAGGCCATTTTTTTTCTGTGTTGTTCAAATTTCTGGAGATTTTTCATCTCACAGACTAGTTTTCTTCACCCTTTTTCTGGACATGACAATCCTCTTCGGGGAAGTACGGTTCTATGCTTACCTCTTTGTAAAGACCAAAATTGTTAACTCAATCTGGAGCTTCACAGGAACAGCAATCTTAATGGAGCTGCAGGACAATGCATGCCTAAAACACTTGAGGAAGTTATGGCAGGTTAGCGTTACGCCTCCGGAGATGTCACTGCTTACCACTGACAGAAGGGGGGAACTGATCCTGATTTTGGACACCAACTAATGTGCTTGCACCAGCCTGACCAGATGGCTCCAGTTATGTCAGTGCACATTCCCATTAGCTATAGGAACATCAGCATCTAAACCTTTACTTTAAATTACGTACTTTACAGAAGAGCAGAGAATGTTGCAAATTGTTACTTACCCACTCTACCTGCTCCAGGGACTCCGTCTGAAATTCCAGCACATTTCAAACTCCCACGTTACTACTTAATTTGTTCTAAATCATCAACCGGAACTGAAATTGGGCCATCCAGGCCAGGAAAATGCCTTCACTGGGGCAAGATGTAAACTTTCTCTGACCATGGACAGCCTAATAATTTATCAGAGATTCCATGAAAAGAATACACAAAGATAGAACTTCAGTTTGAGAAGAAAGTAAAAAATAGAGGATAAACATGCTAAAGGTTTGCAGGGAAAGTTGTCCTGTTTATATCAGACGTTTTGCATGATTGTGATCCTGGAGGAAAACGCTAAAATCTATTTGTAAAATTCATGAAGGCAAAACACTTCACTACATACCAGAGAGGTTTTTTTCCTCTTCTTTTAATTTAGCAGTAACAATGTCTACAATACATTGATTCACAAATTAAGTGAAGGTATGAAACCACATTCTTCATACTGAGATGGGACATTCTGGACTTTTACTTTTTAAACACCCTCTCAAGGAGGAAGAGTTCTGAGCCTCCAATGAACATTTTTTGACACAACCAGTGGTGGGAATTTCAATTTTAACAGTGATTGTATTTAGTGAGCCTTGTCCATAGAGATGAAAATGCTTTGCAAACGAGTGCAACGCTCGGAACCTCACTGTACAGATAAAAGGGGAGGGAAACTGAGGCACAGTGCTGTGCAGTGACTGCCAGGATCAAGCAGCAGGCAGCAGAGATCTGGAGATAAATCTCAGCTCTCTGACTCCCAGTCAATTCCCGACTCGCCAGGCCACAGCCTCCCAGTAAGTGTATGTGGGTATCTACTGTCCAGCAGTTCATGTGTTATACAGGCATATCTTCTTTCACCTCTCCCGCCGTCCCATTGGCTCCGTTCAATCCTGCTGGCTCCCTGCCTTCCTCCTCTTCTTCTTCTTCTTCTCCTTTTGCTGTCTCTGCTTCTCTGCCTCCGCTCAGGAGGGTGGCACTGGAGAGGTGGCTGAGGAGTTGGCCTTCCCGGCGAGACTCGGCCAGCTCCTTGGCACAGCACACAGGAGTGTTGGTCTCGTACGTGCTGTGGAAGCTGTTATAGTCGACTTCGTAAAAATCCTTCTCCAGGGTGAGGACAGGAGTGAAGCGATGTCCCCACAGCACCTCAGTGTCCATGTAGGAGCTGCGAGCCTGGCAAGTCATCCCTGGGTAGAAACAGAGGGATGTTAAATGCAAAGCTTCCTTACGTGCTCACCCAACCACTTCTTTCATTTAAAAGCACTTTCATGTTATCTCCATACCTGATTGCTCTGGGACACAGAAAAGGTCTTCGCTTAATAAGCCTCACAAAAGCCTCTATCATGAAAAAGCTGAGCGCTCACAGGCAAAGGGACGGATTCATCGCCGCATCTTCAGACTGTTTCCTGACCCTTGTGCTTAATGGGTTTGAAGTCTGGTACCACTAAGCAACTTCTCTCTGTCCTCACATTGCTCTGTTGAGGTGTTGCTTGCGTGGCTGATACTAACAGCCCTTCTGGTGAAGCGTGCTAGAATGACATCTGACCCTGTCGGTGCACCTCAAATCCTGACCCACACAGCCCCTAAGCAGAGTGAACCACTGCCCTGTGCTCCCACGGTGCCTGACCCCATCCCTCTTTATCTACAGCAGTATCAGCAGTTCCCTCCTGCACTTAGGTTAAGACACCCAGACATATAGCCGGAAAGGTGGAGAGGGCCACAACTCCTAGTGATTGATATGGCAACCTCACTTTTAAATACCCCTGGAGGGGTCAATCCAACTGTATGAGGTTGGCAGAACCAAAACCCACGACGACACACGGTCAAGCTCATAAGCACGTTGAATTCCATGTCCTAATGGATTGTGGATTGAATGAACAGTGGGAAATATGGAACTGATATTTGTCAAGCTGCTTCTCAGCCCCAAGGATCAGAGTTTATTTATTTACTTTGAAAAAGTTTAAAGAGCTTTGCAGGGCTGGGATAAGCATTCAGCATTTGCCTAACTGTGAAGACATTCTCTTGGAATTACCTGCCAATGTCAAGGCTGACTTCTCTTCCAAATATTTGTCTTCTGCTTGTCCTCATTATGTTATGATTTTGGAATTAATTCTGGTGAAATTGGGAAAACCTGACCTCACAAAGTCCTCCCACTGTTCTCTTTCGGAGGGTGAGAGATAGGCTGGATGGGAATACAGTCAAAGCGTGCACTTGATCCGGTTCCTGGCCACCACTTCCAAGTCTAAGTCCTGCAGCCCAAAGTACGCAAACAGTAATCTAAAGCCTTGCATAGGGGGGAAAATATCAGTGTCGGCTGCTTCAGGGAAGAGCATATCAGGTATTCTCACCACCTGAGCTCAGGGTAATCAGAAAACTCCTTTCCTTAAAAAAAAATAAAAAGCACCTTTGTGAAAAGACGAATATTTTGTTCTCTTAATTGCTACAGTCCATTAAAAGACACCCACGCGAGCAAGCTCTCTGGAAAGCTTTACTTGTCTCTTATTGCTTTCCTTAGTTTAAAGCTATCAGGCCAGGAGTATATTAGTTGCTTTGGGTTCTTGAAAGGGGAAAAGAGGGACAGTGACACATGCAACACTGAGAAATTTCCAGTTCTGTATCGCAGCCTGCAAAGCCAATTTCCCCCCCCCCAAGAAGATTTGCAGGAGTATTTGCTTCTGGGCAGGAACAACAAGTACCGAGTTAGTCATAGCGTGCTGCTTCCTGGGCCGGAAGGAACCGGGAAGTGCAGAGGCTGCTGTGAAAAATACAATAATGGAAGAAGAAAATTACCCCAAGTGGTTTTGCCTTTCGGAGAAGCTCTATTGAGGTACATCGTCTTTTCAGGAAACTATCAGTTTTTGCTTGACGAGTAAATACCAGCGTGGAGACCGCTCCCGACTATACGGTGACACTACAATGTGCAGCATCACCTGCTCGGAGTCCTCAGTCCTCGAGGTGAAGACTGGTTAATCTTCACTCCCTTTTATCAGCTAGCAAAGAGCAGCTCATGGAGTCCTGCTTATTTTTGGAGTCCTGCTAATTTTGGAGTCCTGCTACAGTTCTTCTCAGGAGAGCTGTGTCACTGACGCTTATCATACAGTTGACCTCCCTGGGCAAGGGCTTTTACTGCGGGCTGTTCTGAGGTCAGTAATGCAGGGCTGCATGGCTAATCCCATTTTCCGATGCTCCCTCATGCTGGGAGGCCGGAATGCTGGACAACCAGCAGCCTGTGTGGGTACGCTAAGGAGACAGTTAAAATAAACCAGCTGGTTTTCCTTCAGACAGAGCTGGTTTTGCACTAGAAATCAGGAAGGCTTCAAGTGCCTCCTCCAAGCTCTGAGGGCTTTGAGAGCGCAGTGTGGAGAGCAGGAGAGGAGACGGTCCAGGCTCACAGGACTGGGTCCTGTGAACGAACCGGCTGATTCTTATCCTGACCTTCCAAGTGCTGCATAAAGGCATCACGTACAAGTCCCCAAGGCCGAGATGGGGTGTCCCTGCTGAATGTGAGGGGCTGAGGCATCCTAAGGGAACTCTATAATCAGGGCCTGAAATAGCTCCTTCCCTGGGGAGAGTACCTGACAGTGAACCTGCGCTCCAGAGACACAATCCTAGTTATCTCCTGCTGTAAGTATTCAATTAAGGAAGGAACAATAGAAAGCTTTCAGCAACCAAATTCTGCACACTGCCAGCTTCCTGCAGTAGCTGCTTGCTGTAACCCCAGGGGTACACAGATCCAGCACAATAAGACAACTTGTAATTGCTCCATAATCCCATTCAAATATTCCTTTTTAGCACATGTGCAGTGGTGTTTTAATTGCGTGGGGACCTACTGCTTGGCAACTCCTACATTACCCAGTAAACAACAGCATTGTCTCTGCTTCAAATTCCATTAAGTGCCCGCTTTGCCGGCTGCCCTGTGCTCTCCAGCCTGGTTAATTAATGCATCTGTAATGTCCCTAGCTAATTATTGCCTCTGTAACTGCAAAAAGATGACAGAAGAGGTGTGGAAACAATAAACCTTACTTTTATTAAGAGCACATGGATGCAGCTGCTTTCCACTCGCACACAATGTGCGCGGTGCCCTCTGCGCTCGGAATTTGGGAGCTTCAGCTTGCCGCGGGGCGGAGGAACTCGCTAGGCTAAGATCTATCACACACGGCCGTGGGCTCTCTGCGAAAACCAGCGGCTTTATTTCATGAGCCTTGCTTATCCGAGCCCGTGGGCCATCCCGGGTGTTGGTTCTGTCCCATGCTCACACCCGTAAGAACCGCACCGGCTTTGCCTCTGCCCTTCAGCGCAGGAGCACTGTCTCGTGCAACCCCGAAGCACCGACATTTCGGAGAGCACAAGAAATTGAGGGAGAGTTCAAACTCTCGGAATTTCTTGCCAAAAAACCCATAGTATTTATGGCCCTGGTGAAGGCTGTTAATCCTTCTCTTAAAGTAGATACATTTTGGGTTTAAGTGGTACAGATATGTGGTATAGTTATAAGGAAGTGGTGTTTGGTGACTTGGGCATTTCATTTCAATAAGCTTCATACCAAAGGATTATGCTCATTCCCCCTTTGTCAGTCTAAGTAGATGTGCTTCAAAACTTAGTTAAAAATAAACTGATAGAGCTTTCTATTTTTCAAGTGTATTGCATTTTCCGGATAGTAAGACCATTAGAAGTTTAATTTTCTCCTAAACAATCTGGTTTAAAAATGAAAAAATATGTTTAATATAAATTTGTGCAATCTGTCAGTTGTGGAAAATGTGAAATGATATGTCAAATCTTCAGCTTTCAAGGTTTAGTTACAGCTTTCTCATCTGTTAATTCAGCAGCTTAGCTTTCAGTTGCAAACAAAACTCGATTTTAATTGAAACCAGAAAAAAGTTCGTACAAAGTTATAAGCAGATGCACCAAATTTTCAATAAAGCTGGAACCAGTTCCAGGCTTTTCAGAAAGCTGGAGACCAGAGGACTGTCTCCTGGTTTCAAGTTCTGCAATAAACATTTCATAGAGTTTTAACGATAATGTCATTATAGCAGAATCCTAAGAAGTGGATTTTTTTGTCTGTTGGCTGGAGTCACTACATCACAGGATCAATAACAGAGTTTGTGCGTGTTCCCGTTTAAGGCAGCCATAGATGCCTTCCGAAATGGCCCGTTTCTGGTTTCCAGCAGATGAAAAGATGCAAAATATATTGCTATGTGTATAAAACCAGGTGTTTCATTACATTCGAGAAGAGAGAGAGAGTCACTGAGGAAAGACTGGTGGGTAAAATAGGTGTCAGGGAACTCTACCAATAAGGCACTTTTCTGTCATCAAAATCAGTTGGGATCAGGCAGCTTACATTTTATCAAAGACAAAGGAATGTTAATACGTGCTGACAAAAAGCGGTTATTTGATGGCTCGCTCGGTAAGGAGCCTGGGTTTTCTGCAGCGTACTCAATGGGAGTTGCGGATTTCTGAACGTTTCACTGCTTGCAATGCCACCGATTATGCAAGTGGAGCAGACGCGCGCCTGGCTCTGCCGCGCTGCTCGGGAAAACGGTGATTGCTCCTGATTTCCAGGTCTTGCATACCCTCAGGTTACCAGATAAAATCAAACTTCATTATCACAGGCCAAATCTAACTGCATTTGCAGCTGTTTGGTTATCCAGAGATGCACCAGCAGTCTTTCTCCAACTGTTGGAGGACGCGTATTTGCGTCAAACATGCCGTCATAGCCAGTACCTTTACCGGCAGTTTAATGGGAGAGGGCAAGGGCACCACAAAGCATTCTACCAGCCCAAGAAATTGCCACAGGCTTCAATTTGATCACATCCAGAGTATAGCTGAATCTTTCAGTACAGCTACACGGCCTGAACTTTCTCAGTGGGTAGAGATATCCCAACCCCTGGGGCTGTCAAGACAACATTCTCCATCAGCCTAAAATTAACTCTCCTCATTTAAATGCCACAGTGCTCAGTGATTATCTGCTGGCAAAATGTCATGTGGATGCTGACTGTATGTTTGCCATATTTGCGAGGCTCTCCCTGCAGTTCAGACACAGATATTGCTGGAAGTGATTGCACTTCTCTGTCCTTGTTTTCCTACGCTATTGTTTGCAGGGTGACTTTTCCCCTTGTACCGGATGCACTAAAGCTGCACAATACATACTCCGCTCCTTCAGCTGAACTCTACCTACGCCACAAGAATACAGAGAAAGAACTGATGGACTCAGAGGAATAGTGACAGACTGATGTAAGTTAGGATGGCAAGGAGTAGTTATAAAAATTTTAAGTTCTATCACTCTAATTAAGCTATACACGTCTTTAGATTAGCATCAGCATTTGGATAGTTATAAAATTTATTAGTCCCTTCGCATTAATCAGACCGAAGAACACTGTAACCTCCAAAAAGTCAATATTCCTCCAACTTGAAAAGGAATATTAGAAGGTAGGAGCATGGTCCTCCAATTATTTGTGCTTGTCTCCTTTAGAGGAAGACATGTCTGGGCTTGATTCACTTTGATTTTTATGCCAGAGGAGAGTAATAGGATTTTAATTTATCTGAATTCTCTCCAGGCATGCAAAAGCTCCTAGGCACTGGAAATGGAGAGAAAAAAAAAAAAAAAAAAGAAAAAGGAAAGGACCTTATGATTTAAAGATCTTGGATTCAATTGCCATGTCTCTACCAGGCAGAACCTGAGCACCAAGCTCACACCACGTAACTTCAGGCCCCTCACAAAGTTATTCACAGCGACTGCAGAGGCACCCAAGACGACTAGCCGGCCAACATCTACCTCTGGAGGACAATTCAGCTCATGAAAAGAATGACTTGAGACGTCTCTCTCTTCCCTATAATTATATAAGCAGTTTCTGTAACAGTTCTGCAAGGTCCTTCTTGCAGAAAACTTATTTATATGCAAAATGCAAACCAAAACAAGACAACCCAAAGCAGATGATGAATGCATGAAAACTCCATTTAGTAATTTCACCCTTCCTTTGTTCTCCCATGAAAATCATGATTAATTTCAGGATATCTTATGTTGTGACTACTTATTTTGGTCCTATATTTACAGCCAGGAAATTCTACTATGTCAAGGTGGATAAATTGAGGTGCAAAAAAGCTGCTGTTTGCCTACACTCTGACAGGGACAGGATGAGGTAAATTACTTCTAATCATTAAACCGCTTTTTATCACACAGACTCGAACCCAGGAATATATATGCCTATCCTTTCCTAAGAGTTTATTAAAACTTCATTTAGTGACTGGAGTAATCAGGCATCTGGACTGCCTCTTGCGGCTTATTTCATGGAGGTGGGAAAAAGAGGTAATGAAAACCAGGGAGGACCAAGAGTGAAGTAAGAAGCAGTGCTGTCCCTGTGCCCAGCCAACAGCAATGCCGGACACCCGTAGATAGAGAACGAGGTTTGCAGGACAGCTACTGCTAAATCAGGTTTTGGTTAATTGTCAGTAAATAGCAGCGGAAGGGTAAAGTGGAAGAGAAGAGAGCCTCTTCAAATTATCTGCCAGAAAGCCTTGTAGGATATGCAGACCGCCTCATCACATGGAGTGATGGCTTGCAGGAAAATAAGTAAATAAAAAAAACGGACTCTCCAATGTTCTCTTAATTGAATCAGCCAAATTTTTCATCATAACCCAGCTGACTCTGCATGCACATGGAAGGGGGGGTGTGTCTGAATCTTCACTGCTCTTCCCCATTCCAGCAGCCTTGCTCCATAAACTATGCTCAGAGTTCAGGATCAGGAGGGTAAGGGCTAGCGGTTTGGCCAACAGCAGCCCAGACCTAGTCTGTCAACAGGATGGCTCTAATTTTTTGTTGCCACTGTGGAGAGCAGAAAGGCACTAAAAGCAAAAATGTATTCACTTTGCAAACAGATTTTCCGCCTTCACTTTCTTCCCTTTTATTGCAGGTCAAATTTGGGCCAGCTGATCTTGACAAGTGTCCCTTTCAGATAAGGCAAAAGAGAATTAATTCCCTAAAGTAATCTCTGTGACCAATTCATTAAGTAGGCACCGTGAGTGATGCTGCTGCTTTCAAGATGCCCACGAAGCAGCACTGGAAGTCAGAACACTTGTCATCTATATTGATTTTGTCTTTACAGCGCTCATTTCGCTCAGCAATGATCACAACAGATCTGCCGGGAAACTTCGTCTCCCTTTGGCATTTTTAAACCTCTCCTGGAGTCACAGTGCCTCAGCCACACCAAAACACAGACTGGAAAGCCCCGTGTCAGTGGGCTCTCTGCCGCAGCTGGCTTCCTGGGTTAGTCAGTAGAACAGCTGTGGGTCCCTGGAGAGCTCTCACTAGAATAATACAATGTTTATTTTCTTTTTCGGCAAAATAAAAACATTGCATTGGCTGATACGTTTCTTGTGTGTTGCTATTCTTCAGTGTGCTGTTATTTATCCTTTTAAAAATTCAAGTCAACTTGAAAACAAAAACATGGTTTTAAAACACAATGTTTCACTTTGTAAAAAAAAAAACAACTTGAAGCCTTCAGAAAATTCAAGTCAACTGGAAAACAAAAACAATGTTTTAAACCACAATGTTCAAGTCATTGTTTTGTAAAAAAAACAATGACTTGAAGTGTTTCAACTCTTCAGAATTAATTCTACACTTTTCATTTGAAACTATTTACCCTCTTTGCCTTCTGCCGGCTCAGAATTAAACGCAAATGTCAGGAAGCAGAGTTCCTGGTTTGAGAGGAGACAATACATTACGTTTGTAATATGTGTGTGGTTGGTTAAAGCTATTGGAAATAGTTATAAAATTGCTGTCCCAAATTTTCAGTGAAAAATATTCACGCTTTTAGTCAAGACATTACACTTAAATTTCTTTAGTCATTTGTATGTTGGCAATCCCCATTTTGACCAGCTTTCAAAATACCTTATGAAAAAATATAGCTATCTTTTCCCCACCAGTGCAGGATGCATTCACGGTATGATTTGCTGTTGTCTGTAAAGACGGAATAAGTTTCCATTAATTTTTTCCTCCTGACAACAACTGGAGAGCTGAGCCACCTCTGAGGCAGCACGCAGGACTCGCTTCTTGTGCACCATGAACAGAGCTGTGTATGCTGACCAGTTGTACCTCTGAACACTGCGCTGGTGGTTCCTCATTTTTCACAGGGGTTACTGAGGGAACAAATGGTCTGTTACGTTCTTATACTGCCCTGAACCTGACAAGGTTGTAACAGCGTCATGATTTAATAGAAGTCATGCTGTAAGTAAGTTATACCATTCCCAAAAGCAGATGGGACTTGAACAATACGATAGGAAGAAAAGAATCTAAAGAATTTGCTTGGAGCTAATTTTAAGGTATGGCAATAGGGATTAATATCCCCCAAAGTGCTTTATCAGTATTACAAAGTGCGAGGACAGAGCAGGAAAGCACAAACACTGTGTGTCTGCAAGCCACTTTCATTGGGGCAAAATATCCCACCCGCGCAGTGGCCACATGTCATTCAGAAACCCACCTCAGCCTCTGAATCAGATAACGGCATCATCTGAGGTCCACTCTGCTCTAAGTTCAATGCAAACTGGCTGTTCTAGCTCCAGTTTTGGAATTTCCCAGCCCATCTTCTGAGACCAGAATAATTCATTTCCACAGATGCCTGCTCCTTAATAACATTATACACTGGCCTGTACAATCCCTCTGGGAGAGGAGCCCATTTGTAAAGCAATATTATTCCTATGCCATGCTTTTAATTTTGAGGCTGTTATTGATAATGACTTCCTCTCATACATATCTAGCAGCGGCTGAGCTTTCATAAGAGGAAGGCAGTGCAGTAGCTGTTCAAACAGAATTTGATAGTGTCACTGTGTGATGAGGAAAGAGGCTTTGGACAAACAAGGAACTGCATTCCGTGCTCAGATTAGGAGGTTCTAGTATCTAGTAAGTGTTTAGGCTACAAAATAAGCTTCCATTACAAATCTTTGCCTTTGATAGTCTTTTCCACCTACCCCTTCTTTCACCACATCTCTACAATGCTCTGCTGGGAAAGAAAATTTGCCCAGTAATGCCAAATGAATTCCACTTCTACCACACAGTACTCCAACCTAGGTCCGGTGCAACCTATACATAACCTCCCATCAGCTCTGTTTGCAAGAGTCAGCTATTGCTAATAGCTAATGACTAAAGGGAGACACCGGCAAACTGAATTAGCTCTCTAGAGAGCCGTCTTTAAGAGCGAAGGTCTGGGATGCGTGCATCTGAGAGGCTATTTCCCCTTACATCTGGCTGTTAGGAGACTAGCAAGGACAAGTCTCAAGAAGGGGGCAATATTAATGCTAAGCAAGGGCCAGAGCCTGTGAGACAGGGCGTTGATACCACTGGGTACTCATGTCAAGCTGAAAGCCCTTGCTAGCGTTTCAGAGAGAACCCATGCCTCATCTAGACGAAAAAAAAATCCAAATACCACCAACAGAAAAAACTTGGATTCACAGGGCCATCTCATAACTAGAATCCTTAAATACCAAAGGGCAAAACTACTTATGAAACCGTTATCAACTGTGTCTACTTTTGCATCTCTGACTCTTTCTGTGTTTCCACATCTCTAGGTAGCAATTCTCTCCTGAGTGCTGCCCGCAGCCCCATTCCCCTGATCCGACCACGCGTGCTGCCAAGCCCAGGCTTGGGAAGCCTGCCTGAAGGGAGCCTCGGCATCTCAGGGTGCTTAAACACACTTGCTGCGTGCACAGCAGACAGAGGCTGCCAGCTCCTCCTCAAAAGTCTAGAGCCCATGAATTAGCTCCAGGTGGTAAAAGACACGGTGCCGTGTCTTTTAGGTGAGACTGCAGAGTAAAAGCATCCTCCTGCCTAGCCAGACCCCGAGGAGATACACTGCATCCCACCTGCCGAAAGGAGCCAGGAGGTCTCTGTGGCCATCCATTCGCTCAGCTTGAGAGGCACGCTGCCACCTCCCTTTTCTACACTTTGGAAAGCTGAGGCACACAGCTTTTCCAGATTTATTATAAATGGACGCAGACTTCTTTCATCGCCTGCCACAAATACACCCATAGGAGGAAATTGGGAATCAGCTGAGTATATCTCCTAGTCTACCCATTACACAGCATTGTTTTAAGCTGTTAAACAGCTGCTGGGTTGCAAGAGTCACAAAAGCACTTTCTGTATTTTTCCTCTTTGAGCTCCTTTTGAAAATATATGTCCTGCATCATGTGCAAGTCATTCAGTTTCAGCACATGCTGTTTTATGGGATATAGTAATACTTGGGCACTTCCTTCATAGCCTCCATTAAAAAGCAACACTACAGCAATACCTAAAATAGAACTGTTACAGCCAATTTTTAATACAGAGGAGAAATGGGAAAAGATTTGCGCCGTGAATTTTGATCACAGGAACCAGGACCGCAATAGACCTCAGGAATTCTTTCAGTCCATTCTTTTTTTCCCATGGATCAATTCTAAGCGATTATGGGCAGCTTCTCAACCAACCCCTTCGTCTGAACCCTCGACTTATAAAAAGAGTGTGAAACACTACAACATGAGCTGAAGGACCCATCTTTTAATCGCTAGTTATCTCAGACCACAATATCCCACCTGAATCAGTCACTAGAGAAAAACAAATCCCCATGTGTTCTCAATCCAGGTGACACTGACAGTAAAATCTTAGTGCACTTCATTTTTCCCCTTCCCCCCTTAAAATTGTGACTGATTTTTGACAAGTCCTTACCTGTTGCTTCCACCATTCCTTCCAGGATGACCACAATTTCAAACTCCTCCTTCTCCAGTTGGGTGCGGGACATCTCCCAGAAGGGGCTTTTCTCATTGATTTCATGTGAGATGATAAGAGGCGACACCAGGAACAATCTGTCATCTCCGGTGTCAAATCCCACGTTGATGTCCGTTTGGTTCAAGGGGATAAACTCTCCTTCTTTGGTCTGTTTGGACTTAATCAGTTTGGCTCTAATGGAAGCCTCGACAATGTGGGAATTGCGGAGGTCTCCAACCCGGAACATGAGACAGAGCTTCTCATCCCTCATGGAAATCACCGCGTTGTTAGAAAACATGAGGGTTTCAGCCCTCTTCTTTGGTTGGCTGATCTTGACAAACATGCATCCCACCATGAACGCATTGACAATGGAGCCCAGAATAGCCTGGATCAGGAGCAGTACGATGCCCTCTGGGCACTTCTCCGTTATGACCCGATAGCCATACCCAATTGTTGTCTCAGTCTCGATAGAAAACAGAAATGCAGAAACAAATCCACTGAGATTTTCAACACAGGGGATCCAGTTCTCATCTTCAAGATGGTCCAGGTCCCCCCGGATATAGGCAATGAGCCACCATATGAACCCAAAAAACAACCAAGTGATGGTATAGACCATAGTGAAGACAAGAAGATTAAAACGCCACTTGAGGTCCACCAGCGTAGTGAAGAGGTCACTAAGATATCGATAGGTTTCTTGGACGTTTCCGTGGTGCACATTGCACTTGCCACTTTTCTCCATGTAACGCTGACGTGGCTTCTTACCTTCTGCTGCTATGAGGCGGGTTCGGTCAGTGGCAATGGGGACATCATCCCGAGCCTGTTTGGGAATCTTCTTAGGCTCTCTGGAGGTAACTCCGATGTCCATGTCCTGGTTCATGAAGATCCTAGAATCTCCGGCCATGGCTGGGCTGCAGGAGAGCAAAGAAATAGATTTTAAGACATGAGGAAAAGAGCTGAGACAAAAAGCCATTTCGTTTTACTGTCTGAACTGTTACGACAGACCAGGACAACAAAAATTGCAAATATTAATGCTACGCTGACAAACTTTGCCCCATGCTGGTAGAGGGCTGGATACAGGCTGATTCTACATCAGGAAAGCTTTCTGCTGGTCTTTCCTCCTAGTATTGTTTTGGGAAACACTTTGAAAGGCTTCAAGAGCTTCTCTCACAACAGCCGCTTGCTAAATATAATGCTGCGTTGAACTGGATGTTAAATACTGATTCATAATAGACAGTCTCTCCAAACATGAACCAGCTGCCAGTCACTTTGCTTAATGCACTACCAGAACCTCAGAAAATACGGTGATGGGCACAGTCTGGGAGTCATGAAACAGGTAAACCTTGTTACAGTTGCGGGTTTGGGTTGGTTTTTTTTGGCCCTCACGTTTTTTTACACCCAAAATCTGCTTGAGATCACAACTAGCAGCAAAGTAAAGATACAGCGACATATATTTTCAAGAGAGGGTGGAGTTTTTGATGCCTCAGGTTTCGGGTGCATACCAAGAGAAACCTTGGAAATTAATAGAAAACGCTGATCACCACTGTCTACCTAAATCTCACATAGACCTAAATTATGCATGAAGCTTTCCCTTGCAGTCAGCAGAGAAATGCACCTCCAGGGGTAATCCAGATTTCAGGTGAGCTGAATCACCTTCTGGAAGTACCCATCCGCTCCACAAATTATTCTGGGAGCCTGGGCTCCAAATGTGAAATAAGCTTTTAATTTAGCATCTTGAATTGCGTGTCTGAAGGTGTGATGAATCCAGGCCTGCTGTTAATCAGATATATCTGAACCCTCCCCTTTACTTCATCTGACATCAGACAAAAACACCAGACACTTTTTGAAACGTAACAGCTACTAAAAAGCCCACTGTCGACATGCAAAACGATGCTTAACAAGCTACAAATAAATAATACAAAATGATGGCTGCAATGATTTTTGCAGGTTATAATGTAACATCCTGTTTACCGAGATGATTAGATACTCCTGTAAAAAAAAAAAACCACACAAGCTCGATTGAAAAATGAGAGTCTGGACTCCGAATGCAGGGCGTAGACAAAATCTCTGTGAAAAACTACCTAAGAAGCCTTAGGGATATCAAAGATAGAGTAGCAATATTCTCTATGGCGTTCATTCTCTACATTGTCCTCTGCAAATCCTATTAAAACCTAACTAAATCTATTACTGCTCCCTCTATCTTTAATCTTCTTATGCGTCTGTGAATGAGAAAAGGTGTAGCGATACAATTAAGAGTATCTTGGGAAAGACAATTTTAAGATTGAGCAAAGTAGCTTCATCTTTTCGGTATTAAAAAGCACAAAGGGTGGGCGGGAAGGAAGCAGAGGCAGGATGAATAAATGAAGCAACAAATTTCCACTTCCATTCTGCTGTAGCCAAGTCTGGTTACAGCAAAGAATTACTCTTAGCCCTTGTATAAGTCACCATCAATCATTACTCCAATGAAGCAGCCAGAGCCTGTTGCTGGAACCATACCCGCTGGCTCCGTTCACCAGGGAGCCCAGCCATCTGTCCACAGCACAGTCCCAAAGCTTCCTCGTGCTGGCAAATTTGCCTGGTTTGAAGGGTTTGGGCCAGGGCTGAGCCAGTGCAGCCACAGGAAGGGGTAAATAATAGGGATCAATGACGCTGGGATGGTAAGTTCGGAGGAATCAGGCTTGCTGCCCCCACTGCATATGATCCTGGACGTGGGAGAGAGAACCCCAGCACTGTGCTGCTCCCTTCCTCACACAGCCACATCAAGGATTTGGGCAGAATATTAATCCCTACCTCTATTTCTTTCTCTGCTGAAGGTAGGACTCCCGAGAGCTGGCTCATGGTACGTTAAGATAAATATCTTCAGCCATTTTCTACTACTTGTTGCAAATTCAAATCTCGCAGACCACTGGTGTGGCTCTCTGCTGCCTTATGGCGCGCGTCTATTTACATGCACGCAAAGTGTCTGCTAGATGCTGTCAAATTAGAAGGGTACATAGTGACTCTCACTTCACAACATGCGAAAGCATATGCCAAGTGCAAGTCAGAACAATCGCACACTTTTTTTCCCCCCTGTTTAATAGGGAAAGAAGCATCCCATCAGCTGACTTAAAGAGAATTAGGTACAGAGAAGAACCTCTTCACTTTCTTCTTATGAATATTACTTTTGATCTTTGTTTGCATTGTTTGATTAATCTAAAATTACTCCATTTGGACTAAAAAGCTTTTGATCAACCTATGTGTAGAAAGGTAAAAACAGACAAGTGTTGCATGTTTTCAATTTAAAAAGGATCGGTTTAATGACAATTTTGTTATGAAAGTTATCTTTGAAGCTGTTTCACTTACGCTGACACTATGTAAGAGAGAACAATCAATTTCAAGACATTATTCTACAGTGTAAGGTTTCATATTTTAGATTCACACCAAAGAGACCAAAAAGCTCTTGAAACATATTAAAATGTGAACAGAATAGAATAAAAACAATCAAAAAGCCTAAATCCCTAGAAATATCACTCTGGCGAAGCAGGCTGGAGGGACTGTCCGTTAATGAAAGGGAAACCTGCTTTAAGTAAAACACTCGAGGGACTGGCAACATCGCTTTTCTAATGCTATTGATCTTTAACAATAGGTCAAGTGAAATCTTTCGGGAACCTTCAAGAACACCTCACAAGTGGTCCCATTAAAGCAGAAAAATTCCTGCTGTATATGAACTTTACTGACAGCTTCAGTGGCATTACAATTTCTCCTAATATTTAATCTTAAACTCTCCCATTGTAGTATAAGCATAACCTCGGTGCAGAGTTATTGAAAATAATTAAGCAGATGAAGCTTTGCATTAGATTCTTTAAAAGGAATAATATCAGTTAGCAGTTTGAGCACAGGCTTGGATGTCTGAAGACTAGCCAGCTTTCTGTTCCAAACAATTTCAGTACTTTTTCTCTAATTCTGAGCAAATCACCGCTTTTCCCTCTGCCTTAATTCCCCAACTGTAAAATTTGTGATACGGGTATGAATGGGCTGTGAGATCCTAGGCACGAGAATCTTCTAGGAAATTTGCTATCACTCCCTTATTATTTTAACTGCTCTGGGAAACTTTAGCACAAGTGACAAGATACTACAAAAGGCGCGCTGTACCTATGTAAGGATTTGGTTAACTCCTTCATCGTATAATATACTGCCCCTGCTATCAAGCATACACATCTTTTCCAGATAATGGTAATTACATGCAAGCATCTCACAGAGATTTAGACTTCAGTTTGTAAATCACTGCTCCCTCCAGCAAAGAGATCTGTGAGATGAAATTGCCTCTTATAGTCACATGCACCGTCCTGTTTCGTTGGCATTTACCATCTTTGGTTAAACGAGGCCAGGATAATAAAAATGTCACTTTTGTACAAAGCTGTTTTCCTTCTGGACAGGCTACTGCAAAAGGAGATGTGAGTCAGTGTATTATCAACCTTGCAAAGAGGCTTTTTATCAGACTCGCTGTTGCTCAGCTTTTGCCGAGACGACAGACTGGGGACAGGCAGTGACATTTAGGGCTCTTAGATTTGCTGAAGAAGAGTCAAGCTGGGGCTAGCTAAGTATCTTCAGGAGGCATTGTCTTGCAGAGCTGCTACAAGTGCTGCCTCAGAGAGCTGATGTACCTCCTGATAGCTCCAAGTCTTCAAGATAGAAATTTGCTAAAGACATCGCAGAAGGTAAAACAAGAAAAGTCTGCAAAAAACTTTTTTCCCCTGCTGACCATGGTGGCTTTTTCAATTTAAGTAATCGCTGGTCTCACTTAAGTAAATGCAAGTATCAGTGGGGACAGGATTTGCTTCTGGAAAGGTCTAAACTGGCAGGCAGGAGGAGTTTGAAGACATTAATTTGTTGTTAAGTTCGTTTATGTAAAAAAATACTTCTTTCGGTTTGTTTTAAACCTGATGCCCATGTTTTCTTGCACTATGAGAATAAATGAGCAGCTGTTCTTTAGTAAACCCCCCACACCTTCCCAAATGAGGATTCTACTTAATTTTGTTGTTTCTTTTCCCAACAGAGTCCTATACTACTCAACAAGCAATCAATACAGCAGTAAATACTAAACAGTTTATTACTGAAAAACTTGACCTGGTTCTTTTGCTGCCTGTTGGCCCACACCACATCAAACAGAGCCTAGGTTACTGTCCCCAGATTCCTCTGGGACGCTTATTCTCCTTTGGGTTACGCTGCTGCAAGGGATTGAAATTATTAAATGACAGACACTAGCAACATGGGGAAAGTTGGTAGAGGAATAGAGCAAATTGAAGCATAGCACCCAAAGAGAATAAAAGCACCGATCGCTGAACACTGAGTGCTAGTGGAAAGATGAAGAAAAATATTAGGAAAAGATGGCTTTTGACAATCTGAAGATCAATGGCTATTAGATAGGGGATGACTGACAGGTGGGGCTTTGATTTCCCTCAGAAAAGCATCTTTGCCACTATCCTTTTATTTACTGCCTGTGTATGACAGACTTGAACAGTCAACGATGCCAAGACGAGATTACCTTTCGAGGCATACATATGCATGTGGGAAAAAGAAAGGCAGGCAGATTTCGTGCAAGTCACGTCATCTTTCAGTTTTCTGACTTATAAATAGAGATGGTGGTGGCTGCCTCTTTGGAAAGCGCTTGGAGATCCACAGGTGGAGGGAATGATGCAAAAGAGTACCGCTCTTCAAAACCAGGGCAAAACATTTAAGGAAACTGCACAGGAAGGGAAATCCGTGGCGCTTCACTGATAAACATGTGGTTCAAAAGCTCCCTCATCCAAATAATTGCTTTTCAAAGCGTAATCTTGCTCAGCGCTGAAGCAGGAAGATGCCTCTCATTTCCTCTTTGAGTTTTCATTGCGTCGCAGCACCGCTTTTCCAACATGTTGACAGGCGTGATTTTACAACGGAGTTTCTCTGGGGCCAAAGGAGACACCCACCCACCAGTACACAAAACTGGGGGACTGTCGATTAACTAGGCAGCGACTGAAGAAGCAGGCGGACTTTGTGCTCATCACAGAGCTGGGCTGCTGACCGTGCCTGTCTGCTTAGAGTTCAGTAGGCTCAGAAATACCGAAACAGAAGGTGTTCAGCCTTTCAAAAGAGAATACCTTGTAAGAAAATCTCTCTGGGGAGGAAGCTGATATGACACAAAGACAGACAGAGCTTATGGACGTTTGCACTTTACTTTTATCTGCTAATTACCTCCCAATCTATCCTTCTCCCCAGCAATGCTGGGTAATCACAGTTCTAATATCCCTGAGCCCTTTCGTTGTCAGTTGTGAGGTAGCAACGTGGCTCCCCCATTCCCAGAGCATCCAAATGTTTCACAGTGTTCAGCACAGGTATAACACGCTTTAAATTGTTATTTATTTATTTACTAAGATCTGTGGAACAAGGAAGTGCTCTATTGCCCATATTTCAAGATGGGGAAGTGAGTCACAAAGACACTTGCTTCTTCCACACTCACACTGGCTGTCTGTGGCAGGGCTGGGGATTAAACCTTGACTTTCCAAAATCCTACACAAGTGTCTGCAATCACTGCACCATTCTTCTTCCCTTCCACCAATGCAGCAGCAGTGAATACAGTCCCTATCTGCTTCAGGGGTGCCTAAAGATTACCCTGCAAAGCCCACACAGCCTGATCTATCAGCATGAATAACCTAGCAAGATTATTTCTAATGCCAGGAAATAATGTTACTGTTCTCTCTAGCAGCTACAGGTTTCAAATAGATTTTTTTCTCCCCAACTATGGATTAAAGGATAAAAAATGCCATACATAACACAAGTTTGCAGTTGTGTTAAATATATTGACTTCAGGCCAATGCAGAAAAGAGTGGAGAAACTAAACTGCAATGAGAATAGAGACTGGTGTGGGGTTTTGTTTTTGTTTTCAGAAAAGAGATGAAAACTAGAAAATGCCTTATGAGACATCATAATGACACCAGTGTACAGGCTATCACAATTTCTTACAGAACAAGGACTGGAAAACATGGAGTTTCGACAACATAAGGGGTATCTACTACTTGATATATCACAGTTCAAATGCATAGGGTGGATGGGAGGATATAATCCACATAACTTTCAGTCAATTGCCATATACTTCACTGAATTAAAGAAGTTGAGCATGAAAAGCCCGTGTTCAAAGGATGCAATCACAGTATTATGCTCTTAGGTGTTTTTATTAATATCAAACAGTATTTTCTTTACCAACTAATAAAGCCTGAAAATAAACCAATTTGATCCTTCCACCTCCAAGGAAGTGACTCTGCCTGAGGCACTCTGCAGCCTCTCTGTCTCTGTCCTTTTACCCCAGACTCTATTTTTAGGGGGACCTTTTGGCGTCATTGCAAATTGGACCGGTGTCTTTCAACCAACACAACTGAACAAAGAAAAAGAGACACTTTTGTCCTGATAAGATATTCCTGTTTCTCCTGCTACTGGCTGTTTATACATGGCATACGCTGAATATTGGGGAAAGCAGAACCTCAATTCTACGAGAAAATCCTGCCCCAAGAGCACTAACGTTCCTGTTCTCCATTGCTTTGGTATTTCACCATTACAGCAACTGAGAATCACTGTGCGATCTGCAGCTGACTTAAAAAAATAAAATAAAATTGGAGGATGTTTATATCAGTTCACACTTCTCCAACAACTTGCATCCCAGCAGTTCAAAGATGAGCTGATCAAATGCAGGCTTCTTCTGCCCCAAGAAGTTCAACAGTGCTATTGAACCCACTGTGCAGACAAGAAATGAGTCATGGAGAGACAAGCTGACCTACCTCATACCAACTGCCGGTTAAGTACCAACACTCACCCCAAGTGTCCGAGTGGCTCTCCTGAACTTGAACTGAATAGAAAGTGGGTGATTCTTATATAAAAGAGTGCAGAGATTTGTCTCAGAACATGACTCCAGAACTCTGTTTGCCTTTTTCAGAGTCTGTAAATAACTGGGCTGGAATCTTCCAGAGATGGATAATTTTCTCTCATGGGAACCAGAAATTATCCTGATCCTTTATCTCCAACTGAGTAGGAACAGTGGGGGAAAGAACTGAACCCCAGAACCGAAATAACTCCCCCAACACAAACACAGCCAGATACACTTCCCACATACTATAGAAGGTACTGGTTGCTTGGATTGGTCAGAGAACTAGTGAGAGAAGCCAGTTTTGTTTCCTTCCAAGATACTCTACTATAAATCCAAGATAGTTGCCTACTTAAAAGGATGAGAGAAAGGACCTGCTTGATTACAGAATCCCCAAAAGTCAGATGGTAAGCTTTTTGGGACAGGAACAGTTTCTGCCAATTCTCCATCGGTTCTTAAAACTCTCTGGTCAAAACTAAATGAGAGATGTACAGTATAAGAGTTAGTGTGTTACTCCCAACCAGCAGGTGCTAATACAAAAAGGAGGACTCCAGGCACTTTCTGACCAATGCAGTAGGATATCGGTAAGAAAATGAGTTACACTTTTACCTCCCAGAGCCATAAACACCCCTAGGGATTCCCAATGCATTAAAAACTGCCTGTCCCCTTCAAGGGCTGAACATGCCACTTTATCGTCTGGAGACTACACTGCATGAGCTGAACATGCCACTTCATCGTCTGGAGACTACACTGCATGGACTCTTTAAACACTAAGCTGACTAGTAAGTATCCTAATCATAAAAGAATTTAATCTTTGACTCTAAGTGAGGATTATGGAATCACTCCATGCATTTCAGGGCTGCTTAATGATCGGTCTCTCCCTGCCCATTGTACTCCAATGATCTCCACTAATCCGGTATCTGAGCAGTTCATCATTTTTAATGTCTTTTCCTGCATAACACCTTTACTAGATCTGACAGTGTTTTTGCCCAAGATCAACATCTAATCCCTGGCTTCCCAAAGAGTTCCCCAGCGGCTGGTGAGTTAGTCAACAGCACATCTCTAACTGTCACCCTGGCAGGTTTGGCTATGGAAACCCGGTGTTCAGCTGACCTAATACCTCAGCCGCTTGTTCTTCTGCCTTCTGGGCTCCTGATCCTTTGCAACCAGAGAAGAGAAGAAAATAAATGAACTAGGAAAACAAACAAAATCAGGCAACTTACTTGCTGAGAGCGGCTCTGCATCAGTCTTGTGCTGTGGCACTTGGGGGGTACTGGACGGTGACAGGACTGAGAGGTAGGTAAAACAGCTGCTGGAAAAGCGTCCGATCCATGCCATCACCAGAGAGCCGGGGTCGTCTCCTGATCCCTGGGCTGTCTCCTGCCTTCTTCCCTCTGCCTGTTATTAGAAAACATTTATGTGGCGCTGAAGATTTCAACGCACAACGCTCCTGTCCCTAGGTATCCCCGATCCCCCTCCCTCTGCCAGTGCTGACACGGGGTGCTCCAAACCCTCGCCCTCCGCCGCTGCAGTGCTACTTTTGCCTGTCAAATGCCTTGTCCCTGCTCTCTCCCCCACGGATGACTTCTTGGTGGTACGGAGCCCGTTAAAGGGCTGGGGCAGCGGGGAGGGAGAGGAGAGGAGTGCGTGTGATGGGGAGCATCACCCGTTCTGAATGAGCAGGGGAGGGAAAGGTGGCAGGAGCGAACGCGAAGAGGGGAGGGGTTTAAGCCGCCGCTCCGCACAGAGAGGGCTGTCTGGGGAGGGGGGAGAGGCGTGTTCCCCGCCCTGGGAAAACACGGGGGTCCCCTCTCACCCCACGGTCTCTGCCCTCCCTGCCCCTTCCCCCAAGCGCTGGGTGTTTATTTCTCCTCCCTCCCCCCCCCCCCCCCCCGCCTTCTCCTTCCCCCCATCACTGGGTGGGCTTTCGTGGTTTTTTTTTGGGGGGGTGGGGGCTGTGTTCTTGTTTTAAAATCACTCAAACAGAAAGCAGTTCCTAAAAAAAGGAGGATGGGGAGAATGCAGCAGCTGCACATTTAACAGGGAGCGCATGTGTACATGTTCATCGGCATTGTGGAAACCCTCTTCCAAGCTGGACCAAGAAATTTGGGAAAAGTGGGGAGAAGGAGGGAGGAACACGATTCCTCCGATGCTCTTCCAACCATCAAGCTGCTGAAATGGTGTTTGCCGACTGAGTCGTGCTGTTTGCCTGTGATCCAGCTAGTCCCAGGGAACGCTCTCAAAGCTCTTCAGTGGTTTGCTGTATTTTTTGTCTTTTTTCCTTTTTTTTCCTTTAGTCATTGATAATACCACACTGTCTCCCTAGCTTACTAAAATATTTCCTCTTCTGAAAAGCAAATGTCAGGCCAGCTGCATATATGAGAGAGATCTGCCTGGAGAGTACAGGTTACCTTCAGGCTTTGTTGTCCTCTTTCCCTAATCCTGTCCCCTGTCCCCCCTAATTCTCTATTTCAGGACCACATACATTACAGCCCATCAGAAATGCTTTCACAGAAGATTTTCTGGTCAGAAAAAGAGAACTTGTCAAAGCCAAAGCACTGTACAGGAATGTGTCAGGATTGCTGGAAACTGTAAGCTATTTTTTCCATGTTCTGCTTTGAATGACTTTCAAATTTTTTTTTTTTATTTTTTTGAAGTTACATTATTGCTAATGAAATACATCAGCATTGGAATGACATTTTTATTTTACTGTACGCACATTTTGCAACTTATTTGCATTCTTGTTTTGGAACAGGAAAAAAATATTGAACTAGTGGAACTTCCCGGAGATTGGAAAATCTGATTCCTAACCATCTTAAATCTAGGATACGTAACACCTTATTATGGAAGCTAGACTGGAAAAATTCAAAGACAGATGCACTAAAGAAGGGGAAATAACCACAGCTTTGAATATCATTAATAGTCACATTGCACAGGGGACTGGGTTAAGAAAGCGCATCTCTATACACACAGCAGTTTTTAGCAGCGTTCCTGTTCTCTGATCTGTACGTGGAGGTTGGATCTGGCCAGATGGGATAGGAATAGGAATCCGGAGCCAGACCAAGGACTTAGGCCATTAAAAATGAGTTTGGCAGATATAATTTTGCTTTTCCACTTGTTGTTAGTTTATATTTCCCACGTCATCACAGTGTGGGCAACGAGATCAAAGTAGCCAGTTTGGCTCCTGTTTCGCGTGCATTAGAGCAGTGCTTCCCCATCTAGGCTGCAAACAGCACAGAGGACTAAATTCAAATCAGCAGTGAAACTATTTTCAAGGAAAGTAAAAGGCATGGTAATAAACTGTTGATTAAATCCTATGAAATTATGTTAGATCATCTGCCTGCTCATAATTGTTAGGAATGCTCTTTTCAGCAATATCTATTTTACCTTTTAGGAGTACATCTACGATACGTGAAGTATCCTTATAAAGTGCTATTTGGGGAATACATTAACAGTTTTGGGTTTGGTGGTGATTTTTTTTTTTTTAATAAGCATTCAAACTTACTTTAAAAGTACTAAACAGTAATTCATACAATATGAGAGTCAGTCCCCCCTAAAATCATAACGTGGGCTTTCAGAGCAGGTTAAGTCCCTGGATGCTGCTTCACCAACACTAAGGACAGTGTCACCTTCATAAAGGCATCAGCTCCACTTCTTCTTTCATTTAATCTCTTTTAATAAGATTTAGAATGAATTTTTGTGCTAGGAAAAGCCATCCAGCCAGCAGCCCTAGAGGAACAGAGTCTCTGCCATGTCTGCAAAGCCAGTGTGACATGGTCAATGTCAGGAGAAGTCTTCTTTCCCACCTCCCTCACCCTCCTCCCGTGCATCTCAGCTCTGACCCCAGCCCGTAAGCGGGCAGGGGTCTCCCAGCCGCGCAGAGGAGCGGGCTCACAGCACGGTCACTTTTTTGCCCACCTTGAGCTACACCATTGCATTGCTCACACGGGAGAAATGGCACTGTGGTTCATGCAGTGTAAATCCAAACATTTTCACCTTTTGAGCAGACTCCTGTTTCTCCTGACAGGAGTGGAACTGTGCTAACAGGCACTGCCATCTGCTGGCACCACGTCCTTCCACCGGTTTCCCCACAAACAGGGACAAAAGTGGGGCACATTGAGGGTTTGAAGCAACGTTTGGATTTTCACAGCGCCCACTGATCTCTCAGGCTGCAGGCAGGCCTGTTTCCCCAAATTCTCACATGTATTATTCAGCTGGAAAACAAAAAAGAGACCTCTCCCCTAACAAGATTTGTCAGTTGATCAGCAGATGTAATTTTGACGCTCTTCTCTCTTTGCCACCACTCTGCCAATGCCTTATGCGATGACACAGCGCTGTGCTCCATCCGGGTGCCCTCTCCGAGGAGAGCGTGGGATCGCAGCACCGAGCTGCACACGCCACCCAGCACACAGCGTAAGCGCCTTGGTGTGCCGCAGTGGCTGGTTGTCACGGGACCTGTCACCGGACACGTTACAAAGCACAGCAAAGGCCACAGAAAAGAGCACTGGAGAGGTACGCACTTCCATCAACATTCAAAGCCTTTTAGGAGCTATTTATTTAATTGCCAGACAGGTAGTACCTTTTGGGGTGGGTCTGTATGAGTACTTGCATCTTGGTAGACCTTTGCTTCCTTATTCCTACACTGTAAACTAGTGCATTGTCGCACGTATTACTTCAATCGACATCTTCCAATTTTTACTGATTAAAGACAAGCCAGACCTGAAAACAGTTTTTCAGCTGGAAACTACACGTCAGGAATCAGTGACATCAATGTGCCCCTGCTAAGGTGGCTAAAACGTTGTCAATGGCCTCACAAGTTTGAAATATGTTCAAGAACTCCAGGTTTCAGCTCGCTGCAGAAGGGCAGATTTAACACAAAACAGCAGTACCGTTCAGGTATACTCTTGGGCTAGTATTTAAACAAGGAAATGCAGAAGGATCGCTTCTCTGAGTCAATAATAACACAGAATTCTTTCAGTGTTTGGGATGGGATTCACCTTAGGTAATACCATTTCGGATGCTATTTCCCTTCTAACTGATGCAGAGAGACAGGTAGTATCGGAAGGCACCTAGATCAGACCTTTATGTGTTCGAACGGATTAACGATCTAATTCTATGAGTGCAGAGATACGAATTTCACTTCAGTGCAACATCTTGATTTTCCTGGGGGGTGCTCACAAGCTCTAACAGCTGTGCTTCCCTGTTCAAAGGACGTACGGGGCTTTTTACAGGGGTGAAATTATGACAACTGCGGAGTGCTTAGCTCCTGGATTCGCAAACAGAACAACAAGATGTGGAAGAACAAACTTTAATCTCATTTTGGTATAACTAAATAGCTCTCTGAGGACGTTGTGTATATAAAAAGCTTTCCTAAAACAAAGTTTGGATTTTTACTGGTTCCTATGGAACTCAGCAGGGCAAGCCAATTTTTGAGCTGTCATGAACCAAACGGGGAGTAACCTCCATTCCCCTGAGGTTTCACTGCACATGAATGAGCCACCCTCCCGATGAGCACAGGCTGGCTCATGACATTTATTACCCAAAGGGACAGCCTTCAATCCGAGCACTGCTGACAGAATCTGTAGCTTGCTCTGAAATCGGTGGAGGCTGTCTTCAGCTTTACATGTATTGAGAGGAGAGGAAGCAACAGTGCCTTCAGGGAGCATTTTAATTTGTTGTGCAATTTGATCTCTGGAACGAGAGATGTCTCTTCCCGTTTGTCAACCGTTAACCTACCATCCCACTAGAAGAAAACAGAGTTGTAAGAGCCAGTGCTGGAAACAGCTTCTAAGATTGTCTCATCCACCTCCACTCTTCCCTGGTGCCCTCGACTGAACGGGAGCCAAGTTTTCAAGTTTCTAGATGTGACAGTCACCCACTCCGTCTCGACTTCCTTTTGTGTTGCGGGGCTGATTCAAACCCCAAGCTCAAAATGAAACTTGGGAAGTAGGAACAGAGGCAGACAAGGGGAAGGAAAAGTTTCTGCAATAAACCCAGACTCCCCCGCCTCTGTGAAGCAAGCGTGGAGGAGTCTGCATGCCATTTCCTTTGATATGATAATGAGGAGCTAATGCGAACCTAGGGAGAGAGGCAGCTCTTCTCACAGCTATTTGGGGCTACTGCCTAGCGCCAATTTGAGCCAACCAACATACGTCCCAAGTCATTGCTATCTTATAACTTCTGGATTGCCCGCAAGTGCGTTAGTTCAGTTCTTAGTGAACTGCTGTTATAATGAACGCTAATTAAGCCCTGTTTTGCAGGTGTAGCACCTAAGGCTGAAGAGCACCCAGAGACTTAACTTCCCACTGCAGCCCATGGTAGCCGCTGGGCTGGAAAACACTGGTGAGAGGCATTGGTTGAGTGCGTGTGACCCAGCACACACGTGACATCTCCTCTATGAGGAAACTACCACTCCAGCTTCCAGAGCGCCCGGCTGCTCGCTGCCTGGCAGCTCAGGAACAACAGAAATGCAGCAGTCAGAGCACACTGCTAATAATGGCAAATTTATGAAAACAGTTTCCTTGCTAGGCTGTCAGAATTCGAAAAGATTTCTGACAAAAGCAAACGCCTGCGTTCTTTCAAGTGGGAATCTCGTTGCATTAACTTCCCTCCTAAAAACATACAGCCTTCCCTTTGCAGAGAGGGATGCGCACACACAGGATGCGACCAGAAGGTACAGTCTGTTTCTCAAACTCAGCCAGTAAGTAGCCCCTTCACTCAACAAGATCTCTCCTCTAACTTACGTTTTTCTCAGCAATGGTAAGAGACAGACAAGAGGTAGAGCCAGCAACTCCTTCATTTAACCATGAGGAATCTATCGGGGTATTCAGTTGATTCCAAAGGATTCCACAAATATCTTTACATGGGAGTGTAATAGACTAAATTTTGCCTTTGGGCACAGTAGGAGCTCAACCAAAGCCGAGTGTGCACACTTGAAGTCCTGGATTGTTGCATCTGTGAAACAACGATCCACTGAACATCACAGGTCAGCGCCACATAAACCAGTCACTTCCAGCATAATCTGCAGAAAGCACAGTCTTCAGGGCAAAAATAATGTCCTAAAGATAGATTTTAGGCAGTGCAATCGGCATGTCTAGTTTATCTAACTGGCATATTTTAATACTATTTGCAATCCACTCTCAGGAATTAAAAGCAACTCAGCATTTGTTATAGCAGGTCTCACGTCATTGCTCCGAGTTCACTTCAGGATTCTTTTCAGCACTACTTTGGCATCAGAAAATGTGACCCCCACTGACTCTAATGAAGTCCTTTTATTACTGTTTAATCTCATGTGTGTGTGTGCCTGGCAGCAAACTAGCAGCCCTGGGGACAAAAGGCCTCTATTTAGCCACAAATGGGTACTGTATGGACAGCCTTTCCCCAGCGCTGCCCTCTCATTGTACCCCAAGTGTGTTCAGGTGACGGGACAGAGCAGCTCTGGAGCCAGAAGGGGTCTGTTAGAGAGGCCAACCAGCACGATAATACCCAGGCAATTAACCCTTGGCTTCTCTATTTCAATTAGTGCCGGCTGTGGTGGAGCTCAGAGCCTTGTCCCTCAGGATCTGACCGACGCCACTAGGGATTTAAAGCTTCAGTTATGGTTAAACTGGGCAAGATTTGAACTAGAGGTCTAAAGGTGAAAAATCTTCAAACCCCATTTTGAATTCACAATATACACAGCTCTGAGTTTTAGTAAAAGACTAAACTGTACCTTGCACTGGGATCCTTTTGGTGTGAGAAAGGTAGAGGGAGGGTCCATAATAGAACCAAGACGTGAATTCCTGCTGCCGTAATAGAGTAGCCAAGTGGCTGCTGGCCATACACGGCTACAGCAGATGCTGCCTGCGCACTCGTTTCCCTTGCAAGGGCTGGAAGTGCTCTACCAGAGGGATTTTTTGCTTTGTCGAAACTCCAGCACTTAATCTGGGCAGTGGATCACCTCGACCATTAAGTTTTATTCTTTTAGATGCAACAGACCTTCAGGCCAATTTTTGAGATGCATTTTACTACAACAACTTCTGTTGTTCCGTTCTTCCCCAAAGTGTCTATGTGCAGTAAGTAATCTGCGTGGACTGGTTAAATTCAAGAACTTTGACTGTTTGTCAGAAAATCCCAGTAACAGTTAGGTAACTTCTGTGCTCTCGGATTTCCACATAACTTACTAACATTAGCAAGATTTTCAGCAGTTTTTTTCAGTCATTTGGGAGCTTAAGAGAACCATTTCTAGATATTTTTTTTTTCCAGACCTTGCAGCAGCATTCAATATTTATAAGGAATTCCCTGCCTTGGTAGCAACAACTGACAGTTACGAAAAATAAGTACACTATAAAATGCATTAATATTTTAAGTCTGCCAAAGACTGCTAGATGAAGATATTTCCAGCTTTTGCCTGACTGGCTGATATTTAGTTCAAGCAAATAACTGACAAAAGGAAACATATCTAGGAGGGAAAGGAGAGGGTGTATGGGAACTCACAACAGCTACAGTAAAATATTTTTCTATGTTTATAGAATAAATCAGCAGCCGAATCAGGAAAAGAACCAGTCTACTGGTTTCTACTCCAGCCACTTATTCAGGGAACCGCACTGTCTATCGCGTGCTCAGATATTGCTATAGGATTCTGTAGTACATGAATAAAACCTTTCCCCATCCTCCAAATAAAATGTTGAGATTGTGCTGAATCTAGGCTTTTCCACAATAATGCAAATAACTCATGTTTAATGATGCAACGGAGAGAGAAGATAAATCTCGATATCGCTGTAATAAAGTGCCTTTTTATGAACACCCCTGTATGCTTGCTGCCTGACAATACTGGACATGATCCAGCTCTGTTTACAGTGCCAGTATGTCTGTGTCCCTGACTCCTGGCGCATCTGTACATTTTGTTCTTGGCATATTTGTATCTATGGAGCCAGCTGACCTTGAAACTCTCATCAGAGGGGGAAAAAAAATAATAAAATATCAGCAGCCAGAAAGCCTACCGCCCCCCATATATTTCACAGTTATTATCAGAATATTTTTCCTCTGCTCAATTTGCACAGAGATGACATTCAATAACACTGAAAATATTCTTACTGTCCCTAGAGAGGCCTGCTCAGAGTAAAACCAAAGGAAATTAAAGACCTATCAAGCAATCCCCTGATACAGGTTCATAAATATAAAACTGCAGGCAGTGACTGGCTGGAGCACTAAGGACAAAATGTGCTAAAACTCTGTGACTCGGGTCCCTCCGTTCCTGCCTCCCCCGTATTCCCTGCTCGGCGAGGAAACGGGGTAGGTTCCCCGCCGCTCGTTATGACTGCATATTCACATAAAACAGAGAGGATGAAGCATTTGCGGTGGGACTAACGTGCCATCCTGCACCGCTTCTGTGACAGCAAGGCTTTGCAGCCATCTCTACTAACACACACCTCTCTCAGCCTGCAGCCCACTGCTGCTGTAACTACTCCCTTCCCTCAGGCAGTGGGTTGGTGTGTGATGGGACACACTTGGGCAGCACACTAGTGTGCCTAAGGCAGGTGATGCTGCAGACTATGGGATCTGAATTCCCCAGAAAAATTGGGGATGCAGATGCCTGCTATTCAGTCCCTCTCCCTTCACACAGTCTGCAAGTGGGCTGTTGTGTCTGGAACACAAACTGCAGGATTACTTTTAGGGAACCCTTAATTTGGAGACCTTCCTTAAAGTGTTTCCCACCCTCCTGAAGAACAAATAGATGAGTTTTGCCGTGACCTGCTTTACAACTGTATGAAACCACGATGCAGATCAGTGACAAGGAACTTTTAGGCTCTGAGAAAGAGACTGCGCTGCTGAGAGACAAACTGTCCCCTCTGCAATCTTCAAACTTCTCTGGAAGTATGCTGAATTCAATTACAGTACCGTGCTCACTAGAGTGCTCCCTTACATGCTGTAAATTTGTGCAGCAACAGCTCACTGAAGTTGCAGCAAAACTGTTGGATTTACCCTGCAGTCACTCAGCGAAGCTTTCCTTTCTGCTTGGGTTTGCCTGGGGCTTGTTCCTTTGCCACTCCATACACCAACACAAAGTACCAGATGTTCCTAGTGCTAAAATTGTACAAGAAAAGGTGCTTCAGCCAAATAGATGAGATTTACTTTACTTTTCTGTTAGTCATGAAATTTGTCCGCTGTTTGATAGATCTGAGCCCAAGCTTCAGGAGATCAGTGTAATCTCAGGCCATTATAGAACTTCCTCAGCGTGCAACACAACCGTAGGAATAACTCGGATGACTCTACGAGTCACGCTGCTCTCTGTTGTGAGAGCCGACACGAGGAATTATTGACTAGATTTCCCAGAATGTACCAGTGTAAATGAGGCATAGCACCAGAATTGTAGACACGTCAAAAAGCGTAAAAATAAGTTTTCCCAGGAAATACGATGCCATATGGACATGGCCTTTGTTCGGGTGAGGCTTATTTAGTTCCCCAGGCTTTTCTATGTCATAACATTTTCTAGCAAGATGACTGGGTTATGTCATCCCAGCACTTAAATTGCCTTGGGCTGTGGTGTTTCCACGCTAACGATACCACTGGAACTTGCAGATTCAGTCCTGTCCCATTCACAGAGAATTGATTCATTTGCGCTGACAGCTTGCATACACCTTGTCATACAATAAAGTTATTGAAATTGAATTGCCAGAAAGGCTACGATCATTGCTTTGGGTGATTTATCAGGGACTTATTCAGCACTCTGAGCCAATGCCAAGAAAATTCCCCCATGTACCTAGACCAGATGTTGTTCTCATCCGAGCTATGTTAAATCTGAGATAAATCTAGTAAAGCCAACAGACATGTACTGCTACTATCACCCTTGCTTCAACTCAGAACTATACTCCCCTCTGTGCTCTCCCCATCTCAAAACAAATCAGCAAAACAACCACGGCTGGACAAAAAGTTCAGCCTCTCTGATTTCACCCGTTTGCTGTGCAAAATGATTTTGGCCTATAAGAACAGGTTGATTAATTGATGACACTGGCCCTAATTTAAAAAGGAAGCTGGAGCTTTGTGATACTCGGGCAGGTACGGCACAAAAATGCTAACAGAAATGCTTTCTGCCAAAGCTTCACCTTCTCCCACCTTTCTTTCAACGTTCCCAGTCATTTTCCCACCGCACACAGAGCCAGTGTTACCTCCAGCAGTCCCTGCACAGGCCAGTAGAGGGTGGTGGGCAGCCGCACTGGTTTTTTCACTTTCCTGACCATTCTCGGGGGTAAAGGCACACATCTCTCTGAGACGTTATCTAACTATGCATCCTATTTGCAAGGAAGCACAAAAGGTTAAGCACGAAGGAGAAGCTTTACTGAAATAAGGTGTTTCCCCATAGCTTTTTCATGGAGATGGTACATGCCAATTTTTAGCACTTTACCCATCTATGAGGACTATATATGAGTTTACAGTTTTAGAGAGTATTTATGAGTTACTGTGCAGGACAAGCATGTTTTGGCACGTGTACCATTTGCAGAAAGGGCCGTGCAATGCTGAGGTTCTCCTCAGTGTGGGCGATGGAGACCTACAGAAAATCTTGCTACAAGAGATGAAGGTACCTGCCTGGGCCTAAATCAAGCTCCTCTTCAGAAAGCACCTCATGGCTCTGTGGAACCAGACATGACAAAACACATTGTATAGGGGAAACTTCAGCACAAAGACTTCAGTATATGGACGCATTGTGAGAGGAAGGACAGAGGACTGCCTTCAGCTACCTAGCCTAGTCACTGAAGCTGTTATGGCATTTTCAGGTCAAGAGAGATAAGGAGCCAACCTCATTCAGAGTTGGCTAAATTCCTCCTTCCTATTCCAGCGCTAAGGTAGAGGCTCTAAAGCCAGCTACCTCTTGAAGGAAGCTGTGTATCACCCAGAGCAACTTGTCCAAAACTTAACTAGGAACAGCCCAGCCGGAGCTGTGCCCACTGCGTCACTGCCCCTTAGAGACATGTTTTTTCCAGCCTGCATATTAAGCCTTACATACATGAAGACACACCATTGACCGTTTTCATCGCTCACGCAAAACTAGCAGGCCATAGCTGACACTTTAGGCTGCTTTCTATTACCAAACGCGGTAACAGCTCTGTGCTATCAAGCCTGTTCTTATTGCCCTCCCGAGTGAGTCGTTTTGATGGGTTCACTCATCTGTAAAACAGTCATTCTTTACATGGCTATTTCTAATGTCCTGACCTTCAAAAGCAAGGCCCAGGGTCTTTGCATGATCATCTACTAAATGCACTTCTGTAAAGACAGCATATAGCTGAAGTACCTGCAGTTCTTTGCTGGGGGAAAAAAAAAAAACAGGATGCTTCACATTTTTTTCTTTTCGTAACAGCAACCATACACAAAATCAATGGCAACTTTTATGGGTCCAGCGTGAGACTGTCAGCCCACTCTGCTGCCCTTAGAAACAAGGATAAAGTTACCACCCAGCTCTGTTATTACTAGAGGTAAAGGGTCAGCTGTGGATCTACCAGAGGCAGGGCAGGAACTACAGAAGCTATAGTTCCCATTAGCACTGCCTACCCGGCATATGTACTCCCAGTCACGCTTCCAGCTGCTCAGATGTACAAACTTGGCTCCTGGATCCAGCTCTCCCTGTAGAGGCATTGCCTAAATTTCACAAGGCCGGGCTCCACAGGGCTGTGAACTAAACTCAGACAATAATCAATGATAACACTTTTCGCCGTGAAAAAAACAGAACAAAGAGCATAATACGTGTAAAGGGTATGCGCTGATTTCTTCGCTACCCTGTCCTATGTCTGTGTTGCCCCTGGGACCATATTCCTCCTCTTGGGAAATAACTAAATAAACAATCACTCCACACAATTCGCTCACTTCCTTACTCTGCCTAACCCTGTGGGCTCCATCCAACCCATTAGCTGCAAAGGGAATTCAACAGAGCTCTGATTCTTTCAAGCGATATGGTCTCAGCTTTCTTCATGACTCCCATGAGAGATCAATGCCTGACTTCAGTGGGTCAGGATATCAAACCAGGCTTTCTACCTTGCTTTGCCTTTCTCTGCCTTGGTTATCTGTGAAAAATAGGATGATGGCTGTTTGCTGTATCTTTCTCTCCCTCCCCTGCATCCCGAAAGAGAGGGTGAATTTCATTTATTAATGCTGATAGAGTCCATGGAGACTTGCAGATAAAAAGGCTCAATGTGAAGCAGAATATAATGTTCTCCCTTGCAGAAAGCTTATGCTTTTAACGTTTCTTTTCAAAGCACCTACTGACATTGCTAGGCAACTGGGACATTGTCCAAAATAAAACCAGTAATAATAATAATCAAATAAACAAAACCCGAGTCTAACAGTCTATAAAATGCAGCTGAGGGCTGTCAGGTAAACAGACAATGGATGGAATGAATTCCTAAGGCTGGAAGAAAGAGAAGGCTAAAAAGAAAGAGAAGACCCAAAAAAGTAACCTTAGAGATACATTCCAAGGGGGACACGACCACCATCCAGAAGGTCCTGCCTCAGAGGACACCAGAGGCATAGCAATATTTGGGAGATTTTGAGGAACAGCAAGCTCAAGTCATTGGATTGTCAAGAGGCCTTAAAGAAGGGCAGTACAAGGGATGGTCACTGTTGTGCAAAGAATAATGCAGTGTTGTATCTATACAGAACTCTTCCTTTCTTCATCTGTAAAGTACAAAGCGTGGAAAAACTGAGGCACAGATAACAGAATTGCCAATAGATCATATTTGGTTCTCCAGAGCCCTGTTCTAAAGTAAATATAAACTAAAGTTTATATTCTGTTCTCCAGAAACTGAATTTTGCTGGTGAATATTTAACACAGCCCCAGAAAGGCAACTGCAAGGAAGTAGAACGTACCCTATTCTGCTGATCGCTGTTCGTATAGCTGCTGTCTGGCAGACAGGAGACTGTCCCCATGCAGGTGCGCCTGGCTGCGCTGCGTGTGCCACCCCGCTCCTTATCAAGCTATCGGGTTTGCTCCAGCAAGCAGGGTATCACATGCTCCAGAAAAAGCCTTTGGCTAGACACATCTGCGCTCACAGCAGACCTGGACCTGACAGCTTCAGGGGCTCTCAAAGGTTGATGTAGGGACAACCCCTTGAGACCGGCATTTCAGAAACAACTCATGCCCTTGCAAACAACATAAACTTCCGTAAACACCTTTTTAAAGCTTAGAGAAGCGTGTTTATTTGGAAAACAATGACAGAGGAAACACACAGAGGATGAAACAAAGTGTGATCCCATTTCAAGGCTTCATACCATTTGATCAAATGCAGCTCCAAAAACCTCGTTAGAGCAGAGTGTGGACCTGAGACATCTGTGCTCATTCTTCTACCAACTCAATAAACGTAGTCACTGAGTTGCAGCTAGTTACCACTTTTAATGCCATCATATCTAACAGAGGGATGAGAGCTCTAATGTCTAATGCAAAAGCCTGATGCTACTAGACAAACCTAAATGAAGATCTAGGAACAAAAATTCAACAGGTGTTAACTGGTGACACCGGTTGTTCAATGACTTCAAACGCTTTCCAACATAAGGCCTATTAAACTTCTATTTTCCTAGCTTCAAGTAGAAAAAAAAAAAAAAAGATTTCAAACACCCCCGAGCCAGAAGCCGATGTCATTGTTCTGAGCAATCACTAGGTTTGTGGCACGACACGCTCGTATTTTTCATCGCAGGTTGCTTTGCTTAGGAGCGCCAAAGGGGTAAGGTGACAAGGAGACAGCCGCCAATATCAGAATATGGTGCTTTCTATCAATGCAGCTCCTACCTCTTCCTCTGTATGCTGAGCTTAACTTTTTAAAAGGAGGATTCAGTGACTAGAAGAAGGGAAGTGACTCATGACTTAGCCTCCCTCGCTGTACTCTGCACGGGTGATTACACACGCTCTACGTGGCTAAAGGAGTACGCGGAGGTGCTGTTAGCTCACTGATCCAGCCGCCCCGCTCCGTGTCCTGCACTGTGCTGCGCCGGCCGCTCGACAGCCCTGTGCTGAACACCCAGCTTGCTACACCCAGGAAGGAAAGAAGTGCCTTTGTTGCAGTCCACCCATGCCCTACATTTGCAGGGGAAGTAAGGACTTCTCTGGCACAAACCTCCTCTGCCAAGCAGCTGAATTACACGTAAATACAAGTAATGAGCTTTACTCCTTCCAGTGAGAAGCTGGCATCATTTCCTCCAGGAACAGTTTCATAAAACCCATTTTCCCCACATGGCATTACCAGCAGAGGTGTTTTACCTTGCGGGCTTGCCAGGGGGCTGGGGGGATTCTAGGTCACACTGTTCCAGGAAATCTTTATTGCAGCTCTGCTGTTGCAGCATGTCAACTTAAAGACAGTACTAAATTCTTGTCATCGATTCTCTGTGTCTTCTGAAAAGACGCAGAAAGATTGGGTGTGTGAACGTGTCTAAAAGACACAAAAGAACTCGTCAGTGGGCAGCCCAGTTTCTCTCTCATGCTGTGAAGTCCCCGTTTCCCCTCTCCCAAGCCCGTCTGCACTGCTCTGTAAAGCAGAGGGCAGACAATGCGAGGCCTCTGGTGCCGTTCAACCACTGACTATGACTTCAAGGAGTTAACACAGGTCTGCCTGGATTTCCTCATGCATTGCCAAGCCAGCACTATAGCCGGCTTTGTTCTTGAATTTAAATAGCCTATGCATTTAAATTTTGTCATTACAGTTCGCAGAGGAGGCCAAGGGCTTCAACTACCTGCTGTCTAAGAATAAGGAAGGCTGAAGTGATTAGGAACCTTTCACTTTCATTAGTAGCAATGTTTGGAGGTGCTGGAAGGGATGAGGGATATAATCAACTTCATCCGTTACACTGCTCTTCCATTTCAGACTCTTGCTGTCCTAGAGATTTACACTTTCTTCAAGCTTATCTGCATGCCAGCACGCGTGGCTATTTATTTAAAGGAGGGTGTTGATGACACTCCCTGCCAGGAGGAGCAAAAACCCAGTTCTCGTATTTCCTCTCTCAGCTACGATGGTGCTTGTTCACAGAAAAGAAAGTTTTGGGAATGAATCACAACCGACATCAGACTGAATATTCAGTCTCCTGTTACTGCTCTACTCATTGCTACACCGCTACCTAGAATATGCTCAGCATTTTACTCATACAAAATGAGACATAACTGGAAGGACAGAATCATCTCTCCTGGGACTCAGAATAAAATTGCAATGGATTTCAAATCCCTCCCCACAGTAAGCACAAAGTAAATACGTACTGGGAGGCTGCCAGCTTAGCTACACAGAGGTTAATGAATAAACAACCGCCTGCAGTACTGACTTGCCTGCTATACTTAAAATATGTATCTTTGATTACATCTTACGGAGACCTCCTCTTCTATAAATAATCATTCCAAAAGATAAAGGCATTAAATCTTTTTTCCTTTGACAAAACAGAGATTATCAACATTTATGCACAAAATCTGCTATTAGGCAAACAGGCTTTTCATAGAGGACTTGCTTTTTATAGAAAATGTTGACTTTACTGTGGAAAACGGAAGACTGAAAACCAAGAAAAAATTGCAAATATAGCAAGGGACATTCGGAAAATGTTAGCTCAGTCACACCTTGTTTTCCCCATTTCTTCTTTATGGGAGATGCTCTCAAAGCATACATTTCCAGGAAAACAACAAAGCAAGCTCAGAAAAGGGGAGATCGTTGGGAATTAGGAGAGCTGCTCACATACCGAGGTCACTTCTGAAAATGGGATTTAATTGCTCAGTTATGGATGCATTTTTGGAAATGTTAACCTAGGTGAATAAAACATCACTTTAACACACATTATAGCCTAGCCAAGGGTGTCTTGGGTGATTTTGAATGTCCAACATGAGAGACAATAAAGAGAAGCCATTTTGCAGTGTAATTTGTGGGAATCTCTGCCATTTAAGGGGTCTCAGACAGGGCACCTAGGAGTCATTTGTCACTTGTGAAAATCTGGGTCATTTACTCCCCTCCTCCTGCTCTGCCTTTTTCATGCCAAATATAGAAAGAATGTTCTGGCTTCAGACCGAATAAAGTTGTTAATTACACTCTTTCCTAAAAACCTGCAATTGAAATTCACTTGGGGAGTTTCTCAAAGCTGTGGAAAGCTATTCTTTTTTATAATATCCTTTTGACATGTCTTGGAGGAAAAAGGAAGAAAGCCCATTTGCTTTTAATTTCTCTGTTTTGAGGATAATATTTAACAGAAGTAAATCCCTTTAAGGGCTCAACTATGCTCTTTGAAGCTAGTGGAAAAAATCCCATTGAGTTTCATTGCAGGAGAACTAGCTTGCTGCTTTGAAAACCTATGTTAAACAATCTGCAGGATGTTGTGTGATGCAAGAAAATGCATTTGTGCCATTGTGAACTGCCAATAGGTGAAAAGGACAGGATTCCTGCATGTACTAGGCACAGCATAAAAATAACCAGATTATTTCAGAGTATACCACATCAATTAGCTCCTGGTAAAAGTATCTGGAGCAATTCCGTCGTCAATTCCTGGTGCTATAAAAGCCTACATGTGTTGGTGTCCCTAACAGCATACCTGCCTCACAGGAATGTTAAGAGGTGTAACAGATGGATTAACACGCTTTGGAGATGAAAAGTGCTGCTTGAGTATTATCAAATTTATTATTAATGACGAAGCTATTAAAACAATGGGATGGCTAATAACAGAGCTTAATTCCTTATACCAGTGCTTTTTGTCTTCAGAACACTCTGGGGCAAAAACTTGCGTCACTGAGTCACAAAGCTCCTGGTGGCTTCAACTGTGTGAACAGATCTGGCTCTTCCCAGGCGTTAAATAACTTTTTTAAACATACAAATCCTGTTCCCGACCTCCTCTAAGACTCAAGAGGATCCCGCCTGCAGGATGTCCTCCATCTGTCCCTGGTAGGTGGCTAGAAGCGCAGAGTTCTATTGCTGTATAACCAAGGGAAGATCAGCTTCCAGTTTGGGGATTTTAATGTTGAGGGCAGAACTCATTTATTTGCAGTAGCCCTCCAAAAGATAGGGATATAAGCTGCTCCAGCCATCTAAGTCCTCTCTCTATTGATGGAGAAGGATGGGCACCTCTACAAGGCGATGCATCCTTAGATGCCCATCTTAGAGTGAGAAGAAATACCTTCTGAACACGAGAGGGAACCAGAAGAATTAGCTTCGTTAGACACCTAATATCTGTGTGCCTATGAGTGGGATGATTCCAGGCTTGCGTCACTCCATCCCTTATCAACAGGATGCAAAGGCACTCTCAAAGGATTGAGAAATACAAGAGATGAACGTTTCTTTAAGCTCCAAGAGGACAGCAACGCAGAGAGGGCACACAGCAATGAGTTACCTACTGCAGGCACTCCTCTTCAAAGAGTTCAGACGGACTCCGAGTTTCAGCTCAAGCCTAGGAAGGAAAGTCTAAGCAGGAATTTGGGCAAGGGCACACACGTCTAAGATAGCATAGACCAAATAAATCAAACTGCAAAGGGTTCTGCTGAATATGGGAGGTATCAAGAGGCATCTGGTTCTTTCCAAAAGCACACCACCCAGGCAAAGAAAAGGCCTGATCCTCACAAGCAGTCACGACACTTTTGTTGCGCTTGTACTGGAGGGATGGGACAAGAGACCCAGATGTTGGTGACAGTAAGAGTAACATCAGCTTCTTCAGGTAATATTGCACTACTTTCCCTAACTTTGGCACCTCGGCACTCCTGCTGTATTTTTTATCCATCCAGCAGCCATTCCTCTGCCTTTCACATACAATATATAAACCGAGCCGCAATGTTAATGAGCCATTGCATATAGATGAGCTGGCAACCAGTCTGAGCTGACACAGCCACACATAAAAGCCAAAGAGGGCCTTGGGCTCTCTTGCTTTGATGCAGAAGCTGTTGGACCAAAGTACTGGGGAAACTGCATGGTCTAGGGGACACGAAGCTGGGCAGCTTTTTCTCCCACCTCCCTTCTGCAGTCACCTTTACTGCTTAAGACACAAGGTAAGAGGCTCAGTGCCATACTGTTTTCTTGATAGCTGAGAAAATCCACGATATTTCCAGACAGATTGCCCTTTCTGTTCCCTTGCACAAAATTGTCACCTAATGACTACTGCAAGGGAACCAGAGAGTCCTTTTTTGTGGAAAAGGAATGTAGTCTGCTTACTCACTGGCTTATCTTTCCTTAGGCAACCCTCTTGATAGTTCTTGGCTTCAGTTTCTGTCCCCATAACACAGGCTACTGAGGCTCAAGAACACACTGTCAAAGAAAACCTCTGCATCTGCTGTAGTCATCTCAGATACGGAAGGCAAAAGACGGCAGTTCAGGCAGTACTCTTCTCTGGGAACGCCGAGTGGTATTTCTGATAGTGACACAGGGCTGGAAGGGCCTTAAGGTACGGCTATGCAGACAAACAAGGGTGGGATAAGCTGGCACAAGTTTACGGCATATTAGCTGTTGTGTGGTAACTGCCACTACTGTTGGTTTAACCCTGTACTAGTACCAGCCAGCCTGTCTTCACTTCATAGTTACTTGAAGGCTGAGCACGTATACCCGGACAGTTAACAAGCAGCAGCTAACGATTTTCACAGCTATCCCTGAAGTTCAAGGTGTTTCAGTTTCACAGCGGTGAGGTGCCCATAGCAGAAGTTCCCTACATTCAGATGCACTGAGATGTTCAGAGGCTACAGTAATGAGTTTCTCAAAACTACTGTTAAAAAAAAGTAACCACCCTTAAATTATCTTCCATTTTGGGCATGACAACATGTAGTGCACGGTTCAGTTCCTTAATCTCACAGTCAATTACTTTTCTCAACCCATATAAACATCAGCGGTGAAAAAGAAAAATCTGCATATGTGTTAGCAATAAATTTAAAAATCAGGGCATACCACTTAAGGGTTGACTTGACAGAAAATGGTAATTAAAAGTGTTCCAGCTGACAGTGCCCCTTTAATGAATTATTAGTAATGTTCTCTGAGAACATTTGATGAAAGACACCATAAGAGTTCTTACTTGAACAAACCAATTTTCTGCATGATGCAACTTCACTGCACAAGAGGAAGAAAATCTCCATTATTGAATCAAATTACGAAAATAACAACGTAATGGTTTGAATGATCAGGAAGTAACAGGTGCCCCTTCAGTCCTGATTGCCTCTATTTCCTATACCACAGCCTTTTTCCAGAGGCACTCATCTAATAACTGCCACTATTTTCTTAAACTCTGTTAAAAAAGCCCAATAAGGTGTAGCGTAAAAGAGTGTTGGTCAACCAGTTTCTGTTAATGAGCGTTACACGTACATACTACAGTGACTGACCAGCTCAGTTTTAATGCAGATAGCGCAATGCCCAGGGACTGATCCTTTCGGCTAATACCTAATCGCGCCAGAGGCTTCTGAGCAGTGGTACGTGCATTACACAAACTTCAAATAGTCGGCTGGTGCTGGGCAGTGTCAGCAACAACAAGTGCACTCTCCTCCTATGCACAGTCTTATAGATGCCTTTGCATGAAAGCCTCAGCACACACTGATACATCTGATTAGACATAATTTGCCGTGGTACATACCAGCACAGTTCAGGCTGCTGGATCCTGCCCCCGCTTTGCTGTACTCCTGATTGAGGACAGAGGGACTGAACAAGGCGGCACAAAGCCCGTGGGTGAGGAGGCGATGGATGAGCAGAGGGCATTGCACTCTTGGGTTAGGCTCTCAGGTTGAAAAGCAGACAGCAAGCAGCTGGGGGGGCGGCACGTGAGGACTTGGAAACACAGCCCTGTTTAGCGGGAGCAATGCATGGATTGGGGAAGGAGGAGGGCAAAGGGCACTAAGTCTTAATCGTGGATTTGTATTTGGGTGTGAAGGAGAGGGGGGGCTGGAGGCGGTGAGACAGGTGCTGGACAGGGCTCTCATGCCTTATTTCCTTTCTGAGTTCCTTGCTGGTTTCCAGCTCCATCATGATCTGTTGTTTGTCCTTGACTGTTTCAGGAGAAATGTAAGAAAGAGAAGCTCTGGGAATTCCCGTTTCTTGGCAGAAGTTCCGTGGACCCGCCCCTATAGCTGGTAAGCAGTGATATTCTGGGGTAACTGGGTGGATCTTGAAGGGAAGGCGGTCACGGAGAAAGCACTTTCCAGCCATGGAGTTCAGAGCATCCTGCACCTGAAAGCTACTCTTGCCTTTCAACTGTAATCAGCAGCTCACCTTAACACTCAATGACTAAGTTGCATCCTTAAGTCTCTGGACTGCAGTGGGAATGAGGGGAGTTTGACACAGGAATGTAGATTTAAACTTCCAAGCGAAGCTGCTACAGAAAGGCCAGTTGTCTATTCCCTCGGCAGCACAATCCATCAAAAGATGTACTAGCACTATATACCTGAGGCTCTATTTCTTGTCCGTGAAATGGGACTGTAGTTCAGTACTGCAGAAAAGGAGCTTTATAGCCAAGATTCAGAATTTTTTGTTAGCCCACCTTGAATATCTTCATAAGTTTTTTTTCTACAGAACAGATAACCTGGACCACGTTCAGGCTGTTGGTGGCTGATGAGTTTGCACATTCCATACTGAGTGCTCACAGAGGTAAGATGGTTTTACTCGTTTCTTGATTTCACAATGCAGGGTTTTGCCATGTGAACGTGCTTTCTCTGCAGTATGCCATGAAAAATGCAAAGTAGTTTAAGTTGGCTCATACTTTAATAAACTCTTTCAACTACCTTCTGTGCTATATGGAGAAATGTGAACAGAGTAACCGTGCAACAGGTAACAGCAAGATATTGTTCGAAGCCCTAGGAATTTCTGTCCCAAAGAGAAAAACAAGTGACACTTGCACCATAGATACAGCTACTGCGATCTGAATGGCCACACTGTATGTGAATGTTTGCTAATATAAAGAGATAAAACAAGGAAGTTGATCTCTCCTCCTTTATTAATCTAAAATTTGGAAGTTATGTCTAATTTTGTCACCCAGGTTGCTTACACAACCTGGTGGGGGGCAGGTGAGATGAAATGCCGTGAAGAACAGCTCCTCTATTCCTCATACACACTCTAACTCTAGTGTCTCTCTTAATTATCTGTCTGGGCTTTTCGAACATTGAGGGGTAAAGTGAGGTGAGAGTAAATCCTTCATGGGGTTTACACCACTTTACTAGGACTCTAAAAATCTCAAATCGCATCCCGAGGTCTGCCACATAATTGAATTCTGCGTGAACTAGAGCAACTGATACAAGATTTTTAAAAGCTTGTTAATAACTGGCGTAAGAGCCTCACTTCTGGAAGTAACTTAACCCCACATTCAAATTAGGCACTTAACAGAAGCAGAAGCTTAACTCAAAATAGGAATCTTGGTACCTAGAGCTGCTTGTGTGACTGGAGACACCATAAGTTTGAGAGGAGTAGTCGGACGGAAGCAATTCGCCTTGAGATGCCAGATTCTGATGAATCTGAGGCGTCTGAGCTATTAACGTGGGCACTTCAATAAGATCCCTCAGATTGGTGGAATGAATCGACGCCATAGAAAATAATTCCAGCAAGACTTAAGCGCCTGAATAAATGGGAAAGATGCAAGATGCCTGCGCAGGTTAAACTATATTTTCCACTGGAAACGAGACAGAAGGCTATTTGTAAAGGGTATCTAAGAATGCAACATTCTTCTCACTTTTCTGTCTGGTTTTGTCTGGAATATGAGGACCTCCTGCAGGAAAAGCATTAGATACTCAACAATAAGAGGCTGAAAGAGCCACTGGGCCCTTGGTGATAGCGTAATTTAAATACAAAGACTTGCACAGCATGGGAACTCATAATAAACCTGAACTTAAGACTTTCATTTGCAGAAGTATCAGCAAATCGGCTTAATATTTGTCCATCTCAAAAAGCCATAGTCTATTCCCCTCTGTTTCATGCTTTGCTGAGAATATTAAGATATTACGCACACAGAAGCTTTTCTTCTTCTTAGATAATAAACAAGTTTCTGCCGAGGTAGCGATTGGGCATCTGTCATTTATATTCCCCTAAAATCTGAGCTCCATTAAATTTCTGACCACAGCAAGCTGATGCCATGTTTCCAGTCCACAGTAACACATTCAAGAGGTCTCAAAGCTTTTAGTAATCATTGAATTTATCCCCACAACACCCCGATATTGCTCCCACCTCATGAGTAGGTGAGGAAAAAAAGACACCAAGGGGAGAACACTTGTCTCATAGTACATTAAAAAAAAAAAAAAAAAAGAGTGAAAAGTCAGGAACTGAGCTCAGATATTTGGACTCTCCAGGGAATGTTTGACCACTTGACTATACATCCCAAGTCCTGCAGTCCCAAACCTTCTTATTAGGGCAGATTAGTTTGTTTATGGGTTGAGACACAATATACTCACTAAATTTACTCTTTGCTGCAAAATAGCAAGGAATAGAATGTGCTGAATACTGGTCTCTGACCTTGGTAATAAGTTGATTTAATTGGATTTGATTTTTCAAATGTAACATCTCAAGTCAGCCATAAACTCTGGAATTAGCATATCACATCTCGATGCAGGAGAGATTTTAAAGTAGCATAAGGAGATGAAGTCCGTGCCCAATGAATTTCAAATTACACTGAGGATGAACTCAGCCATATGCATGTCAAACTAAAATTGTGCAGGCGCTGAATGCATCAAGCAGCAAAGTTATTAATGGCTTACATTCGCTATTAAGAATGCAAAGTAGCTATTTTGCACCCAGTTTGTTCATATGTCTCTTCACATCAATGACCCATGCGATGGGTCAATAATTCACCCAATGCATACTGAAAGCCAAGAATGTCTTGCAAGTCGATTACACTTATATAAATAATTGGGAACACAAAAGTAACTGAAGGCTTGGAATAGAAAAGGCCCTGCTGGTGAAATACTGCATACCCCAGGGATAGCAGACCGTATTCGTGTCTTGAGATATGCAGCTGGTGTTCCCCAATACCTTCAAAGGGCACTGTGCATGCCCCTGAAAGCAGAAATTAGCCTTAAAGGGGGCAATTTTGAGTTTTGGTATTTCAGGGAATAATCAGGTACCCATGTAACTAAAAGCTATTTGCTTCTTGCAGATGTGAAAAAAAAGTAGGACATTAGGCAAATAGCTGCCAACTGAGATTTGTTCCTTAAGATTTGCCCCTGAAATTTATTTAGCTTTCATGGCATTCAATTGTAATAAAACACAGGAACATTTTAACCAATCCAATAGGCACAAGCAGACTCTAAATCAGAGAGACAGAATTTGCTTCATCAGACCTAGTATGAAGGAGCACCAAATGCCTTTAATACCTCTGACTTCAGCTGGAAATCTCTGAAATCAGGCTTTTTCACAACCCGTGTCTTGGGACCACAAACTGACTTTAAAAGCCATGGCAGGGGCTGCAGGCTATGCTATACATCCCTATAACAGGCACCGGAATGACGGCTGTTACCCACGTCACGATGCAGAAGGGCTGAGGGAAGGAAACTTATTGAGATGAGACTGTAATGGGACAAGATGTATCTGGACAGCTTGGTTGAACATCACAGAAATCAGGCTTCAGGAACCAGAGGTAGGACAAAATCTGCCAAAGTCTGCAGTGCTGCCAGCACTTGTGATCGGGGCGCTATATGATGAAAAGAAATCTTCCAAGCTGCTGGTGTCTGATACTCCTGTTGCCGAACCTTAACTGATTAAACAGGCAGCATCAGCCAGCAAGTGCCAATCTACCTTGCAGCTGCTGTACGACAGACTTGCAGGCCCAGTGAGCAGAAAAAGGAGCACGGAAGATCAACAGGTAGCAGATTATGTGCTTCAACATAAGCTCAGCATGTCAGATGGACAGATACATAAAGGACTTCGTATAGGAGAGAGCCTATATTATCCAAACAGTACAAGAAAATGTGCCTCTGTTCAGGAATGCAGTGAATCCTTTCCCTTCTTAACAATTCTATGGGTATTAGAGCAATCAGGGTGGTTCTTTATACTTCTAAGCTACAAAGCAAGTTCAGGAAAATGAAGTCCAAAATGCCTGTTAATGGAGAGCAAGTCTGGAACGATACTCCTTTCAACACATCTGCTGGAAAACTTCTGAATGACAGACAGGACAGTCATTCAGAGGAACCTAACACATGCTCATGTAGGAAAAGCTCTGGTAATATACATGTTTAAGAGAATCTATGATCTTCAGTACAGAAATTCAAGAAACAAGGACAACTCGATTGCAAAACAATGCCAAATCAAAGCAACTAGCAGAGAACCAGCAAACAGAGGGAAAAGTAGCAAAAGAACTAATACTAGAAAAGACCTCTGAACTATATATGTGGGATTCACTTCTGAGTACTAATTATTAAAGGATAAAAGATATATTAAAGGATGTAAAGGTGCTAAGTATCAAACAGTACAGAACTTATGCTGCATGTAGCATGCCTTTAATCTCTGGCAACTGAGACATACAAAGATGGAAAACTACTTTACATGCAGTTCAGTGATATAAAATACCCAAGGAGAGTGCTACACATGTACACACGCTTTCATCTTGAGAGAAAGCCTTCCTCACTTTGTTCTTTGTTTATCTTAAGAAAGCAATAAAGTACGAAAGAACTGCCTTCTATATGGAAAAAAATAGCAATAATTTGTATTTATAGCACACTGTTGCTCCTGACAGATCTCAAAATACTGTATAATTGGCTGCTGCGTTCAGGGATCATTTCAGTCGCTACTGAAGGCACATGTTACTCTAACAGAGCAGGGCAGCCCAAAAGTTGCTTTGTAATAAAATAACACTCTACATCATGAAAAACCATTATCAACATTACATGTGACTGTGAAGCTATTTTAAAGTAGTGGAATTCTTTTTATTTCCTTTGCAGACGGGGAACACGAGTTAGGAAGCAATGGAAACAGTCTGAGACCACAGAGTCAGGACTACAGCTCAGTAACTGTCTGTTTCCAGACCAATGAATCCAACTCTCTCCTCTTCACATCCTTAACCATTTCGGGTGAAGCTGCAGGCTACTGCCGCTGAACGCAGCTACTATCTATCATGGCATCTGGTACATCTCCAATTCTTTTCTCTCCTGATCCCACTATCTGAGAAACACTCGGAGCCAGGGTTCCCAATGGGAACCTGGCAAAGCAGGGATTCAAATCTGCCTTATCAAGACCAATGCGATAGTCCTATCTACGCTGCTATGCTTGGCTTGTTGGCAACAAACCAGCACAATGTGGTTTTTTGCCAATTTAGAAATCAAAGTCACCTTGATAAGCAGAAAAGCCCGGGATACTGAAATTATAGCCTAGCTGAAGGTAAGGACTGCCACAGGACAATGCTCTTAACACTACATGAAAATATTCCCAAACTGTCGACTAGGATAGCCACCCACTACACTGTTTACCCTGGTGCTATAAGCAGCTGAAAGATTGCAGCAGAGCAATGCTACCGCAGTGTGCAATCCATACCGCGGGTTACAAACACTGGCAAGCTAACTATAGTCTATATCATAAAAACACAGCGGCAGAATTCAAAGGAACTCTTCCTACTGCAGAATCAGCCAGGTTAGGTTCTCCTTGGCCTTTCCCTCCTCTTCCTCAGGTTCACACAGAAGGAGTATTACAGACTTGACAAACAGTACATCAAACCCTGTCTCTAAGGCTGGCTGAGCACGCAGTGCCTGACTGCACAGCAGGGCTGTTGTAGTCTGTTCTGAGTGTTCTCTTACCCCATCTCTCCTCTGGAGCTGGAATTGCCAATTCCCTCTGATGTGAACTACTGCGGGAAGGCTCTATATCACAGCAACATTTGCTTTCTTGCTTTTCTTCCTTTGGCACTGCACAGAGATCAACTTCATGCTTTTCTCATGCATTGAGTAAGAACCTTTTCCCAACCACGCTGAAAGTTGTTGGAACAGTGCTAAGTGTTTTTTTTTTGCCAGCAATCTTCCCCACACCCTGGGGTTGGGTCCTTTTCAGGGTGGTACGAAGCCATCGTCAGTTTAAATCTACCAACGTTTTGGAAAGAAAGAGTGTATGGGACTGGAAGCTTTTATATGACACGGTAATGCTGAGATACCTTGAAATTAGATGCTGAAGCAGGGTCAGAACTGTCAGCGTGTCCACAGGTGGTTTCGCCTTGGGTAATGGCTGTATCCTAGCTGCGTTGCTGATGCCCAAGTCAGCTGCCTCTCAGCATTTTTCACCGCACCACGCTGGGGACTGAGACTTGACATTGCCAACCTGTAGAAACAAATTGTGAGTTAATGATTCAACCCCTTAAATACTTCAGCACAGAACAACAAAATGAGAGAATGCGAATTGTCTCACATGACTCTGTCCATTTTCCCTGTGACTTTTATGGTTGGTGCTTATGCAGTATTGCCTCCCAGCCCACATCTTACTGCAGATCTTTGGTTACAGATAGCTTCTGCTCTCAGTCATACAGATGAGAACTTCTTATAGTCTGCCTTTATTACATGTTTAGAGTGCAATGCCTTTTTCTGGCAACAGAGTACCTGGACAAAACCTACCTTTCTCCTTTAGAAAGTTTCAACAAAAAGCAAAATGTTTTATTGTCAAGTAAATAAAAAATAATTCTCTTAAAGTAGAATACAAAACTAGCATAACACTGTTGGTGAGTTAAATCCCTACCTTTTTTCTCTTGCAACCAAAACAACAGTTCACATGCACTGTCCGCTGCAATGAGAATTTTTCTCTTTTACCAAAAGAATCCTAAAATATATGATTTGCTTGAGAAATAATTTCTCCCAGAGAGCCATTTCCTATTGAAAATTTAATATTTTCAGTGGAAACCTAATTGTCTGAAAATAGAAATAGTTCTGTTGGGAAATCCCGCTGTCGAGTAAAGACAGCTTCGCTCCCAGTTCTCTGTTCCGCAGAGGCAGCATACCCGGCATGACTGCCTATCTCAGGAGGTGCCCTGAAGGTGGAGCGGATCATCTGCTGCATGGGAATTCTCTGTCACAGTAGAAGGTGCTATGGGAGATACAGCCTCGCCGTGGAATTAGTCTGGCACTGCAAAAAATATCAAATAATGAAGTTTTCTGTAGTGCCTATGAAGCGATCGCTGCCAGAGAGCGCTGGCAAATGTTTTTGTCTAGACAGAGCGATTTGACAAGCACCATGTTTCGGGGAAGCGGCAGAAAGGGAGTGACTGTGGGGCAGGACCGGCCTCTTGCCTCCATGGCACATAGGGCAGGAAGAAATGCTACTTCTGTACATTTACCAAAACCTTAACGGTGTTTGCTTATATGAGACACGGCATTTGCTCTCCAGGCAGCTGAAGTCTTTAGACTCTTTCCCCCAGTAAATGCAGTCACGGAATAATTTTCTGTGCAGCACTAATTACAATATTATTAATTGCTAACAATGACAGTAATGGCTTTATTGTTGTAAATACTTCATTTATACACCTGAAGTATTTTAACCTTTGAGGACCCCAAATACTTCTGAGCTTTCAGAAAACACGATTTGCTTCAGTCGCCAGCGCCGCAGTGCCTGTCCTTTCACTTAGTCATTTGCCTTTGTTCTCATGAATGAATTATTTCTTCAAGTCAGCTTTGTGGGCTGCAGCCTGTCTTTTCAAACCACATATACGAGGCACAGTGTGAGCAACATTCCTGGATGCAATTAGCTACCGGTTGTTCTCACTGAAACCTTACTGGAAGCGTGACTCTAAGGTGCACTCAAGTACCACTAGGGCTACTGAGCAGCAAAACACATCAGGCAGCAAACTCTACAAAATGTATACAAAGCAGCAAACTCTACAAAATGTATACAAAGCATAATGAGAAGGGAGATCCAATTTTCAGGCAGAGGTTCAGAAACCTCCTGCTATAGGCTGGCAAGGTATTCCAGCAGTCTTCCTGAAGTAACCAAGAGCTCCTGTAGAGTCCGTACATCCCATATACGTCAGAGCATACACGTTTCCTTCCCTTAAAAACCAGGGCATGGGGGAAGCAAGGGAGGGTGTAGCACATGTCCTTGTTCTATTACTGTCAGGGTGCTGAAACAAGGCTGGTTCACGCAATTTAAAAGACAGAAGGATGAACCCCCCTCCCTTCTAACTATAAAGTTAGGCACTTAAGAGGAATCCTTCATTAGGTACTTACATAAAGCTGGCTAGGTCACACCTATGTGTTTACAGTAATCTGAGATGAAAGATCTCTCTTCTAAAGATATTTCATATTCACAGTGGATATCATAAGTTAATGCACATCCCACAGGTAGGCAGGTACCACTTTGCCTCTCCTGCTGAAAAATGGCCGTCGCTGCAATGGAAAAGGGCAGCTCTAATGTCTCTCAGTAACTCTAGTCAGAAAGAGAGAGGGCAAGGCAGGAGATAAGGTCCTCTGGTGTATCCACTAGAAATCCCAGTTGGACTTAAGGTTAGCAAAATGTAGTCACTTGGACTGAAGCTGTGACAAGACTCCCAGGTTAGCACGCTGAGCCGGACTGAGGGATCATATTTCCCAGATGGAACTGGCATTTCAGTCAACACTGGTGGCATAGCCACTGCATTCAGTGCTCAGATCTGCTGTCAGGAATAAATACTTAATGACGACATTGCCAGGTCCAAGAAGAAAGCTGCCTGTGTCATCTTGCCAGTACCAGCAGGTCTGGTCCCTTCGCTAATGTGTCCATCAAAAAGATAAAGTAGGCATAAAGGATGATGTAAATCAGATTCTTTTTAGACGAACCCCTAGGGCTAACTGGCTACTTTAGGCAAGCTTATGTTCTTGCTATACTTGCAATTGATTCAATACAGGGCTAGCTCCTTTGGTAGTCGTTAATTCCGATATAATTTTGATATAAGCAGCAAGACAGGGAAACAGGATGCTGCAATTGTTATCCCATCACAACAGGCATATTCCTGCTCTACCCAGGGCAGCTAGTGGAGAGCAAACGGGCTATACTCTCCAAAGGTCTCGATAGTAAAGCAGCCAGCAGATAATACACCATGAGACTAAGTGTTATAGTATACTCTTCTAATAAAAAAAGGCTTTTATAAGGTATTAGGAATTGGGTATTTCACATATTTTGTTCAGAGAAAATTCAACAAAAAGAAAAACACAGAAAGGACTGAAAGAAGATCTGAGTTTTGAAAAGACCCGAACAGGACTGAAAAAAAAAAATAATCCTTTAACTCTGTATCCCCCTTTCTTTTACCTAAGCTTCTTAGAACTTCATCTGAATCCCTAACAAAGATGTATTTCTAACAAAAGCTGCGGGTTCAGTGGGCTGCTTTTCATTTATGCTGTCTCCCCCTAATGATTCGGTTCTGCCAACTTTGCTCATAGATCCATTGCTGCAAGGGAAGAAATATGTGTGAAGCCACCGATATCAGAACTTCAGTGAAATAGCAGGTGACAGAACTTTGTTCGTGTCAGGCCCCTATCAAATGTTAAACACCTTCCCCTTCCCTCACTCACTGATCTCCTCAAGTGCTGCACGTGGCTGAGATTAAAGCCATTTCCCTGGATTAATGTGCTCCGCACAAAAGACTTACCCAAAGAACAATTAAAGCGCCTGGTCATTATCCCCCACATTCAAAATTTTCCAAAACAAAACAATTGAAAGCAAGTAAGAGCAAAGAGGACCACTCAGTTACATTTCTGGGTCAGCAGAGGAACTCCAGCTGGTATGTAGCAATCAGGAACTCTAACGATTGTTGTTACCTACTTGCAGGAACGCAGAAAAAGGAAAAGGTAGAAACGTATCTGTTAAGAAATAACTTTCTGGGCATTTATCAAATATTCTGGGTAGATGGACTGATAGGTTAGTTAGGAAAGATCAGGGATTTGAGAACGGAAATCCCAAAGTTTCTGCTTACTCTGGTGATCACTGTGAAATGAGACTGGAACAGGGAAGTGGAAATTCCTTGTTTTCATAGCTAACCTTGACATGTCATCTTTATTCATCGAGTAGTTTTATTGGCAAATGCTCCATTGTTTAAGATTACAAGCAGTGCAGTTCACCTTCTATAAACATATTATGCCTGGGGACAGCAGCAGCTTTGCTACCTCCTGCACCAGGGAATTTCACATGCGAGACAGACAGCAATACTGTGTTTACTTGGACCCAACAGGAAACATATCCTGGTAAATATTAGCTAAGATGTAGCTGGATTACCTTTGCTGATTTAAACTGAAAGGACTTTTGAGTGCTGCACTATATAACTCGCTTCACATAAAGTGAGGTTTTCTTTCTCCTCTAGACAGACCGTCGTATACTCGCAGTATGCTCATACAGGAGGGAATTTTTCTCCTGGTGAAGCAAATCAACACTTCAGTTGTGTGTGGGAGCAAGAAAGATTTGTTGAAGGGAGAATTCCTTTGTCATCCTGCCTGAAGGAGGGTGTAATTCTTCTGCCTCTTTGATCTACTTGGGGGTAGCTTAAGCAGGGCTTGTAAAACAGCCTCCGAAGAGGGCATGTCAGATTTAAAGAGGCAGGAAAAGAATGGTAAAATTTGGGATCTATTTTCAAGGTTCCAGTCTGATGGCCATGCTGATTAGCTTGCTCTCATCTCTTCTGTGATTATCGTCTGTTGAATTGTATGTCCAGACCCTTGGTCAAATTTCCAAAGATTTCTGATGAAGGCTGAATAGCAAAATTGTGGTAACAATTTATCACAACCCCTAGCATAAGAAGATGGGTAAATTAGAAACCAAAATTTTTCCTTCAGATTTCTCCCCTTCATGTCTGTTCACTAGGATAAGGAGTAAGTCTGCTGTCGCTCACCCATACCAAAGGTACACGTGTGCAGCTTACGATGGACAGGCTGAGGCATCCCAGCATTTCACACAGTGTCTGTTCTGGCAACAACAGCCAATATTCACATTATTGCAGAAAAGGACAAAATGAATGCCAATGTCAGCTGAAGCTGCACGTTTCTGCACAATAAACAGGGGTGTTAGAAGTTAAATACTGGAAAACTTCTTTGACTAGCGTGTTGCACAGGAATATTTTATATTTTCTCAAACTACACATTAACACGAACACATTAAAAGTGCATTGAGGATTGTTCAGAAAGTGACCTCATTGCCCCCTTCCTTGGATACGTGCTTAAAGTTTAACCTTCATCAGCTGTATTTGCAACCAATAAATTCAACTGCAAAAGTTTAAAACAGTGAAAAGCTACATGACAACAAAAGTGACCTCCAATTTTTTCATCCTAATTTTAATGAGCAGAAGAGAAAGATGATTTCAGCCTAAGTGCATAAAGAAGGCAACTGTATGAGACAAATTCATTCTCAGGGGTGTTGATACAAACAAGGACATCAAGTCACAGAATTTACCTCTGGCTTTACAAAATGTAATTAATTTGTACTTAGACTCCATCTTTGATAATTTAATATTTTCCCTTTGCTACTGATTATTATATTTAAAGGTTTTCTCTGGCCCCCGTAACTATGTCTAATGGAAGGATTTCTGGTTTAGCCAACTAAAACATTTAGGCAGCTTCTCTAAGCTAATCTGGATGCCTACAGAATAAATAAGAGACTTGGCCAAAGAGCCATTCATTCCTTTGTAAAACAGTTGTGGTGACGACAAGCGGACCCTCAGCAGGTGCATATGCTTCCTTTACTGTCTATTAGGAGTCAGCTGTACAACTGGCACAGGCAATTATCTGCCTTTTAAATGGCTGAAGTTAAATAAGACAAATTTCACACTAAGTAACTCACATCAGTGTATCTAATCCACTGTACGCCTATGGATTATCCCTATTTTGGATATATGAAGTAAGGGTTTAAGAGAGATAGAAAAAGCACATTATTACCTCCTGAAATCAAGCAAAATTTGAGCAGTCTGTTTGACGACAATTTGAGCCTAAGCATTTTGCTTCTAGCCAAAAAGGAAGCTGGGGTGGGACAGCACTATGATGCAGGGTTTCAGGTAGGTGTTGTAGCATCTTTAGCTTGCGTCTGAAAAAAAACCCCAACCCATTCCTAAGGGTCCTTTTGGTGTCACCCTCTATTAGGAAGGGTAATGCGGCAGTAAAGTACCAGTAGCAAACAATTACAAAGCCCCCAGCATCTCCTGATCCGAGATGCACTCTTTAAGTCCATCTCCTGATCCGAGATGCACTCTTCAAGTCCAGGTCCTTCTAGAGAAAAAGTCATCCATAGCAGCTGCAGGTCCCCGTGCAGCTGGGGACACCGTGTCCTTAGAGACACAGTAAACTCAGAACACCATTTGTATGAGTCACCAGTGAGACTATTTCCCCCTCAAGTTCTTAATTTATTTCAGATGTTTTTAAGATGAAGCATTTTGCCCCCAAGAAATAGGATTACAGTACACAGTTAAATTTGGCTACTTGAGAAAAATTTTGTTTAACAAAGGCAAAATAAATAGGCACACAAAGGTACACTTTCAGGGGGGTTAAGCACTGTGCACTAATCAAACACATCCTCTCTGGCAAGGAAACACATTTTGTGCTCGAAGGGTGATCAACTCTGAAATTGATTATTTTTTCTAAGAACATTCCTAAGTTTTGGCTCAAAATCAGACCCCAGATCTGTCTATGAACATAGCGGGCAATCTCTGACTCTACAGTGGATCGACCTCTCCCCAAGCATGCGTGTCTGAGTAACTCCAAGACTGGGAATTTTCCAAATGTAGGTTGATCCAAATTCCAGTCTGAACGCATCTGTAGTATTTTCTGCATCAATAACTTATTCCCTGGGTCTCTTGTTAACATAGCCAATCATAAAGGACAAAATTAACAGGGATGCAGAGCTACACTTTCCTTTAAGAACAGATTTCAGATTCTGATTCTTTAGTCTTAGCAATACCTTTGCGCTGAGCAAACATCCAATTGTCATGCTGCTGAAATTTAATCTTTTCTTTTATTCTCACCTAAAAGTCCTATTTGAGATGTTTTTTGCAGTTCCAGAGCTTGAAATTCATACCCTCAAACCCAGTCTATAACTACGCTAAAAATAACTGCATATCTGGCTGAATTATGCCTTCTGCATCCGCTCTCACTTCTTCCTAAATTCACTATCCACATCACATTCGAAGTCTCCTAATGGCAATGTACATGCACACACAGTGCGGACAGGCCCCATTTCATCTTCTAAGAGGCAGAAAGACCGCTTCAAAAAACCCAGCCATTCCCCACCAGTTTCCCCAACTTACGTCCACAATGAAGTTACCTGCTTCTCTATGCCTCCACTGACTCAACTAAGCAGAGGACAATATTAACAGTTGACTGATTCAAAGTTTACTGAGCAAGCCAAAATGATTATTTTTTGCTGGAATGCTCCTTAGGCAAGAATCTGTTAGTTTCCTCATATACTTACTGGAACGTTTCCCCATCAGCTGAGGGAAAATATGCAAATTATATAACATTAAACAAGTGTCTCGAGACTTCATCAGAATTTACTTCTCGCCTGCAGGTATAAACGAAACCTGCATTACCCATAATGTTTATTATTTCTTACTCTCCAGAACGCTATCAGCAGAGGGAATGTTCAACTACCTCCGGAAACGCTTTACCAGCCACATCAGAGAGCGTAGCCGACGAAGAGCAAGGCTTGTCTCTAAAGATGGAAGGTGTAACATAGAGTTTGGCAATGTAGAACAGTCAAGGTTTGTCTTTTTGATTGATATATGGACAACTATCCTGGATCTCCGATGGAGATACAAAATGACTATCTTCATTTCAGCATTCTTAGGCAGCTGGTTTCTATTTGGTCTCCTCTGGTACGTTGTGGCATACATCCACAAAGATCTTCCAGAATTCAATCCTTCCATAAATCACACCCCCTGCGTTGAGAATATCAACGGCCTGACTTCAGCTTTCCTGTTCTCCTTGGAGACCCAGGTAACCATCGGTTATGGCTTCAGATGTGTCACAGAACAATGCGCCACTGCCATTTTCCTGCTCATCTTCCAATCTATCTTGGGGGTAATAATTAATTCTTTCATGTGTGGTGCCATCTTGGCCAAGATATCGAGGTCCAAAAACCGAGCTAAGACCATCACCTTCAGCAAGAATGCCGTCATCAGCAAACGTGGTGGGAAGCTCTGCCTCCTTATTCGGGTGGCAAACCTCAGGAAGAGTCTACTAATTGGGAGTCACATTTATGGAAAGCTTCTGAAGACCACCATCACCCCAGAAGGAGAAACAATCATTTTGGACCAAGTCAACATAGAATTTGTAGTTGATGCTGGCAATGAGAACCTCTTCTTCATTTCTCCATTAACTATTTATCATATCATAGATAAGAACAGCCCATTCTTCCACATGGCAGCAGAGACTATTCTGCAGCAAGATTTTGAATTGGTGGTGTTTTTAGATGGCACTGTTGAAGCCACTAGTGCTACCTGTCAAGTGAGGACATCCTACATCCCAGAAGAGGTGCTCTGGGGATATCGCTTTGCTCCCATTGTGTCCAAGACCAAAGAAGGGAAATACAGAGTAGACTTCCAGAACTTCAGCAAGACAGTAGCTGTGGAGACTCCCCATTGTGCTTTCTGTCTCTACAATGAGAAAGAAGCTAAAGCCAAAAAGAAAGGTTACGACAATCCCGGTTTTGTCTTGTCAGAAGTTAGTGAAACCAGTGACACAAAAATGTAGTTCCAGATGTTCATGGGACTGTATCTTTTTTCACAATGAATTCAATCTTGAGAGGATTAATAACTTAGTAAAACAAAAAAGAAACACAGGTTTGGGTTTACTCTAAACCAGCATTTATCTTCTCAAAAGCCTCAAATCAAAGAGGAACAGAATACCAGTGATCTCCAGAACATTATTTAACTAGACTATATATATATTTCATAGAGTTTATATTTTTATACCTATGGGACATTTAATGAAGCTGCTATGTTGGAATGTCCAATGCGCTTACGTTCCCAGAGGCATGCATGTCTTAAAAAGCCTGAAAAGATGGAGAGAAACTTTAGGACATGTTAAAGATACACAGCTGTTGGACGTATGTTTCTGGTTGCCAAAGTCCTCTATGAAAGCAGACTCTCTGGCTCCAGAACACTTGAGCACTTTTGAACATTTTGGAAGAATTCCTTCTTTCTTCGAGGCTGGTACATCCACAGAAACAGAGCATTAAGGGATGGTACGTGCTTAGCAAGCTAAAAAAGACAAAGCTGGGGCCATCCTGCTGCAGCTAGAACTCTGTAAAATACAACTTCTCTCTTGTGAAAGCCTTTGATTCCTTTCAGGGAAGAATAGCCAAATGGAAATGAAAAGTGAAAAAACAAGGAGAAGCAAAGTCCCACCATAGGAGAAGAGGAATTTTGCAGCTTATTCCTAACCATCTCACCCTTCAGATCCTCTTCTCTCCACTTCCCCAGGAGCTGACTAACTGTGAAATGAGGAAACACCTGAAGACAACTGTCCAGAAAGAAGGTGAGCCACAGTGGGGAGATGAAAAACACATTCATTGCTTCACACCTGGCAGAAAAGTAATCCACTGGGAGAACAGAGGAAATTCCCAGCTCTAGATGTATCCTTCAAAAAAATCCACAATGCAAACACAGATTATCTTTTCCTTTGAAGCACGAAGGTCTTGTTAAAACAAAAACATGGCATAGGAGCCTCCCACCAACACTGGGCTTCAGATTTACTTCCGAACCGTTCATCTCACTGCAGCAAAATGTGCATCCCTACAGGAAACAAGTTCTGCTCAGCAGTAGCTAAGTAGTGGTGAACATTTTCTGGGTATGATTTTTGACATTTAAGTTTCAAATGCAACAAGAAGCTTCAATAACTTTTTGGTTAATTTCCATTTCCTCACAGCCTTTTTTGTTTCCCAACTAGTTTTTTTTTGCTGAGAGTTCAAGTGGCAGACCAAAGAGAGAGGTTTTTGGGGAACTCTTCCAAGTGATGTAATTCAGCTCATTTATTTTCAACACTGTGGCAAAATGGAAGCATCTTTTTAAAAGCTGCTGGACCGAGCAGCTTTAAAAGGGGAGAATTAAGCAGGTCAAATGCTGACAAGACAAAGTTATTTTGCAAGTGATCACGATGTGAGTATGGAAATCAAACTCTGGGAACCAAGAGTGTTCGGGTCTCAGTCCCAGTGTGGTATCAACTCCTTTGTTGGTTCAGAACAAATCACTTTAGTATGTATCTCAGATTTGCCATCTGTAACACGGGATATCAAGTACTTACGCTGTGCAAAGAACAATGTTATGAACAATTATGTCACTAAAGCACTTTAAAAGCCCATTCTCAACTGTCTCAATCTTTCCTCTCTTCACTGCACCACCGTTACACCCTTCTTCACTTAAATTGGAAAGGTCAGCACAGAAAGTCCTGTTCTCATCAGACATCAGAATTACTAGAAACAGCTGCATTATGGCTAGAACTAGGGAACGCTAGAACCGCCAGCTGAAACATTCAAGGTCATTCACAGATACTGCCCAGTATTTTAAGTGCACTGGTTTTGCAACCTTGCAAAATAACATCTTCAACTGTAAAAGTGTTTTTACAGTCCAAATCACCACAGCATCTGAGCCCTTCCAGCCACTAGTGCATCTCAGATTGTCTGCTTGGAAGGACAGCTGTTTTATCCTCCACTCCGAATAGCACACCAAAGCACAAATAGCGAGTGATTAGTGGCCATCCACAGAAATCTAGGGGGCAGAAGGGAGTCTCAAGAGTCCCAGGCTTGTCTGAACCAAAAAGCTGCTGTGCCACTCAGTCCTTCCATAGCTGCTGCTACACTTCCTTTATAGGCTTCCTGTACAGTTGGCCTCTGTGTGAATTCCCTAGAAAGCAGCACTGGCAGTATTCAAGGCTTACAAGTTATACCTGTTACCCCTGGGAAAAGAGATGCACCAAGATGCCCTTAATAGAAGTAGAAGGATAGTCTTTATTGTACAAGAAAAGCAATTCAATAGGAAATTCATTTAAAAGGTCAAACCCAGCTACGCAATGAGGAGATAGGAAAGATTCTTATTTTCTTTAAGTGAAGCTGGTTTGGGATGTCAGTGCCTGGGGGCGAACAATCAAATACTACTCCAGTGCCTGTCCAAGAAGTGGTGTACATCCTCCAAAGTTTAAACGGTCCCTAAACAATGCACTTTCAGGCACTGCCCTTGAGAAAGCCATCTCAAAATCCTAAGCCTGCAAGTTCATGACACAGCTTTTCTAAGCTCTTACCCCATGTTCCTACAGCACAAGTGTTAGGAGGCATTATTCTGTGTCTAGAAGTATTAAGCACTATCACAACTCAAACAGAAGATACTTGATCTCGCTGCAAGGACGATGCCCTGTTGTTCACTCTAGTCTAACAGTTACACCCGCCTCCGAAGCTACCTACGCTGCCTACAGTATGGGAAGGGCGATTGTATTCTTCTGCCTGTTTTGGTGTTACAAAGGGGGGGGACTGGCTACTGCACAAACAGAGAAGACGCGAGGAGGACATACCCAAGTTGACAGGGCCATGGCTGAGCTCTCAAGCTTAGAGGGCGACCATACTGGGACCTAAATTGGAGTCTAGGAATGAAACCCTCCTCCCATGAGCCTGTGGCTGATTGTCACCTCAGGAAACGCCTGCCAGTCCCCGGCTGCCAGCGGTGCACCAGGCAGGAGATAGAGCACTGCAGGCAGAGAGCAGCAGCGGGAGAACAATGAGTGGAATTTCCTCTTTCTGTCCGGAGAGGGCTGTTTGTCACCAGAGAGATAAAGGCCCGAGGCAAGGAAAAGGGGTTATCGGGAGACATGTGGTACACAGTGCCACTCAGGACAGACTCCATAGGAAATCTATTTTGGGGGCTGTCACCCCTACTGCCATTAAAAGAAAGTTCAGTTAAGAGGATGAAAATAAATTTAATCTTGCTGAGCAGAAGTGGCTGGAGGGAACCACAGACCCGATACTGGAAAACAAAGACTGGTTTCTTTACCCGTGACACTGTTTCATTTCTACATCTCTACAGCACTCTTCTCGAGCCTTATGGTTCTCTTCTCCCTCCCGGTCCACCCAGTCTCCAGGCTGCCCATACTGTCACAGCAACAATTAGTCCTTTCCACAAAGTGGAACATGCTGTGGAAGCCAACAGCCTGGTCAGGACAAAGCAAAGGACTGAAGAGAAAGTCCTGTCTCTTCAGGAGAGGAAATCAGACCCTGTACTTATTGTTGGGTTAATGCCTAAAGGATTTAGCTGTGAAAGTGGTAGCCAAGCAGCTAGGCTTGGGAATAACGTCTGCACTAAACTTAATTTATCTTCTCATTTCACAAACAACATGTTTCTTCTACTGTATTTATTTTAAACATTCATTCAAGCTGTGCACGATATTTCAACCATTTTGAAATAGATTTACCCTCCTGCTGGTAAATGAGTAAGGCATCCTGCTGACTGCTGGAGAAAGGGCCATGAATTAAAATAACTGCTTTTAGTAAACCGACATGTGCTAGTTAACTGTCTCTACACACTCTTTGGTAGTGACTGGTGAAAAGAGACCCCTAAATAACAATAATAAAAAAACAAACCCTGGAAAATTGTTTAGATACTCATACTGACTTGCATTGTTGGAATGTGACAGACCACTGCTAACTAGCTCAAAGCAACTGCTGGGATAACTTCTGCATCTACACGCTTCCTTGTAAACTCAACTACTCACCCATAAACAAGTCAGCAGTGTGCAAAGCCCTGACACAAGTGAGAGCAGCTGAGGTGTCACATCCTCTTTCCTCTCCCCAGGCAGCAAATTGATGTGGTTAGACTCATGCGAATTCAGATGGGAAGAGCTTTTATTTCCTCTTCCCTTTTATTTTGCCCCCTCCAATTCAACCCCCGCCTTGAACTGTCACGGTGCTGGCCCAATTCCTGTTCCCCACACAGGCAGGGAGAAACCACAACCCAACGCACGGGATGTAAGCAGAGCCCCTGCCGCGGCAGGGACAGGGGAAGCTGAGCAAGTGCCTAAACTCTCTGCTGAATCTGTGCCTACAGCTTCTTGCTGCAGCCTGGGGAACCTCTATGACAACACCCTAAATCACACATCACCCTGTAACGATGTCACTGGAACAAGAGTGAGGATGGCTAAAGCTCTCTCTCCACTGCTAGAGTACACAATATCTTTCCTGAGGCCAAGCTGACATTCCTGTGGTGGAAGCATCTGCCTGGAGAAGCTTACGACTTGAACAAACTCACTGCTGCACAAGACAGGCATGCATTCTCCCTGCTCCGGGGAGCTGGACAAGCAAGGGGAGCCTGGAAATGAGACGATCTCACATCACATCTCAATTCGCACGCCGCTAGCCAAATTTAAGCGCGGAAAGTATTGAAGCCCTTGCTCTCCCGGGTGACCGCATCCCGATCAAGCTCCGCAGGGACCAAGTTACCGCGCTGTTCTGTTATGACAGCCCACCGCAGAGGCAGGCTGGCATGCTGGAGACCACGCAGGGGTGCTGTCAGAGGGATCCGAGCCATCCCCCGGGTGCCTTCTGCCTTGCTGCCGCTGGATGGCAGCCCTTACCTCCGGATGGACCGCATAGCCAGCCCCCGCTCTGCGCACAGGCTCCAGGCAGACACCGCGGCAAGCTTCACAGCGCGAACTATGGCAATCTTGAAAGCCCAAAAGCAAGAATTTATTGGGACTGTTCCTTATTTTATTACACCAAGTTTAATGCATTTAGGGACTTATTTTTGGCATGAGCTCCGCTAGCTGGATATATTTAGCCACTTCACAGAAGTGTTGGGAGACTTAATTCACTGCAATGAATTCAGAGGTGATGTGTAAGTGGAGGGCTGGGGGCTGTAAACATCACATCCGCCGTGGCATCTAAAGCACCCTTAACAGAGTCTGCAGTAGGTGGGGTGGGTTAGTAACAGCGAGGTTGGGTCTGGGGAGACCTATATACCACGTGCAATTCTGTTCTGTAACTTCAAGCAAGTCACCGCTCCCTGCTTAGAGCGCCTCAGTTTCCCCAGCTGTTAAAAAAAGCAACCCCACAGGCCACCTTGGGAAAGCTTTGAGCTCTAGCACTATGTTAGTTTTGCAACGGTGCCCAAAAGCGTTTGCTCAGCTGAAGCCCCCCTCTGATTTGGAAGTGTTCCTGGTACATCACAGGGCCTACAGAAACTCACGCAAAGTATTCACTGCCACTGTAGCAGTGTTTGTAAAACCATCGCAAAGTATTCACTGCCACTGTAGCAGTGTTTGTAAAACCATCGCAAAGTATTCACTGCCACTGTAGCAGTGTTTGTAAAACCATCGCAAAGTATTCACTGCCACTGTAGCAGTGTTTGTAAAACCATCGTATCACTTGACAGCATCTACAAGTCCAAATTACGCCCTTTTGTGCTCCTGTGCCAGGAGCTTTGCAAACCCCACCAGGGGGCCCTTAGCCCATTAATCCCTGGGCTACTCCTCCAAAGCACTAAGAGGGCAGACCCCCAGCCCAGAGCCTTGCGAGGCTTCCACGCATTCCCAACCCCAGGCAAACTCAGCCCTGCAGAGGTCCTGAGGGTGACAGAAAACCTAAGGGTGGGGTTCAGGTTATTACAGGCACCAACTGCCAACACTCACAGCACAACCTCCTCCCACAGCAGCACAGAGACACTTGGAAAACAGACCTTGTGCTCCCCAAGGGCTGGTGATGCTGTTCATCCCCACACATGATGAGCCAGCACAGGGCTGTAGCAGAGGAGAGTCCTTTGGCTTGCACACAGGGCTTTGCAGCCGCAGGGAAGGTAAAGCAGATCCAGCATTGGACTTTACAGCTCCAGGAGACAGAAAGTTACCGAAAAGCCAAAGCAAATAACAAGTTTGCAGCAGTTCCTGGAAAGGAAGAAGCAAGCTCTTGTGCTGAAATAGCTGTGTATCAAACTGCCAGAGTCCCCCGGTCACTCCTCCTCCTTTAGCAACTATAACTTAAAATAAGAAACACATCTTCGTCCTTTTCTGCCTGCTCCTGGATAAGCAGCAGCTAAGTCCCCTCCTCTGAAAAACCTCCCCCACCCAGAAAAAACCTTCTGCTCGTTTGCTGCAGCTATTTATAGGAGGCTGAAGCAGCAGCTCAGGTGCAAACACTTAGGTGTGCCATCACTGACACACCTGCTTGCATGGTGCCTCGTTAGGGGCAGCTCGTTCCCCGCTGCGGGGGAGCAGAGTTGATGGGGAATATTGCTGTGGTGGTCTCAAAGCTGCTTTTTTTTCTTGTCTTTCTTTTTCGGGGGTTTAGTATTGGGGTCTGTTTGCTGCTCTTAGAGCCTGAAGAGCTGAATTTTGTCACGGATCTCTAGTTCTCTTCTGGTATGATAGAAGAATCTGAGCTTTATGTGCAGGGACTTCGACCTCTGTAGATGAAAAAATCGTAATGCACACGCTAAATTTTGTGTCGTTCTTTGTATGGCCTTAGTTGAGGGTCTCTTAATTCTTTTCTAATATGATAGAAAAGTCTGAGCTTCATGTGCAACAAGTTCTGCTTTTACAGATGAAAATCATAATATATATGTTATGCTAGGTATTGTGTAAAAGTATACAAATAGGGTCTTTGAAGTGAATTTATAAACCCCAGCCCCCAATGTGCCTCCTAGACTACAGCTCTAATTAACACCAAATGCAGCAACACTCAGTTTGATGTGGGAGAACCTACTTTGTTAGGAAGCAGGCTGAAGTCTAAGAAACTAATTTCACAGAGGTCATTAAAATACTGTATGAGCACAGCAAAGCAGCCTGTAAAAAAATCTATTATTGTAATAGTATAATAAAGTGAAGCTGGCTCCTTTAACCCAGAATTTACAGACCGATGGCTCTTTCCTTCTGACAGTAGGGGTGGGAACAGCAGCTGGGTTCATCAGTGCTTTTATTACAAAGCTTCAGGCATAGTCATTTACTGTCATTGTGAACAGTAAGAATGCACGTGAAATATTACCAGGTAAGGCCAGCTTTACCCCAAATATTGGCACCAACAGAAGTTATGGCAAATTTCCCACATAGTTAGTGTCTCATTAGGACTGAATTACGCTTGTTGGGCGGTAGCATGAGAAATACTTCCTTCTCTTTATTAACGGGAAGGTTTTAGCATGGGGAAATCCCTCTCCCTTGCAACAGTCTTAGGTGCATGTTAGAAATCGGCAGTTGTCTGGAAATTCATCCTCAGGGTTAAAATACAATTCTTAGGTATATGAAAACAGTAAGCCGCTCATATATACAGAGGACGGATTCTGGCATATAAGGCTTATAGATAGGATAAGGATAGATGCTTAACATTAGAAGGATTTGGCATCTCCTAACTTAGCGCATCTAACAAGTGCTTAAGCTGGAAGCTCCATCCTCTCGACTCTAAGCAGTGATTTAGTGGGGATAAAAGGCCTCTTCAAAATGTAGTTGAAATCAGGTTCTAAACTTGACGTCTATAATTAAGCAGTAAGAATAGCTCTTGTTCTCCCTTTCTCTGATATGCAGGTACATCTCAAATAGAAACGAGCTGTCACAGAGATCCCAGCTAAAAGAGCTGGAGCTCAGAGACTGTAAAGCCATCACCGACTCTACTTCACATACAATCTATATGTAGAAGGTGAACTGTAAAGCTAATTCTAGTTTGGCATATTTCAGCTAGATCCCATTCAGTGTTTGCACTTGGGTAGTAGAACAGAAACACCGGGTGAATACTAGATTATTAGAAATGAATAGCTAAGTTACCATTGATTTCAATGGGAGCTGGGATTCCCGGTGAGGTTTGAATTCTGAACTTCAATGCAGAGAAGATTTTCTGCTATCCCTGTTGACTCACAGCTCACAACCATGTGATCCCAACCATCTGTTTGGTAAACTTTCTGATATAAGCCTGAAATACTTGAATTCCATCTGCCTCATCCTCCTGGGAAAAGCAAAAAGTAGCATTAGTACTGTCAAATTCCTTGTTTATTTTCTCTCAGTGTGTCCCAGAAACTTGGCTTGGGAGGGGAGATCCCCCTGTTATCATCCCTAGAACTTCCAACATGGCAAAGTCAGGCTAATTATCAGGGGTACAAATGGGCTACCCCAATCTGTATGTTATTACTTGTTCTTTACCTGAGGAATATAAACTATTAAGATCTTATGAAAATGCTAAAAGGTGCCTGGGAAGCGTCCCGCCAGTCTGAGGCTGTCTGGCACACTGGCGTGAGATCTCTTTCCTCCAAGATCTCTTTATTCCATGGGAATGCAGCCTGCAGTGGGCGGCAAACTCTACCTAAAGCTAAATATTAGCAAATACTAGCAAAAATTAATATCAGTAAGTACTCTGGAGATCAGGGTGGAAGGAAGGAGACAGAAAGGATGTGAGCTGTGGATGCTGCTGATCACCTTGCATCTCACTCTGGGCTCCTTTTAAGGTGTTGCAAGTTGGACAGCCAGAAACAGATGCTTCTTAAATCGTCGGTTGTTTTCAAAAGCCTTTTTTTTTTCACCGAGGATCCTGCTGGCTAAATTTTGCTATCAAAGACATCTTGCACTCGGATAACCTTCAGATTCTGCCTTTAGATGTTTTTGCGCAATCTCAGTCTTCAGATTTTCCTATTACTGGCAACTGGGCAGGCACGCTGTATTAAAAAAAGAAGACTTGATATTTCTATTGATGATGCATGGCCAGAATAAATCTGGGATTGCACTAAAGTGAAAAACAATAGAAATAAGCAAAAAACCACTCACTCTTATGACTAAACTGAGCAACTATGGTTGAATACACAAAGGGAACGGCTCTGCGGTGGTTGAGCGCACTAACACGGCTCTTTTTCAGAGCCCGGGCTTGCTAATCAAGCCGGTGAAAGCTATTGTACTAGAAACTTAGCAACAAAAGGTTCTGTGTGGAGGAAGGAAATGGTGTACTTGTGGAGTTATGTATTTCTAAGGGTTTATCAAATCGGCAGAAAGATCAAGCTATCTCTCAGGACCACCGTGTGTCTGCAAAAATACAGGAAGTGCCTTTGCCTGACCTTTATACACAATCAGAAGATTCCTTGGCAGTGCTTGTTTTTGCAGCCTCTTACTCCACCTCAGGAATGCTTTGGAGCACTGGCTTTCCCTGGGGTTTGGGGCTAGGTGAGAAACATGAGCAGCAGGCAGGCGGGTAATACATACAGCATTGGACATACACATTCTGTCAATGACTTCTTGAGCACCCTGAAGAGCAAACAGATGGAGATGTCTATTAGGTCAGTTACGGCTCTTGCAGGGAGGCTGCATGTCCTGGCACTCGGCACGGTGCTGTGACAAGGGCAAGGGTCTGCTCCCAGCTCTGCCACCGTCCTCGTACAAGACACTTCACCTCCTCCAGCTTTGGCTACTCTACCACTTTCTCTCTCTCTCTCTCTCTCTCTCTCCATGGACAAAAGATGGAGCCTAGGTTTCTGATTTAGACACTTCAATAACTAAATTAGGTCTGATAAACGCTGGCTCCAGAGACACAAATTTTCTGGAATAAGAAGTTGATATTGTTTTATAGTGATAAGGATTATGATCGCCACTATGATGGAGCTGCTTTGTTTTCCTTTTTAGCTAAATTTAATTTAGAGGCAGAGTTCATGCTTTATCTGCAGATATGAGATGGGAGGGAGAGAGTGGGACAATATGATGCCTTCGAGAAGAAAACCACCATTTATTTTGTCACATTTTTTTACATCGTCCTCTTCATACAACAGTTCCATTGTAACACTTAATACATTTCTTAAAAAAAACAAGATTACTTGCAAAATTATATATATTTTAATATCCAAAAAGTACATTGCATATATATAGTAGCAAAAGCCCCATTTCCACGGGTAATTTTCTTCATACTTAAATTTTGCGATTATTGCAGTAACGTTACTTATAAACACCCCGAAAGCACTAAGACCTAAACTGATTAGCTTGATCTCATTGTTCCATTTCGTTAAATAATGGCATCAGTGCTTCTGTTTAAAGTTATGAGCAGACTATAATGTTCTGGTTTCAGGCTCTCATCCTGCAATCGGATGCACATGGACCAAATCTTGCACCCGCACGGATTCCCAGAGGTTATGTCTAGACTAGATATTTGTGATCCTGTTAATTGGTTGCCAGTTAATACAAGTTAGCTAATAGGTTGTACATGTAAGTCTCAGCCTCGCTCTAGACATCTGTTCTAAAACACAAATGCTTGTGGTTTACCCTTCTGTTTATGGCACCAAACCGCCATTTGTGGATCATCAAATTAACATGTGCAAAATTAGAGATGGCTGAGAATTTCTGGAGGTTTAAAATTTAAATGAAAACCCCTAGTGAAAGTTTTCGAAAAGATGTTATGAGAAGTATTTGATAATTTCCTCTATGAAGTGGTTAAGATCTTTCCAAAGTTCAATATTTTGGTGAAAAATAATCACAAAATATTTAAATATTTGCTTTAAAATGCTGGTGCATGTTTTCAATCAGCTTCAATGCAAACATGTTAGCTAAGTGGAGTTAATTTGCAGACAATTATGACAGGCTAATACAAGAAAAAACTCTACTCTAGACAAACCCAGGGAAAGCTGGAAGATTTCTGGCTACTTCGGGGGTCAATTATGGATCCAATTGCAGGACCAAGGCTGTCTCCAACAGATACATTACTCATGTCTTATTTTTTAATTTTTTTAGCAAAAAGTACAAAGCTACAGCCCAAATGTACAGATTGAAAAGATGTACAAATTACATTAAAAAAAACAAAACAAAAACAAAAACAACCCACAAACAACTGAGCTGATAGTAAAAAACAAACCTGCATTTGTGACCGAGGTCAACTCGTTTTATTTAATCTTTCTTTTAAAACTGTGAGATATAGGGAAAAATAACTCTGCATAATTTATACAGTAATTTGCCTTCTGATTTGTTGACCACTTTGGATGACGGTCTGACAAACGCACAGCGTTCGCGAATCGGTAGCGTTTAGCGATCCCTAAAACTCTGGCAGAGCTCAGGGGCCTGCTGTCATTTATTTTACTTCACTTTTGCTTTCAAGGAATGTCTGTGCTTGAAATTAGGTTACTTTTTGTTCTGGTTTCTGATGTTTCTGGAGTTAATACACAGTCTAATTAAGTTGTACGCTCTAGAAAAGTTCCTTCAATGCCCTTTACTTCTTAAAATATACATGTACATATATATATATGACTATATATATATATTTAATTTCCAGTTGGGAGAAAATCCTCATATGCCTTAAAGCTAAGATTCCAGTTGCGGTCCCCTGCAGCCCAACGTCCTCCACTTAATGGTCAAATTGCCTACCCTCTCCACAGCGAGAAAAAGATCCATGTAGTCATCTTTTCCTATGACCCACAGTCGGATCTATGTCTTGTCAAAAGCCTTTGAATCCTTAAAAATTTCTGTCATCAAAAAGCTAATAATCGTTCCAGGTAATGGTGAACAATCTTCATAGTCAATTCCTACAGAGGACATAAGCGTTAAAACCCAAAGAAAATGCAGAGTACTGGCCCAAAGAAGCATCCATCTCTCAGTTCAAGACACAAGAGGCAAAGTTACAAAAGTAAAAGGTTTGATCCAGGAATAACCAATATCCAGTTTTAATTCTTCCCCAGAAAGGCCACAATTATCCATTAAGGCTCCCCCCAAAAAACATAAAAATCCCAGAAGTAAAGAAAAAGTCCAACCAGACTGATAAAGGCCACTTGAAGATAAAAGCATCTAGTAATAGCTGCCCAAGTGTGGTGATACATGGGCGTTGGGATGGCGGGGGACATTGGGGTTTGGATAAATGCTTCCTGCAGGGGAGGTCCAATAAGGTGAGGCTGCTCCAAAGAAACTGGATGATGTGACGGGCATAGAAGAAGGGTGCGGGGGTACAAAGTTCACCTTCTGCTGGTGGGCATGGTAAGACGGCATGTAGGAGAGATCTGATGGATACTTGTACATTGACGATTCAGTGGGATGCGGCTGAAGAGCCTGGGCAATGCCATGAAAGTCAAATTTGTAGGCATACCTTTTGCCATGCACTTTGGTCATAATGTTCTTATCATAGTAGTATCGGAGGGCTCGGCTCAGCTTGTCGTAATTCATGTTGGGCTTGCTTTTGCGTTCTCCCCAGCGCCGTGCCACTTCATCAGGGTCCGTCATCTTGAATTCCCCATTGGTCCCTTCCCACGTGATACAGCTGGCGTTGGAACTGTCCGACAGCAACTCGAGGAGGAACTGCCACAGTTGGATCTGCCCGCTCCCTGCGAGAAGCAAGCCAAAGAGGAAAGGAAATGACATTGTGTTTCCTGCTTAAAAGCAAAGACAAAGGCAGGAAACAGAAGGACTATCTCGATCTTTACTGGGAACTGCTCCTTCAAGCCTTAGAAAGTCTTATGTAGGAATGGATAAACTGTTCCCAGCAAACAAGTTAGTCAATCTTTTGTTCTGTTCATGAGTTTGAGGTCAGATTAGATTTCATAATGGTCGCCTTTGGCCTTAAAATCTTTGGGCTATTCATAAATAGGTTTTTTCCCGAGCATACTGTTCTGCAAAATTTTTCACTGAACAGTTAACACAGTGTATTTCAACTCTTAATTGCTTACTGTTTACCATGGATATTGTTTTGGATACCTACAGTTTTCTTTCCAGTTGGTGGTCTGAGTTATGTAAGATTATTTCTTCCCCAGACTAGATGACTCCTAGTTTTATTCGATGTGGTTCTACTAATAGTAAAGAGCATTATGAGGACGTTTCCCTACAAGCATTCAATGTATACAAGTTTGTTTAGTTCAAGTAGGATTTACTCCAGGTCTTATTCCCCAAAGTCAGGGGTTGTCTTCTGCAGATGGCCTGCTAGGGACAGGTACTAAGCTGTGACTTTTGGAGATGCTTTGTGCCTTCCATTCAGCTAATCCGTCGCAGACAGTGAAAAACTAACCTGTACTGCAAATCTGAGAGACTAGCATTTAAGTCCCCTATATGGTTTTGGTTAAGAACATTCAGGATGGTGATTTTGCCCTGACAAAGATGATGTTGCACCACTTTCCTCACTTTTCTGTAAGGATTTGTGCAAAAGCGCTTGTGAGAGCACACCCACTGAAGTCACTGGCTCTCACAGCCTGCCCCTGTGTTAGAGGACAACAGCTACTCATCCAGTACAGACAGGAGCCATAGATCAGAAGGAGAGCTAAGCCCTTTGATAATGGCGGTCTGAAATTTAAGGACGAACTCACCTGGATTGGCAAGACGGCTACTAGTGGGCCCCAGGATTTGATAGGGATCTAAAAAAAACCACCAACAAAAGCTATTTTAAAAAATGCTTCATCATAAAGAAACAACGGTTCACTATTGTTTATTCTAGAAACCAGTTCAAATTTTCAGTTTCTTTCTTTACTCATACTGCCTCTTCTCTTCGGGCCTGGAACAGACTTGATGTGTTACTTATTTCTTTTTTAGCAAACAACCACCGATTATTTATGGGATCTGAAATGGCACAGTGATTCTGCCATTGGTTTCAGACTTTCCGCCTGCTTTCAAAGATTGTAATCTCTTTGGACACACTCTACACTTATGTGTCAACTAGAAAACATGAAACGTGAAAAAAAGAAGTGTGGGATAGTAGAGCAGTAACAAATCAGGAGCATATATATTTCTCCTAATAAAAAGAGCGGGACAGCAGATGAGATTTTCAAATTCACTTATTAGCAGTCCAGCTTGCTTCCCTCTGAGGTCAGTGAAATGTTCACCCAACTCTCCCTTACCGAAGCAAGCAACGCGTTAGACAAATGGGAGTTACAGGAGTTTTGTCACTGGCTCCAATGAGGCTGAGTGTTTCTTGAAAACCCCACAGTGCACTTATTAGGAATGAATTCCTTCCCTTTTTGTGGGGCCTCCTCAGCCCTAATCTCTACACTTCTCCTTTGCTTCTCTCTGGTTTTGGTGATTTGGATCTATAGCATTTGCTCGTGGATTGAATCAATGCCAAAAGAACCAACCTCCTAAAAAAAAAAGGGGGGGATAGAAAGCAGCTGTGCAAAGCAGAGAAGGTGGTATTTAGCTTTTCAAAGGCCCCTTGGGAAACTAGCAGGAAACACTACTGCTTGCTGCCCAACAGGGTTTGCTTTTCTCATTTGGTTTTCTTTGACGCAGGGGAAGCCCCGTTGATTCTGTTTGGAGATACTTCCACTGACCATCGCTGCAGCAGAGGTGAAGAGGTAATGCGCAGACACTCCATTGCTGCAGCCTAAACAGCTCTGTGCCCCTAACGGCGTGGTGACCTGTAACCCGGCACGTCGTGACGCTTCAAAGGAGATGCAACTGATGCTAGGCACTGCAGGTGACTCAGCTAAAACAAGGATGTTGCTTTTCAATGGGGAAGGACAAGGCAGTAAAATAGAAACGGTTCGGAACAATTGCTGTCACAGTTGATTCATTATTCTGAGACTTCCCTGGAAGGCTCTGCCTGTTTGTCCTGTGCCCACGGCTGGTGCTGCTTGACACATTTATTCACACAATCTAGTACAAATGTAACTACTTTGGGGACAAAATCCACGGTTACCTGGCTGAGGCCGTTGCTGTTCTGTTGTCTTATTCACATTTTGCGTCCCTGCAACAGGAGGGCCTGTAAAAACAGAAAAAGATCTTATATGTACTAGAACAGAAGAGGGGGAATGAACAGAGAACAAGACAAGTACAAGATACATTGAACAGGAATAATAGCAACTGGGTTGGGAGAAGTTTTCTAATCCTAAGCGCTGATAGTTTTGAAATGGCACTATAAAATGAAGAGATTTCACTGGAAATTAAGAATTTCACGGTAAAATGAAAATATGCAGATGAGGCAAGAAAAAATATTATGCAGGTACCTTATTAATTTTCTTTTATAGTAACTTAACTTCCATTCTAGTTTACATCCATGTTTTGAACAGAAAATTGGATTTTTTAAAATGCATAAATTCTGACCTTTCATGTTGGAACTTTTTTCAACGCTTTTTGGAAGCAGGATTTCTTTATTTAAACCAACCTTTTTATGCAAAAAAAAGTTTTGGTTTTGTCAAATCAAACGTTTTGTTGAAAATACCACGACCATTTCTATAAATCACCTCAATATTAACGTCTGTTCCTTCTCTTCACATCGTTTCTCATAACAGAAAACTAGCTCAAAGAATAGCCTTCACATTTAGAGTGCGCATCGCTCAGAAAGCTGCAAAGCAAAGGAAGCATAAGCTGACAGCCAGGTTCTGCCTCGTTTATTGCACCCAGAAGTATCTCATTGAGAGTCAAACGTGCTCAGCTTGCACCGCTGCGCAGGGATACGTCCCAGCAGTGGAAGCAGAGGGGAGTGTAGCCCAGAATCAGTGGGTGATGTTAGCTTGAATACAGTCTTTAGGGAAAGGAAACCGATATTTCTAACGAGATGTCACCCAGAGTGGTACTGTGAATTCAGAGACACTGTAAAACCAGTAAGAAACAAGAACAGTTGCGTGAGTAGGGTTCATGCAGTAGGGGCCCTAGCTGCCCGCTAGACTTTGCGTAGAATCTTACTTTCTGAAAAGTATTAAGAAACTCAGAATCTGCCCAAGCTCTCTACATCTGTGCCTAAAAAAATTACACTGGACTACAGGCAGGTAGTTAACATGGAGTCTATGTTTGTACAGAGGATTTGCTCCCGGCCCCTTAATCAAATCCTGAAAGTATTAGAAGTTTGTGCTGTCAATTTCAACACGCGATTTAATAATAAAAGTATTTGTGTCAATTTTTATTTATTTTCATAACATAATCCTAGCTCTTATCTTACTGACTATCCCCAAATCTTCCGCCATTCTGATGCTCATAACACAAGCCAGCCATGCCCGTCTCCTCCCACGGTCTCATTTTGATCTTCTGTTGCAGAATTTGTGATCCCCATTGAGACAACTTACTTTTGGTGAGGCCAGAATTCATATTACTGCCCCATCCTGCTCTCCTGACTGCATCATAGGAGGGATCTAATGACAAAAGACAACAGGCACAGAGCGGTTGAAATCAACTCTTCCCAGAAAAACCCTGTAAGAATCTAGCTTTGTATCTTGGTCCCAAATGGATTGGTATTACGCAGATATATGATTTTTCCTCTCCCGAAACTCCTATGCTCCCTTGACCCCCTCACAAAGGCAACAGGCTGTAAATACAGGGGTTGGGACTAGCTGTTTGGGCGATGCTCCAGCCTGATACCTTCTGATCATGAAGGAGATCCCCTTTCTCCTATCCCAAGACGTCAGAAGACCACGGGCAGAAAAGGAGGATGAGATGAACCCTTTTGTGATTTCACAGAAAAGAAATGGCAACTTTAAAACCCAGGGAGGCCAAGGACTTGACACACACAATAAGGAAGCTATTTTAAGGAGGGGGGAAAGGGGAAAACGCATCCTCTCGAGTGAAATTCAAAATGCAACTCTGACCAAGGCGCTGGAAAGGAGTGAGCACTGCCTCGTGCCCCGTTGGGCTGCACAGCGCAGCGGGGCTGCGCAGCTCCCTGCGGGAACATCCCAGGCACTTGCACATTCCTCCCGGCGCTGGGAAAGCCGCTGCAGCTTTGAAATTACAGCCTTCTAGTTATTGGCATGAAAAGGAAAACAGAGAAGGGACGGGAGAGGGAAGGGGAGGGGAAGAGAGGGAGAGAAAGAGGAGGAGGGAAGAGCGGGGAATGGGGGAAAACAGAGCTCTTGTAATCTGCCCGTTTTTATTTTTATTTTACTTATTTGTTTTTTCCCTTTTTACTAGAAACCGCAAACCCCACTGCAAATAGATCAGACTGAAAAACAAACCACTACGGTTTCAGCCTGGTACAAAGAGTGCGATGGGATATCTCTGGAAGAAGGAGGCGGCAGCCCCAGCCGTGCCGTCCCCCAAAGGGAGCCCTGTCCCCGCTCCCACGGCTGGGCAAGGAGCAGCAGGGCTGGACGCTGGCTGGCAGCCTGGCGCTGCCGGGGAGCTTCATCCCCAAGCTCAGTTCTCAGCAGCTGTCATTGTTTTAAATAATCGGCTGGTCGCACGGGGTGGCATTTTCCTTGCTGGAAACCCGTCGTGCAAATCCGAACTTCATCTGAGCGCACCCGGAGCTTTGGCCGCTGCGCTATCAGTGACTGAAATCAGGAGAGCAGAGATGAGGTCTGAAGTAACCACTGGCTTTTCCCATGTCCTCTTTGCAGCCAGTCTCTGACTTTCATTTCTCCCCTGGGATATCCTTCAGAAGTATTACAACCAGAGCTATTAGAGCAATGTTTTGGGAAATATTTCGAAAAAAGCATGAGTTCCGCATTGAGAGAGAAAGGCAGAACCTCGGAAATTTCCACCGATCGAGATGCTAATGTACATTTTGCTTAGCTCAATCAGAAACAGTTTTGCCATTGTGTAATTTTAGTGGAAATGTTATTTACATGGTGATCCTGTTAAAAAGAAAAGTAGCAATTAATTCTCCAATAGAAGACTTATTTTCAAATTGGGAAAAAAAAATTCCTTTCCAAAAAGTAGCAGAACTCACTGAAAATTTTCAATTTTCTCTGATTCTTTTTGGGTCAGATAATTGACTGAAGCGAATCAACTGCCACAAACGGGTTGGTTGGTTCAGATGCATCAGCATGTTTTGAGTAAACAAATAGGCCGTCATCTGGACAGATGATCATCCTTCTCCTCCAGATGGAGAAACTTTGTCACAGAGGAGGAGCCTGCTTTGCTCACAGTGTCACAGAAAGAGTGTAAAGTGCATCTCCCGAGGGTTTTTTAACCAATAAGTGACACTATTACAATCAGATGTGCTGATCAGGCGTGTATTGCTATGGCTTCTTGGGCTTTACAGGATCAAGGCTTGGTTCTCCAGATAAATGTGGCTAAGCCTGGTCAAAATTATAATTCAAAGCGCTCTGAATGGGTTTCCTTGGAGCGTATGTTTTAGGTTGCAAAATGCCAGCTTGGAAGGACGGTGTGCATGAGACTCAGCCCAGGTTTAACCCAGGTTCAGTGTACCTCAGATGAGTCCCTTTGCCTCAGTTTTCCCTACACGGTATGAATTATGGAGTAAAGTGTGGGTATACATAGATAGGGGCAGCTGCACTTGTGTTGTTAGGATGAGACGTAGCTCTGAGCGTGACTCTGCAATGGTAAGAAGGGTTAAATACCATAGTTAGCCATACAGGCGTTGCTACTGAAATGTGTTCACTCAGCTAGTACAAGTTTCCAACCCTTTCCCTCCTTCTCAGAAAAAAAAAAAAAAAAAAAAAAAAGAAGTCCAAATCCACTAAGCTATTTTTGTTTTGCTTTCACAAAAATCCGTGCAACGTGAAAGAACCACACCAGCCCTCCCGGCTTCCAGGCCCAGACCCTAAAGCTGAACGTGTTTAAAAGAAAATGGAAAAGGCAGAGCCAGGGAACCTATCCAGAGACTCGGGTTTCTGCAAAAACAATATCGTTCCCAGGACCTGACGCCCAGTGGCTCGAAGAGATCCTACAGAACTCCAGCCAGACGGTTAGTTACAGGGAGAGTCTTATCTGTCATTAAAACCACTTGGTTTTTACACCAAAACTTGCCGTGCTATGGAAATTCAACTAAAAGATTTGGACTGAGGTCATCCTCTGGTGTAAATCAGCAAATACCTACAGTGAAGTTAGGGGCAAATTTATACCAGCTAAGGATCAGGTCCCCAAGTCTGTTTTAGACTTAAAAGGCGCAGTGGAACAACAGTCCTATGACAAATGTGTGTTCAATACAAAATGGAATTAAAGAGCAGAAAATAAATCATAGATGCTTTCAAGAAATGTCATTCTGCAGCTGTCTGGTTTATGTCCAGAAATTCCCCAGAATGAATGCATACTCTATTATGAGTAAGGTAAAGGATATTAATAATGCTTTGCACTTTCACAGCACCTTTCAACTAAGGATCTCACAGCTTTGCAAACATTCACACTCACAGTGCGCCTGGGAAGAAGGTTAAACATAATTTTATTTATTTACATGCATAAATGCACTTTCCTCAGGCTTTAGCTGCCTTTTGCAGATGAAGTGGCTTTCCCAAAAATCAGGCTGTGTGGAACAGACTGCGTAGCACTGGTCTCTGGACACCTTCTAACCTCAGTCTATACTTTCTCACCCCAAACCTGCCTCGGCTCCTGCCTCGCCACCCTCTGTGCTATACGGAAGTTCTCATCCTCTGCTGTGCACCTCCCGTTTCAAAGCCTATTGATTCCTCTGGAATTAGATGTAAATCAGAAATAACACAGCAGTGAAACAGCCTGCGAGGCCACGCAGAAGGCTGAGAAAAGGCTTAGAACATGGCAAAATTAGCAAGATCCAGACTGGGCATTAGGGAGGTTGCCCTGTAAAGTTCAAGAGATGAGCTTAATTCTCCAAACCTCTGCAGTTTCTTCTCGTCAGACTGTCTGCTGCAACAAAGGAAGGACTTGACATGGGGAAGCGGCTGAGGAGTGCGTCCCAGGTTTCCCCGGGTTGAGACTGTGGGACACGGAGGAGGAGAACGGCTGCAGGCTGTGCTGTGGAAGTGTAGGAGTATGGCATTGCAGTCGGGAAGATAAGGCAGGCTCCACCAAACCACCAGCCCACCTTTACAGACACCCCCCCCCCCCCCCCCCCCCCCCCCCCCCGCCATCTCACAGCTTGAGTGCTGCTTCGCTCCTGTTCCCCATACCTCTGGATCGTATTTAGCCTAAACAGCCTAATAGGCTCAAATATTGCTGGGGGCAGATGGACAGACACGCACAGACTCATTTCCCTAGGAAACCGGGCTTAAAATCCCCAAGCAGATTTCCACATCACAGCAAAGACCATCCTAGATGCTTAGCGGTCCTTTCAGCTTGAATGCAGTCCAACAAACAAGCCATTAGGGAATCTGTGTTTAAGATATGATGTATTAGAGAGCAAACCCTCTCTGATAAGCTTTAAAAAGTTCTTAAAATTCTTTTTAAAAAATGGTGTTTTATAAATCTGAGAGCTTGGGACGGAGGGGAGAAGCATGGGGGGGGGATTTCAACTGAACAATAGGCTCACAGTCCCTGTGCTTCCTGAGCTGCTCGGTAAGTGCTGACAGCCCCTTCATCCTGCTCTCTCCGTAGGAGCTTTTTCAGCCAAACCAGATTCAGGCACTATTTTGTGCTACCAGCCTTGATAAGGCTTTCCAGGAGAATAATGGGCACTGGGCCGGTAATATCCTCGTTTTTCAGGCCTTTTTGTTCTACGATGGATACAGTGGGGCTGGGTCATTTATGGACTAAATGCTTTATAGGCACTACAGGGGAATCTTATTTGAAATGCCGTCTATGCTGGCATAGTGCCCTTAATTGCGAGCAAGGCTGGGAAGGAATAGCATGGCATATTTGTCATATTCATGGCATCACTGGCAGCAGCGGCAGCTCTTTTCCAGCCAGTCACTGTCTGCTTTATGAACTGCTGGGGCTCACTGTCAAGGTGCAAAGTGACTGGTCTGAACATCAGCTCTCTCTGCCAGACCCACGGGCAGTATCGTGCCTGGGTTAGCTTTTGTAGAAGGTGTCCGGGGAAACACACGTGCAGCAAACTCGGGGGGGGGGGCATCTAGATTCCCCAGCATGATAAGTGCTAAGCAATCAAAAGAGCCCACCAGTCTCTGCCTAATGAAGCTGATACTTCCAAGGAGATTAGGCAGCCAGAGGATGGACAGTGGCATGTCCTAAGTCATGGGGACAAAGCCAGGAAGAAAATAAAGGTAGGTTTCCCGAGTCTCAGTGAATTGTCCGATTGCTTACTTACGCTGCCTCCATCTCCCTTTGAAACGCACTAGCAGCCTCTGACCAAGTCTGCCTTGCTGACTCAGGTGAATAATAACACCAGTAATGACTGCAGTCATTTAGCCATCTTCTGTTGGATTCCTTACCACAGCACCTTGGGGGACTTTACAAAGAAGATTTGAATGACCTGAATTCACGTAACAGAAAAAATCCCAAACCTGAAATACAGACGGACCTGCTCCTGAATACCCTCTCTTATTTAATTAGGGAGCACAGGCACTATATTTCCAGACAGGACTTGGCCTTACAGATTTCAATGTAGCAAATCAGGGGAAGGAGAAAGCTGCAAATTTGAAGTGGGCTGTGGGATCCATGGGCTTCTCCATGCAGAATACAGTCTGGTTTTTGCAATGAGTCCTTCTGCTTTGGTAGGAAGAAAGGATCGTGGCTTGGTGGCTGGTATTTAAATTAGCTTCTCTAGATGGGGAAAGCAGAACCAGGTGTCCTAGGGGATTGAGACTTGTGATTAATCTAAGTGGTCGCTTGGGGTCTATTTTGCGGCAACGACTTTACAGGGAGAGAAAGAAAGGAGGGCATAGGAACTCACCGCTTTTCCTCCCAAAGCGAGGTTGTGTGTGGTGGCACTATTCTGGTACCTTGGAAAAGTCCCAACATAGGCGCACGGGAACAAAAAACACTACTGCTGCAAACCAAACATGTAAGCAAGGTCTGCCAAGCTGCTGAGCGTCCAGTCCTCACACTCCAGTCATTTAACCTCCTGGAGATCGCATTGAAGAGGTGGGGTTGTGTTTAAAGCCAGTTGGAGAGAAGAAACCTAGACTGTGGGTTTCTGGAGGGGCGAGGAAGCCAAAAACACCTCCAACTCCTCCTAGAAACATTAGATGCATTGTTTTAAATGATGGCAGCAAACATAAAGGTTGTAGAGTCTGTAAGGTTCTTCCCAGGCCCACTCTGGCTCTAAGTATACATACTAAATGCTCAACACACACAGTGCAAACCCCTACAGCAGCAAGAGATTTGCTTAGATGCAGTTTTTCTTAGCACAAAGCTGTGAAGGCTGCGGATGCTATCATTTGTCTGTAGGAGGTTTGACAGTGTGTAGCAGAGATGGTGGAACAGGACTAGAAAGCAGAGCAGAGCATGAGGAGTCCTCCAGCCTTTTCAAATGGCTACAAGAAGTGGCTCATGCAAGTCAGCAAAAAGTCAGTCCCATAACATTTAGCCCTATGGCACACACACACAGGTGCCAGTTACATGTGTGTCATAACTGTGTACACTGAGGCCTTGAAATCTCACCCACAGTATCATTTATTTTGCAAGGAATTACTTTCCAATTTACTATTTCTGCTAACTAAAACAATTACTTAGCACGTATGCCATATGTCATGCTGTATGTCATTCACGGCCAGTATTACTATGACTGTTCTCATGGTCACATAAAACTTTCCAGTACCTTCAAGCACCAAACTCATTTGTTTCTGCTTCAAGACCACAACATCCTGCTCCTTGCGCTCAAGAATCACCAGTACAGGGATCACACGGGGAATTACGTAATTCTAAGTCTCTCCACTAAGAGCAAGCAACTAGCTGAGTGCAGAATAATTTCAAAATAACCTCTATTCTACATTATCAGATTATTTGTTTGTTTCACAATTAAAATAAAATAAAATATAATCCAACATCCAATCTCTACATTGCTATTAACCTTAGAGACAAGAAACTGACACAGAGACCAAAGCTGAGGTTTGGAACAACATTGGGTTTTGATCCGAAGTCAACTCAAACCAAGGGAGAAGGGATTGACCGCTGGATTTATGTAAGAAATCTGTTGCAGAGCCTGGACATGAAAAACAGGTTTAACTTGGGGAATCTCTGAAAGTAGCTGAGAGCCCGGTTATAATTGCTATCCTTATGGAAATACAGACCAGAGCCAACAAACCTTTTCAATTTAACTCCTATTCTAGATCCAGTGTCAGATTAAAGTACTGTGGCTGAAGCCCACGTATTACCAGCACCAGCCAGGATCTGGAGGGTAACAGAGCGCATGCACAGAAGTAGGAATCAGGATTTCCAAAGGGGACTCATTCAGCTTGGACAGACAGGGGCAGGGACCTTCGGAAGCAGGGCATTCTGACTTGAGATCTGCGATTCCTCTCCCCCCGTTAGACCTAGCCTGCCAGGGCGACGTGAAGGAGCTCCTACACGCCGCAGCTCTAGAGCCTGGAGCTCTGCTCCCCCACTCGGAGGAGGGCTCTGGCCTCCAAAATTTGGAATCATTCCCTGTTTGCTTTGAGCCATAGGCGACAGCCCCCAGTTGTGTGAGTGGGGCTAGAAAAACATCCCAGAGCCGTGCAGCGGTGGAACTTCCTGATTCACGTCTCAGTTACCCTGTGCAACGCTTACAAAGACACATTATGAAGAAAAGGAGGAAGTAATGAGATTTTTTGGTGCTGTTGTTGCTTTTTTTAATATCAGCAGCAGAAGTCCCAATGCACAGCGCATGAAGACTGAAGTATGTGTCCTAAGAATCCCTCCAGCTTTGAAAAGCAGTCACTTTCCAGTCAACATACACGTTACTGAGCTACGCCGGGCTGCAGACACCAACAGCCACATGCAGACAGGCATGCTGCCGAGCAAAAACGCAGACACACAATTGCATACGCTGAAAGGCGCGTTTCTGAGCACCCTTCGCACACGTATATACACATTCATCCAAAACACACATAGGAGCGTGCGCAAATACGCAAAGAGCACTGTGCATATTTTACCCCCCGCCCACAGAGGGGTGAAACCAAACAGTTGACGTGCTTATTGAAAAACGCACAAATGCAGAAGTAAAGAAAAAGAAATGCGTACTCATGGAGAAAAAAGCTAGACGCAGCAATACACACATAAGAGAAAAGGGAAGGGAAGACACATGCGCAGACATTGCAGCTAGCAGTTTTACAGCATTTGCCCATTTAACTCGTTATCAGGAAACAAAATTACTCTTGTCTTCGGAAACAGCCAAAGCGCTTCCAAGAGCTTTTCACGGGAGGGACTGCACCCCAGCAAACGTGCAACACCTCCCCCCCCCCCCCGTGCAATAACATTGCTTGCAGTGCACCCTAGGCAAAAAAATAATAGCTCTTTTGCTGGGAGAAAAGGAAGGATAATGGTTACTTAGAAAGTGCTCCAGACAAGCTGTCAGGTTGAATTCAGAGAACTGGAGTCTACTCTGGGACAGCGCTGGCTCAGGGTGATCCCTTGTGAGTTGGGTTTCCTGCCTGCTACAGCTTGAAGACAACGATTCTTTGTTTCCAGTTTTTCTGGTGAAAAAACACACGCCTGCCTCCGAAGAGGGTCAGGGAGAAAGCAGACAAAACACTAACTCTGGAATTTCAAAGGAAAACAATTAAAAAAAAAAAAAGAGAAAGAAAAAAGAAAAATCCAAGAGTGCTAGCTACTGTCTCTCCTGAAATCATAAATCCCTGGTTTGGCCACACAGTCGCAGCAAGAGAAGCACCAAAAAAGCCTCCCCTTTTTCTGCTACAGAGCTAAAAATGGGATATTTCATCACCAGGCACACAAATATCATCGACAAATGTTTTAGCGTGTACAGACAATTAAAAGGGCATAAAGCTGCAACTGCTTTTTCTCTGACATGACTAAGACTGGAGGGTTTATAACCTTTGCTGTGAACAAGGGGCCTTGCTGACACACTCTAAAGAAGAGTTTACTGAAACTGGTCAATATTTTTCACATGACAACCTTTTAGACCTGAAAAATGGCCTTTTCAAGAGAAGAATTTTATGCAGGAATTTGAGACTAGTTTCCTGTGGGAACCGTGCTTATGCAATCATGCTGCCTGCGGTCTCTTTGCCCCTCTCTCTCTCCAGTCCCCCAAAAACTTTTGAACCCGTTACCCAAAATTGGCACCAAATTTGACAAGCGGGAGAGATGAGTTTTAAAGAGTTCCTACCAACCTAAAGGAAACTGCTGGGGAAAGAGGAGAGAGATTGCAGCCCTGATGGTGAGAAAAGCAGCTGCACGGACTCATATTTTGTTAGGTACCAGGGAATCTGCGTGAGAGAGATCTTAGTAATGCTCCAACATCAGGACATTCTTTCTTAGGGGCTCACAATAAACATGGGTACAAACCCATGGGAAATCATGCTGTGTGAGTTTCGGAGCTCACTGATTTGTTTACCTCCTTAAATTTGCCAACAACCGAACAAAACATACAAGCAACCGCACCTTATACCCAAACATCCTTATTGTTCACAGGAACACTTTTATAATACAAACATAAACACATAATAGCCACAGACCAAATCCTTAAAATTTGTCTCCTACATCCATATTCATGTATTCACATACAAATTTCTTCCCGCTTTGAAAATGCAGGTAACACATCAGTTTTTCCTCTGTTCTGCTTGAATTTAGGTTGGATTTATGAGACTTTGGGCTAGTGCTGGTTTACCGCTTTTCTAAGCTACCTATGTTGCCTTAGGCTGAGCCTGTCGTATGCAGAGGACAGTGCTGGAGGATAGAGACCCACGCTGAATCCAGCCTTTTAATCAAGATCACACATAACCTGTAATCTGCCCGCAAACAGCCATGCAAAAATCGCTCCCCTAAATTCTCACGCATGATGAGTTGGTGTAGCTCTTATCAGCCAAACCTTCCTTTCTCCTGCTCTGGCACCTCGCTGCACGAATACCCACCTCTCTGCGTTATCAGCACGTACTACAAAGCACCATGTATACAACGCCAGACATTCCTACGTGCCTGTTTAGACACACGTAATTTTACACATCAACACGTCATGATTCTGCCTCTTTGGAAACTGCCAGCAGTATCCTGCTAAGAGATGCTCACAACCATACAGGACACAGCCCTTTGGCCTCCTAAACGTTGTTGTATGTGAATATACTTTCCATTTCCCTATGGAAACCTACTTAAATGACACCATTCTGATGGCAAGCAATTTAAAATCTCCACGGATTTGGGCAGATAATGTGGTTTCAGATGCTTTTCTCATGTCTCCGGTACCTACAGTAGGTCAGTCATTGCTCTGAACAGTCACGGAAAATGAAACAGACCATCTCTCCAGTGGAGCGCTGGGAGTGGGACACAAATCTTTCCATTCAGCAATGAGAGCAACCTCATTTCATTTTCCAGAAAATTGTTCTCTAGCCAAAAAATACTGGTGATTTTCATTAGAGCAATTTATTTCTCAAAGGCAGCTGAAGACAATTTGTACCAATGACGCTAAATACCATACTTTTGAGTGTTTATGAGGCTGAGAAGCAAAGAAGCTCAGGCAACAAGAGTCCTTTGAACACAGCAAGGTTTCTACCTATCTGATCTGAGAACAAAACGCATATGCTTTGTGCAGCAGCTGTATAAGTTTACAGTATCTGTTTCTGCTATGAAAGCAGTTTAACTCTCCTAAAGTAGCGCTTCAGGTTCTTCTGTATGCAGAGCTGGCATTGCAGAAGAGAAGTGAGAGGGCAGAAAATAGAAGGGAAAAAGGGAGTAAAGCCTGCAGCTGCAACCAGCCAAGGCGGTTCTGTCTCCAGAGCCACAGCGCGAAATCCAGTCCTGTGACAGCAGCGCTGCCCTTGCCAGCCTGGCCCACAGGTCAAGCGGTGCCCCGTGCTCCTGGGTGACACCGAGCGCGCCCTGCTATGTCTCTAACCGGTTCGGGAGAGAGTAGAGCCCTACACTGCATCTGAAACACTTGCGTCTGTCTGTCTGTGTTGCAGCCGTAGCTTTTTGTGCCAGGTAGGTTCTTTTTTCCAGTATGTGGATGGAATACATTGTATAAAGCACAGTGTAAGCGCGTGCAAAGAGCATGCGTTTCTCACTGGAATTTGCACAAGCAGGTTATTTGCATTAGCTATGTGGTCTTAGAGAACGTGCAAGAAAAATTACAGGAGGAGCGAAGAAAATAGTATTTTCCTCTCTCTGACATGTATTGTAGGATTTCATCACCTCCTCCTGCTTTTGAATCCTCAAGGGAAGGTGGTTAGAAAAATTTGTCTTTTTATTCACAGGCATAGAGGGAAGAAATATTTACAGGATTAGTAGATTCAAGACGCATTAACATAAAGTAAAATGTTTCATCTTTTGAGAAGTTAAGGAGACAAGAAAATACCTATAAAAAACGTTATTTTTAACCTGCAATTCCTTTTCCAAAAGTATATCATTGTCTTGAAGACAGCCCATTAAAAAGCCTTAGAAGGAAGCAAGGAAAATCTTGTTGCCTAACAGACTAGACTGAGGCTGAGGAATTCCAAGCCCAGCTTTACGTCCATCACGAGTTTCTTCTTTGACATTGGACAGGACACTTCACTCTGCTCCCCCAATTCCTTATCTGTCAGCCTGTCATGTTCACGTGTCTCTTATCCTGTCTTCTTATCTCACAATATGCTCTTATTTGGAGCATGAATCAGTGACTATAGGTCGAAGCGGGTCAGTTTATCCTAGAACAGTATTCAGACATCAAATGAATGCAGAGGAAATTTATGCATTGTAGGAAGAAATAGTAGAGGAATAGACGGGATTTCAACATTTCTATGCTAGTTCTTAATTTTTATTTGACTATCCCATGGGTGCTTTTAGTCCTTTATTGACAGACGATGAAAGTACCACGTAAAGTTAAAAACGCCTAGCTGACAGAAATCAAATGCAAACTTCTGTCAGCTGTACTAAAGAAACACACTTGAGGGCAGTAAAAATGGAGGGGGAGGAACATTTTTTCCCTCAAATTTCTTTCTGCCTGAGTGACTCTGGGCCCAACTTGCAAAGATAAAGGGTATAAAAAATTCAGAGGAGTGCAATTTTACACAGAGCATTTCTCTTTAATAAAAAATTTGCAGCTTTCTTCCCTTTATTTTTAGCAACCACCTGGCCTGAGACAGAAAGAGCCCAGTCTTGGATGTGGGTGTATGTTTACGGGGGAAATTGTGGAGGAACACGTGCGTGTGCGTCTGCTTTATTCAAATAGGAGCAAGCCTAGCTTTTATTAATTTTAAATAGATGACTGTTAGCGTCAAAGTAGTCAGTTACAGAAAAGCCCGAATGGCTTTGTCTCTGCAATGTACCATGTTTTTATCAATGAAGGCCTGTCTCATAAAGAGAGAACGGTGTGCCAGGGAACAGGCAGCTCAAGTGGATAGTTGTATGCTGGACAAAAGAAGCTGCTGCAAAAACCAGCACTGATATTGTGTCCAGGGTCCAAGACAGATGTTGGAGCAGCGTGAAATGCAGCGTGGTGCGAGGAGAAAGGAGTGCTGGCTCTAAGAGCAGCGCTAGTCAGTGACGCAGCCAGACACGCCATGCAGAACCTTGTTAAAGGTGTGATCTCAGTTTGCTTTCCGTGAAATGGGGGGGTTTCTCTCTCTCCCTTCAGCTGCTTAAATGAAAGACTTTCTGCCTTTCCCCACTACTCTTTGAAATGCAAACCTGAAGCCGCGTTCTCCTGAAAAGCAGAGAAATGTTTACATATGAGGTGAGGAAACTGTCTCGGCACGAGGGCAGACTGCTTCTAGGTGGGTTATCTCATATGGCAGACATGAGATTTCACACTTTTCCCAGAAGCTTTTCAAATGGAGGAGCTGAACACAGTTTAGTGAAATGAAACCAATGTTCCTGCAGTTACACCAAGGGAAAGGAAGACCAAACCCAAGGCTTATAGTCCTATAGAGTAAATTATAGAGCACAGAACCAGATTTTTGGTCTTCAGCGCCCTATTTGGCCTTTAGCAATTCAACTGTCCGACGGTGACTTACTGTCATATGTAGGTGAGGGGTGTGCATCATACCCATCCCACCAACTCTCATAATTTTACCATGACTGAGAATCCATTTTTTCATTAAGAAAAACGATTAGGACTGCAGCTGCAGAGGAAAACCTGAAAAACCTGACTTAAGGATATACAAACAATTCAAAAGCCTGAAGGAGCCCTAAGTCTGTTATTAACTTTTAAACTTCAAGGTTTCTAAGATCTATCTACATGATCAGAATTTCTACTAGATTAAAAATTTGGGGTTATTTGAAAAAGAAAATAAAAATGTTCCAAAATGAAAGCGTCGCAAAGATACATTTGCTCTTCCTTGGTGGTTGAAACTAGCTGACAGATTCGTGAATGGTTTTGGAAGACCTGAGTGGCATTTATTCAGTAATGGAATTTATTGTGAGAAAATTTTATCCTTTCAACTATGAACTCATTCAGAGAGAAATAGTGCCTCAGTCCTTGCTATATATCTGAGATTTCAAACTGTTTCACATAAAGAACATAAAATACGCCATCAGTTCATCAGCTCAGTAATACACAAGTGTGAAAATGACAGATATACATTTTATGCCACAATGTTGGCTGGACAAGTGGAGATGTGATTTTCAGCATGGATGGGGCTGCAAATTGTGAATTATTCTATTTTAACCATGCTGTGTGGGCACAGCAGATCAGAACATTTTCGTGGACTAGTTTTAACCCAATCAAAAACACTGTGAGAGCACAGGCAGCCAGGACATTTCTATGCAAAAGACTGACCTTCTTTGGTGGCAAGACGTGAGGAAGCTTCTGTGTGGGATGGAGTATTGTAGACCAGCAGTGAGCTACCTATAATGAAAAGAAAAGGAGTTATTGAAGTTTGAATGTGCTCTGCCAGTGGGGAACCATGCAGCCAGGTTATCGCTAGGATCTAAAGACCAAATTTTTCAGACAATTAGGCGCATTTTCTATGATGGATACGAAATTCTTTTAAAAGCTTGGTAGCTGTATGTCATACGTGCTACTGTTTCTCCACTTGCAAACCAGAATACAGACATTTGCCTCCTTCACTGAGCACCTTGATGTCCTCCATTGAAAACTGATATAAAGGGGTGAGGTTGTACAGTACATTTATACAGGTACAATATCTATCACAGCAGAGCCTCTAGAAATTACTATGGCAGATAGTACTACAAGATAAGGAAGAAGCTTTTCTCTCTCTGGCTGTGACAGAGAAATTTCCTGTTTGAGGAACATACAGTAGAAGTGACATGAATTGCACTGTCAGGATCTGAACATTTTTAGAGTGTCACATGCTTGGTTTTGAGCCAACTGCTGCAAAAATGTCACTGATATTCCAGCATCTCCCATGCTTTGTGGAATTTGAAACTAGTTTGCTTGGTTCAGAGTGGCCTTTCCATCCAGCCCCACTTGAAACAAAACTGTTCAAGAGAAGCACAAAAAAGAACCCAGTGGAAGGGTCTTTGTTTTGTACAGTCTGTGGTGGAAATGTTCTTTTCTAAGCATTTTACTTTGGTTCTCCTGCCAACTCTTCTGGAAATGGAGGAGGAGGCCCTGTGAGCTCTCGGAAGCCAGCATGTAATACACATTTCATGGTTGTCTAGTTATATCTGTTTACCCTACATAACCTTCTAGGCTCACCTTACCTACAGCTCTTTGAAAAAGTTTCTACTGCATCAGGGGCTGACACTCCTAACAAGGCAGAGGCGCCTTCTGTGATGTGAACTGGAGCAGGGCACCAATCTTGCCACGGGTGGGTATGAATGAGAAGTGCTTTTACAGACACTTTCTGCTATTCATATATACATAGCCCTCTATTCGGTGAGATTCTGTCCCATTTAAGGTACCTAGTCCTAAGCAACACACAGCAAACAGTATAGATTTCTGTATGTGCTATGCTGCCTCTGAGCATCCCCAGATCCTTTGGCAGGGCTAAGAATACCTCTTTTGCAGGTACTGTAATACTAACTGATTAGGATCTTGTGACTAAGCCACGCAGTCTCCACATTCCTCTAATCCGCATGATCCCAAATAACACTGACCTCACTTGCCCCTCAGTAGTATTCACAGTATGTCTCACTTTCCTGTGAGACCTGAGGATTAGGCAGTTCACTGCCAGAAGTAATAGCCATTGCAGGTGCTGCACCTTATTGGCCGTTTCCCTACGGATTTCTTTTCTTCCCCAAATGCAAACAAAGCCAAGGACATGCACAAGCCAGCATGTACACAGAGGTAGAAGGCGTTGGAAAACAAAGCCTACTCGTAGGGAGCGGAGGATGGATGCTACCAGGTGCTGCAAGACAGGGAATGTTTCAAAAGACCAGGATGGATAATATGGTAAACTCGGAGGCAAAGAGTTCAAAGGGATCCCAAGGGTACCTTGACTGTGAAAGCTGCAGATAGCCAAAGTGATTAGCTTAAATATTTTGAGAGATTGGCTGCTCTTTCGCTGCTGCGGGAAGAACTGCCCACAGTGTTGTCCACCTCACTCATGTTTTCACCAGATGGTTTC